>NC_077248.1:48802231-49515981 GCF_947179165.1 Solanum dulcamara | reverse complement strand
TTTAAAATTTCTGACGGGGTGTTCAGAATTTTTTCGTCATCCGATAAAAATAAAATAGATTTTCTACCCTACTAAATTCAATACTTCGAACTTAATGACGCATTCAAAAATTTCATACAAGGTTAATTTGACTGAAAGTGGGTCCCACACCCAAGTGCTATATTTTAGCCAACTTCCACACTAGGGCAAGAGATTAGATTGGAAGCCTTGAGAAGAGAACGAAAGGTCGTTCTAGACTAAAATTATTATTTTGGAACGAACCACACTAATAAAATTTTCATCCGAGCACATTTTTCAAGAATGTTGAAAGAAGTCAATCTTAGGCCAAATTTCAAAGGCTACAATGCCAAATGGCGCTAAGCTCGTATAGATTACCCTGCTACCGGAACCGACCATGCTACTAGCCTAATTTGGCCATCTTGGAGCTAATGAATCCATCAAAATTCCATTCTGAGGTCGTTAATCTGATATTTTGACAAAGTCAACATCTTAGGTTTCTAAAACTCCAAAATGGAGAAACGAGCATAAAATTCAAACAAACGACTAGGCGATTGAACAATCAGTACCATCAAGTCATAAATGACATGGGGTCACTATAGGAACTCTCTAAATGATTCAAAGGAGGCATTAAGACAAAAATGACCTAGAGGGTCATTATAGTAGTTTATGGAGTTTGAGTTCTCTGAACTCTTATCCAAATCCGTACTCAATACTACTCTAAAAAATATGTAATAGTTCTCATATAAATACTGTGAGTAAAATACTCAAAATGTCTCTCTTTAAGTCTCATTGAACTTAACTCTGACTGGCGCAACTCTGTTTTCAAATTCTTTATACTATTATTTAAAAGTGAAGATACTTTCTCAATCTCAATATATGCATTTAATGTTATTCAGGTTTCTCAAACTCATGTTCAAATAAAATAATGCATAATACTTTAGTTTACTCAAACTCTGATAATTGTGTATAATGAATATCAATGCAAAAAGTTTTAAAATCAAGTCATGCACTTGTTCCTTTAAATCTCTTCTATTTCTCATGCTTTGAAATACTCTTTCTTTTAATCTGAAAATCAAAGAAATAACAACTAATGTAACAACTCAAATAGGGTTCATGTAGAAATAATGATGAACTACAACTCAAGGATCAGAAATATATAACTAAACACAATCCCAATGAATGTACATAAAACTCAATGAAATGAATTAGAACTTAATCGAAAACTCAATAAGAATTGGGTTAAAAACCCTAACTTGGACTCTTACTGACTGAATTTAGATGTAGGGCGTGAGGATGAACTTAGTCCAACATTATGATGAGCCTTACATACCTGGAAGAACAATGTTCTTGGCAAAACTTGAAGAACTCGAAGAATACGCTTGAAACCCTAGCTTTACTCCTTCTGAATCCTTATTCTAAGTGTTGGAAGTTATTATGGCAAGGAGATGGTTGAATGATACTGATAGGAGATTTAATTTGGTCCCAAAAGGTAAAGGTTTCGACTTGAAAAGTGTGAAAAAGACAAAAACAACCTTCATTAAAAACTGACTGATTGTCTACGGGTCAACCTACGAACCGTAGAATCTTCTACAGATCATAGTAGACCAATCATAGAAAGGAGCCTGAGCTACTGGAGTTATTGGAATATCAGGGTTCTAGGTCTACAGACCCTTCAACGGGTCATAGACTGTCCTCCGGGTCATAGACCCTCATTGTAGGAGAGCACTGACCGGTCTTAAGGGTTCAGTCTATGGACCTTGTACGGATCGTAGAACCTCCTATGGGTCATGGAAAGAATTTGAGGGTGAGTCTTCAGTACTCTTGTCTAGGGACCTTCTACGGCCCGCAGAAACTTCTACAAATTGTAGGGTCCCTTTGTCCGGTACACTTGGAGATTCTGAGTCTGAACTTTTTCTACGGGCACCATCTATGGTCCGTAGGAACTCCTATAGGCCGTAGAAGTCATCAGTAGAAAGTTGAAAGATAACATAAATTTCACTAACTCAGGAAGTGAACTACGATCCCCATCTATGACCAATAGCTCCATCTATGGTTCGTAGGTGCACTCGTGGTTCACAGTTCTGAGGAATTTTTCTCATTTTTTTTGGGCTTTTCAAGGTTAGGATTTTTTTAGAGTGTTACAATATGTTAAAAGAAAAATATATTTTAAAAATTAAGAAATCCTAAAATATATGGTAAGTGAAAACCATATGATATGAGGTATTAGGAGAATTAATAATTAAGAAATCCTAAAATATACGATAAGGAAAAATATATTTTAAAAATTAAGGAATCCTTAAATATATGGTAAGAGGAAAATATATGATAAGAGTTCTAAGATTTTTTCTCATCAACATAATTATAAGACATGTCGATAATTATATGTTGATGTTATAAATATGAATTTACATATTGACTGCTTGACACAATAGAGCATGTAATTTTATTTTCTCTCAAATTTTGTCCAGTTTAAATTTTGAGTGTGCTTCAAAAAAGAATCTCTGGAAATTCAATTTTTTTCTTTTCTGAATTATATAGACAAACACTTCTATAAAAGAAGTTACTATTTCATGAATCAGTGGTAGAACTATTGTGTAGCCTCTTTGTCACGATACGATTTCACGAGTTATGATGACACTTACTATAACCCACTAGTAGGTAAGCTAACCCATACGCCAGAACGACAAGTAATGGATATAAGGGGTAGATACAAACGGAAGTAATAATTTAAGTACAACAACAGGAGAATAAGTGGAAGCAAACCAATATATATACACACATACACACACACAATAGAAAGATCCCTCCCAAAACCTGAAAGTCTCAAGTACATAAATATTAAATAAAAGAGTACAAGTCCCAAAAGTGGACCCAAAATACAAAGTGCTTGTCTCGTAATGCAAAAGATTAGACAAAAAAATACAGATGAAGAGTGATAAATTCCAGAACGCCATGTGTTCACCCTCACCTCCAGATCTAGAAACTATAGGATCGATATCAGTGATGGTTATTGGTGCTTGCACTTACATCACAAAAATAGATGCAGAGTGCAGTATGAGTACCAAAATAATAGGTACCCTACATGCATCATAGGCCTACTGAGCAAGAAAACTAAAGACAATATAAGATGCTAGAATTAAAGACAACAGAGGTCAAAGCAACAAAAAACTAACCAAAATGCACACGAGTGAACTAAGAACAGGAAATAAGTAAGTACAGCTAAATAAACCTAACCAGACCCCCATAAGCCTAGAAGGTACACTCGTGTGCAAGTTTAAATAAAACCCAAATGGACCCCCATAAACCCGACAGATGCACAGAAGAGTTAGGAATCAAGAGGGGAACTAGAGGATACTTCTAGAACTTTTATGGCCTTTCACGAGCTTGAACCTTGGTAAGGCACTTGAATATACTCACCCATTCAGGACTCTAAACAGACTCAATAGGGCATGATTGGACTTTAACCGAGGTGAAATATGAGCCAAGGACTTGAACTAAGGCGAAAGATGAGCCAAGGACTTGAACCATAACCCAGAGGATTAAATTAAGGACTTGAACTGAGGCCAAGAGAAGAGTGAGCTAGATTTTGGATCAGGTGCGAAAAGAGCATATAAAGGAGAACCCCACATCGTATGCCATCAATAAATCACTCCAAGCTTGAATAAAATCCAACTCGAATCGATAAGCGGTCTCCAAAATAATACGCCAGCCTCCAAAATAACAACCAAGAAACACTGGAGACGATGAAAGAAGGGAATTATAGATAATAGGTCTCAAGCACTGGGTTACTGCCTATCTAAGGCTCAGATTATCAAACCCAAGTCTCCTACATTAGTCTACTAGGAGCTAAGTTATCCGAAACAATGTCATAGAAAACCTAAGGCCTACCTGCTCCAAATAATGCAAGTCTATGGAAATCACTATTCTAAGCCTAGACTAAGGACAAACATGCTCAAAATCAATCAACAATAACAACCAAGCTCAGCACAAGGTAAGGATGATCATATATAAAGAAACAACCATGCTATTAGTCCCGATAAACAACCTAAACATGGACTCTAAGTAATTTAGCATGATCAACTAGATACCAACCCTAAATTCACAAAAATCAACATACTTTTACATATTCAAGCTTAATCTAAGCAACATGAAGTCCTAGCATACCTCAAAGCAGACCGTGCGCTCCAAATTACAATCTAGAGCTTTTCTCTCTCGTACGACCTCTGAATGCTGCCGCGCTATCAAAAATTGGATCATAATGTTAAGGCGGTCATTTAGACACCAAAAATACATAAAATGGAGACAAATCAAAATTAGAGGTGAAAAAGAGAATGTGGGACATGCATCGAAAATCCTAGAATCAATTCCTTCAAAAGGTCCATTTCAACTCCCCAAATTTGTGTCCTAAATGGAACATAATTTGAGGCTCAAAGAATGAGAAAATAGTTTATGCAAGAATCAACTAAGAGAAACTCCATTAAAGGCTAGGGAGAGGTCTAGGAAGTGAGTGATTACCTTCAAAACGATGCTACAACGCCTTCCCAGAGTCCCCACACAAAGATCCAACAAATTCAAGTAAGAAAAACCAATTTCCACAAAGATATAAGGTCGTAAGGTCCCAATTCAATTCTCCAAACGATGAGAAAAAAAACCCAAAATGATTTTTAATCAGCTGTAGGTGCCGTAAAAGCGCCCACTAATGTTGCTAAATGGCCTGGGATAAGACAAGCGCCCTTCACTAAGTAAGCACCTAGCCGCTAAAGAGGGAGCCACTTAAGAGATGATAAGTTCACTTAAGCGACAGGCCATGAGATGGTTAGGACCACTTAATCAACCCCTTTCCGCTAAAGCGACAAGCCCTTAAGCAAGGCCACGGTCACTAAAGTGGCTAGCCCTGATCTGGCCTTGCTCGCTAAAGTGAAAAATTCTAAATCAACGCAAGGGACACTAAAATGGGGGCACCAGCATTAGGTACTAGAAATTTTAAGCTAATTCCCCCAGATTCTACTTGGGTGCTCGGGATTGGTTAGGCACCCCGATAAGACAAACAATATGCTACCCTACTAAATTAGGAATTTTAGACTTAATGGAGCAGTCGAATCTTTTAACTGAGGTCATATCGGCAAAAAATAGGTCCCACATCTAAACTCTATTTTTAGCCACTTTCCACGAGGGGGCTCGAGATTAGCCTAGAAGACACGAAATTTGCACAAAAGGTCGTTCTAGACCAAACTCGACATTACAAAGCTAATGAAATCGTCAGAATTCCATTTTGAGACTGTCTTCCTGAACTTTAGGCCAACCACTCAAGTTTAGAAAGCTCTAAAACATAAAAACTCACATAAAAATCAAATAAATGACTAGGTTACCGAATTATCACTACCAGCAAGTCATAAATGACTTGGGCTCACTATAGGAGCGCTCTAAATAATGGAAAGAAGAAATTCACATAGAAATAACCTAGAGGTTCATTACAATCTTGATAGATAACTTTTAGCTTTCTTTAATCCCAAATTTCAGAGTTTCATCTTTTGCTTGACCATAATCCTTCATGTTATTGCTAATCTATTACATAGTTGTGTTATATTATTAAGCTAATATATAATTTAGTTCATTTTCCTTTATCATATTTTTTAGAGTATGATTTTGTGTATCATTAACTTTGATTTTTGATATCAATGACAAAATATTGTTCACTACATTTAATTTTGCTACTTGTTTCTCTTTAAGTGCACTTTGTAACTTAAAAATATTACTTTAATATTTTAATGTCATGACCCAATTCCTCGACACCTATTATATCCCACTAGTAGCTAAGCTGACCCATATCTCATAACTATGAGTAATGAGATAAAGGGTAGAAAACTAAAGCAAGGTTAAACAAATAATAGAAATAACAGGAATAAGCGGAAGCAAGCCAAAACCTATATACAATAAAAGATCCTTCTCAGAACCTGAAAGTTAATAGTACAAAGGTAATACAAAAATGAATACAAATCTCAAAAGTTGACCACAGAAATAAGACTGTCTCAAAAAGCAAAAGACTAGTCATAATATATACAAAAGGAGACGGGTAAATCCAGGACGACATATGTTCACTCTCACCGCTGGATCAGACTGCAGCAGGCTTGAACTCAACGCTGAAAGTTGGCGCTCAGACCTGCATCATAAAAATAGATGTAGAGTGTAGTATGTGTATCAAAAAACTCAGTAAGCATCATAGGCCGACTGACCAAGAAAAGTAAAAGTAATATGAAATCCTAGAATTTAAACACAACAAGAGACAAAAGCAAAAACCTAACTAGAATGCACACGAGTGTACTAAAAACATAAAGATAGAGAATACAACTAACCAATTCTGATCGGTCCCCTATAAACCTAAGGGGTACACTCGTGTGCAAGTTTGCGTAAAATCCGAACGGACCCCCATAAGACTGATATGTGAATTGAAGAGTTAAGAACAATAAAAAGAACCTGAACAATGTTTCCAAGATTACTACAACCTTTTGTGGACTTGAACTGGACCAATTGAGTTCCTAAAACTTTATTCAATGCTGATTAAGAGCTAAGGACTTAAACTGAAGCTACAGTGAAGAAATTAAGGACTTTAACCAATATTGGAGTAGTCGAGGAATCAAATCAAGGATGAGGATGATCATAGACTCAAACCAAGTTTGTAAATGGCCAAGGACTCGAACCAAGGCTAAAGATGGCAATGGACCTAAACCAAGGTTGTAGATAGTGGTGGACTCTAATCACGACTACAAGTCACGGTAGAATCTAACCACCCCTGAGGAAAGCACATAACTCAAATTGAGGCTAAAAGTACCAAGTCATGGACTTGAATTGCACAGGTTGAGTGAATAAGGACTTGAACCACGAATGAGTGCAAATCAATTAAATTTAGGATCAATGTCCAATCGAGCATCATGAGGAGAACCCCAAATTGAGTGCCATCAATAAATCACTCTAAGCTTGAACCAAATCCAACCATAGTCAACGAGCGACTTTTGAATCAAGACTTAAGTGCACTGAAACTGATATAATTGAGCGAATTATGGATATAAGGTTCCAAAAGTGGTGTTACTTCCTAGGTAAGGTCCAGACTATCAGACCCAAGTCTACTATATCAGTATATAGTGAGCTAAGCCATCTGAAGTGAATGTTGGAGAAGTTTTGAGGCCGAAAGGCTCCAAAGATAGGCAAGTCTATGGCAATAACTACTCTAATCCTAGACTAAGGTCAAACATGCTTTCAACAATTTATCCAAGCCATAAAAAGGTACACCATAAGGTATGAATGATCAATTAACATATCCGACATGCTTTGGAGCTTGAAATTCTCAAAAATAGCCTAACACATGAATTCTATGAACTAAACATGATCAACTACCAATTCACCGCCAAATTCACACAAATCAAAATACAATTACATAATCATGCTCAGTCAATGAGAAGGAATTCGTATCCTACCTTTAGAACGATCATGCGTGCTCCAAATTAAGTAATCAGACCCTTTTCCTTTCGTACGTTCTCAAAATTCTTCCATACTATCAAAAATAGAATCACAAAGTTACTACGGTCGTTTATACACTAAAATTACTAAAAATAGAGACAAACTAATTTTAGAGTCTAAAATGGGAATGAGGGATGCGCTCTGGATATTTCAAAACTATTCAAGCTAGGAAAACAACAAAATCACTATTCAAGCTAGGAAAACAACAAAATCACTATTCAAGCTAGGAAAATAACCCATGCCTGAAGGTTTAAGCTCATTTTTACCACAAACGATCGTTCCCTGACCCTTTCCAAAGTCTCTAACACATTGCCCCGATAATTAACCACAAACCATCCTTTGAATCACCCAAAATCAGAGCTAAACTGAGTGAGAAGTTGCAATTTGAACTTTTCATAGTGAAGTTGATCGTATCTCTGGTCTTAATTAAAAGATAAAAGAATTACTCTCCATGAACGTAGCTACAGTAGCCCACGAACATGAAGGAGAGTATTTCAAGTCTTCGTGAACCTAAACAATCTTCTGCGATCACGAAAGGCAAGGACCTTGGCCTCCACGAATGCGGCGTCCTTCTCATGAACGCATAAGGCGATCATATTACCCTCCGCAAATGTGACTGGGGCTTTGTGAATGCAGGAGCTATTTCACCTGGCCTCCGCAAATGCGGCCTTTTGCCCATATTTTCCAATAATGTTGACCAAGGTCAAACTTAGATCAAATTTTGAAGGCTAAAATGCCTAATGGTCCAAACTCGTATCGAAAGCCTCAGAACTTATGCCGACCCTTGACTAGTCTAAAATGACCATTCTAGAGCTGATGAAACTGTCAAAATTCCATTCTAAGGTTTTTTACATAATATTTTGACCGAAATCAACTACTAAAGTTTCAAAAGCTACAAAACAAAAAAACAGACATAAATCTTAATTGAACGACAAGGCAATCGAACAAGTAGTATCAACAAGTCGTAAATGTCTTGGGCTCACATAGGACCGCTCTAAACGATGTAAAGAAGGCATTTACTCAAATATGACCTGAAGGGTCATTATATTTAAAGCTCTATTTTCAATAATATAACATACACAATAATTTGTTCTTTAAAATATACATTTATTATTAATTAATACAATACATAGTTCAAATAGAGGTGGCAAATGGGCGAATTGAATTGAATTTGGGTGGATTGAAAATGGATTTGGATTAGATTGTAATTCACCCATATAAATATAGGTAAAAATAGATCTTGTCAATTATGAATGTGGTAAAATAGTCCTAACCCAGTTTTACCCGAATTGGTTAAAATAGTGCTACCCATTTTTACCCTTCTTCATTCTTTTATTCCGTTCTTCCGTTCTTCAATTCTTTTTCTTCTTTTTTCTATTTGATTTCTTCTTACCTATTTCTTTTATTGGGTCTCTAAAATATATTATAAAAGTATGTTTATGAATTATGATGTGATAAATGCATAATTAGACTTAGGCACTCAAATTGGTCAAATACACCAGCTAAAATAAAATTTAAAAGAAGAACATTATTTTCACAAAACTCCATAAATGCATAAAAGTTTCATAAAACCTCACAAAAAATATACTACCATTTATGAGTTTTAATTTCAGACATGTTTAGGGGGTCACTGGTTCTAGCTGTGATAACATTCTCTTGCAGAAAAGTAGGGTAAGATAGCGTACAATAGACCCTTGTGGTCCAATCCTTCAATGAATCCCACATATAGCGCACTACTTCAAAAGGGTCAAAATCAACCTCCAAAAACCTACTTCAAGTCATAATTCAAAAAATGAATGGTTGGAAAATCAAACTAACTTGAGGAGGACGCTTTTTTAATATTTGTTTTTTAAAAATTGACCTTAAAAGGTTGATTTTTTTATAAAAGAATTGAAAAATTCCGACCTCAAGAGGTCGATTTTAAAATTACAAAATAATAAAGTACACCATCCAAGGTTCGAACTCCCATCTTCTTTGTGGTAGAGTGCATTTGTATCACTACATCATTGATGCTTATTAGTTAAAGACTATGTTATTTTTATTATACTCTTTAAATGTATATTTTGATGAAAAGTTCGATCGATAAAAGTCAATTTTATGCAAGAATCAGCCTCCAATGGTTTGCTTTCGCAAAACAAGTATTTTTTCTTTAATCGACCTCAGATGGTTGGTTTTGCTATTTGTTTTACAAATGACTTTGTGTGGTTGATTTTCATTTTTCAAGGTTTTTGCAGTTAAAATATCAACCTCCGGAGGTCCGTTTGCATTTTTTTCAATTTTTTGTGCTAAAAAATTCGAACTCTAGGGGCTCCTTTATTATGTTTTTTTATAAAATTCCAACCTTGCGAGGTCGCTAGGTCGTTTTTTTTTACCTCTTTTGAGGTTGGTCTTTTTATGTCAATTTTAGGCATTTTTATAGTGGCAAGAGCTTAGTGGATTGAGCTTCCTTTTTTAAATCTCATATTTTCCTATCAATTTTTTTCTACTCTAAAAAGAATATAATAAATATAGTTACTACCATGATTGAATTGACTAAATAATTTAACATCTAGGATGAAGTAAAAACAAGAAACCTTCAATTTACTAATGTAGTAGGAATATGAAAGGAAATGGAAAAGAAAATGACAAAATATAGAAAAGGGAAAAACATTAAATAAAAAACTAATCCGCAAGCAAAACAATAGTAAAACTATTGTTTTAAAAAACTAATAAAATAATATCCATTCCAAGTAAATGACTCAACATATTTATCCCTTAAAATGAGACTTTTTTCTTCATTCTTGTAAATATATATTATATTTGAATTGATTTGCCATGGAAAAATATGAATACTCATTTTTTATCCAGATGGTCCTTATTTTTATAGATTAACAATAGATTGAAATTCATATTTACCCAATTGAAATAATGAAATATGGGTTAAATGGGTTGATTTTATAAATATGGGTTGAAATTGTCAACTCTACGTGCAAAGCATGCACACCAAATTAGTTTTTACTAAAATAACACTTATTTTGAGATAGAGAAAGCAGAAACTAATTTAAATTAATGTATAAAAAAAGAATGCGTCACAACCCAAAATCGGATCATGATGACACCTACCATAACCCCCAAGTAAGTAATACAAAAACTCAAATAACACGTGATAAGTGTAAGACCTTGAAAGTTGTAAAGTCGAACTGAAGAAATATTATAGAAAGGTTTTAAAAATGCAGTTTCCATGAGCCGACCTATTGCTCGTAGGAAGTCTTACGGGCCATAGGAAGGTCACATAGGAAGGATACTGGATTTTAGAAATTTGCTAAGTATTGGGTATGAAGGACGAGTAACTTCTATGGCCCGTATAAGGTCCTACAGTCCGTAGAAGGGAGTCTTTGGAAAGGCCCTGAGGAATGCCAAATTCCAGTAGCTAAGATAAGGTTTCACAAAAAGTTCCTACATACCATAGAAAGTTCTACGAGCTGTAGGATGACTTGGAGGTTGAGGTTTAGAGACTTGAATCTTTGGAATTTTAAAGTTGTGCAGGACGATTGGGTTGTACGACCCGTACACCAGGGTCATAAGTTTAGGGTGCAATTCCAGTAGCCTCTGATGTTTGGACATGAGTTCTATGAACCCTTTTAGCAGGTCGTGTAAGGACCTATGACCCGTAGGTCCTAGCCGTAGGTCACCTCCGATAGTTGTAAGTTAAGGGTATCTTAGACTTTTTGTAATGACCCTCCAAGTTATTTTCTTCATTCTCCGATCTTTCCAGCATTTTGAGCTTTTTTGTAGCAACCCCAAGTCATTTATGACTTGTTGGAATTGACAGTTCGGTCGCCTGGTCTCTCATTTGGGTTTTATGCCCGTTTCCCTGTTCTAGAGCTTTTATAAATTAAAAAGTTGACTTCGGTCATAAATTTAAGTAAACGACCTCAGAATGAAATTTTGACGGTTCCATCACCTTAGAAATGGCCAAATTAGGCTAGTAGCATGGTTGGCATGAGTATCGAGGCAATCATTATGAGTTTGGGACTATTTGGCGCTTTTGCCTTCATATTTGGCCTATGGTTGAATTTGGTCAACATTTTTGAAAAAAGTGCTTGGATTGATATTTCGTCTATGTTGTTTGCTTTGAAATTTCGAGTTTGGTCTAGGAAGATCCTTCGATCGCTTCCTGAGGCTTCTAGTCAAATCCCGAGGCCTGTTGTGGAATTATGCTTAAATTGACACTTAGGTGTGGAACCTACTTTTAGTCGTAAAGACCTTGTATGGAAATTTTGATTCCACGGTTGAGTTTGAAACATCGATTTTGGTGGGGTAGCATATCTCATTTGCGTACATAGGATTCCGAACTAATTTTGAGCACCTCGTTTGGGATTTTGAACTTGCCAAAACTACTAATGCAACTCCTAGCTGGTTGAAGGGTAGTTTACCCTTCGCATTCACAGACATAGGGGCGCATTCGTGGTGGCCAGGTGAATTGGTCTTTATATTCGTGGGACTCTTGCCACATTCGCAGGGTTCAAGGAAGTAAGCCTCCGCATTCGCGGGCTAGGGGCCGCATTCGCGGAGCTTTGTATCCTTTTCCTCCTCATTTGCGGACTCTTTCTTATTTGTAGACCTCTGGATGCGTTGGCGATGGTCAATGTTTTGGACCTTTTCATTCGTAGGCCACTTGGGCCGCGTTCTCGAAGGCCAATGGTGGGGTCTGTCACTTTGATAAAAAAAACTTACATTTTTAGCTTTGAACCATAATTCAAAGGGCTTTATATCACTCATTCTTAGCTTAAATTAGGCGATTTAAGAGTTTAACTTCAATAGATTTTCAGGAGGAATCCAGTGGAGAGCTCGGAATCATGAGGTTTGGGTAAGGTAAAATCTTGAATTTATCTATTGTTCTCATTGTCGAGCAAGAATTCCTATGAAATTTGAAATTTGATTTTGTGGTCGTTTTAACTTCCTTTTCAGCGATTCTTGGGGCTAACTTGTGGGTTTGTTTGCAAGGAACGTCGTGGTGTGATAAGTTACATCCGTTGAAGTGTCGTTTGAGGTAAATTTCGTCCCTACGGGACTGTCCGCTTTCTTGAATTTCCCATTAATGGTGAAAATTATACATGGGCTATTTTCCTTGATTTCGAGTATCAAAATGTGTTGTAACTTGGAATACAAGTTCATTAAGTTCAAATTCACCTTTTTATGGAGTCATTTTTGGGATTCCCATTGCAGGTCCCATAATTCCATTTTATATCTAATTTTTGGTCCATCTCCAAAAAATATAATTTTAATGTCAAAACATTCGTATTGACTAGGTGATCAATATTTTTATATAATGGAGGCATTTGGAGTCATTTTTGGAGAAAAAAGCTACCAGGAAGTGGACTTGGAGCGTGCGTGTTCGGCTTCGAGGTATGCTATGGTCTCCCCCTTTTGACTAAACTCTATTAGATATCGTGTAGTATATTTTACATGTGACTTAGGTGAGTAATTTCAGAGATTAGTATTCTCCTCATCTGATTACATTTTCTTATTTCCGGGTGAGCTTTAGGCTAGAATAGTACCGTGAAATCCTTAGATTAGGTTGTGGGCTTGGGTTGTGGTGTTGACTTAGCATTATTATCTTGTTTAGGATTGATACTGATGGTCTTAGGCTAGGTTTGAGGATTAGGTTCTTTATCAGGTGTTTATTGCCCTCTTATCTAGGCGTAGCTTCCTATAAGGCTTATTAACGATAGGATACCCTTTATGCTAGTGCCTAAGACCTCTAAGGATCGTTGTTGCCATAGGTTTGGCTTAGCTGTGCTCGTTGGGAGCTGAGGTGGAATATTTTGGGGGTAAGGTGTCGATCCTAGAGATATTTATCCCCCTACTGATTTTGAGCCATGTCTTGATTGTTTATTTTTGTTTATCGGTCGGCTTAGGATGCCTCTATGTCTATTACCTTTTGATTGGGCTCGAGGCCATGCTCGAGGAGAAACTGGACCCACCCCATCTTAAACCCTTTTTGCCTTGAAAGTGTGGTTTAGCTTGATGTTACTGTTTGCATTATGTGTTTCTTATTTGGATGCTGGTGATGGAAAGCTTGCATTGATTGAGCATATTCACTCATTTTGTGGTATGATCCTGGTATTTTTTTGGTTTTTAACTACTATTGTTGAGAAGGATTCCCTTCACTTTTACTACTTTTAAACTGGTTTTAAAGGGAGTCATGCCACTTAGAATATTGGATACTAGTTTTGAGATCTACCAGGCATCAAGGACGTGCTCCTTTATACTGACAATTTTAGAGGCATCAAGGATGCGCTCAGTTTTATTGATTATCCGGCACGACATCTCTTTTTTATATATTGGCTGCATTCGGGATGCCTTAGCATATACTTGATTATTTGGTGCGGTGTCGCCCTTTCTACATTGGCATGGTTGCTCGCTCTCCGATACCACTATAGAGATTCTATATGTCTATATAAGACCTGGTTCAGGCCCAGATAGTGTATACAGACTTCCCGCATTCCCTATAGTCCCCTTTGGCCAATGCACTACTAAACTGGATAAGGGAGTCGTATGGGTCCCACCTAGAAGGCTGGGGGTTGGGTGGGTCTATACACTTATTGTTATTGTTGTTGATCTCTGAGAGCCACCGATGACGTCATTGGATTTTAATTCAAACTTTTATTCATTAGCATCGCCTATCACTAGTATATTTATATGGTGTGCTCCCTTAGTTTTATGGGGGGCAGGGGTATATTTGTCATTATTTGCACCTTTTGGGGGTATGGGCGTCTGATCGATTATTGTCTGATTATGCGTACTCTTATCTCTTATTGTACTTGTATTTGATACCTTCGGTTGTATTGGTAGTTGGTTTATATGGTATTTGAGTTGGATGGTGGTTGGTCCTTCCTGCTAGGCTCAGTTGGAATAGTTCCTAGGTGATTATGTGGTTAGAGTTGCCAGTTAGCATTGTATGTTTATTAGTAGAGTCCTATGATGCATTCTTCGTGCTAGTAGGTTGTTGGATTGCGTTTCAGTTGCGTTCTTTGACTTTTCTCTTTTATCTATGTCTTCAGTCTCTTTGTCTTATTTTCTATCATTATTGTGATAATTCTTGATTAGTTACTTGTGCAATATTTACCTGATTATATGTTAATTATACTTGCTTTATCTGCGGAGCTCAGTCGACCTATGTCTAATGAGTACCATTCATTTGGTACTCATATTACACTTCTGCCCCTTGCAGATCATAGTAAGGGTTATCACGGTTGATTTGGACTGGTGCGGAGCAGCTTCTGATTCGGAGATTTGGTGATCTCCTGTCATATGGAGTTGTCAATTTCCATGCCAGATTAGGATTAGTCTTTACTTACTTTTGAAGACTCTCTGTACTCATATTGTATTTGTAAAAGCCTTGTACTTCTATTTTGGTTTAGATGCTCGATTATTGACTGATGCCAAGTCTTGAGGTAGTTTCTTGTATTTGTTTCAATTGTCCTCATTCTTCTTATTAGTACTTACTTTCCACTTTATTTATCCATCTTCCGCTTGATAGCCCGTTGCCTCTTGTTCGGGGCTAAGGGTTAAGGGTTAGGCTTACCTACTGGTGGGTGTTAGCAGGTACCATCATGGCATGAGGAATTGGGTCGTGATATTTTCCCATTCTTTTAATGCCTAAACTACGTCGTTTTGGACCTATAACTAACCCTATAACCATTTTTACCCTTAAAGACTACCCATTCCCTCTCATTCACTCAAATTCTCAAAACTTCTCTCAACTTTTCTTTTCTAATTCTCTCTGATGCTTAAGGAAGAAAAGCTAGGGTTTAAAGTTCAAGCCTCCTCTTTAAGTTTCAAAGGTGGTCATTCATGGAAGTATGTGGGAAAACACCAATGAATTTTCTTTCATCCATTGGATCCCAAAATATCTCATTCTTTCAAGTTCTATTTCACCCAATTCAAATAGGATTTTATGTTAAATCTCGTGGGTCCTTTTTATTTTGATGTAATTGAGGTTATTCTACTTTATTATACTGAATTTACTAAGATACATGATTTATAGTTGATTTCATATGGCCATGCATTATGCTTATGATTTTCACTTCTGAACTATGAATTATGATCTTGAAATTGATGAAGGATTTATGTATGTGTTGTGAAAATGATAAAGTACGTTTAAATGATGTTTTTATTTAAGTATCAATGAATTGTGAAAGGTTCTCTCATAATATGAAAGAAATCATGATTTATATGCTTTGAAAGGTAAGTGTCTATATGAACTATGTTATGAATCATGATTTGAAAGGAGCTATTCTTATATGTTTTCATGATGTAGATTGGTAAATGTTTATTACCTTTTCTAATAATATGTTTTGATAAATGACTTTGTCTATTGCGTTGGGATTTGACTTAGCATCGAGTGAATTAAGGTGGAGGGTTGGTAAGGGAGCCTCTATTAATATCCTCTAGTTCCAAACTACGTGCTCTCGTAGTGTCATGACCCAATTTTCTCAGGTCATGATGACACCTACTACACCCACCAGTAGGTACACCTAATCCATAGCCCAAAACTAGAGGGAACGAGCTATTAAGTGGAAGATAATCAAAAAGAAGCAAGAGAATCGATAACAATAAGAACAAAGAAAGAGCAACAATAATATATCTACAAAGAACCATCCCCAAGACCTTACATTCGTTGATATTCAAGCATCTAATCAAGAAAACAGTACAAGGATTTTACAAATATAGAAATAAATACAGACTATCTTGAAACCAAAGTAAAGACTAGTCCTATTCCAAGTAGAAGGAAATTGGAAACTCCCAACGCTAGGAGCTCACCGAATCCCTAAATCAAAAGCTGCTCCGCACAAGTCCTAAACACTAATAATAACCCGTACTATGATCTGCAGGGTGAAAAAATATAGTATGAGTACCAAACAAATGGTATTGAGTAGGCATAGGCCGAGTGAGCTCCAGATATAAAGAAAGTATAAATAACATATAAATAAGGTAAGTAAAACACAAGTAGCCAAATAGGAGCTAACACAAGGTAGAATATGAAATGAGAGTGAACATATAGAATACATAGGGAAAAGATCCAGAGTCAAGGAACATACTTGAAAGCACAAGACAATAACTTATTTACAACAATGAAGCACTATAGGAGTCACTAATCAAGAACGGAATGCCGACGATCACCGCTAATCACATAGTCACCTAAGGACCAATCCAACTCAGCCTAGCAGAGAGTACCAACAACAACTCTAGACTAAGACCTTCTATTAACCAAGTATAAGTATAACATAAGATAAGTACAATTATAATCAAATAATAACTGACGGGATTCCCTTACCCAGGAAAGGTACAAATAAAAAAAATATACCCCCGGACCCTATAAAACCAGAGGACCAAGCAACAAACAAGTATACTAGTAATAGGCGAGAGTGCAAGTTTGTAGTAAAAACCAGTAACATCATCAATGTCTCTCAGAAATCATCACAAACCAAGTGTAGAGACCAAACCTATCCCTCGGCTTAGTGGGTAGGACCCATGTAGATCCTTTATTCGGTTCAATGGTACATTAGCAGAGGGGCCCATAGGGGATAGGAAAAGACCGTATACACTCTTTGGGCCTAAATTAGGTCTTTCACATGACACATAATATCCCTATTGTGGTACCAGTAGTGAGTACAAGCCAACGTAGAAAAAGGTGACGTCGCGCCGGATAATCAGGTAAAGGCTAAATGCATCCGGATGCAACCAATTTAGAAAAAGGGCGACGCTGCACCGAATATCAATAAAATGTTCAATGCATCCTCGATGCATCTAATACTGCCAATAGAAAAAGAGAATATCCTCGATGACTCATAAGTCTCAAAACTATTGTGTCTTAATGATCCAGGTGGTACGATTCTTGTTAAAATCGATTTAAAAATAGTAAAAGTGTAAGAATATGCCTTCTCAAAAATAGTAGTGAAAATCTAATGAAGGAACTAGGATTGTACCAAAAAATACGTGAAAATGCTTAATCAATACAAGCATTCCATTACTAACATATAAATAAGGTACACACGATACAAAATGTAATACCAAATCTTACCAAACTACCAAGGCAAAGGAAACTAACCTGGTATCCAATCGCTCCTCGAAAAAGGCCTTTGGACCAATAATATAACACTAGTCAATAAGGTATCAAAAGCTTACCACTAATCATGAAGTGAAGTAATCGAGGAATGGCTCAAAATCAAATAAGGGGAGAAATATCACCTAGGAATGACGCCTTGATGTACCGTGCATATACGGTACTTGTAATGCTTTAAACTTGAGAAATTTTATGTCTTTTAAGAATAAGTTAGTAGATATGATGTTGTTTGTGCTTGATTTGTGGGAAAGTAAATTTTTGTAGTGCAAATGGAAGAAGGCAGTGTTGACAACATAAGTTTTGGCAGCTTATGAGCTACCCTACGAGCTATGGTCCCTTCTGGGATCCGTAAGTAGACCTCATACATAAGAGTTTGAAGAACTGAGAATGAGTCTAAACTATGATGTGATCCTGTGAGCCGTAGGTGTTTCTACGAGATGTAGAAGATGTTTGTGCATTGAGAATTAGAGAGATGAAAATTGAAGAATCAAACTACAAGTTGGCAGGATGAGCCATAAATGGAACTACGATCCATAGGTTCCTTTTGTAGAAGAAGTTCTGAAGATACTCTAGCCACTAGTTTTGAAGAGTGCATCACATGAGCTGCTCAAGGACCTATGACCCGTAGGACGTGGGTTATAAAAGCTAATCGACCTAGTTTTTATATTTTTCCTAGATTTGGTTTATTTAGAATTAACTAACTATACATACATATTTGGGGGTTTTAGTGTATTATGCATGTTTTTGGGTGTGAGATTAAGGTATAAACTACTTTTGGCTTTAATTCTTGAATTCTTGAATTTTTTTTACTGATGTTTACATCCAATTCAATTGAAATTTTTATATTTTCATACTCGCTATTGTAATTACATGAATTGTTTGAACCACATTATTATGAATTATGATAATCCAATCATGAGTAGCTGAATTCATAATTAGGGTTGTGGGAATCATAAAGAATTTTTGAAATAGACCTAATAAAACATAATTCTTGAATAGTGTGCATGCATGTGTTATTTGTACTTTTGTTTTGATTACTTTTTAATGAGGGCCTGCATTAGAACTTTCCTTATCCTTACTTGCCAAATCAAGGAGGTAATAGATTAGAAAAAGGATTAAACAACGATATTTGAGGCTATCAACCTTCATCTAATAGCTTGAATGGATCAAGGGATAACTAATCTGGGATCACTGGTAAGGGTTAGCAAAACATACACCCATAGATGGATCAAGTCGCATGGTGATAATCACTTATTTGATAGATTAAGGACCTAGGTGAAATTAGCTTACTAATTCTGGATGTGGCACACTAGAAAAGGATTAGTAATAAAAGGTTCTATATAGTTAAGGATTCATGGAGAACACATACACCCTAGTTTCATCTCTTATTGAATTAAATCATATTATACTGTTACTTTGTTACTTGATACTTGTGATCGAATTAAATTATTATTTTTATGCAAATACCCCCTTTAAGGAAATAATCTGATTACAAAAACAAATAATAAATAATTAACCTAAGTCTAAATTATATTCCTCGTGGGATCGACCCTAACCTTCGTTAGGTTCTATATTTAATCAATAATCACTTTATACTTCTTTAGGAAGGTGTAATTTGGGTGTATCAAATTTTTGTACCGTTGTCGTGGAATAAGACTTTTAGATTAGATTAATTTTTATTATTTGATTTTTATACATTATTTCTTGATTTTACTTTTTCTTTCTTTTTGTTTGTGCTAAAACAAGTTTGAATTATACTGCTTGCAAAATACGTGGAGTCAAGGCATTCCCCTTGATTTCATTTAACTTCGACATTCTGAGAGCATTAAGACGAAAGGCGAACAATGGTGGGAATGAAACTGAAGTAGAAGTCACAGAATGACTCAGAATACAAGGAGAGAATGCACATCAAAACCCTCCTCAACATCCATTGCAAAATGTTGTCAACAACCAACCAATAGTGAGAGAATGTCCTCCATCCATATAGCGACCTAGATTCGGCATACAGAATAACTATGGTGTAAACCATGACACAATTTGAACTACTAGTGCCATTTTTTACTTCATTGCCTCCTAGACTGAAGTTCAATATTTTGAGTGGCGTGATTTAAATGCTTTATAGTCGAGGATTATTTGCTGGCCTGCTGTCTAAGGATCTATACACCCATCTCAACAATGTGGAGTACGTCTGCAAGAACAGTGTTGGCAACCTAATCTTAACCATGGACATCATTGGACTGCGAGTGTTCCCATTATCACTTACTGGTGATGCAACGACTTGGTTGAATGAACTTCTATACAACTCCATCATTACTTAGGAGTGCATTCATTGAGATATGCTTTCCATTGTCAAAGAAATTAAAGCTAAAGGATAGGATTAACAAATTCCAATGGATGCCTGTAGAGTCAATTAGTGCTTCTTTAGAATGATTTGTAAAGTATCTAAGAAGTGTGCCCAATCATAGAGTCACCGACAAGTCACTTCTTAAGATATTTTATCAAGAACTTGATGACAATAGAAAAGTTATGACAGAGATCATCACTGGAGGAGCATTTATGACCAACACTTTTGAGGAAGCCGCTGAGAAACTTGACCGTGATGCAAAAACTAATAAAGCATGGAGCAATAGGGATACCTAAACTTGGAGGATTTCATTTTCAGTTAGCGCTAACCAAAAGTCAACATTAGCTAATAAAGAAGTGCTGCAAGAGATAATGTAATTATGGACTGAATTCAAATTGGTATTCAAAAACTTGGGGTCCAAAAAAGGAAGAGCGCTAATTCATGATGAGTATGGTTATGAGGAAGATACATTCTATGTGAATGAGCAACTGGGGGGGGGGGGTTCCGAACTAACGCCCAAGCTTCCAATAAGGATTCTTGGCACCAAGGTCAAGAAAATCAAGGTCAAAACATAAAACCTTTAGCCGAGAAGGCCATTACAATTGCGATAACAACTACAATCTTGAGGGGAACTACAATTGTGAGAACAACTATAATCAGAATGGATACAATGATCACAACTGTGGGGAAGACACAAAAGGTGATTTGGGAAGAAGAGATAACAACTAAAGTGGTGCATACATCCCATCCGAGAATCGATATGGGGGATCCAAACTTGCAAGGATTGAGGATATGATGTCAAAAATGCTGAAAAAGTATGGCTCTAATGAAGAGAATCTTAAGCAGATATGCAATGATCTTTTGAGAATGAATCAAAAAGTAGAGTCACATGCTACTTTTATCAAGCTTATTGAGAAACTATTGAGACATATTTCGTCATCTTTGAATCCAGGCAAGAAAGGAACCCTTCTAAGCAATACAATTCAAAATCCTAAGAAGGAAGGTCAATGTATGACTGTAACCCCCAAAGTGGTGCTCAAACGGTGGATCCACCAATGCTAGTAATTGAGGACGATGCACACAACTCTGATTCGAGTAGGGATGAGAAATCTAGTTAATCTGATGAGAAAGTAGAGAGAGAGAAGTTGAGCACTGGATTGCCTAAAAATGGGATAAAAAGCTTGATGTGGAGTTTGACAACAAGGAAAAAACTTCTTCAACTCTAATTCCAATGCCAAGACCTCCTCCACATTTTTTGTAGATATTGAGAAAGAAAGACATTCATATCTATTTTAAAGAAAGTTTTGGTAAATGTTCCTCTGATTGAAGTGTTGGTTCAAATGCCTGGGTATGCAAAGTTTATGAAGGCTTTAATTACAAAAAAGAGAATTGTGAGCTTCGAATGAGCCAATAACTTGCATCATTGTAGTGCATTAGCTACTCGCTCACTTGTGCAGAAAAAAAAGGATCCTGGAGCATTCAACATACCATGTACTATTGGAGCATTCAAATTTGCCAAGGCTTTGTGTTACTTGGGTGCTAGCATAAATTTGATGCCGCTAGTAGTGTTTTGACAATTAGGCTTAGGAGCCCTAAAGCGATGTCAATACGGCTCTTGATGATGGATTGTACTGAGAATAAGCCTCTGGGCATCCTTTACGATGTTAAACTGACAACGCGGTTAGTTCCAGAATGTCGATTTTGATCTAGAACGACCCTTCGTTCACTTTCTGAGGCTTTCGTACTGTAGACGGTCCTCATAAACACCCAATTCTTTAAATCCAAATAAACTCGATCCGCGATCCTTAAAGAATAAAATAAACAAAATTTGAACAAATTCCCTCAAAATTTGTTTCTTCTCCTAAACTACCTCTTTCTTCATACTGATCCAAAGTCTCGCAAAAATCAAACTTCCCACCATTGTCATCAATACTCTTTCTCACCATTATGGTCATCTCCACTTTTTCACCACCAAGCTTTCCCACCATTATCTTTAATTTCCCTATCATCACAGTTAAAAAAAATCTCTAGTAGTCAGGGTCAGTCAGAAGCAAAGGGTCATTACCACTTATCTCAATTACTAACAAAACCTTCATAATCCCCATATACTCAGGTAGAATTCATAGTCCAATTTCTTTAAGTATGAGGAATGTGATGGTGATTAAACCTAGACTCAGGAGAAAGTTGCAATTGAATTGGGAAATTAGGTTGAATTAAATCCTAGGTATCAATAGTGTTAGCAATTGTTATGTGGTTAATGTCTTTGTGTTGGTTCTGATGGAAAGTGATAAAAGGAAATGGTTGGTATGCTAAAATTTGGTAACTAAACATGGGTTCACATCTACGGTAGATTTCTATGGGTTGTAAGTCATCCCACCACCCATCGTTATCCTTTGTAGACTTGCCCTAAACTCTAGTTGTTGAACTTCAACACTACGTGATGGGTTGTGGACACTTTTACCATTTGTAGATTTGACTCGTACAATTGACAAATTCCAACCAGTAGCTTAGACATAATTTGCACGAACATTCCTTATGGGTCATAAAATATTCTACGGCTCGTAGTTGGAACTCATAAAAATAAAATGCAAAAACTAGTAGCATAGGTTTGTGCACATGCATTGTACTAGAACCTACCATGAGTCCTCGATGGTACAATTCATATACATAAACCATAAGGCACAAATCAGTGTTCTATGATTGGACCTACAGTTCATAGAATCCTCTAAGGACCATAGGGTCAGTCCATAAAACACTTTCAGTGACCTAGTTTTATAGAATGCTTTCCTATGATAGGGTCCTACGTATTGTAGAGTCTTCTACGGTCCATAGACACCCTTTCATAGGAAAAAAAACACAAAGTGTTAGTTTTTTTTTTTTTACTTTTTTTCAAATTCTTTGATTTATTTTCTAGTCATTGGTTTCTAATCCGTACTCTATAGGTACCATGACACCCAAAGCGAACCTAAAATGTGGAGGAACATCATCCACACCATCTAAAAAAGTCGTGGCTCAGAAATTAAAATCTTGTCTACAAGATGAGCTGACTGATACTAAGGCTAGTGGCTTCGAGGTGGAATACCCTATTGGTTCTGATGCGCACATTGAGCTCCGGACAACTCAAAATCACTTGAATCAAATTGAAATAGTACTTGGTTGGTTGGAATCTCGTCCCCTCCCCACACATAGAAGCTGCTACATCCTCCTAATCTAATAAGGGGGAACAATTTTTGGGAGAGGAAAATAATAGTGGCTAGTCGGGATCACAGTTTAGCTCTGGCTCAAATTTTGAAGGAAGATATTTAAATATACTACCAATTAAGGGTAAAATAGGTGGTCTGTATCAGATATGTTCGATATATATTGAGATGATCTACAACAAAATGATAAAAGCAAGTCTATTAGAGCCATCATGGAAGAGCCCTATATTCGGATAGCCGGCCTTGAAGAAGTACCCGAGATTTAAGTCCTGTTTGATAGTAAAAAATATGGGTGGATGACAGACCAACCTAGTCAATATAATGCAAACATGATCCATGAGTTTTATGCATCTTATGCAGTGACTGTGATAAACACTAAACCACCTAAACCCAAGGAACTAGACTAGCCACCATTGTCTAGCACTCTAGCTCGTGGTGTTCCAGTTGACATATCAAAGCTCATCATTCAACATTTTCTTTATGGGTGGAAACATGAGCGTCCTACCTTGACAACCGAATATGAGCACTGAATGAGCATCGTTCAAAATTGAAAGATCATGCAAGATCCGACAAAAAAAGAAGAAGTGTTAAAATGGATAGCAAGGTATATTATCGAGCAAGGAGTTAATGCCGACTGGGTATTTGAATCAGTTCCAATCAAGAAGGTATCACTAAATTTTGCAACAAAATTCTAGTGGTCCATTGAGAGCTCTCGCATATGCCCCACTATGGAAGATAACTACTTGACGTTAGGTTGTACAGTGATGGTTGCGAGTATCATAGCCGACTACGACATCAACTTTTCCTAATGTATTATAGTTGATATATATGAAAAGGAATTACTGATGGTCACAACCATACTATTCCCTAGCTTGATCTACAGGTTGTTTCGAGATGCTAGAGTGCCCATTATACAAGGAGTGTATTAATGGATAGAGGTCACTAGAATTAAAGATGTCGGGCTGATCAAGGATAACACTAATCTAGTGGCTCAAAAACTTTCCTCATAGCCCAAGGTTGTACTACCAGAGTCATTTGAGGGATAAGCTGTAGAACAAAATTATAATGCAGCTGGTCTGGACAGTTTTGCACCTGCTACGGAGTCATCCGAAGCTGCCATGAACACTTCTACACCTCCTACTACTTGCATACCATATACAAAATTGATGGGCATTATCACTATTTCAGCCAAGGTGTTGCAAAACTTGATGCAGGGATAGACCCAGACTGAGGCTCAATTAACTCAGTTGATACATTAGATCAAGCCTTGGGTATCGAAAGTGAAAGTATAGTTTGAAGAGCGGGGTGTTGTAAAGTTTGAAACATCCTTAGATGAGAGGGATCGGTGTATTCATGGCTAAGTTGATGCTATTAAGAGGAGGGTGAATGAGTACTTTATGGTCATTCAAAGTCCAAATATGATTGATATTTAGATAGAGATTGAATAACTCCGATTCAAGGTTACTTCCCTAGCAGCACCAATACCACTTTCTTTCCTTCTCCCAGCTATCCCACCTCCGACTATCTTGCTTTTTTTACTGAAGGGTAAAAAGTTCAAAAAATATTATCAAGAACTTTTGTGCTTTTAATATAGTATAGATAGATAGATATAGATATAAATACAAAATAAAGATAAAATAGGCATATGGCCAAATCTTGCAAAAACAAATTGAAATTTTATTCATGCTTTTCATGACGTGATATATATACTTCCTCTGTTCACTTTTACTTGTCACTTATTTCAGATATAGATTTTCATGTGCATGAAAAAAGTCCACATACTGATGATGATAATATGGAGAGATCTGTGGATTGAGCAAGGAAGTGAGAGTGCCGAGCGATTGGGAAAGCCAGACAAGCTTGCTAACATCCAAGTAGATCCGATTAGATAGAGATAGGTAGTAATCTATTGGAGAATCGATGGTGGCACACAGGCTAAGACAAAGCCACCTACTTTTACACCAGACTTCACACCGATGGACCCGGCACCACTTGATAGACATTGGTGCTTAGGTGACACAAGTTCTTATTCCCTTCACCATCTATATTTACTTTCGATATAGTGCATTAGGGACAATGCATGAATTTTTGAGAGGGGTTGCAGTGATTATTATCATTGGGAGTATCTAGGTGAAGTCTGAGTAGCTAGACGCTTGATTGAGTCCTTGGGTTTTTCTTGACTTTGTTCTTTCCCAAGGACCTTTAATTATGTTGAACCGACATGTTTAGGATGAAAATGTTAAATTTGCAGAGGAATATATAGAATGATGGTCATAATGTGTAAAATGTTAAAATAGGCCACTCCAAATTTTTTATTAAGTGATGTATCTATTTCTTTGATTTGTTGACTATGCAGGATCTTTGTATCACATGAAAAAAGCCGATAGGATATGCATGACTTAAGATGAAACATGAACTGAAAATTGATAATTGATAATGGAACTTGATTCCAAGCGCGTGTGAGGTATTTGTGCATTCTTACCATTTGTTTCAATCAAAAACTTGCCCCATTGGTCATACTATGATAATTGAATTATTGATTAGGAAAGGACCATAGGCCATTCTTAAAATAGTCCCATAGCCTGAAAAAACCAACCAAATAACATTACACCCTATGAACCAAATATTTAAGCCTGAAAAATACCTTTTGATTGGAATAAACACAATTCACCTTCCCCATCATTAAATGGAAATCTTTCTTTTGGTCCTAGTCTTTCCTAGGATAATGTGCACCTCAATTCAGGCTAAAAGCCTAAGTTGAGGGTGTTTACTATAGAGGAAAGCAAAAAAAGAAGGGGTATGAAAAAAGATGTGTAATGAGAGAAAAAAAGGGAAATAAATGGAGTGTAGCCATGATAAAATAATAGTATAAATGAAAAAAAGAAATGAAATTGCCTACCATAAGAAAGCATTGAGAAAAGAGTAAAAAAAATCCACACCGGGCCTAAATGAAAGTAAACAATAAGGTTGAAACAAGTTACGGGTTATAAATTGTGGAATCAAGCTAATGTAGTGTCTAGGAGGGAAAATTGTCAGTAAAATCTAAATGTATCACACCTGTTCCCGAGCCTATGTTACAAGCCGTGAAAGTCCTATAGTGATCCTAATTCAACTATTCGAGAGTCTAATTATTAAATATAAGGGTAAACCTATGGTATTATGCATGGATGTTTGAATTTTTTTTGTGAGAGTGAGTGTTTTCCGAGTCCCTATTTTTAAAGAAATATTGTGATATCTGAGTGGAAACATGACTTCTTTTCAATGAGGGCACAAATGATATTTTCGAAAAGTCATAAACTTGGTGAATGTTATCTGTGTATGTGAACCTGTCCTTTGGTATTGTAATGTCATAAATTGATCCACGTAAGTTAGCTTGATTTGAAATAATGATTGTACTGTTATTTGAATGAAAAGTTGGAGGGTGATGTGAGTTAAAAAGCCACGTGATTGCCGTAATTTCTTGATCTTATTTTGCTTAGTATCACTATGTGATAGTAGTGACGCTTGAGGAAAAGCAACCATTTTAAGTTAAGGGTATTGATGTACCGTGTATTTACGATACTTATAATGCTTTAAACTTGAGAAATATCATGTTTTTAAGCATATATTAGTAGATTTGATGTTGTTTGTGCTTGATTTGTAGGAAAATAGGTTTCGGTTGAGAAAATAGAATAAGGCAGTGTTGTAGGCATAAGTTTTGGCAGCTTATGAGCCTATGCTACGAGTCGTGGTTCCTTTCATGAGACGTAGGTAGACCTCATAGGTAAGAGTCTAAGGAACGGAGAATTATTTTGAAGCTTCGAAGTCATCCTACGAGCTATAGATGTTTTTACGAGCCGTAGAAGATATTCGTGCATTGAGAATCAGAGAGGTGAAAATTAAAGACTCAGACTATGAGTTGGCAGGACGAGCCATTGATGGTTCTACGATCCGTAGGTCTCTTTCATAGAAGAATTTATGAAGATAGTCTAGCCACTGGTTTTTATGAGTGCATCACACGAGCCATTCAAGGACCTACGACCCGTAGGTCGTAGAAGCTAACCGACCTCTTTTTCCTAGATTTGGTTTATTTAGGATTAGTTGTCTATACATACGTTTTTTTGGGTTTTTAGTGTATTATGCACATTTTTGGGTTTGAGATTAAGGCATAAACTACTTTTGGCTTTAATTCTTGAATTCTTGGACTTTTGTTACCGACGTTTACATTCCAATTCAATTGAAGATTTTAGATTTTCATACTCGTTACAGTAAGTATGTGAATTATTCATCTCTTATTTAATTAAATCATATTTGTCATGACCCAAACTAGAGCCTAGGTTCTATACAATGATTCAAATCCCAGAGGAATTCAACCAAGCCTCTTAGTATATCATTCATGAGAATACATAAGGTAAGTAAAGCAACAAATCTACGACATAGATATGGAAATAAAGTCTCAACTCGAATGAAAGACAACATAGACTTCATGACATCTAATATGTCTCTACTAACTAGATGGGGTATAACATAAGATCCTAGATCACGTAAGACAACATAAGAAAGTTATAAGAACAGGAAAGATGAAATTCTTGACCTCGACGCTTGAGGACTTGCTAAAAGTGAAATTATAAGCTCAACTCTAGAGGTGCGCGATGATTGTCCTACCCTACATTATGATACAATATAGGCAAAAAGTATGCGTTAGTACATAGAATGCACTAAGTATGTGATAAGTATGCATGAGCAATGGATATAGTACATAATCAATATGAATATGGGATGCCTGACCATTATCTTAAAAAATGATTAAAGCCTTAAAAATATTTAAATCATCATAATCATGTGGTCAATGCATCAAAAATATTATCGTGAGGACTTATAACTTTACATAAACCTTTTGTGTGGGATAGGACCTTTAACCGATATATAATACCATGGGAGCTATAACATGAAATTCGATGTACTCCCACACTGAGAAGGGGGAGGCTACTTGCCAAGGTAGACTCTGTGATAATACTTCCTCTATCATTGTGCTATATGTGGATCTACTAGCTACGCCATATTGTAACTTTTAAACCTATGCGGGAAACGTAGTTAAGAACTAAGTTTGCTACTAGGATTCCCTTGGGTAACTACTTTGGCTATCAAACCAAACCCCACCTTAAATTTCTCTCTGTGCTTAGTCATTATTCCAACGGAATTTCATGAAAACATAGTCATTAACTTTATTAGGAAAGACAATAATAGATACCAATCTAACATTATAAAATAAACATAAGAATAGCTCATTCATCATCTTCATCATGAGTGTGTGAGGAAAACCCATCACAACCTTTATACTTGTTTAACATGATTTTATGAGAACTACTTTATCACACTTTAAATTCTTGCTTAAAACATCATTCATAATCTTTCATGGATCATTCATAAACCTTGGTAGTCCTTAATAAAGATTTTATTGAAATTACTTGAAAATCATGATCATAGTTCCTTGAAAACATACTTGAAATAGCATATAACATGGGCCTTTGAAATTCAACTTGAAATCATGCAACAAGATTTGAATTATGCATAATTTGATCAATAGTCATAAGATATATCATAAAAAAGAAGAACCAATGCAAATTCATGAAATTAGGGCTCTTAAAAAAAGAATTCATACGCGATTTTGAGAGATAACATGGGACTCCATGGGTGAAAGGTCCCATGGATGAATTCACACATACCTTTGATCTTAGAGGTACAAATTTTGCTCTTGATTAGAGACTTGGCTTGAATATCTCTTTGAATTGCTTGAGGAAGAGGAAGGTTCTTGAGAGAAGACTTTAGATAGAAGATTTTGGGTTTTTAGTGTTTGGGTGAGAAGTAGAGGGTTATGAGGGAATAGGGTAGTTATTAGGATAGAATAAGCCCCTAAAACCATCCACATGCATTAATTAAAACATAGGAAAAGATCAAACAACCCCTGTACTTAAATCTAACTCGGGCACTTGGACGGAGGTCCCACCTAGGTCCTGGAAGCTCACCACTTCACGTGGTGGTGGTCGTGGTGAGTGGACTTAAGGTTTGGGGAGGTGACTTCCACGGAGGCAACTATGGCTCTTGATGTCCACCACAGGTCTTGGACCCTCTCATGGTACTTACCCTAAACTGAAGCCTGAGGAGTTAGGTTCACGGACGTCATCACAGCTCGTGGTTCACACCACGAGCCATGAGCCATTTGTGGTCTTTTCTCCTAAATTTCCCTTTCACCAGTGCATCTTCACGATTTCTCTCCACGGCTCATGAAGAGCACCATGGCCTGTGAAAGGCTCCGTGAAGGACCACCTGGTGCCAAAGATGAGATTTTCATCTTAAACCCTATTTCCCAACTTTCCCACTTTCAGAGTGTTACAATATCTCCCATTTGGGAACTTTAATCCTTGAATGAAACTCAAGCTAGCATGAATGGAATAGGAAAGAAACATAGAAGTCCAACATGAATGGAAAATGCACCGACAATGCATAAAACATGGAATATTCAATCCCAAGGTAAAACATGACATTAAAACTTATTTCATGAACATGAATGCATATAAAAACATGAGAATGACTGAAACACAATATTTTGGGTGAGTGGATCATGAAGGAACTCAATACCACAACTAGAAACAGAAGGAAAGAGATGAGGATATATTGAAATTATATCAGCTTTAGCTTTCCATTTAGACCTATCAACCTCTCAGTTCCTCCATAAAACTTTAACTGAAGATATTTCCTTATTTCTCAACCTCCTAACTTGTCGGTCTAAGATCTCAACTGGAACCTTCTCATATGATAGTCTCTCTTTTATACCATTTCTTTCCAAAGGCACAATAGAGCTAGGATCACCAATAAACTTCCTCAACAAAGACACATGGAATAATTAATGCACCGATGCAAAATCAGAAGGCAAATCCAACTCATATGCCACCTTCCCAATTCACTTCAAAATCTGATATGGACCAACATAGAGGGGGCTAAGCTTCCCTCTCTTGCCATAACTCATCACACCCTTCATGGGTGAGATTTCTATAAAAACCCAATCATTAGTCTCAAATTCAAGTTCTCTTCTCCTTATATCCGAGTAGGACTTTTGTCGACTCTGGGCAGTCTTGAATCTTTCTCTAATCAATATAACCTTTTCCATAGACTCATGCACTAACTCGGGTCCTATCAAGGAAAATCCACTGACTTTAAACCAACCAATAAGAGATCTACACTTCCGACAATATAAGGCCTCAAATGGAGCCATATGAATAATGGAATGATAACTGTTATTATAGGTGAACTCTGTTAATAGCAAATGATTATCCCAATTACCTTTAAAATTAATAACAAAGGCTCTCAACATGTCTTCTAAGGTTTGAATAGTACACTAGGCCTCACCATCCTTCCGAGGGTGAAAAGTTATACTAAGCTTCACTTGAGTACCAAGACACTTTTGGAAAGATCTCTAAAATTGAGATGTAAACTAAGTACCTCGATTCGAAATGATAGACAATGGGACACCATGAAGCTTAACCAACTCTCAGATATATAATTTAGCATAGTTTTTAGCTGAAAATGAGGTCTTAACCAGATGAAAATAAGTTGACTTAGTCATTTGATCAACGACCACCCAAATCGAATCATGTTGCCTACGCATACGAGGAAAACCTGTAATGAAGTCCATATTCAAGGCTTCCCAATTTATAGTAGGAATCTCAATATCTTAAGAAAAACCTCTAGAGTTTTGGTGCTCAACCTTTACTTGTTGACAATTAGGACATTTTGCCACAAGCTCTGCAATATCCCTCTTCATGTCATTTCACCAATACACTTCGCTCAAATCATTATACATCTTTGTGGAACACATAATTGTTCTTGATATCTCAAAACACAATTTTCCCCAATGAGAAAAAGCGTCAATGGCCTTTTCAACAACTGCTTTCTTCAGATCAATCAAAGTAGGATCAGTATCTTGCTTGGCCTTTACATCCACCATAAGAGACGATTTAGAACCATTTTGAACAATTACTCCACCATCCTTGGAATCAACCAATTGAACACCCAAACGAGCTAATCTATGAACGTCCCAAACTAATTATTTCTTCTCGTCCTTAACATAAGCAACACTGTTCATGGACAATCTACTAAGAGTGACTGCAACCACATTGGCTTTTCTTGAATGGTATAACACACTCATGTCATAATCTTTGAACAATTCAAGTCATCTCCTTTGTTGAAGATTCAAATCCTTTTGAGTGAACACATATTGCCGGCTCTTATGATAGGTGAATACATTAACATAGACACCATAAAGGTAGTGTATCCACAACTTCAAAGCAAAAACCACAGTCGCTAACTCCAAGTCATGCGTTAGGTAGTTCTTCTCATGGACCTTGAGTTGCCTAGAAGCATAGTTATCACTTTACCATTCTGCATTAGAACATAACCAAGACCAACTAGTGAAGCATCACAATACACAATAAACCCATCAAAACCTTCCAATAAATTCAACATGGGAGTGGAAGTAAGCCTATCTTTCAACTCTTAGAAACCTTCCTCACATGCTTATGACTATTGGGATTTCCGTTTCATTTAGGTCAACTCGGTAAAAGATGAAGCAATAAATGAAAACCCTAGTCTAATTAGTCCTTTAATTGATCCTTAGGTACTTTAAGTTCTGCTAGATCCACACAATAAGGAGGAATAGAGAGAGGTTGGGTTTCGGGGATAAAATCACTACCAAAGTCTATTTTCCTTTCTAGAGGGATACATGGGAGATCATCGGGGAAAACTTCTAAAAATTCATTAACAACTAAAACTAATTCAAGAGTAGGATCTTCGAAATTCGTATCTCTAATTTGGACTAGATAGTAGATACAACTCTTAGAAATTATTTTTTGAGCTTTAAGGCACAAAATAAATTATCCTTTAAACATGGAATTACTACATTTCCATTCTAGGACTGGCTCATTAGGGAACTGAAACTTGACCACAAGGGTTCTACAACATATAGAAGCATAGCATGCATGAAGCCAATTCATACCGAGTATAACATCAAACTCGGTCATATCCAGTTCTATAAAATCAACTGAGGTGAGTTTATGAAAAAGTGAAACTACTAATTTCAATAGACTCTCTTAGCCACAACTAAATCACCAATAGGAGTATATACCAAAAAAGGTTCTAATAAGATCTCGGGACTAACAATGAATTTCATAGGAAGATAAGGAGTAACAAATGATAGAGTAGCACCCGGATCTAATAATTCATAAACATCAAAGTCAAAAACTTTCAACATATTGAATGAAGTACCTTGTTGGGTCAGGCAATCTAAAAAATCACTAGGCTCAACCTGGAAACGAATATCCATTCCCTTCCTAAAAGCCATTGGATAGTCCCTCCTCATATGTCCACTCTCGCCAAAACCATAGCAACTTTTTATGCTGGCCAAGTACTTACCTAAATGATTCTTATCACACCAGTAACACAAGAATAGGATTTTTCCTTTCCGTCACTTTTCTTCGAATATGAGGCAGATATTTCCCCCTTTGACATCCTCTGATGGTTAAATTCATTTCCTCTCCTAATATTACTTTTTCTCACCCATTTCCTTTTCTTAACATTCATTCTCACAACAGTTACTAATTGTTGATTCAATTATGTGGTCACCACTCAGCTAAAAACAAGATGGCATCATAAAACTCTGCATTAGAGATATCGACATTTGAGGGTAGGTCAACCGGAGTGGGAAAGCTACCATCTTGAATCTTCTGCCTTTTTTCTTCTTGATGAGACATATTCTAAAACAAGTAAGACAAGAGTTAGAAGGAATCCCTATAGAATTCAACTCTATCGTACGATAAGATCATGAAGGAAGTGATGTTTTTCCTAAGAGGCCTTGTAGCCTCCTATTCATAGATGTGACACTCTTCATATTAATGACAAGACTATATTTGATGTGACATATTGGACTCCCTAGGAAACTTTAAGCCTTGGGATCTGATACCAAGTTTGTCATGACTCAAGCTAGACCCTAGGTGCGGCAAAGGGATTGGAATCCCGAAGGACCCCAACTAAGCCTCTTAGCATATCATTCATGAGCATACATAAGGTAAGTAAAGCAACAAAGCTAAGACATGGACACAGAAATAAAGCCTTAACATGAAAGTCTCGATAAAATAAAATAAGTCTCAACTCGAATGAAAGACAACATAGACTCTATGACATCCAACATGCCTTTACTAACTAGATGGGGGCATAAGACAAGCTCCTAGCTCATCTAAGAAGGCATAAGAAAGTCATAAGAATAAGAAATATGAAAGTCTTGTCCTCAAAGCATGAGGACTCACCAAAAGTAGAAGTATAAGCTCAACTCTACTCACGAATAGGAGGTGCGCGATGATCGTCCTACCCTAAATTATAATATAATGTAGGAAAAAAGTATGTGATAGTACATGAAATGCACTAAGTAGGAAACACTAGCCTACCTCGAAGCTGATTATGTGCGCTTCAAATCCATCAAATTGAACTTTTCCACCTTCGAATCATCCCTAATTACTGCCACGCCAACAAAATATTGATCACGATGTCAATACAAATGTTTTGACATGAAAATCACATTAATTAGAGACGGACCCAAAATCGGGGCTAAATTAAGACTGTAGGACCCTCCTAGAAATCCCAAAATTGACTCTATGAAAAGATTCATTTCAGCTTACTTAACTTGTGTCCCAAAATGGGACATAATTCGATGCTCTAAAAGGAAGACATCTACTCATGGAATGAATTCACCCTTAAAAGATTTCATCCAACCTTGGGTAGACCCTTTGAGGCAGAAATTACTTCAATACGATGACTTTCAAAGCTCCTTGAATACTCCTATGCATAGCCATGATCCACTAAAACACCCAGCACTAGAAATTGTCTAAACAGAGCTCTATAGCTCCCAAAATACCAAAATACAAAATGGGACTTAGCTGAATCACGTCTGTCTTTTAATTTAAAAACCTAGAAAAATTTGTTCTACACGAACGAGGAGGAAGAGGTCTGTGAACGTGGAGACCAAACCCTCTATCTCCATATACGCTATAGGGCCATGCCAAATGTGATGGGTCAAGCCACAAGGCTCTGCAAACGCGATAGGGGACTTGCGAATGTGGAGGCTAATCCCTTAGAACTTCATGAATGCAGCCTCACGCCTGCGAGTGCAGAGGCCAAAGTCTTTGCTTCCACGAATGTGGCCTCCATGGAGCGAGTATGAAGAAAAAATTTGGTTTGCACCAGCTGATGCATATTAGTTGGTTTTTCCCAAATTAGGACTCTCGGACAGAGTGCTTGGGATTCATTTGGAACCCCGTTCGTGCAAACAAACTATGCTACCCCTACAAAATTTAATGTTCTGGACTCAATGTCACAATCAAAATTTCCATCAGCTCATCTCGATAAAAAATGGGTCCCCCACTCAAGCGCCATTTTGATAATTTTATGAGATGTACTAAAATGAGATTAGAAGCCTCAAAAAGTGTACAAATAGTCAATTTAGAACAAACTCGATATTCCAGAGTAACTACACTGACAAAATTTCATTTCGAGCAGATTTACTAAAAATGTTGAACAAGGTCAAACTTAGGCCCAATTTTAAAGGCTAAAATGCCTAATAGCTCAAATTCGCATCAAAGGCCTTGAGAAGCGAGCCAACTATGCCACTAGCCTAAAATGTTCATTGCAGAGCTGATGGAATTGTTAGAATTCCATTCTGAAGTCATTTTTTGAGATTTTTGACTAAAGTCAATCGTTCAAGCTCTAAGAGCTCTAAAATATAGACATTGGGATAAAATCCAAACGAACGACCAAGCGAACGAACATTCAGGCCCAGCAAGTCATAAATGAATTAGCCTCACTAAAACAAATCTCTAAACGCTAAAAAATAGGAAAATGGAGGAAATGACCTAGAGGATCATTATAACATCCACTACTAAACGAACTTTCATTCGTAAAAATAGAAGGACAATTACAACCTGAAGGTACGAAAAGATGAAGGTACTAGGCCTACATGCTTTGCCAGACTATCCACACTCTCGGGTCGAACACTGCCATCATAAAACTCACTTTTAGAGAAAAATCCTCAATTTTATGTCAAGGATCCAAAACTCCTCCAGTATCCTTTTTTGGCTCCAAATCTCGCCCAACAAACCTAAACTTGATCTAAGGAACCAAATATGTCTGAGGAAATTAAAACTACACTGGAACCACCAAAATGAGAAACACAGAACCATGGTTGATTCAACTGAACTCACAATTAAAAATACCTGCCTTATTCTCAAAACCCAATGTTTTCTAGCCACCAACAATATTTTGCCGATATTTACCTAACCTAAACACCTCCAACACCATCTGAAACTTACTTACAGAACCATACCATATAAACCTCGAAGGAGTTACATACTCTATATAAGATCGACAAGCGACACCTGCCAAGAAACATAATTTAGGGCAAGACCCAAAATTCCAATCTCATCTTCAAAAACCAACAACCCAAGATGAAGCTCAACTTCTGAAACTAACACTCCACTCAAAAGAGTGATTATCCAGTCTACAAAAAGGCTGCACTGAGCCTATCTCGAGTGACTTACTTCTACCATAGGAACTCCTGAACAGCCAACAACATATGTCCATAACTACTCTATGAGCACAGATGTGATCCAACCACCCTAGACCAAGGGAAAACCAAGCTGGTAGGTAGAGTATAAGCATAGTCAACCAATCTGTAATGGTCCAAGGGCACCAACTCCCATCAACAAACATTGAATACTAGCGAATATGGCAAAAGAAGAATTTGCATTTGAACAAGAATAAACTTCCACATATTACTTTGATCCTATCTTGAAAAGAAATGAACCTTTTAGGCAACTTTCCATCCTCCAGCTTAGGCTACCTCAGAAGCCACCAATGAACACCACTACTCCAATTGGCAAACAAAGCTTAGATGGGTACTAACACAGCCACAAAGAACCAACCATAGTCATAACAAGGTACTGCGTGAGATCATACTCCCCAAATTCCTAAATAGCCATAGTCGGCACAAAAACCCTCAAATGAGGAGGTTTCAAAAGATTGAACAAGTAGACCACCACTTCACAATCAATAATAAAACTAAGGAAAAGGGAAGAGATGGCCAATTAGGATTACCATAATACCATATAAGGCTATACTACCTTTATTACAACTCCAACAACCATAAATCTCCAAACTACCACAAAACTAAACCACCAAGACTGCCACAAAGAAATCAACCAGGTAGGTAAGAGTAAACCTCAACTTTGCATCCTAAGGGCTGAAGATACTAATGAGGCATAAGAAAGAACCGACAAGCGGGATATGTCCAAACCCACAAAAAGGCTACCCTTCTATTTAGACATTGCCTCAATAGCCAACCTCTTACCTATGAACCAAAAGATACCAAGCAACAAAAAAAGTCATCTAAGCAAAGAAACCAAAAAAGGCAGAAGAGAAATACTAGTCAAAGTAAAGCTAGCTATGCACAATAGTAAGAAAAGCTACTCAACCACTAGTCCACAGGATGGCACGCAACTAAAGCGACCTTCTAAGCCAACTAGATCCACCAACACCATAACCCCCAGAACAAATAAAACTGCTCTAGCCATTTATCTAACATGGTTCAGCACCACAACAAAAGTAAATGGTAAGAGAGACAAAAAGAAAAAGGTAACTAGCCCAACGACAAACTCATAATATAGCCACTAAGGCAAAGGCACGGGGAGTTGCTCAACCACCACTTCTCAACATAGAAACTTGACCTAGTAGATCCACTACTAAAATAAATCGACTACAACATAAAAGCATATATACACAAGTCTAATTAAGGTTTCCACCATAGTCAGGAAGTAAATAACAAGTTAATTAGGCATGTACAGGTATGAAAATCCCAAAACCACACAACACATACAATGAAAGGAAAAATAATGAAACCGGACAAATATAACTGATACCTGGATCCTTGGCCTCCGACCAACATGTAGAAGCATAGAACAGATTCTGACTAACGTCGACCATAAAACCTGAAGTACTACTAGCAACACTTTGAGCACTACCTTTAACTAGAGGAAACATAAACCCATAAGACTGACTTGGCTGAGAAAATTACACACTGGTCCGATAATAAGAAAACTCTTTAGACTGGTGGCCAAGCTCCCTACAGATGCAATAAGGTCCCACTGCTCTAGCACGAGGAGTAAGAAAAGTCTCAAATGTCTAAAAGAATAACTCTTATCGAGGGATCTCCCTAGACTAGTGATCAAACTCCCTACAATTATAGCAACCCTTATAGTTTAAAGCCCAACGTGAAGAATGAGATGAACTCCCATCACTGTCTTTGACAAACTATGGACCATTTGTAACACCCTAAGAACCACCCCTAGATGACTATATTGGGGTCCTGCAATAATTTCTAACAAAAGTGGCCTATCTTGCCATACTCATAACAATCGTCACTAATATCAACCTACTGGAAGGACCCAGGTGGAATAGAATAATCTCTAATACCCGAAGGCCCAATATACTCACCCTAAGAAGTCTGACATAAACTCTGTCCACCATAGGCTCAATGGTCTATCTCATAACCTTATGGAATATAAAGTGCCATTGTTGCGATCCTGATAGGTTGAGAGGGAAGATGGCCCTCATTGAATTGATACTCACCCCAAAGTGGGATGCTGTTACCACTGTAGTGATAGAGAGGAATCTTACCACTATCTCAATATACCTCAAAACATGCCTTCTCCACAACCCTCACATGTCTCACAACTTGGGAAAGGTACACCTAGCGGCAATCAAATGCCATGACGCCAAACAGAGTGGCAAAGACAATCCCCTAAGAATATTATACCTTTTTATATACCTTGATATGGGATAGGACCTTTAACTAATATATAATACCATGTGAGCTATAATATATAATTTGATGTAATTCCACATTGAGATGGGGGAGACTACTTTACCAAGGTATACTCTGTGATGGTACTTCTTCTAACTTTGTATTATATGTGGATCTACTAGCTATGACATATTAGAGGTCTAAACCTACGCAGGCAATGTAGTTAGAGACTAAAGGTTGCTACTAGGATTTCCTTGGATAGATACAATGACTACCAGACCAAAACCCACCTTAAAATCCTCTTGGTTCTTAGTCATTATCCCAATGAAACTTTGATGAAACATAGTCAGTTACATTATTAGGAAAGATAATAAAAGAAATAATTCATCATCTTAAGATAATCATATGAATAACTCATTAACATGATAAATTCATATGAATCCATGAGTTGGTGAGAATGTCCTTTCACCTCTTTAACATAATTGTGTGAGAACTACCTTATCACACTATGAATTCTTGATTGAAACATCATTAATAACCTTTCATGGGTCATTCATAAATTTTGGTAATCATTCATAAAGATTTTATTGAAATCAATTAAAATTCATGATCATAGTTCCATGAAAACATACTTAAAACTAGTATATAACATGAGTCATTGAAATTCATGATGAAATTATGCAATATGATGTGAATTATGTATAATTAGACTAATAATGATGAAATATATCATAATTATAAAAACCTAATGCAAATTCATGAAATTAGGGCTTCTAGAAGAAGAATTCATAAGAGAATTGAGAGAAAACTTGAGACTCCATAGGTGAAAGGACCCATGGATGAATTACCATATACCTTGAGTTTTAGAAGCCCTAATTTTTCTCTTGATTAGAGAATTGAATTGATTTCTCCTGAAATTAGCTTGAGGAAGAAGAAAGATCTTGAGAGAAGACTTTAGATAGAGGATTTTGGATTTTGAGTGCTTGGGTGAGAATGAGAGGAGGGTTAGGAGGGCTTAGGGTAGTTATTAGGATAAACTAAACCCCTAAAATCATCCATGTTCATCAATGAAAACATTGGGAAAGACTAAAACACCCCTAAGTTTTACTGAGTTGGGCACCTGGATACGGCTAGTAGATCCCATCACGATCGTGGTGAGGGACTTGAACTTAGGTGAGTTGGGTTAGTAGGGGGTTTCTCCATGGATACCACCATGATCCGTGGTGGTCACTACGAGTTATGAACACCTAACGAGGTGGGACTTCTCAAGACCCTTAAGAGGGTCAGACCACAGGAACACACAACGACTTGTAGCTATTCCTACATTTTATGAACCCTCTCGTGGTCCTCCACCTCTAAGTCCCCACATACAGAGTTAGACCACGTGAGCTCTCCATATCCTTTGGTCCTCTTCATGGATTGGGAAGGGTTCTTGGTGCCAAAAAGCTTAGATTTTATAGGAAACTTCTTTTGAACTCTATTTTCCAACTTTCGGGATCTTACAATATCTTCACCTTGGGAACATTCATCCTCAAATAGGAATCAAGCTAGCATAAATAGAATAGGAAAGAAACATAGAAGCCCAATGAATTGAAAAGATATCAAAAAAGAGAATGTCCTATATGCCTCTGATACTGAAAATAGAAAAGGAGAATGTCCTTGATGACTCATAAATTTCAAAACTAGTGTGTCAAAGGATCCTGGTGGTACGACTCCCATTAAAACCAAATTAAAAATAGTAAAAGAATGAGTATGCCTTCCCAAAAATAATAGTTAAAATCCAATGAAGGAACTAGGATCATACTATAAAACATGTGAAAATGCTTAATCAATGCAAGCATTCCATCACCAGCATCAAAATATGGTACACACAATCAAAAAAGAAATACCAAATCTTACCACAAAACCAAGGAAAATAAAACTAACCTGGGATCTAACCTCTCCTTAAACAAGGCCTCGGGCCCAACAATACAACACTAGTCAGTAAGACATTACAAGCCTACTACTAATCTTAAAGCAAAGTAATCGAGGTAAGGCTCAAAATAAATTAGGGATAGAAATATCTCTAGGAACAACTCCTTTATCCCAATATGCCACTTTATCTCACAACTAAGCACAACTAAGACAAAATTATTGCAATAATGAGCCATAGATGTGTTAGACACTAGCATAAAGGTACACCACATGAAACAAGCCCTACCAGAAGCTACACCTAGCTATAAGACCAATAGAGCACATGTTAAAGCATATAAAGCTCAAACCTGTCCTAAGACCATTAATATCAATCCTAAAACTAAAACGTATAATAACGCTAAGGCAATACTACAAACAAGGCCCATAGCCTAAACTGAGGATTTCACAAGACTACTCTAATCTAAGGCTCAACTAGAAACTAAGAAAATGTATGAGAAGGAGGAAAAATCTATACTTCGCAAATGCCATCCTAAATTACTATAAGACCCCAAAAGTTAGAAAGGTGGAAAATGAGGAGCTAAGGATAAAATCTTAGAAAAATTCAAATTTTGGCATCAGGTGATGACCACGAAGGACATCAAGGGACGTAGTCAGCACCATGGCTTGTGCTGAGCTACATTGGTGGTGGTTATGAAACTCAGTCCTGCAGGTAAGGGACCACGGTCCATGGTGAGAACCATAAGCCATGGTGCTCTCCCTCATAACACCTTCTCTTGAGACCTCCTAAAAATATTTCGAAGGTAAGCACCATACATCACCATGATAGGCCATATTTTTCTTCACGAACCATGGTGGCCACCCCTGCAGACCCTCCTGCAGATCCTGCACCATGCTCATTATTCACAGACCGTGATGACCTTCACAGACTGTGAAAGTCTCTATGAAGGAAGTCCTGAAACTCTTTTATGATAATCCCAAGGTTCAAGACCAAGTCTAACTTTGGACACCACCAGGGCCATGGTGAGGATCATAGACCATGATGATTCCTTCATAATGGGTCCCAATTCTAGTTAAATAAAGGGTATTTTGGTTATTCCCTATTCTTTCATTAATGTATCTGAATGTTTGGTACTAGATTCATTCTGTAATTGTCCAAAGTACTCCTAAGTCAATTCTTTTCCCTCATTAACTCCCAAACAACTTTAAGACTTCTCTCTTAAGTTTCCTTCAAGAGTTCATCTTCTTCATCAAGGTTTTGAACTAGGCTTTCTTCAAGAACAAGTCTCATTTGTCAATTTTAAGTTCAAATTCATTCAAGGTATGTGGGGATTGATCCATGGGTTACTTTCACCTATGGAGTCCCATGGTTTTTATTCAAAATCTTATAAATTTCAATTGAGTTTGTAACCCTAGTTTGATGAATTGTATTTGGCTATTTCAATTTTGTTTTTAATTGTTATCAATGATCATTATAAGAATGATTTTACATTACTTGCATAATTTTAAGTTGAATTATGAATTCCCAAACATGAAGCTACTTTCAATTATGATTATGAGGTTCAATTATGATTCACATGAGTTTTGATTATGAGTTCATTGATTTTAAAAGAAAAGCTCTTATGAATGAGGCTAAGATGAATGATTCAATGATAAAAGTTATAATAATGGTCAATGATGATCTAAGAAAGCTATTATGGTGTGATAATGACAATTATCACACAATCTTATTTAAGATTGTGATAAGGACAATTCTCACCAAAGTTTATGGATTCTTATGAATCATTAAAGTTAATGAGCTACTCTTATGTTATTTTTTCATGATGAAGTTAATGATGATATTTCTATGTTTTAATGATTTTCGTTGGGAAATTGACTAAGAACCGAGAGGACTTATAGGTGGGGTTTGGTATGATAACATAGTTAGTTACCCAAGGGAATCCTAGTAGCAACCTAAATTCCCAAACTATGTTACCCCGTAGGTTGCGTTCACAAGTAGCCTCTCTCTTCTCGATATGGGAGTTACATCAGATTCCATGTTATAGCTCGCATGGTCTTAAGATATCGGTTAAAGTTCTTATCCCACACAGCTTGAGTTGAATTATAAGTTTATATGATGAATATGAGATTACTTTGATGCATTTACCAATGATATGAATGATTTAACGTATTCATGACTTTGCACATATTTTAAAGATATTGGTCTTGCATCTCATGATTCATATTGATTATGCCTAGTGTTTATTATTCATGCATATCTCACCTACTTAGTACCTTCTATATACTGACACATATTTGGCCTACATTATCTCATAATGTAGGGACAGATGACACTCACACTCCTCATATTCGTGGCTAGAGTTAGTTTAATTTTCAAGAGTTGGTGAGTCATCATTCATCAAGGATATCACTTTTATTTTATATTGTTACTTTGAATCTCTTTTATGATTTGGGTGATCTAGGAGCTTGTCCTAATCCCCCATCAAATTCTAGTTTAGAGGAATGTTTAGATGATACAGTTTAATGTAGTCCATTTTGGACATTGGGATTGAGTTTATTTTCCCTTTTACTTCTATGTTGAGTTGATTCTTTCACTTATCTTGTTATGTCTATTGCCTTATGTATGCTATGTATGCTAAGATGGCTTGGTTGGAATCCTTCAGATTTCCGATAACCGTGTTACTGCTAGGCTCTAGGTAGGGTCATGACAATTACCTATAATTTATACTAAAAAATATCCAATAAAGCTCAGTCAAAGTGGGAGATCATAGCATACCTCTAATGGTGCTCAACATTCACCAAATTAAAGCTTTCCACCTCTGAATCACCTCTAATTTGCACCACACTAACAAAATATTGAGCAGTACATCAATATAGATGTTTTAACACAAAAATTGCATAATTAGAGATGAACCCAACATCAAGTCTACATTAGAATTACGGGACCTGCATCAGAAATCCCAAAATTGAATCTGTAAGAAGGTTCATTTGATATTCGAAAAGGAAAAAATCATCCCATGAAATGAATTTACCATTAAAGTTTTAATTCAAGCTTAGGCAGCCCATTAGGGGAGAAAATTACCTCAATATGATGACTTTCGAAGCTCCCTTAACACTCCACTGCGTAGCTATGATCCAAACAGACACCCAACACTTGAAATTGCCTCAAACAGAGCTACCTAGCTCTAAAAGTCACCAAAATACAAAATGGGACGTAGTTGAATTGCGTCTGTATTTTAACTTAAAGAACTAGATAAATTTGTTCTCCACAAATGCGGAGGAAGAGGTCCGCGAACGCGGAGACCAAACCTTTATACCTTCGTAAATACGACAGGGCCACTGTGAATGTGAAGGGTCAATCCACGAGGCTCAGCGAAAGCTATAGGGTCCTTGCGAACATCTAAGCCAATGTCTATGGCTTCTGCGAACATGAACTACAAGGCACAAATATGAATACCGAATTGGGTCTGGTTTTTCCTAAGTTATAACTCTCCGATGGGGTGCCCATGATTTTCTTGGAACCCCATGAATGCAAATAAACTGTGGTACCCCCTTGACATTTTGGACTCAACAACGCAGTTGAAATTTCTATCCAAGGTCATCTTGATGAAATATAGGTCCCACACCCAAATGCCTATTTGGCCAATTCTATAAGGGGCATCGAAATGAGATCAAAAGTCTCGGAAAGCACACGAAAGTTCATTATAGAAACAAACTTTATATTCCAAAGCTAACTATGATGATGAAATTTCAATTCAAGCACATTTATCAAGAACGTTGACCAAGGTCAAACTTGGGCCAAAGCTTAAAGGTTAAAATGCCTAATGGCTCAAACCCGCACTGAAGGCCTTGAGAAGCAAGACAACAATATAACTATCTTAAAATGACCTTTTTAGAGCTGATAGAATTGTCAAAATTCCATTTTGAGGTTGTTTTCTTGGATTTTGGACCCAATTTAACCGTTCTAGCTCAAAGAGGTCCAAAACACAGAAATTGGCATAAAACTCAAATAAATGACCATGCGACCAAACTTTTAGTTCCAGCAAGTCATAAATGACATGGAGTCGCTATAGTAAAGCTCTAACACTGAAAAAAATTAGAAAATAGAGGAAATGACTTGGAAGGTCATTACACAAAAGTTGTCTTAAATGACTTAGCTAGTATATCCAAAAATAGCTCATGATGATATGATGGGAAGTCTATCTTGGCAAGTAGCCTCTCCTTTTGTGGTGTAGGAGTTACACCAAATTCTATGTTATAGCTCATATTGTATTATTGTCGGTTATAGTTAATATTCCACAAAATGCTATGTTTTTCCTCAAAGCTTTTCACAATCTCTTTTACATAATGTATTGACCTTATTTCATGATTTATGATGTACTTTTAAGTGTTTCAAGGATTTTTAGTCATGCATTTGATGTTTACTCTTGATATCATGCTTTTACGTTATACCTATTTCTCACATACTTTGTACATGTCATGTACTAACGCTATGTCATGACCTAATTTCTTGAGTCATGATGACACCTATTATATCTCACTAGTAGGTAATCCGACCCGTATCCTAGAACTGCAAGTACTAGGATCAATTGTAGAAACTAAACTAATAATAAAACCGGTGACATAATTTACATTAGAATAAGTGGAAGCAAGTCAAAAGATCCCTCATAGAACCTAGAAATCATATATACAGAGTTGTCTAATCAAAAGAGTACAACTCCAAAAAGTGGACCACGAAAATAAAGAACCTATCTCAAAAAGAAAAGACTAGCCAAATATATACAAAAGGAGATGGGTAATTTTAGGATGCCATGTTCTCACCCTCATTTCTAAAGACAGGCCTCTCCAAGATCAGATCAATGCTAGTAGCTGGTGGTCGAGCTTGCATCACAAATATAGATGCATATTGTAGTATAAGTACCAAAACTAAAGGTATCCAGTAGGCATCATTGGCTGACTGAGCTTGGAAAGAAAAAGTAATATGAAAAGATAGAATCTAGAAACAAAAAAGGTCAAATGGAATGTAATTGAGATGCACACGAGTGTACTAAGGACTAGAAGAAAACTAAGTACAACTAACTAAACCTAACTAGACCCCCATATGCCCAGAAGGTACACTAGTATGCAAGTTTAAATAAAAAACCGAGCAGACCCCTATAAGCCCAAAAGATACACTTGTGCATTAGTTTAAATAAAAACTTGAGAAGAATCTCATAAGTTCGATGGGTACACATAATAGCTAAAATAAGATCTGAAATAAGGTCAATGCATCATTTAAAAGAAATAAGAGAGCTTGTAAGAAACACAGTTTCTTTTGTGGGATATGAGCTATAATATGAAATGCGTGTAACTCCCATATCGAGAAGAGAGAGGATAATTACCAAGATAGAGTCCATATCATAATCATCATCTTGTGCTATATGTGGATCCACTAGTTAGTCCAATTTAGACAACCTATGGTAGCACGTATTTTCGGACTAGGGGTTGCTACTAAAGACTCCCTTACCAAATCTACACCACAAAGTCTTCTCAGTGCTAAGTTAATCCTAATGGAATAAGTAAATCATTCATAGCACTAGGAAGGCAATAATCAATACCAATCCAAATCATAAAATATTTCATAAGAATAGCTCCTTGAAAATCATGATCATAACATAATTCATATACATACTACCTTTTTAAACATCTAAATTATTATTTCTTTATATTATGAGGAAACCTTTCACAATTCAGTCATTCATCCTTGAAACATAATTCTTAGTTTTTTCATAAATTATTCATAAGTTCATGATCATATGTCATAGTTCATATTAAAAATCATTAACATAATACATGAGTCCATGTGAAATCAAGTTAAAATCATGAACCATAGTAAATTCATGCATAATATAAAAGAATAACATTCCTTAAAATCAATTCAGAAACACGCATGATATATTAACATGAAACCCTCATTGAATTGAGTAAATTGAAATTAGAGACTTGAGTTCTGTTGGGACCCGATGGATGAATAGAATCCATTGGTGAATTCTCACATACCTTAGCTATTAAAGCCCAAAAAGTCATGGAGATTCAAGGATGAAACCATAAAGATCCTTGAAAATCCTAGCTTCTTATTCCTTAAACTTAAAAGAGAATTTGAGACGATGACTTAAGAGATTTTGAGTATTATGAGGGAATGAGAGGGATTGGGGCAATCTTAAGGGTAAAAACAGTTATGGGGGTAGTTTTAAGTCTAAAATGATGTAGTTTAGGTATTAAATGAGTTGGAGAGGTCTAAAATATCTTTACTGAAAAACTATGAAGGGGCCTACGACTCAGGACCTACGAGTCGTAGGTTGGGGTATGGGTCATACAAGGGGGTTCATAGAATAAGAAAAGAAAATTAGGGTTTCTGAATCTCTACCTACAAACCCTCCCATGGGTCATAGGTCTTCCTACGGCTCATAGAGACCTCTCGTAAAACACATATACCAAAAGTTGAGCTATTAGAATTTGTACTTGGGCCCTACCAGTTGGGTCTACCGGTCATCAAAAGTTCTTGGGGTAATAAACCCCACTCATCCAGCATACCTTAAAAACATAGTCCATAAATCTCCTTCTGTGGTACTCCTACGAAGTTTAGGACTTTCTATGGTCTGTAGGACCCTCTCATAGAAGGTTCCCATACTTAGTGAATTTCCAAACAGTTTAGGGCCTTCCTATGTAATAAGCCTCTAGTTCATTTTCTCCATTTTTTGATCTTTTAAGAGTTTAAAGCTCTCTTGTATCAACCCCAAGTCATTTATGACTTATTGGCACCGATAGTTCGATCGACTGATTGTTTGTTTGGGTTTTATGCTAGTTTTTGTGTTTTGGAGCTCTTGGTGTTTAAATTATTTATTTCAGTCAAAACATCAGAAAAAAACCTTAAAATGGAATTCTAACTGGTCCATCAAATCTATAAGGGTCAATTTAGGCTAGTGGCGCAGTTGGCTTACTTCTCGAGGCCTTCAGTGCGAGTTTGAGCCATTAGGCATTTTAGCCTTTAAGCTTTAGTCTAAGTTTGACTTTGGTCAATATTTTTGGTAAATATGCTCAGATTGGTATTCCATCAGCGCGGTTAGCTTTGAAATGTCTAATTTGATCTAGAACAACCTTTTGTGCGGTTCTTAACGATTTTGGTCTCATTTTAAGCCACCTTGTTGAGCATGGGACCTATTTTTTATCGAGATAACCTCAAATGGAAATTTTGACTGCATTGTCGAGTCTAGAATATCAAATTTTGTAGGATAACATAGTTCATTTATATTCATGGCTATGAGACTTTTAGTCATCTTGAGTTGTGTTGATGCATAATTGTTGGTTTAGATCAAATTTGTTCTCTACATCCCTTGAGGGGTTCCACATTCATAAAGGTTTGCTGATTTGTTCTTTGCATTTTTAGAGAGGTTCCACATTCACAGAGGGCTGCAATTTGTTCTTTACGTTCGCCGAAAATGCGTTGTATTCGCTAAAGGTTGCTAGGTGTGTTCTTTGTGTTTATGGGAGATGCACCATGTTCGTGGAGGGTTAATTTCCTGGCAATTTAAATTCTTAATAGACCTATTTTCATCCATTTCTCCAGACTTCCAAACTAGATAACTAGATCTAGGAGACTCTGATTTAGGTTTTCGAAGTCCATTATGTTTGGGAAGTTTATGGCTACATATTAGAGTGCTCGAGGACTGTCAGGGGACCTCTGTTTGAGGTATCTTTTGAGTTTTAGCTACTGCCATCCATCTTTCTTTAGCTATAATGGTGATTTAAATACATGGGCTAATTTTAGGCTGTTTCGAACCCTGAATTATGTTCTATTTTGGGACACATGTTTGGGGAGGTAAAATGAACCTTTTTATAGAGTTAATTTTATGATTTTTGGTGCGGATCCGACATTTTATTTACATCCAAATTTGGGTCTGTCTTTGATTAATGTGATTTTTGTGTCAAAATATCCATATTGATGTCTTGATCAATATTTTGTAACTGTGGCAGAAATGAGAGGTGATTTAAAGGTAGAAAGCTTCAATTTTGCTGATTCAGAGGGCGCGTGATCAGCTTCTAGGTAGTCTATGGTCTCCCACTTGGATTGAACTTTATATATATTGTTTAGTATGAATTACATGTGATTTATGTTGGTTCTTTTTGAGTATAGGGTTTTCTTCCTTCCATTTCATTTTCTTGGTCCCAATTGAGCATTAGACTAGAGTAGTCTCATGAGATTCTTAGTCTAGGCTATGAGCCTTGTTTATGGTATTGCCTTAGAATTATTATTGTCTTTAGGATTGATATTGATGATCTTATGCTATGGTTTAGACTTAGATGATTTAGCATGTGCTTTGTTACCCTTATAGATAAGTGTAACTTCCGATAAGCTTATTTTGGATGATATTCCTCATGCAAGTACCTGAGACCTCAATAGCTAGTCGTAGCTATAGGATTGTCTTAGCGGTTCTTGGTTGCGAGTTGATGTGGCATATTTGGGGTAAAGACATCGTTCCTAGAGATATTTCTCCCCCTAATTAATTCTTAGCCATTTCTAAATTACTTTGCTTTATGATTAGTGGTAGGCTTGTGATTCCTTATTGACTAGTGGTATCTTGTTAGGCCCGAGTCCGTGTTCGAGGAGTAACTGGATCCCTAGTTAGTTTTCTTTGCCTTAGTAGTGTGCTAAGATTTGGTATTAGATTTCTGATTGTGTGTACCTTGTTTGGATGCTAGTGATGGCATGCTTGCATTGATAGAGCATTTTCACATATTTTATGGTATGATCATGGTTCTATCATTGGATTTTCGCTAGTGTTTTTGAAAAGGCATATTCTCATACTTTTACTATTTTTAAACTGGTTTTAATGAGAGTCGTACCACCTGGATCACCTAGACATACTTTTTTGAGACTTATGAGGTATCGAGGATGTACTTCCTTTCTACTAGCAGTATTAGAGTCATCGAGGATGCATTCAACATTTTATTAATATTCAGTATGGCATCGTTCTTTTTCTACATTGGTTGTATCAAGGATTCTCTTATCCTTGACTTGACTATCCGATGCGTGACATGGCTCTTTTCTGCATTGGTTTGACTGCTCACTCTCTGATACCATGATGGGGATATTATGTTATGTATAAGATATAATTCAATCCTAGGTAGTTTATACTGACTTTTTGTATCCCCTATGGGCCCATCTAGTCAGTGTACCACTAAATTGAATGAGAGAGCTGCATGGGTCCTACCTGGCAGGCCTCGAGGGGTTAATACACATGGTTATTGATAATTTATGAGAGCCACCAATGATGTTACTGGTTTTTACTACAAGCTCACATTCATACGCATCGCCTATCACCAATATACTTGTTTGTTGTTTGGACCCCAAATTTTATGGGTGTTGGGGGTATGTTTGTTATTGTTTGTACCTTCAGAGAGTATGGGCTTCTGGTCAGTTATTGTTTAATTATAACTGTGCTTATCTTGTGTTGCATTTGTAGTTGGTTAATAGAGGTCTTAGTATGGATTTATTTTTGGTACTCCCTACTACGCTATGTTGGATTTGTCCTTAGGTCACTATGTTATTTGTGGTGATCATCAACATTCTTTTCTTGATTAGTTGACTCCTATAGTGATTCATTATTGTAAATAGGTTGTTGGCTTATGCTTTCACGTATGTTCCTTGACTCCGTTTCTTTTCTCTATGAATTCTATATATTCACTCTCATTTCTTGTTCTACCTTGTGTTAGCTACTGCTTGGTTACTTGTTCTGTAGTTACCTTATTTATATGTTATGCATACTTACTTTATCTATGGAGCTCAGTCAGACTATGCCTACTGATTACCATTCATCTGGTACTCATACTACACTTCTGTACCCTATAGATCATAGTATGAGTAGTCACCGATGATTCGAATTTGTGCGGAGAAGCTTTTGATTCAGAGAGTTAGTGAGCTCTTAGCGTTTGTAGTTGATAGTTTCCATCTATTTGGACTAGGACAAGTCTTTACTTTTCTTTCGAGACAATCTGTATTTATTTATGTATCTGTAAAAGCCTTGTACTCTTATTTTGATTGGATGCTTAAATATCGACTGATGCCAGGTCTTGGGGATGGTTCTTTGGATATGTACCTATTTTGTCCCTTCTTTGTTCTAATTATTATTGTTTTCTACTTCATTCATTTTACTTCTGCTTGATAGCCCAGTACTTTTGGATCTGGGCGATGTGTTAGGCTAACCTATTGGTGGGTTGGAGTAGGTGCAAATCATGACCTGAGAAATTGGGTCATGACATCCTACGACCCTCATCTACAGACCATAGGACCATGTACGATTCGTAAAAGCCGTTTGTAACCCAAATCCATCATCTGTCAAATTTTCCAACCGCAATGCCCTTCCTATGAGACCATCCTATGGTTCGTAGGCTTTCCTACGACTCATAGGTCGGCTCATGGGAATTGACACCAGCATCTTCTCTGCAACATTTTTTCTTTCATTTAGCTTTCAGACTTTCGAGGTCTTACAAAATTGCAATTTGAATTTCTCGTTCAGTTGTATATATAAATATTAATATTATATTAACTTCTTTCCATTAAGTTGTCTGCTTGATTTCCTTATAAGATTTCTTATTTTTAATTATGTTGCGCTCCAAATTTCTTCATCTTCACACTATTTTAATCCTACAAATAAAATAAACAACATAAGAATAATCCATATAATTTATGCAAAAAACTATAATAAAAAGATTAAATGTGAGGCAAATAATGATTAAATATATTTATTTTTGGCATTAAATTAACACTCCACACTACGAGCCATGGTCCTTTCCATGAGCTGTAGGCAGACCTTATAGGTAAGAGTCTGAGGAACTGAGAATAAGTTTGAAGCTATGAAGTGATCCTATAAGCCGTAAGTGTTTCTAACAGCCGTAGAAGTTGTTCATGCATTAATAATCAGAGAGGTGAAAATTTAAGCCATAGATGGATCTACGATCCATTGGTCTTATTCTTAAAAGAAGTTCTCCAGACATTAATCATAATTGAAGTTCCTCTATATGAGATATTAGCTGGGGAACGCTCACAGAGTCTTACTACCTCCTTGTCTTATAACTTCACTTAGTTTCAGCTGCATAGGTGGTCTTGATTGAAAACAAATGGGCTAATTTGTTAGCCTACTCACAATAACCCATATAGTACCCTACTCTTGCAGAGTATAGAATAGGTGCGTAATGACGTTGATAATTTGGGAATCCTTAGCCTTGTATAGTCCTTCTCGACTGAGTAGGTAGCCTTTGATCGAAGGAGCAAGGGCTAATATCGTTAATCCAAAGGTAACATTCCCTCTAGAGTCATCTGGTGCTGGAGTGTGAAGTGAGTTTTGTAGACCAGGTCCTACTATGGAATCCTCAACCTCGCATATTAATTCCTTCCTTTCGTAAATGACATTGGCATTCAAGTGCGCCCTTAGTTCATAATTAGCTAAAACAATTCCCTTAACGTAACTTATAGTACCCGAGGTACATAATCCCATGTTGTTTCTCCATCATTAGTTTAGATTCTTCTACCTTGCGCGATCATACCAGCCCTAACATACTAAATTCCACTAGAATTTCAAAGTTAAGCATGTTGGGGCGAGAGTAATACTGGGATGGGTGACCCTCCCAGGAAGTCTTCGTGTCACATTTCATTATAGTCCTTGCAATAATGTGCGGGGCACTCAACTTAGCTCCAGATTTACCTCAGCGCTGTCTCGCGAGTCTTTATGTTTTGCCTTGTCCTTTCCTTTATTATCTTGCAACCTGTATCAGGGTAGACATTTAGTTCCATTATGACCATATCCTTTTTTTGGTCATTTTGATTTAACTTCTCCTATTGTATTCACCCCTCTCTGTACGTACCCATTTATTAGGGTTGGCTACTGAGTAGCGCTAAAGTTCATTCATATAGTGACCTTTATAGCCACTTTGAGTTCTGTCTGTCATTAGCTGGCATAATCTCGAAGAAGTTTGGCATATGAGATCTCTATCCTGTAGTAACCAGCTAGTTCTGCCCGTCTTACTTAAACCATTTTACACTTTCCTTACCCCAGCTGGTAACACTTTATTGTTGTTATCTTGTGTCTTCCTTTACCTTTACAAAACTGTGAGAAGGTGCTCAACTTAACTTGAGAAATATCCTAGCATCGTCTCGCTACGTCTCACTTTGTCATACTTCTTTCCTTTCCCTTATTCACTCTGTGTTCTTCTCATTTTCTACCACAGGAGGTTTTCTATTCTTTGTTCCTTGGTTATACATCTATCGTAACATCATTTGTGACCAACTCTATAGCTAACATTTTGGATTTTGGTCTAGCATGCTGTCATTATCTTTTGTAGTGTCCCTTATATTATTCGATATCCTTTTATTGCTATATTCTTTTGCTTTTATACGCACCCACCTTCTAGTGTTATACCGTTCAGGGTCTCATCAAAACTTCTTAACATTGTCTTACATACCATTCTGAATTCTATCCAATTACTGGTGGCTTTGATATCTTTTTAGCTTTGTTCAGCAAGGGATCTTATTGAAGTTTAACCATCCATCTCAAGCATGTTGTCATTTGAATTGCCTCCATCTTACCCTTGCAGTTCTCTCACTTGCTTCCCTCCTTTAGAGGGTACTTATACCTTTATCCGATTATACCTTGCTCTATGTCTCTATGCCAAGTTTCAAATTCGTCCAGTCTCCTTCCTCAGTCTACTTGGTACTGTATCTTATCCCCGTCCATCTGCATTTTTTTGCCAACCTGATTATCCATGTATGGAACCTTGGATAAATTACAAAGCATCGAGAACCCTTTTTATACATAGTGCGACACCTCATCTAGTAATCTGTACTTGTGTAATGGGACCCATGGAATAACTCGTCCGAGGCCACATTTTACTTGTCTTTATAAAAAGTTAATATACACTTGTAGCCATTCTAAATTTTCTTTTAACTAGGCAACACTTGTATTCTAGCATTCCTTATCCCATGTTCTCTTGGAGTAGTGGCTTTCCTAACCTATATCCTTTGTTTCTTGAGATGAATGGAAGTTGCGCCTTTTATTCCTTGGGGTGAATGTAGGTTACACAAATTATTCCTTAAGTTTTCCATCCTCGTCCCTTAAGGGTTCCACTATTTTTGGGGCGACGTTGTGTACACACGTTATTTCTTTGTATCTTAAGCTTCATGCTCTTACTGCGTACTCAATGCAGGCTTTTAACTTAGTCAATGCATACTAAGTGCGCCTTTCTAGTGGTCCTACTTTATCCCTATATAATTGTATCACACCGTTCAATTCATACTTACATATCCCCTTTTTAGTTCGCACTCACATTCAGTTCCTGACATCTCTTTGAGGTGCTTCTGTCCAAAGCTCTTTGAAGCTCTTTCCCCAATTAGTCGGTGGAGAACTATAAACTATTATCGTAACCCATTTTCCATCCATTGTTGGAAGAAACTAGAATCTCTGAAACATCATAGTACTTCTTTTAATACTTGACCTACCTGATCTCATTTCGAGTTTATCCTCGAGTTGAACAACTCATCTAATTTACAATTAGAAGTTGGGGGCTTGGTACTTTTAAAATGAGTAAAGCTCAATTACTGGACATCTTACCTTTCAACCTGAGCTTCTCATTTTTTTTCTACAGCATAATTATGGCTGGAGATACTGTGGTCTAAACTGTACTGCTCAGATAGACTTTTGTTTTTCTGTAATAAACTTCCCTGAGTAAAAAGAGTGTCCCTTATTTATGACATGAAGAGTACCCCTTACAGCTTTAATTTAGCATAATATGGGTACTCGATATCAATTTCCAAGACATGTTATAAAGCTATGTTTTATCCCCTTTTCTTGTTATGGGAAAATTTCGGCAGAGTTTCCTCTATATTTCTTACTTATCCCCAAACCTGCAGGCAGAAAATACCAACAATGCCTCATAGGGCCAACACATATATATTCATATCATATCACAGCCGCACAGAGCTTTCAATATCATCTCATATTACAGCCACACAGGACTTTCAATGTCAATAATAATATAAAAATACTAGACTTACCTCGTATGTCCAACTTCAGACTGCATCTGTTGCATTTTCTCGTACTTTCCCCTTCAGTTTCCGACTTTACATTTCAATCACATTTCAATACTTTTCTTAATAGATATCTTTCATGCCTTCACTTTACTTACCTGCATGCTTCATAACTTCCCACATTGTCAATTACCTCCTTCTATTGGTGTCGTCCTTCTGTTAAGATCTAAGGTTAGTATAAGGAATTATCCTATGACTCGGATCTATAACACAATCTCATATGTAAAAGAAAGGTAACATCCTAAATGCCCTATAGCCTCCTGTATATAGATGTGGCGCGCAACACATCGATAATCAAGACTCTACTAGACACAGTATGCAGACACTCCAAGGACGAACTACTCTGATACCACTTCTATCACGATCCAACCCCGTAGGCCGCGACTGGGGTCCGACCTGGATCCCCGTATACATAACTATCAGTTGTGGTCAAATGGAACTGTAAATAAAATAATATCATGTAACAGAGCCCCATTGGGTGATAACATTTTCGTAAACCTGTAACCCCTTTCATTTGTATCCTAACATGAAAGGGCATGCAAGCCGACAAGGCTTCCATAATATAATAACATATACCATACATCATGTAGACGCAGCTGAATCAAACTGATATACACAACCCACATATACATGTCTGCAGACCTCTAACAATATCAATGATAGCATATGGCAGGACAGGGCCCCCATTATACCCCTAAATAATAAAACAATACTATACATCAACAGCCAATGCCAAAAACTAGGCTCTGATACAATGGAGCCTCTTTTAGCTGAGCTGAGCGGGATCCTAAGATGAAGGACTCCCAAAACCTGTACCTGTACCTACGGGCATGAAATGCAGCCTCCTTGAAAAAAGGGGGGTCAGTACGACATATGTACTAAGTATGTAAAACATAACAAAATACGACTAGAGGCATATATGAAATAGAGAAGTAGGGGATAAAATATCAAATCAGACACCTGTACCTAGAAAAGTAAAATTATGCATGCTTAAATTTTTAATATAGCCGGCCCTATCAGGGATCTGGTGAATCATATATGTAGTACCATCACCTCCTTATTACAACACATCATTACATCATCATATATATATATACGTACTCGGCCCTCTAGTGAGGGAGCGATGAACAATGCAGTGGAATTGTGTACGGTTACTATTCCTGGCCCGGGCATGATGAAAGAAGTGTTACAGTATACACGAGTAGAGTAATGAGAAACAAAACATAGTTTAAATCATTATTGGAGACTCAATGAAGTCATCAGGTGAATCATCCTTGGAGATCAAAGCAGAAAGTAACTGACGTATACCCTCTAAATGTCACTAAGGACTAGGTAAAAGGGAGTTTTAAAAATCTTAGACATATACTAGTATGAAATATCTTATAGCAGTGCGATCGTTGGTTATCTCAGAGCCTTTCCTTTTTTATAAAAAAAGCTTAGTCGAATCAATCGTTATACAGTCATATAGAAGACTCGAGGAGTAGGAGTTTAACTACTTTAAAAGTCTTAACATCCAGAAGTGATCAAGAGTCATAAAGTCATATTCAGAACCTAAGAGTGAAGTTTCCCTGAAGCTTTCATCATCCATAGCTTACATCTAAGACATAACAAAAAGGAAGAGAAAATATAGGCTTTACATACCTATGTCAAAAATATGCCAAGAGAGAGCTTCACATACCTCTTATGAGTTACTCTTTATCCTATTCATCTCGTCGTCCTTTAAACCTAAGTAACATAAAAGCAATACGAGTATTAACAACCCTTGGCTTTCCAGCACCTTACGCTACACATAAGTATTCATAGAACTCAACCCTTCACTTGCTTTCTCGACTAGTTTCTTAACTAGTTAAAGAGTTTACGAAAATCGGGCAGCACCTCCCCTACAATGTGCCCTATCCAAATTTCCAATTCCACTCCTAATACCTACAGACAACCAGAAACAACCTAAAACATATGTTTAAGCAGTTCATATCAACAATATACAACATAAACTCCAAACGACTCGTTCGGAGCTACGATACCAAAATAGGGTGTCTAGCCTTTATTTTGTAGAACCTTTACTTATACGAAATAAGGGGTCATGTGGCTTCAACCAGAAGCACCCCTACCCCTTTTATAACACATTTAGTCCCTGCAACAACACACCACACCCCTGCAGCAGCACCTCACACGAACAACACTTTACTTCGACGATAATTCAACTATAACGACTACAATTTGGATTGTCTCCAACGCCAAGCATTCATATCCCATTTTCACGTTTACAGACACAAACAAGGACTATAATAAACTCCATAACAACACCAAAAAAGTCCAAATTTAAAGGATAAATCTTACCTTACCCGAATTTGGCCAAAACTCCAAATTGCAACTCAGAACTTCTCCAACCGTGCTGAAATTGAGAGGGCTATTGGTTTTACTTCTCTGCTGCCCCAAAGTGAGATTTTATGTTATAAAACACCATTATATAGCCATGGGATACCTCAAGTAATTAATTCACAGAATGAAACTCGGAGGCTTACCTTGGCAGCCCCCAAACCCGTAGCTCCTCTTCTTGTCCTCCAATGTTTTTCTCCTCTTCTTTCTTACTTTTCTAGGCGTAAAGTTGAAGGAATAACTCCGTAGATATTTTAATATACATATATATATCTTCATGTAGTTGAGGAACACCGTAGATAATTAATTCACGGAGGAAAATTGGAGAACTTACCTTTAATTTCTCAAAACCATGGCTGCCTTTCTTTTTGCTCTTTCACGTTTTTCCTTTTCTTTGGCTGCTGAAGTTTTGGCTAAGAACTGAAGTTCTTAGTCAAAATACATACATATGTAGGGTGGTTTAGGAAGTGACACGTGTCATCCTCTAAAGGTGACACGTGTCCAACCCTTATTGGACCACCATAACTATGCAACCACTTAGGGGCTGCCATGTGGCAGTGGGGTCCACCTCCGCCTCCAAGAAGGTAGGTGGGTCACCTTCTTGCTTGAGGTGCTGCCACTATTCACTCTCTTATTAGCTGCCTCGTGTCATCTTGTTCCCTTTCCCGTTGGTTCGTAATTTCATCCTATTTTAAGAGCCTATGTAGTCCATCCTACATAAGCTTAGTCCTTAAGTAGATCAAGTGTATATGACTTCTAAATTAGTAGCTTACGTAGGTAAATCAAGTCCTACGATTCATTCCTTGGCCTCCAACCCATTCCAGATTCTCACGACTCTATTTCCAACCTTCCCTCTCACGAGGTATAGCATCCTTCTTTCCTTAGAGTTGTTTGAGGTGTGTGTACAATGGGGGGTCTTATGGAAACTTTCAAGAAGACTAGGAACACGTTTCAAGGTTCAAAAGTGTAGGGTGTAACAATTTTACTCACGAATAGGAGATGTGTGATGATCGTCCTATCCTATATTATGATATAATGTAGGCAAAAAGTATGCTCTAGTATATGGAATGCACTAAGTATGTGAGATATATGCATGAACAATGAATATAGGACATAATAAATATTGTTACACCCTAGAAAATTCCTTGTTACTAAGGCTACTGATGGCTTAATGTGAGTTCGAGGAGGAGAAAATATTATGAGTATAAAGAATGAAATTCTACCATATTAGTATGAGGATAGCATGAGTATAATATTTGGAGTTCGTACAATATGATTGGAATGGTATGTTAAAAGATATATAGCCCTTATAATTGTGAGCTAAGGTGGGGACCACATGATGGATTTTTTTTATATATAAAAATGACATATGATAAGTTATATGGATAATATATGTGAAGTTAAACACAACTTAAGAAGGAACCTTGAGCCAAATCCAAGTGTAAGCCCTCCAAAAATATGTTTCTAAGTTATGTTTTTGGGCGATCTGATTTGGAGAGACCATAACGTCATCATAATTTGGTAATTTGGAAAAACTTATAAACTAAAAGTTGTAGATAATTGGATTATCTTTTTAACCATAGGTTGTGGTAATTTATTCGATATAGGTATCAAAAGATATGACTATTTTACGGAACAAATGCGTTGACCACAATTAGAAAGCCTGACACGTGGTGGACACGTGGCCGGACCACTCCACCGTCCTTTATCACTATAAGTAGGTTCAAAAAATATCATAAATAGAATAATAATTGTTATATTCCATGATTTTGTGCATTAGACTATTTGCGAGCTAATGGACTGTTATATTCTGTATTTTCATACGTTAAGTCAGTCTCAAGAGAATTGACTCAAGTTAAAGACGGGATCATCTTTAGACATGAGGTAGAAATCTTTAATTCATAATTCTAATTAGAAGATATTATTTGATATTATGAATTAATTAACCATGGTTGGATTATTAAGTGGGAATTTGAGATTAATTAAGATGAATTAAATTAATTAGTGGAATAACAAGTGGTCCCCCACTGTCATATGGCCAATTTCTTTTGGCCCACATTTTTATGAGGGACAATTAGGCCTCTTGGGAAGCCACTTGGTCCCCTTATTGACAAAAATCTACAACCACTTCTTTTCTAACTCTAGAGAGTTCTCCAAGAAGGAAGATCTCTCATCTTCAACAAATGAAGATAGAGAGAAGCAATAGAAGTGTAGAGAAAGAGAGAGGCAGACAAGCTAGAGAGTGAGGAAGAAATTGAGGGGTTAAGTGTGGTGATTATTCAAGTTCATGAAAGCAAGGATGGATCCATTAGAGAAGCAAAAACATTTTTGACCAAACCCTCAAGTTTTCAAGCAAATTGTATCATAAAAGCCTAAGGTAAGATTTCATCTCCTTTTTCATTATTTCCTCATCTTGAAGGTAATTGAAGCTTGTCTGAGTTGATAAATGAGTGATGAATGTATGAAATTATGGATGTTGATGTTGAGGCATGGTAGGAGATGTTTGAGGCTGCTTGGTATAGAAAAGGATGAATTAATTTTGCTTAGTATTGGATTGTTATTGTTATGGATTTTGTGATGAGAATGAAGGAATTAAATGGTTAAGGATGACGTTGAATTTGTTGTAGAACTTGTGGTGGTATTAATATGGCTTTCTTGCATATGCATGAATGATGTTGTGGTTGTGTGTGGTTGCTGTTATAGGCCACGAAAATATTATGAAAAGTAGTATGAAATAAGGTGTAAAAATTGTAGGTGGTTTGCTTGGCTTGTTGTAGGTGTTCATAAGGTTTTTGAGCATCTTTATGTTGTTGGTTAGGGGCTATTTTGATAGGTTGTTGTTATTCTTGTTGAGCTTGGAAGATTATTGATAATTAAGGTTATATGTTGCATTATATGTTGGTTGGGCTGTTTTAGGATTGTTTCAATAAAACATTAAGACTATGGATCATTAAGGATAATTGGAAGATGTAGTAGTGGTATGTGGGTTATTTGGAGTATTTTTGAATATCGTCTTGGATTGTCTTGACATGACATTTGAATGTGTGATTATTGATGTTCCTTGGTGATTGTATGGATGATTTGGATATGGAGAAAGTGAGTAATATAAGGGAGTTGCTGCCCAGATTTTTGTGTTTTGCAAACCCGTTTTTGGATGGGAGTGATGTTAGTAATTTTAGCATAATTCTTTGTGTAAAGCTCTATTTTGAGTCATTGACGATTTCTGGAAAGATATTTCATAGATCTAAAACTTTCATTCAGGCTCTAGAACCTAGTATTACTTTTATATACTCGAAAAATGGTGATGACATTAAGAGGAGGTGCTGTCCAGTTTTTTTCCCCAGAAATAACCTACGAACGATAACGTACATTTTATGCCTTTTCATTGCTTAATCGTAGTGCCTAAAGTTTTAATATAGGTTGAGATAATATTGTAAAGCATATACGTATTGAGCGCAAGTAAACGCTAAAGGTATGTAAATCTAACCTTTCTTCCTTTTGGCATAATCCATATGAAACAAATGGATGATGCATACTTAAATTCCAAAACAACTCCTATTCTTAGATACATTCGGATGGCTAACGTTCTTGGTTTCCAGAATTTATATTGTTATATGTTGTCTCATGAGTATGATTTCAGCCATCCTAGTTGGTATAATTTATATTTTGGTACAATACATATTTCGGTATAATTCGTGTTTGGCATAATGCCTAACGATAATCAAAGAGTACTTGAAATGACTACCATCCTGATTTTCAAATAATGGTTTGTTTTGATTATTCCATTAAGTCTTAAATAATGATTTAAATGCATATGGTTACTCACTACTCTACTCATGCATATCTTAATATATCTTTCACCGAGTCCCAGGCCGGGTATGTATTCATGCACAGCTTTACTGCATTATTCACCGAGTCCCTCATTAGAGGGCCGGGTATGGTATATATATATATGATGATATGATATGATGACATGGTAATATGATGATGGTGTCGAGCCTCATGATGGGATAAATATGATATACATGTATATGACATATTCACCAAGTCCATAATGGACTGGATATGATATATGATATGATCATGCATGATTTTATTTCATAAGGCACAGGTACAGTGATTTCTTGATTATCAGTATTATACTTGTCTCCTGATTGCCTCTTTCAAATGTGATCTCCTTTATGGTATTTTATGCTTTAAATACTTAGTACATATGTCGTACTGACCCCCTCTCTTTGGAGGACTGCATTTTATGCCCGCAGGTACAAATACTCATTTCAGGGATCCGCCAGCTTAGGATTTCCATCCAGCTATTTTGAAAGTGCTCCATTATTCCGGAGCATTGACGTTTGATATCGACCTTTTGATGTATATATTTATTTATTCAGGGGTACGACAGGGCCTTGTCCCATTATATGTTATTATTGATATTCTTAGAGGTTTATAGGCATATATGTGTAGGTTGTATATAGATGTTATCCAACTGTACTAGTATGACTAATGTTTTGGAACATCCCCATTCATAGTGGCAGCCTTGGCAGCTTGCGTATATAAATGTATATTTGGAATATGATGTGTAGTGGCAGCCTTGTCGTCTTGCATATCTGTATATGATATATAGAGGGACGTTCCTACATGTAATGACAGTCTTGTTGGTTTATATACTATGTTATCTTTTGATGATTATGACTCCCTAGGAGACAGGTGGTTTTGATATATATATATATATATATATGACTATTTTGAGGTAAAGTTTTGCCCGTATAAGTCCTCTATCATGTTTAGTTACTAACAAGTGTATATACGAGTGTCCAGTTCGGGAACTAGTCACGGCCCACGGGGTTGGGTCGTGACATAAGTGGTATCATAGCAGTTCATCCTTAGAGTGTCTACAGACCGTGTCTAGTAGAATCTTGTTTATCGGTGTGTTGTACACCACATCTATAAATAGGAGGCTATAGGACATTTAAGATATTGTCTTTCTTTCATATCTAAGATCGTGCGATAGAGACCAGCCATAGGACATGAAGTTCCTTTTTCTAACCTTTAATTTCAGCTGAAGAACGATATCGATTGAAGAAAGCGACTGATGATATTAGATGCTACACAGTATACATGTAAGTAATAGTGTGAAAGAGGCATGTTGGATAAGGTAAGAATATCGAAATATGATTGAAATGTAAAGTTGAAAATTGAAAGGAAAAATAGATAAGAAAGTGTAACAGGTGTAGTTCGAGTTGGACATACGAGGTAAGTCCATCATTTTCATATTATTATTGATATTGGGCGCCCTATGTGGCTGTGATATGATATGATATGAATATATATATGTTGTCCCTGTGAGGCATTGTTGGTATTTTCTGCGTGCAGGTTTTGGGATAGTAAGAAATACAGAGGAAACTCTGCCCAAATTTTTCCTGAAATAGAAAGAAATAAAAAGAAAAGATGATATGTCTTGGAAGTTGATATCGATAGGGTAAATTTATTATGTTGGACTAAAGATTTAAGAGATACCTTCCATGTCATCCATAAGGGGCGCCACTCTTACTTGGAAAATGATATTTTGGAAAAAGCTTATATGAGCAACAAAATCTAGAATTCATTTGAACGGATCAGAATACGTCCCAACCACATATTGCCTTAGAAAAAGCTCATGTTGAAGGGAAAAACGTCCAACAATTAAATTTCACTTTCAATTGAAGAATACAAAGCATTCGACAAGTAATTTATGAATTAAATAATTCATTCATGATTCAAGAATAAGCCTGGAGGTAAACCAGGTGCATCAAGCACTAAGAAATCTGGTGGTGCTTGTTGGATTCTATTTTTCGTTTGGTAGTGGTTGGAGAATGATTCATAGTAATATTTTATTAGTTTTTAACCAATTAATTGGAGATGGAATTTGTTGAAGAAAAACATAAATTTGTGAGCTATTAAGGATAAGATTGATCAAAAAGGGTGAAGGGTTGAGTACTCCTAGTCTAGGGAGTGTAATTCAAACATAGTAAGAATCATCAATAAGGTTAAGAAGCATTACGTTATAGGATGAATTACGAACAAAATATAATGTGAATACCATAAGAATTGTTATTGAAATGAGTAAAGCCTAGCAAGGAAATAAATAAAGCATATGATGTGATTTGTGGGAAACGGAAAATCAAATAAAGAATGAATAAGAAAGACTTACAAAATTCTATAGGGAAAGTTCAAAATAGAAAGTCAAGTGATAACAATGGTAAAGATAGAATGAATACCAGAAATGATTGGTATGATAAGAATAAATAGAGATGAACAAAATATATTTTGAAAATGAGAAAGAGGTTATGTAAAAGTAGTGTTTTCCGACGGATATATAGGTAGCATGAAATTCTTCATGCATAAAATAAAAGATGGACATAGACTGGAGAAATGAAAGGAATACTAAAGGAAGCACTCAAGATAGATGCAATTAATTAAGTGTGAGTATGGGACAAAAAGAGAAATAGATAGCTACGAACTAAAGGTGTAGTATGATAAAAATGTGATAAGACAAGACCTCTATTAAAATAAATTTGATATGCTTTTGAGTAAGATTAGAAGTTAGCATTGGATACATAATAAGGGTGAAAGCACATGAAGCATAAAGGAGTATTGCGTATATATGACTTTACCTCAGAACAATAGTGAGATTCTTAAAGGACAAAGATTTTAGATTTGTGAAATAACTGATGTATTGTGAACCTATTAGAGTAACAAGTCACATCTGTTGGGATAAAGATAATATTATAACAAAGCTTGGAACACTTATCATCAGAAATATAAAATGATTATAAACACTAGCTAATTATTGATTGGGATGAATGGAATGTGGCTTTGGATAAATTGCGACATTAATTATATTACTCAAGTACCAATAATCAGATTAGATTTTATACTATATATCGAGAATTCTAAGCACCTCATGATTGTGTTAAAGTTTCGTACATGGGTAATCTAAGTTATAGATGATATAAAGGAAGATATGGATATGGTGCAGTATACCAAATGTATTGGAAAAGAATCATATGTATTTAGAAATTTGAAATGGGAGCATAGAGTAGAATGTAAACAGATAATCATATGGGTACACCCTAAAGGGGGGAAGAGGATAAGAAAAATACAAGGGTAAAGTGAAATCAACTGACACTGCAACACGTTAACGTGAACACTTAAATTTCAAATGAGATTCCATGCTGGAACAAGTTAGTAAGATCTAAAAGCCAGCAATAAACGGATAGAAACCAAGATAATATTTCAGACAGTGCTAAGGGTTATTGGTAAAGTTCTTGAATAGTATGATATCAAAAGATGGATGCCAAAAAAACAAAGGGATGAATACAACAAGAGAATAGTAACGAATAACTTAAAGATATTATAAAGGATAGCAAGGCTATACTGGATTAAAGGTTAAGATGTTGGCAGCAGAGTTATTGGCTAATGATATTGTGACATACAAGTTGCAAGGGAGGAAGGATAAGAAATCTCTCATATGCTAGAATGTGATATAATTGAATGGTAAGTAAAGAAAGGGAAACAATTATGGAAAAATAGATAGCAAATGAGTGTTAGTACAATAAGATATGTAGAGTTGAATAAGCCATGAGAAGGAAAGATGATGATTAAGATTGAGCGCACTTTGTACAAATGGTATAAGAATAGTATGCAACCTAAGAATATGGTATGCTAAGGGTGAGATCAAGTGATTACTTGATAAAAAGAATAAGAATTAAGTAACAACAATGTGATTCCAATATTTCAGATACATCAAAGAAATGTATAAGATGGTTTGAGAAAAAACTACAAGGATATAATTAGTAATGAGGGCAAAGGCCTTAGATGAGCCCTGATATCAACTGAAAGAGGTAAGATAAAATATAGGGTCTGCCTAAAGACTCGGGTGGTGACGTTAAGGTATTTTATGGGCTGATCTAAGCACCTACACATGTTTGCACAAATATTGCAATAGGATGCATGGTAGGAGAACTAAGAGGAAATTTGAGTAAAGGGGAAATAGAAAAGTTTAAGTCAAAAATAGGGAAACGAATCAAGATATTATGCCTAAAGTATTGCCTGTTAAGATAAAAGAAATTATGAAATAATTTAATCAAGACAATCAGAACAAGCGGGTTACTGGTTACTGGATGATGGTAAAGTTATAACATGAGGAAATCCTAACTTTAGTTGATAGCCAACCCAAAAACCGAGATTAAGAAGTAAAAGCAAATGATAGGTTAAGACCTTCAAGAGAAAGTCAGAAAGTAACACATGATGCCGATGATTTCAAAAATACGGATTGTCACAATAGAGTAAAGCAAGAATATTAGAGTACAAAAATGTTATCCCCTTTGAAATTTCATTTTACTTGTAGAACCTGGAATGCGTTATAATGAACTAAAGCGAATTGACAAATAGAGGAGGTATGTGAAGGGCATAATTAACTATGAGAACACTTGAGAAAATATTGGGACTTTATAATCTATTTAACATTCGAGGACGAATGTTCCAAAGGGGGAAAAGATGTTACACCCCAGAAAATTCCGTATTACTAAAGCTACTGATGGCTTAATGTGAGTTCGAGGAGGAGAAAATATTACGAGTATAAAGAATGAAATTATACCGTATTAGTATGAGAATAGCATGAGTATAATAGTTGGAGTTTGTACAACATGATTGGAATGGTATGTTAAAAGATATATAGCCCATGTAATCATGAGCTAAGGTGGGGCCCACTTGATGGAATTTTTATATATATAAAAATGACATATTATAAGTTATATGAATAATATATGTGAAGTTAAACACAACTCAAGAAGGAACCTTGGGCCAAATCCAGTGTAAGCCCTCCAAAAAAATGTTTCTAAGTTATGTTTTTGGGCGATCTGATTTGGAGAGACCATAACATCATCATGATTTGGTAACTTGGAAAACCTCACAAAATAAAAGTTGTATATAATTGGATTATCGTTCTAACCATAGGTTGTGGTAATTTATTCGATATAGGTATCAAAAGATATGACTATTTTACGGAACAAATGCGTTGACCGCAATTAGAAAGCCTAACACGTGGTGGACACGTGACCGGACCACTCCACCGCCCTTTATCACTATAAGTAGGTTCAAAAACATGTCATAAACAAAATGATAATTGTTATATTCCATGATTTTATGCATTAGACTATTCGCGAGCTAGTGGACGGTTATATTCTGTATTTTCATACGTTGAGTCAGTCTCAAGAGAATTGACTCAAGTTAAAGACGGGATCATCTTTAGACACGAGGTAGAAATCTTTAATTTCTAATTCTAATTAGAATATATTAGTTGATATTATGAATTAATTAACCATGGTTGGATTATTATGTGGGAATTTGGGATTAATTAAGATGAATTAAGTTAATTAGTGGAATAAAAAGTGGTCCCCCACTTCCATATGGCCAATTTCTATTGGCCCACTTTTTTGTAAGGGACAATTAGACCTCTTGGGCAGCCACTTGGTCCCCTTATTGACAAAAATCTAAAACCACTTCTTTTCCAACTCTAGAGAGTTCTCCAAGAAGGAAGAACTCTCATCTTCAACAAATGAAGATAGAGAGAAGCAATAGAAGTGTAGAGAAAGAGAGAGGCGGACAAGCTAGAGAGTGAGGAAGAAATTGAGAGGTTAAGTGTGGTGATTATTCAAGTTCATGGAAGCAAGGATGGATCCATTAGAAAAGCAAAAACATTTTTGACCACGTCCTCAAGGTTTTAAGCAAATTGTGTCATAAAAGCCTAAGGTAAGATTTCATCTCCTTTTTCATTTTTCCCTCATCTTGAAGGTAATTGAAGCTTGTGTAAGTTGATAAATGAGTGATGAATATATGAAATTATGGGTGTTGATGTTGAGGCATGGTAGGAGATGTTTGAGGCTGCTTGGTATAGAAAAGGATGAATTAATTTTGCTTAGTATTGGATTGTTATTGTTATGGATTTTGTGATGAGAATGAAGGAATTAAATGGTTAAGGATGAGGTTGAATTTGTTGTAGAACTTGTGGTGATATTAACATGAATTTTTTGTATATGAATGAATGATGTTGTGGTTGTGTGTGGTTGCTGTTATAGGCCACAAAAATTGGATGAAAAGTAGTATGAAATAAGGTGTAAAAATTGTAGGTGGTTTGCGTGGCTTGTTGTAAGTGTTCATAAGGTTTTTGAGCAATCTTTATGTTGTTGGTTAGGGGCTGTTTTGATAGGTTGTTGTTGTTCTTGTTGAGCTTGGAAGATTAATGATAATTAAGGTTATATGTTGCATTATATGTTGGTTGGGCTGTTTTAGGATTATATCAATAAAATGTTAAGACTATGGATCATTAAGGATAATTGGAAGATGTAGTAGTTGTATGTAGGTTATTTGGAGTATTTTTGAATATCGTCTTAGATTGTCTTGACATGGCATTTGAATGTGTGATTATGGATGTTGCTTGGTGATTGTATGGCTTATTTGGAAGTGGAGAAAATGAGTAGTATAAGGGAGTTGCTGCCCAGATTTTTGTGTTTTGCAAACCCATTTTTGGATGGGACTGCTGTTAGTAAATTTAGCATAACTCTTTATGGAAAGCTCCATTTTGAGTCATTGAAGATGTTCTGGAAAGCTATTTTATAGATCTGAAACTTTCATTCAGGCTCTAAAACCTAGTTTTGATTTTATATACTCAAAAAAGGGTGATGACTTTAAGGGGAGGGTTGTCCAGTTTTTTCCCCTAGAAATAACCTACTAACAATAAAGTATATTTTATGCCTTTCCATGGCTTAATCGTAGTGCGTAATGTTTTAATATAGGTTGATACAATATTGAGAAGCATATATGTATTGAGCGCAAGTAAACGCTAAAGGTATGTAAAGCTAACCTTTCTTCCTGTTGGCATGATCCATATGAAACAAACGGGCAACGCATACTTAAATTCCAAAGAAACTCCTATTCTTAGATACATTCGGATGGCTAACGTTCTTGGTTTCCAGAATTTATATTGTTATGTCTTGTCTCATGAGTATGATTCTAGCCATCCTAGTTGGTATAATTTATATTTTGGTACAATACATATTTCGGTATAATTCGTGTTTGGCATAATGACTAACGACAATCAAAGAGTAGTTGAAATGACTACCGTCCTGATTTTCAAATAATGGTTTGTTTTGATTATTCCATTAAGTCTTAAATGATGATTTAAATGCATATGGTTACTCACTACTCTACTCATGCATGTCTTAATGTATCTTTCACCGAGTCCCGGGCTGAGTATGTATTCGTGCATAACTTTACTGCATTATTCACTAAGTCCCTCACTAGAGAGGGTTAGGTATGATATATATATATATATATGATGATGATATGATATGATGACATGGTGATATGATGATAGTGCCGAGCCTCATGATGGGATAAATATGATATACATGTATATGACAGATTTACCGAGTCTATAATGAATCGAATATGATATATGATATGATCATGCATGATTTTATTTCATAAGGCACATGTACAGTGATTTCTTGATTATCGGTATTATACTTATTTCCTAATTTCCTCTTTCGAATATGATCTCCTTTATGGTATTTTATGTTTTATATACTCAGTACATATGTCGTACTGACCCCCTCTTTTTGGAGGCTACATTTTATGCCCGCAGGTACAAATACTCATTTTGAGGGATCCGCCAGCTTAGGATTTCCATCCAGCTATTTTGAAAGTGCTCCATTATTCCAGAGTGTTGATGTTTGATATCAACCTTATGATGTATATATTTGTTTATTCAGGAGTACGGTGGGGCCTTGTCCCATCATATGTTATTATTGATATTCTTAGAGGTCTATAGGAATATATGTGTGGGTTATATATAGATGTTATCCAACTGTACTAGTATGACTAATATTTTAAAACGTTCCCATTCATAGTGGCTGCCTTACCGGCTTGCGTATATCCATGTATATTTGGAATGTGATGTGTAGTGGCAGCCTTGTCGTCTTACATGTCTATATATGATATATAGCGGGACGTTCCTACATGTAATGATAGCCTTGTTGATTTTCATACTATGTTATCTTTTGACGATTGTGACTCCTCATTAGATAGGTGGTTTTGATATATATATATGAATATTTTGAGGCGACGTTCTGCCCGTATAAGTCCCCTATCATGTTTAGTTACTGACAGGTGTATATACGAATGTCCAGTTCGGGCTCTAGTCATTGCCCACGGGGTTGGGTCATGACAAATATGAACATGGGATGCATGACCATTATCTTAATACATGAGTAAAGCCTTAAAAACATTTAAATTATCATAATTATATGGTCAATACATCAAAAAAATCATTGTGAGGATTTATAACTTTACATAAACCTTTTGTGTGGGATAGGACCTTTTACTGATAAATAAGATCATGCGAGGTATAACATGATATTTGATGTACTCCCACACCGAGAAAGGGGAGGGTACTTGCCAAGGTAGAACTTTGTGATGGTGCTTACTCTATCATTATGCTATATGTGGATCCACTAGCTTCTCCATATTGGTACTTTTAAACCTATGTGGGCAATGTATTTAGGGACTAAGGTTGTTACTAGAATTCCCTTGGGTAACTACTTTGGCTACGGGATCGAACCCCATCTTAAATTCCTCTATGTGTTTAGTAATTATCCCAACAAAATTTCATGAAAGCATAGTCATTAGCTTCATTGGGAAGGGCTATAATAGACACCAGTCCAACATTATAATATAAACATAAGAATCGCCCATTCATCATCTTAATAATGAATGTGTGAGGAAATTCCATCATAAACTTTGTACTTCTTTAACATGATTGTGTGAGAAATACCTTATTATAATTTAAATTCTTGCTTAAAACATCATTGAAATATCATTCATAATCTTTCATGGATCATTCATAAACCTTGGTAGTGCTTTATAAAGATTTCATTAAAATCCCTTGAAAATCATGATCGTAGTTCCTTCAAAACATACTTGAAATAACATATAATATGGGCCTTTAAAATTCAACTTGAAAGCATGCAACAAGATGTGTATTATGCATAATTTGATGAATAATCTTAAGATATATCATAAAAAAGAAGATCCAATGCAAATTCATTAAATTAGGGTGTATTACCCCATCTTTTCGAAACATCTAAATTAGCTCGTATCTTCGCGACAAGACACGAGAGTGATTAATAAATTAAAAATTATATGGTATGTTATATTTTAAGTGTTCAAGGTTCTTATTTTAAGTTTTGTGGTTTAGTGGGTTGAAAAATAAAAGTTGGTGAAAATTATTGTAAGTTCCTTTATAGAGAATTCTCTGAATTTTGGGTCAAATATCTCAGAGGTTTTCTCCCAATAAATTAAGATTTATGGAGACCATGACCTAACAAATCGAAGGTCCAAGAGTCTAGTTTCCAACGTACCAAACCATTTGTCAATACGACTTCAAAATAGAGAGATACTTGGATTTTTGCGAGATAATGCAAGCAAGAACCTCAAGTGGGCCCAAGTCGATGGAACCTTTATTTAAGGTCATCTTCCTCATTTTTTCTGAAATAAAAAATGCTGGAGCTTAAAAAAAGCATATTTTGACCCCAAATCACAATTATTTACCAATTTTCCCGACCTATCCTTGATGGAAGTTGTTCTACGTGTTGAGCTCGGCATCGTGATATAATTAGTTTTGTCAATTTTGTAACGTGTCTCCATTTTGGTTGAAGAATCTGGGGTTTGGATATATTTTAAGGTTTCAACCTATATTATGATCTTATGATCAAGGTAAGACTTTTCTTTCATTGATTTTGGCCTCAATAAGCAATAAATAGTAATTTGCGACAAAAATCCATATCTTTTGTCGTATTGTCGTGGTACCTTATATTCGTGGGCTGATTGTAAACATTTCATGTTATAGTATTAGGGAGGGATTTGGAAATAAGTCAACAAGCTAAATGAAGTAATCGAAAAAGGTATGTTAAGGATCTTCCTTCCTTCGGCATACTTCGATAAAGCTTAGGGGCAATATGAGAAGGTGTTGTTATCATTGTTATACTTGAAGGAAAGTTTGTCAGTTGTTGGTTTCTTGAGTAGTTGTAATACTCCATTGTCGGGATTTGCATTCTCTTAGTCGCATCCCTATGCTAGGTACGACTTAGAGAATATTTGTATAGGTTGCTTATAGCTTAATTGCTCCCTTTTAGCCTATTAAATTATTACTGTTGCCTTGGGGATACTGTGGTTAACTTCAAGAATGTGATCATTGCCTAAAAAGGCTATGTGCTACCTATAGATCTATCATATTTCCTAAGAGGGTTATGACTTGCCTACGGGGCTATATTGATGACTGAGAAAGCTATGTGTTGCCTACGAGCAATGCTGTCACCAAGAGGGCTATGAGTTGTGTATGAGTTGACTACACGGTTATATTGATGCCTAAAAGGGCTATGTGCTTCTTACAGGGCTATATTATTGCCTAAAAGGGATATGTGGCTGCCTACGGGGCTAGCGGACTAGTGATAGGGGTATATAGATTGAGTTGGCACCTTATGGGATTATGGGGGCCTAGGTAGGTTGTCTTGGATGTTGTTTGTACCTGTTGAGCTTATGGGGGCTTGGTCAGGTTGTTGCTTGATTATTTTTTATATGTTTAGATTCTGAAGCAGGTTAGTACGCATATCTTAATATTAATCCATTTATCTGATTACTCTCAATATATTATAATACCTACTCATAGCTTATCGCCTTTTATACTTGGTACATTATTTTGTACTGATGCCCCATTTCTTGGGGGCATTGTATTCATGACTGCAGGTCCTGACAGATGCCTATATAGACTTTTTCAGTAGTAGGGATGACTTCTAGCTGGTTGGCTAACCCCTTTCTTATGAAGCTACCAGAGTTTAGAGGTTTGTTAGTTTTTGTTGTATATATATTCTTTTTGTTTAGGCCGCGGCCCAGTCCCGCCAAGCTTTACCACTCTTAGAGGCTTGCAGACTAGTGTGTGGGTTGTATAGCTATGTTATGGCCATGTTGGTCTAGTTGTTAGGTTATTGAGACTTGTTAGCTGTTTGGCATATTTTCCTTATATATACCTGATTTTAGTATCGGTACAAACATCATGGTGGCCTCGACGACCCAATTAGGACTTATGTGTTAGGTTACTATTACTTCATATGAAATGTTGGGAGCTGTTGCTTTTATAGATCTTTTGATAGGGGCCTTACCGGTTGGTGGCTTAATTTTAAGCCGAGATATACTTGTTTGCTTTCTTGATTGCATGTAGTTGGCATGCGCTTGAAGAAAATGGTTCAACAGAGTTGGATCGGGCTTGAGTTTTTGCATTAGGTGCCAGTTTTGCCCCTTGAGTTTAGGGCGTGACAAACTTGGTATCAGAGCAACTTCGTATTCTAGGGAGTCTGCAGGCTGTGTCTAGTAGAATCTTGTTTATAAATGTGTTGTACTCCACATTCTATAAGCAAGAGTCTACAGGGCATATTAGAACGGTCATCCTTGTTTTGCTAACCTTGTGGTTTAGAGCGGTGTCTTAAGTGAGTTTTTCAGCTTATAATTGATATTTGTTTACAGAAAGAGATGGTTGACACTAGACAGACTGCAACTATCCAAGGGCTAGATATAGTTGTAGGTGAGGGCTACAGGACCCCGGCCCTACGATCAGCACCACCTCTTAGTTCTCCCATTCCATCTAATCAGGATATAAAGAGTGCAGTATGTATTTTAGCATAATTAGTAGCTGCATAGCGCCAACCGGTTGCACTAGATATTTTTGGACTTTTTGAAGGGCGCGGAAGTTTAAGAGCTCATGAATTTTTTACTTTAAATCCTCCACAATTTATAGGGAAAGATCGTAGAGAGGACCCTCAACACTTTGTTTATAAGCTTCATAGGATCTTCAGGGTCATGTATGCCTCAACGATAGAGTCAGTTGAGTTAGTAATATTTTGATTACGTGATATTGTAGTAATATGGTATGAGAGTTGGGAAAGGTCTAGGGGAAAATATTCACCTCTACCCACTTCATATATATTTATAGAATCTTTCATAGATCACTATTTGCCTCGAGAGATTAAGGATGCCCGGGTAGATCAGTTTCTGTACCTTCGACAGCGCAACATGAGTGTTCAAGAGTACGGGCTAAGATTTAATTACTTGGATAGATATGCACCAGTATTTGTTGATATGATGCATGACAGGGTAAATAGATTTGTTGGAGGTATTGATTCATACTATATCGACGCTTATTCTACTGCCACACTAAATGGTAGTATGGATATCTCACGAATTTAGGCCTTTGCACAGGGCATAGAGGACCGTTGACATCAATAGTATATGAGTGAAAGGGTCAAGAGAGAGAAGTAGAAGAGGGATAGGACCACTGGTTCACAGGGAGAGTTTTAGGGTAGTCCCAGACCTAGATATTCTAGTAGGCCACCTAGACCTCCACCGTAGCAGTTCTAGGGTAGTAGAATTGATCATCGAGGACAATTAGGCCCAGGTGATGGTTCATGAGCATCAGCTCTCGGTAGTAGAGGAGTTTATGCTAGGATGGGCTAGCCCCACCTCATTGTGTTACTTGCAGTAAGATATATTTTGAGAGGTGCAGGCAGGGTTCCACATGATGTTACTCTTGTAGATAAGAGGGGAATGAGTGGAGGAACTACCCGACCATAGGTTAAAGAGGTATGGGTCAACCAATAGGGTTAGTAGTAGGTTTCTCTTTATTAGCATACTCTACAGCTCGTGGACCCCAAATTTCAACAAGTAAAGGTAGAGATAGAGGCAGAGAGGGAACATCTAGTTCTGGAAGTGTCCAGAACCGTACATATGCTCTTGTTGATGGACAAAATTTAGAGTCATCACTTGATGTTATGACAAATTCATTGATTATCTGCTCTTATTATGTTTATATTTTGATAGATCCTGAATCTACTCTATCCTACGTTACTCCATTTATCACGGGGAAGTTGGGTATAGTAGCAGAGTCATTAAATTGACCATTTATTATTTCTACACCAGTTGGTGAGTCTATTATTGCCAAGAGAGTCTATCGAGGGTATATGATAGAAATTATCAATTGTCAGATCTTTGTAGATTTGGTAGAGTTAGAGATGATCGATTTCAACGTCATCATGGGTATGGACTGGTTAGCAACTTATTTTGCTAATGTTTAATGTAGTACAAATATTGTTAGATTCCACTTTCTAGGAGAGGCAGTTTGAGAATGGAAAGGTAGTACAGCAACGTCAAAAGGTAGGTTTATTTCCTATCTTAAGGCAAGGAGGATGGTTATAAAGGGTTGTATTTATCATCATGTACGCATTCAGGATATAGATGCAGAACCACCAACTCTCTGGTCTATTCCGGTGGATAATGAGTTTCCAAATATACTTCCAGATGAGCTTTCTTGTATTCCCCCGAATGGGAAATTGATTTTGCTATAGATATGCAATTAGGTACACAACCCATATCTATCCCTCTTTATAGAATGACTCTTGCTGAGCTAAATGAGTTGAAGGATTAACTATAAAACTTGCTAGGTAAAGGCTTTATCAAGCGTAGTACTTCACTGTAGGGAGCTCCAGTGTTATTTTGTCACGATCCAAGCCTAGGGCCTAGACGTGACATAGAGAATGAGACACCTAGAGGTACTCACCCAAGCCTATTAGCATTCATTAAGCATTTATTTGTTAATGATAAACAAATCAAGCGGAAAAATAAGGGATATAGGGACTAAGGGGCTTCATATAAATAAATATCAAAAACAATATAACATCTTTTACTATGTCCAAAAATATAACTACTTGACAGGTAGAACTCCGATCAACTTTCAACATTCTTTAACTTGAACTTTAATGGCTAATCATGGATCCACTAGCCTAAAATAGCCGACAAGGACCCCTATGGGGGCACATAGTTAATGTAACATGAGATTTTACTTAACTACCCCTTCGGTCAAGCCCCATCTACATGCTACATTTGGTGCTAGGTCAAGTATCACGAAATAAAATTTAAACATTAATATAGCATAAGCATTATATAACTCTATCATTAACACATCAATCGGTGGAATAACTCATTAAAACCTTTCATTTGATTCAATGCGAGAATTGTCCTTTCACATTGAAACCTTACTTTGGCTAAGAATCCCTTCATCAATCAATCATTTCATAAAGACTCCCATTCATAAGCATTTACTTCATAACATTCATTGGAGTCAAACTTCATTTCGACTTTACTTTATCATAAGAAACTAGGTGGGTTCATTTCGTAAAGATCTTCAAATACATTTAAAGAATACTTGTATGCATGAGAATGATATAAATGTATAAAATCAAACATCTTCAAAAGAACCTACCATATACACTTTAAAATAAACTTTCAAACCTTCATATAAGAACCTTAGCAACCCATTAGTTTCATGAAATTGAGAGTCAATATATATCATTATGTAAAAGCCCATAAGATTTCATCATTTAAAATTGAAAAACTAGTTTAAAAAAATATTTGGGCTCCATGGGTAGAAGGACCCATTGCTGAAAACCCACATACTTTGAGGAGTAAAATCTTTAATGCAAAACTTAGAGAAGAATGGAGGCTTGATCTTCTTGGAGTACAACTCTAGAACCTTTCTTGAAAATGGCGAAAGACTTGAGAGAACTTGGGAGATTAGGGTTTTTGTTCTTAGAATGTGAGTGAGAGTGAATGAGTGTTGAAAGACTTAGGGGTCTCTTATATAGGTGAAATATACCTTCAAAATGACCTCACTTTGGGTTAAAACATAGGAAAGGATCAAAATACCCCTTTAAAAATCTAGCCAGAAGACGCTTCACGGGGCCCTTCACTATTGTGGTGGTCACTACGTTCCCTGGTAGGATCCCATGGTATGGGACTTAGAAAGATTTGGAAAAAGGACTTATAGGGTAGTCTTTGAAGTTTCTTCCCAGACACCTCGACAGTCCGTGAAAAGCTTCATGGCCCATAAAATGTGGCCATAGTGCAGGTCCTATAGGAGGCCTGTAGAGGTGGACACCACGGACCACTACATGATCCGTGAAAGTCTCCATGGCCCATGGTGGTCTTCCATGGACCATGCCTTGGGAAAAATCATGAGGGTCTTGGGGAGGGCTTACCATAGAGGGATACACGACCTATGGTGCTCACCACGGTCCGTGTTCCTCCATTGTGGTTTGTCCTTTGCATATTGAGCTTCTGAATCTCTACCATGGTTGCACACCACAATCCGTGGTGCTTACCACAGTAAGTGAAGGCTTCCGTGGTAAGCTTCTGGTTCCCGTTTTCTAAAACTTTTTGAAAATGCATCCTTTATTCCTTGGTTTAGGACCTTTCACATTCCCTTGGTCTTACAATATCTCCCTCTCTTTAATATTCATTCCCGAATGAGAACCGTTAGCATAGAAAGAACATGGCACGAGGACTAGCAACCCAACATGAATACAATGACACTTGAAATGCATCAACCATGAGATCTTTCAACTTAAACATAAAACATAAATTTAAGATTCAACTTCATGAACATGCATGCATATGAGGACTTAGGAAGACTGAAACATAAGAGTCTTAAGCATTTGAACATGATTGACTTATTACCTTAAGATTGAGTAGAATGAAAGAGATGAGGATAATGTTTTATCATGTCCGCTTTCGCTTCCCATGTAGCACTTTCGACTTGTTGATTCCTCCAAAGGAATTTAACGGAAACAACTTCTTCGTTCCTCAACCTTTTGACTTGTCATTCTATAATTTCAATCGGGACTTCTTCATAGGTCAAATTCTCCTCAACATTCACTATCTCCAAAGGCATAATGGAGATAGGGTCTTCCACACATTTTCTCAATATTGACACATGGAACACCGGGTGAATCATGGTTATTTTGGAAGGTAATTCCAACTCATACGCAACTTTGCCAACCCACTTTAGGATTTTATAATGACCTACATACGTAGGGCTCAATTTTATTTCTTACCAAACCAAACCTTACCCTTCATGGGTGAAATCTTCAAATATACCCAATCATCTACATTAAATTCAAGATCCCTTTTTCTAGTGTTGGAATACAACTTTTGATGACTCTGAGCTATTTTAACCTTTCTCTAATGATCTTTACCTTTTCCAAAGCATCAAGTACCAAATTGGGACCTAACAAGGTCATTTCACCTACTTCAAACCAACCAACTAGGGATCTACATCGCCTCCCGTATAAAGCATCAAACAACTCCATCTTAATACTCGAGTGGTAACTATTATTCTAAGCAAATTCAATGAGTGGTATTTAATCATTCCAACTCCCTTTGACCTCCAACACATAAGCCCTTAAAATATCCTCTAGGTTTTGAATTTTCCTTTTTGCTTGCCCATCAGTTTGAGGATGGACTACGGTACTTAACTTTACTTTAGTACCAAGGCCCTATTGAAATAATCTCCAAAAGTGAGAAGTGAATTGAGTACCATGATCCGAAAGGATCAACAATGTCACACCATGAAATCTCACCAACTCCTGAATATACAATATTTCATAATCTTCGGCCCTATAGGAAGTCTTAACTGGTAAGAAGTGAGACGACTTAGTCATTCTATCAACAATCACCCAAATAGAATCATATCGCTTTCGAGTGTGAGGAAAACCCACTACAAAATCCATATTCAAATCTTCCCATTTACAAGTAGGGATTTCAATAGCTTGGGCTAGACTACCCAACCTTTATGTTCGGCCTTCACTTGTTGACAATTCAGACATTCAGACACGAACCTTGCAATGTACTTCATCATGCCACCCCACCAATACAAATATTTCAAGTCTCGATACATTTTTGTCGAATCAGGGTGAATAGAGTATGCAATATTATGTGCCTCCATCAAGATAAAACTCCTTAGGTCATCCACATCCGGAACACATAATCGACCTTGTTAATATAACGCCTCATGTCCCCCTTGTGGAAAGACCTCTACCTTTTTTTCCTTCACCAACTTCTTTAACTTGACAAGTATCGGGTCAAGGTCTTTTTTCGACTTGATATCCACTACCAAAGAGGATTTGGACCTATTTTGGAAAACAATACCACCATCACCGGTACCTCACAACTTCACCCCTAGTATAGCCAACCGATGAACATTTTTCACCATCTCTCTTTCCTTCATCAACATAGGCCAAACTCCCCATAGACACTCTATTAAGTACATCAGCAACCACATTAGCTTTAGCTGGATGATAATGCACACTCATGTCACAGTCCTTGAGGAGCTCTAGCCACCTTCTTTATCTCAGATTGAAGTCCTTTTGGGTGAATAGATATTGAAGACTTTTATGGTCAGCATACATATCTACATGTACCCCATATAGGTAGTGCCTCTAAGTTTTCAAAGCAAAAAAAATGGCCGCCAACTCAAGATCATGCGTAGGGTAGTTACACTAATGCACTTTCAATTGCCTAGAAGCATAGGCTATGACCTTACCGTTCTATATTAAGACACAATCCAAACCAATCTTCGAAGCATCACAATAAACCACAAACCCTTCTATTTCTTTCCGACAGAGTCAAAATAGGAGCGAAGGTAAGTCAATCTTTCAAAGTTTTGAAAGTCCTTTCACACTCATCCGTCCATATAAATTTTTCCTACTTTTGAGTCAACTTTGTCATAGGAGACGAGATGGAAGAAAACCCTTCAATGATCTTCCATAGTAACCAGCTAGACCCAAGAAGCCCCTAATGTTCGAAGGAGACAATGGTCTAGGCCAATTCTTGACCACCTCTATTTTCTTAGGATCCACTTTGACCCCCTCACCGGACACTATGTGACCGAGAAAGGCCACCTCCTTCAACTAAAACTCACACTTGCTAAAGTTTGCTAATAATTTCCTATCCCTCAATGTTTGGAGCATAACCCTCAAATGATTCTTATGTTCTTCCTCACTGCGAGAGTACATCAAGACATCATCAATGAACACCATAACAAATGTATGAAGGTAGGGTTTGAACACCCTATTCATTAACTCCATGAACACCATCGACGCATTTATCAACCCAAAACTCATTACCTGGAACTCGTAGTGACCATACCTTATCCGAAATGCCATCTTGGGAATGTCACACTCCCTCACCCTTAGTTGGTGATAGCCGGACCGAAGGTCAATTTTGGAGATGTGGCTTTGCCCTTACAATTGATCAAACAAGTCATCTATCCTAGGAAGTTGATAATTATTCGTAATTATTACATTATTCAATTACTGAGAGTCTACAAAAATTTGAAGTGACCCATCCTTCTTTCTTACAAATAAAATAGGGGCACCTCACGGCGAAATACTTGGCCTTATGAACCCCTTTCCTAACAAATTCTTTAATTTTTCCTTCAACTTCTTCAATTCCATTGGGGCTATTCTGTCAGGAGGAATAGAGATAGGTTGGGTATCATAGAGGAGATTGATACCAAAATCAACTTCTTTTTATGGAGAAACACCGAGAAGGTCATCAGTAAAGACATCAGAAAACTCATTGACTATGGGGACTGATTCAAGATGAGGACTTTTGGAATTGACATCCCTAACCCTCACAATATGGTAAATACAACCCTTAGCAATCAAGTTTTGAGCCTTGAGAAAAGAAATGAATCTACCCTTCACCACCGAATCACAACCCTTCTATTTAAGAATGAACTAATTTGGGAATGAAAACTTGACTCAACGAGTCCTACAATCTATGGAAGCATAAGATGAATGTAACCAATCCATCCTAAGGATGCATTAAAATCTACCATGTTAAGCTTTATAAGATCAGAAGGAATGACTTTATGCAATATGGACATGGGACAACCCCTATAGACCTCTCTAGCCACGACTGACTCACCCATGGAGGTAAACACCAAATAAGGCTCTACAATCATTTTGGGCAATATATCAAACCTATTAACTAAGAATGGAGTAACAAATGACAAATTTGCACTCGGATTTATCAATGCATACACATCAAAAGTAAAGACCTTCAATATACTGGTAATAAAATTTGGTGCTTCCTCAACCTCTTGCCTCCTAAGCAAAGCATAGAAATAGTTGGTATGTTGGCCACCTACTTGAGTATGATAGCCATAAACAACTTGTCCTTGAGGCCTATTACCACCACCACCTCTATAATCCTTAGCATGGTGACACAATTTACCGCATTTGAAGTGCACATTTGATCCCGCCAAACACTCCTCTTTGTAGGTCCTCCTATAATTCTTACACCAGGGAAAAGCTTAGGCGCCAAAATTCTCTCTTGGGAACATTTAGTTGGGACCTTTACCTTTGTTGAACTTGGGAGGAGGAGTATTGGTGGAACCTTATCCCATAAACTATCGCCCACCTTGACCTTTGTCATTACTACCATAACAAGACCCTTAAGGGTTGGACCCTCCACCATCCACTTTAGCTTTCTTGAACCCTCTAGACCTCTCCCTTAACTTCTCATCTTCAATTTGTTCCCCATAAGTCATTAATCGGGAGATGTTCATCTCCTTGACTAACATGGCCGTTTTGAACTACTTGTACACCAATCTTGAGATGCTAGAAATAAACTTACTCATCCTTGCCCAGGGGTCGGAGACCATAAAGGGAGGATACTATGACAGTTTTATGAAATTGAGGGCATACTTCCTCACACTTATACTCCCTTGAAGGAGGTCGATGAACTCTTGGATTTTGTCTTCCCTAAGATCCAAAGGGAAGAAATAGTCTAGGAAGGCACTTTTGAACTCTTCCCATTTTATCGATCCCCTTTCTTCATTCCTCTCAACAATCCATTGCTCATACCACACTTTAGCCATGCCTTTTAGTTGGTAATTCACTAGTTTAACCTTTTCATTTGGTGGAAAACCCATGATAACCACAATCCATTACACCTCATCGATAAATTTCATAGGGTCCTCATCTAGATTAGAACCATCGAACTCAGGCGGATTCATCCTTTGAAAATCCCAAATATGAGAGGCTAGATTTTGCACTTGAGGAAAAGGGACACAATCATTCCCTTGGTGGTTTACAACTTGAACCAATAATGTGATGATGTTGCAAAACTCGGTATGAGTTACCCCTTCTTCATGATATGGGATATCAAAAACCGGAAAAGCTTGGTCCTCATCATCAACCCTTTCTCTTGGAGGTGCTCTTCCACAAGGCATTACCTAGAGAACATAAAATTAGTTGTTAGTTATAGGAAAACTTAGGACAATCTAGGGCACGACATGAATTTAAAGAAGTGAAGACCTTTCTAAACGTCCCATAGTCTCTAATTCATAGTTGTGGCGCACTTTACAACCATGAACAAGAACCAATTTGATGTGGTATGTTGGACTCCAAGGACCTTTTCAAAACTTCATGCTCTGATACCAAGTTTGTCACGATCCAAGCCTAAGGCCTAGATGTGACACGGTGAATGAGACACTTGAAGGTGCCTTACCCAAGCCTATTAGCATTCAATAAGCATTTCATTGGTAATGATAAACAAATAAAGAGAAAAATAAAGGATATAGAACTAAGGGGCTTTATGTTAATAAGAGTCAAAAACAACATAACATCTTTTACTATGTCCTATAATACCTTCAACATTAAGACTTCGCAGGAGCTAAGACATGTCCCTAGCTCACCCTCAAGATTAAGTCAAAAATACCAAACTTAATTTAAATGACTAAACATAACAGAAGCTAGATAAGATAGGAGTGTCATTCCTGGAACATAGGGACTCCCAAAAGTGGTAGCCTTCAACACTCGACTTAGCCACAGAGAGGAGAGTGTGGAGCAACACCAGTCCCTACATGGTGATATCATCTAGGAAAAAGTATGTGTTATTGCTTTGAAGGTACTAAGTATGTGAGTTGCCATGAAATGAAGAACATAAGAGAGAGACATGTATGGGAAATATGCATAAGTGAAAGCATGCATGATAAATCATCATGTGAATCCTTAAAACATTTATTTTATGGGAAAGCGACCATAACCGACATTTAAGACCATGTGAGCAATTACATGGAATCCAACATATCCCCTTACGTTGGCACGAGGAGACTACTTTCTAGGTAGAACTTCGATAAACTTTAAACATTCTTTAAATTTAACTTTAATGGCTAATCGTGGATCCACTAGACTAAAATAGCTGACAAGGGCCTCTATGGTGACAGATAGTTAATGCAACATGAGACTTTACTTAAGGTTCCCTTCAATTGAGCCCCCGTCTATATTCTACATTTGGTGTTAGGTCAAGTCCCACATAATAACATTTAAACATTAATATAGCATAAGCATTATATAACTCTAACATTAACACATCAATCAGTGGACTATCTCATTAAAACCTTTCATTTGATTCAATGCGAGAATTTTTCTTTCACATTGAAACATTACTTTGGCTAAGAAGCTCTTCATCAATCAATCATTTTATAAAGTTTCCCATTCATAAGTATTTATTTTATAACATTCATTAGAGTCAAACTTTATTTCAACTATACTTCATCATACAAAACTAAGTGGGTTCATTTCATAAAGAACTTCAAATACATTTAAAGAATACTTGTATGCATGAGAGTGATATAAATGTATAAAATTAAATATCTTCAGAACAACCCACCATATGCACTTTAAAACTACCTTTCAACCCTTTATATAAGAACCTTAGCAACCCATTCATTTCATGAAATTGAGATTCAATATATATCAATGTAAGTAAATAAACTTCAAATATATCATGAGCTATGCATTTGGAATCATCATGTAAAAGCCTATAATATTTTATCATTTAAAATTGAAAAGCTAGTTTGAAAAAACATTTGAGCTCTATGGGTGGAAGGACCCATGGATGGAAACCCACATATCGTGAGGATTCAGCTCTTTAATGCAAAACTTAGAGAAGAATGGAGGCATGACCTTGTTGGAGTAAAAGTCGAGAACCTTTCTTGAAGATGGAGGAAGACTTGAGAGCACTTGGGAGATTAGGGTTCTTGTTCTTAGAGTGTTAGTGAGAGTAAATAAGTGTAGAAAGACTTAGGGGTCTCTTAGATAGGTGAAATATACCTCCAAAATGACCTCACTTTGGGTTAAATCATAGGAAAGGACCAAAATACCCCTTTAAAAATCTAGCCAAAATATGCTTCACGGGGCCCTTCACTATTCGTGGTGGTCACTATAGTCCGTGGTAGGATCCCATGGTATGGTACTTAGAAAGATTTGGAAAAAGGACTTACAGGGTAGTATCTGAAGTTTCTTCACATACACCTTGACGGTCTGTGAAACACATCACAACTCGTAAAATATGGCCGTGGTGCAGGTCCTACAGAAGGCCTGTAGATGTGGCCTCCATAGATCACTACACGGTCCATGAAAGTCTCCAAGGCACGTGGTGGTCGTCTGTAGACCCTGCCTTGGGAAAATTCTTGGGGATCTTGTGGAGTGCTCACCACGGAAGGCTTCACGGCCCATGGTGATCACTATGGTTCATGGTTCTCCATTATGGTTTGTCCTCTATAGACTGAACCTCTAAATCTCTACTTTTGTTGCACACCACGATCCGTGGTGCTTACCAGAGTCCGTAAAGCTTCCGTGGTCAGCTTGTGGTACCAGTTTTCTATAACTTTCTGAAAATTCATCCTTTGTTACTTAGATTAGGACCTATCATATTTTCGGGGTCTTACATATTTGTGAGAAAGAAAGATGGCTCACTAAGAATATGTATCGATTATCGACAGTTGAATAAGGCAACTATAAAAAATAAATATACCTTTTTGAGGATCGATAATTTGTTTGATCAGTTACAAGGTGGTACGTACTTCTTAAAGATCGATTTGAGATCAGGGTATTATTAGGTACGAGCTCGGGAGAAAGACATTCCAAAGACAGCTTTTTGAACCAGATGTGGACACTTTGAGTTCTTGGTGATGTCTTTCGAATTGACTAATGCCAGTAGTGTTCATGGACCCTAATAAATAACATATTCAGGCCATATCTAGACATGTTCGTGATTGTATTTATTGATGATATTTTGGTATATTCATGTTCAAAAGATAAACATACAGATCATTTGGAAGTAGTCCTTCAGGTTCTTCGAGATCGGAAGCTTTACGCAAAGTTATCTAAGTATGTGTTTTGGTTGAAATATGTGGCTTTATTAGGCCATATTGTATCAGATAAAGGCATTATGGTGGATACACCAAATATTGAGATAGTGAAGACTTCGCCCAGGCCCATGACTCCAACAGAGGTTCGTAGTTTCCTAGGTTTAGCTTGATATTATAGAAGGTTCGTGGAGGGGTTTTCTTCACTTTTGGCACCACTGACAAAGCTAACTCAAAAATAAGAACATTTCGGTGGATGAAGGATTATGAGCATAGTTTCCAAGAGTTGAAGGACAGGTTGATATCAGCACCAGTTCTAGCTTTGCCCAAGGGTTTAGATGGCAATGAAGTGTATTGTGATGCTTCAGGTGTTGGGTTGGGATGTGTTCTAATGGAACATGGTAAGGTGATCGCATATGCTTCAAGGAAATTGAGGAAGCATGAGAAGAATTATCCCACTTACAATTTAGAGTTGGCTGCAGTTGTGCATGTATCAATAATTTGAAGACACTAATTGTATGACGTTCATGTTAAAATCTTCACAGATCATAAAAGTCTCCAGTATATCTTTAGATAGCTGGAGTAAAATCTACAACAACGTCGATGGCTTGAGTTACTGAAAGACTAAGATGTTGATATTTTATATTATCCAGGAAAAGCAAATATGGTAGCTGATGCCCTAAGTCATAGGTCTATGGGTAGTTTATCTTATTTAGGTGTTGCGAGGTGCGAGTTAGCAAGAGAGATTTATCAGTTAGCTAGTTTGGGAGTTAGATTGCTAGAGTCAGATGATAATAGGGTCACAATTCAGGACTCCATCGTATCATCTCTAATTATGGAGATAAAGGCATGACAACATAAAAATCCTAGCTTGGAATAACTCAGAGCCAAGGTTCGAGACAAGAAGTCTTTAGACTTTTATATAATAGGAGATATAGTCGTCAGATATAGAGGTTAATTGTGTGTTCCAAATATTGCAGGGCTTCGACATCAAATTATAGCAGATACACATTATTCTAGTTATTCTATTTACCCAGGTTCAACAAAGATGTACCATAATATTAAGGAGATCTATTGGTGGTATAGAATGAAGAAGGATATTGTTGAATTTGTGGCACAGTGTCCTAACTGCCAATATATGAAGGTGGAGCATCAAAAGCCCACTGGGATAGTCTAGGAAATAGCCATTCCTTTGTGAAAGTAGGAAGTAATTAATATGGATTTTATTACAAGTTTACTCTGGTCACGTCATAAGTTTGATTCTATTTGGGTAATTTTTAATAGGCTAACAAAATCAGGCCTCTTTTTACCAGTCAAAACTACTTTTGCAGGCAAAGATTATGCAAGGCTTTATATTATAAAGATTGTTAGGCTACACGGTATCCTAGTATCAATCATCTCTGATAGAGGAGCACAATTTACCGCTAACTTCTGAAAGTCTTTACAGAAAGGACTGGGGACAAAATTAATCTTAGTACATCCTCAGACTGATGGCCAGGATGAGTGCACCATTTAGAGGCTTGAGGATATGTCATGGGCATATGTGCTTTACTTTAAGGGAAGTTGGGATCACCACTTACCTCTTATTGAGTTTGCATATAAAAATAGTTATCATTCAAGCATCAGGATGGCACCTTATGAGGCTTTGTATGGGAGAAAATATAGATCCCCTATTGAATAGTTTGAGCTAGGTGAATCAGGGTTGATTGAACTAGATTTCATACCACAAACAGTGGAGCAGGTGAAGCTTATTCAGGAGAGGTTGTTGACATCTCAAAGCTCACAGAAGTCATACTCAGATGTGCAGCAAAGGGACTTAGAGTTTTGTGTTGATGACTGGGTATTCTTGAAGGTATCACCTATAAAGGGTGTTATGAGATTTGGCAAGAAGGGCAAGCTTATCCCAAGATTTATTGACCATATCAGATCCTGCGAAGGGTAGGATGAGTGGCTTATGAGTTAGAGTTGCCTTTGGAGCTAGAATCTATTCATCCAGTTTTCCATGTATCTATGCTACAAAAGTGCATAGGAGACCCTTCTCGGGTTGTACCAATTGAGGATGTTCCAATTATAGAGGAGTTGTCTTATGAGGAAACTCCAGTTGCCATATTGGATTGACAGGTCCAAAATTTGAGGACCAAAGATATGGCTTCGGTTAAAGTATTATGGAGAAACAGAAATAGAGAATAGGCGACCTGGGAAGCTGAGGAAGACATGAGGTCAAAATATCCTCACTTATTTCATACCCTAGGGTGATGGAATATCCATTTATATTAGTACAATAAGGTAAGATACCTAATTGTTTTTTATATTATTGCTTATTATTATGGTTTTTGTCGTTATATTTCATTTGCTCGCACTGATGTTGCAGAGCTATAGTTCTTAGTTATTTATGTCATCCTGTTTAATACCTAGCTTAGAATTTCTGTGTTTTCGGTTCATGGATGGTCATATTCACAAAGGAGACTCCGCCAAAAGTTAAAAAATCCTAAGGACTTAACCGTATGACTCAGACTTTTGATTCGAGGACGAATATTTCTAAGGGGGCAGGATGTAATACCTCGACTTTTCAAAATATCTAAACTAGATCATACCTTCACGACAAGACAAGAGATTGATTAATAAAATAAAAATTATGTGGTATGTCACATTTTAATTGTTCAAGGTTCGTATTTTAAGTTTTGTGGTTTAACGGGTTGAAAAATAAAAGGTGGCAAAAATTATCATAAGTTCCTTTATATAGAATTCTCTGAAATTTGGGTCAAATGTCTCAGAGGTTTTCTCCAAATACATAAAGCTTTATGTGGCCCATGAACTATCAAATCTAAGGTCTACGAGTCTAGTTTCCAACGTATTAACCCGTTCATCAATAAGACTTTAAAATAGAGAGATATTTATATTTTTGCGAGACAACACAAGTAGGCACCTCAAATGGGCCCAAGTTGGTGGAACCTTTGTTTAAGGTCATCTTCCTCATTCTTTCTGAAATAAAACATTCTGGATCTAGAGGTATGTTAAGGCTATGCCTTTCTTCGTCATGTTTTCATAAAATTTAGAGGCAATATGAGAAGGTGTTGTTATCATTGTTACACTTGAAGGCAAGATTGTAGGTTGTTGGATGCCTGAGTAGTTGTAATCCTCCATTGTCCGGATTCACATTCTCTTAGTTGCAGCCCTATGTTGGTCATGACTTAGAGATTATTTGTGTACGTTGCTTATATCTTAATTGCTTCCCTTTAGCCTATTGAATTATTACTGTTGCCTTGGGGATATTGTGATTAGCTGCAGGAATGTTATCATTGCCTAAAAGGGTTGTGTGCTGCCTACAGAGCTAGTGTGCTACCTAAAAGGGCTATGACTTCCCTACGAGGCTATATTGATGCCTCAGAAGGCTATGTGTTGCCTACGAGGCTATGTTTTTGCCAAGAGAGCTATGAGTTTTCTATGAGTTGACTATAATATTATATTGATCACTCAATGGCTATGTGGCTACCTATGGGGCTAGGGGACTACCGATAGGTGTATATAGACTGAATTGGCACCTTCTAGGCTTAGGGGGCCTAAGTAGGTAGTCTTGGTTGTTGGTTTTACCTACTGAGCTTATGAGGGCTTGGTCAGGTTGTTGTTTGACTATTTTTGATATTTTTAGATTCTAAAGCAGGTTAGTACGCTTATATTAGTTTTGATTCACTTATCTGATTACCTTTAATATATTATAATACCTGCTCATAGTTTATCGCCTTTCATACTGGTATATTATTTCATATTGATGCTCCATTGCCTGGGGCCACTGCATTCATGCCTAGAGGTCCCGACAGATGACCAGATAGACCCTCTCAGTAGCAGGGTTGAGTTCTAGTAGGTTTGCTAGCCCTTTTTTCAGAGCTACCAGAGTTTATTGGTTTGTTAGCTTTTGTTGTATATATTCTTTTTGGGTAGGCCGGTGCCCTTTCCCACCAAGATTTACTACTATTAGAGGCTTGCCGACTAGTGTGTGGGTTATATAGCTATGTTATGTCCATGCTGGTCTAGTTGTTGGGTTTCTGAGACTTGTCAGCTGTTTGATGTATTGTCCATATATATACTTGCTTTTAGGTCGGTATAAACATCATGGTGGCCTTGAAATCCCAATTAGGACTTGTGTGTTAGGTTTCTATTACTTTATATGAGCTATTGGCAGTATCTATTCCTTTTATAGATCTTTTCACATGGGCCTTGCTAGCTGGGGGCTTAATTTCAAACTGAGATATACTTGTTTGCTTTCTTGATTGCATGTAGTTGCCATGCACTAGTGGCAAATGATTTAGCAGACTTGGCTCGGGCTTGAGTTTTGGCATTAGGTGCCAGTTGCACCCTTGAGTTTAGGGCATGACATAGGGCTTTTAAAAGAAGAATTCATAAGAGATGTTGAGAGAAAAATGGGACTCCATGGGTGAAAGGGCCCATGGATGAATTCACACATACCTTTGATCTTAGAGGCCCTAATTTTTCTCTTGATTAGAGACCTGACTTGAATTTCTCTTTGAATTTCTTGAGGAAGAAGAAGGTTCTTGAGAGAAGGCTTTAGAGAGAATATTTAAGGTTTTTAGGGTTTGGGTGAGAATTATAGGGTTAGAAGGGCATAGGGTAGTTATTAAGATAGAATAAGCCCCTAAAACCAGCCATATGCATTATTGAAAACATAGGGAAAGAACAAACAACCCCCTACTTAAAAGTGAGTCAGGCACCTGGACAGAGGGCCCACCAAGGTCCTTGAAGCTCACCACTTCATGTGGTGGTGCTAATGGTGAAGGGACTTAAACTTGTTTTGGGAAGATGACTTCCACGGATGCCACTACAGCTCATGATGTCCACCATAAGTCGTGGTCCCTCTCATGGTACTCATCCTAAACTGAAACCTGAGTAGTTGGGTTCAAGGACGTCATCACGGCTCGTGGTCATGGAGCCATTTATGGTCTTTTCTCCAAAATTTTCCCTTTCACCAGTGCATCTTCATAGTTTCTCTCAACGGTTCATGAAGAGCACCATGGCCCGTAAAGGGCTCTGGGAAGGACCACTTAGTGCCAAAGCTGAGATTTTCATCTTAAACCCCATTCCTAATTTTCCCACTTTTGGGGTTTTACAATATTTCCCCCTTGGGAACTTTCGTGCTCAAATGAGATTCAAGCTAGCATGAATGGAATAGGAAAGAAACATAGCAGCCCAACATGAATGGAAAATGCACCGAAAATTCATAAAACATGGAATATTCAATACCAAGGTAAAACATGACATTAAAACTTATTTCATGAACATGAATGCACATAAAAACATGAGAATGATCAAAACACAATGTTTGGGGTGAGTGGATTATGAAGGAACTCAATACCATAACTATAAACAGGAGGAAGGAGATGAGCACATCATGACATCAAATTGGCTTCGGCTTCCCATGTAGCACTGTCAACCTCTTGGTTCCTTCATAAAACTTTAATTGAAGATATTTCCTTGTTTCTCAACCTCCTAACTTGCCAGTCTAGGATCTCAATCGGAACCTTCTCATATAAAAGGCTCTCTTTCACACCAATGTTGTCCAAAGGCACGATAGACTTAGGATCACTAACAAACTTCCTCAACAAAGACACATGGAATATCGGATGGACTGATGCAAAATAAGAAGGCAAATCCAATTCATATGTGACCTTACCAATCTTCCTTAAAATTTGATATGGACCAACATAGCGGGGGCTAAGCTTTCCTTTCTTGCCAAAATGCATCACAACCTTCATGGTTGAGATTTTCAAGTAAACCATATCATTAGTCTCAAATTCAAGTTCTCTTCTCCTGACATCCAAATAGGACTTTTGTTGACTCTGGGCAGTATTCAATCTTTCTCTAATCAATTTAACCTTTTCCATAGCCTTATCCACTAACTCGGGTCTTATCAACGCAACTTCACTTAATTTGAACTAACCAATAGAAAATTTACACCTCCTACCATATAATGCCTCAAATTAAGCTATGTAAATGCTGGAATGATAACTGTAATTATAAGCATACTCTATCAATGGAAAATGATCATCCCAATTACCTTTAAAATCAATCACATGAGATCTCAACATATCCTCTAAGGTTTGAATGGTATACTAGGCCTGACCATCTGTCTGAGGGTAAAAAGTTGTTCTAAGCTTCACTTGAGTACCAAGACCCTTTTGGTAGGATCTCTAAAATTGAGCTGTAAAGTGAGTACATCGGTCTGAAATGATAGACAATGGGATACCATGAAGCTTAACCAACTCTCGAATATACAATTTAGCATAGTTTTCGGCTGAACATAAGGTCATAACCAGAAAAAAATTAGTTGAATTAGTCATTTGATCAATGACCACCCAAATCAAATCATGTCGCCTATAAGTATGAGGCAAACCGTAATGAAGTACATTTTCAAGGCTTCCCACTTATAAGTAGGAATCTTAATATCTTGAGCCAAACCTCCCATTTTTTGGTGTTCAACCTTCACTTGTTGACAATTAGGTTACTTAGCTACAAATTCTGCAATATCCCTCCTCATGTAATTCAACTAATACACTTTCCTAAAATCATGATACATCTTTTCAGAACACATAATTATCCTTGATATCTCCAAAGAAAATATCACCTTAGGAGAAAGCCTCAATGGCCTTTTTGGAAACTATTTTCTTCAGCTGAACGAAAGTAGTATAATTATCTTGCTTAACCTTTACATCTTCCACAGGTGACGATTCTGAACCATTTTGAATATTAACACCACCATCCTTGGAATCAACCAATCGATGACCCAATCTATGAATATTCCAAACTACTTCTTTCTTCTCATCCTCAACATGGGCAACACTATTCATGGACAATCTACTAAGAATATATGCAACCACATTGTCTTTTCTCAGATGGTATAACACACTTATGTCATAGTCCTTTAATAATTCAAGTCATATCCTTTATTGAAGATTCAAATCATTTTGAGTAAACCCATATTGCAAGCTCTTATGATTAGTGAATACATCAACATGGACACCATAAAGGTAGTGTCTTCATAACTTCAAAGCAAAAACCACAACCTCTAACTCCAAGTCATTAATCGGGTAGTTCTTCTCATGCACCTTGAGTTTCCTAGACACATAGTCTATCACTTTACCAATCTGCATTAGAACACAACCAAGACCAACTCATGAAGCATCACAATACACAATAAACCCATCAAAACCTTCCAAGAAAGTCAATACTAGAGTGGAATTAAGCCTATCTTTTAACTCTTAGAAACCCTCATCATATGCTTCCATCTATTGGGATTTCTCTTTCCTTTAGGTCAACTCTATAAAAGATGAAGATATAAATGAAAACCCTACTCCAACTAATCCTTTAACTGATCCTTCGACACTTTAAGTTCCGCTAAAGCCATACAGTAATGAGGAATAGAGATAGTTGGGTTTCGGGAAGATAATTGATACCAAAGTCTATTTCCCTTTCAAGAGAAATACTTAAGTATCATCGAGGAAAAGTTATGGAAATTCATTAATAACCAAAATTGACTAAAGAGTATGAGCATCAAAATTTGTATCTCTAACCTTGACTAGATGATAGATGCAACCCTTAGAAATAATTTTTCGAGCTTTAAGGAACAAAAAAATGACCTTTAAACACAGAATTACTACCTTTCCATTCAAGGGATGGCTCATTAAGAAACTGAAACTTCACCACATGGGTTTTATAACATATATAAGAATAGCATGCGTGAAGCATATTCATATTAAGAATCATATCAAAATCGATCATATCAAGTTCTATAAGACCAACTGAGGTGAGTTTATGAAAAACTAAAATTGAGCAATTTTGATGCTCTCTTAGCCACAACTGGATCATCAATAGAAGTATAGACCAAAAAAGGTTCAAATAAGATCTTGGGACAAATAATGAATTTCATAGCAAGATAAAGAGTAACTAGTGATAGAGTAGCACCTGGATCTACCAGTGCATAAACATCGAAGTCAAATACTTTCAACATATCAGGTGAAGTACCTTGCTGGCTCGAGTAATCTAAAGAATCACTAGGCTCAACCTGCAGGTGATTCTCCCTTCCCTTCCTAGAAGCCACTTCACAGTCCCTCCTCTTATGTCCACTCTCGTTAAAACCATAACCACTTTTGTTGCCTTCCATGAACTTCCCTGAGTGATTCTTACCACACTAGTACCACAAGAGGTAGGATTTTTCCTTTCCATCACTTTTCCTCGAATATGAGCCATATGTTTCCCTCTTTGACATCCACTGATGGTTGAAGTAATTTCTTCTTCTAACATTCATTTTTCTCACCCATTTCCTTTTTCTAACATTCTTTCTTACACGAGTTAAAAATTATTGATTCAATTGAGTTGTCACCACCCGAGCGAATAACAAAATAGTATCATAAAACTTTTCATTAGAGATATCGATACTTAAGGGTGGGTCAAATAGAGTGGGAAAGATACCATATTAATCAATTTTTTGGTTGCTCTTTTCTTGATGAGACATATTTTAAAACGTGTAGGACACAAGTTAGAAGGAATCCCTATAGAATTCAACTCTATTATATGATAAGATCACAAAAGAGGTGATTTTTTCCTAAAAAACCTCATAGCCTACTATTCATAGATGTGATGCACTTCACACCAATGAAAAAGACTTTACTTAATGTTGCATATTATATTCTGTAGGAAACTTTAAGCCTTGGTCCCTAATACCAAGTTTTCCATGACCCAAGCTAGACCCTAGGTGTGATAAGGATATTGGAATCCCAGAGGACCCCAACCAAGCCTCTTAGCATATCATTCATGAGAAGACATAAGGTAAGTACAGAAATAAAGCTAATACATAGACGTGGAAATAAAGTCTCAACATGAAAGTCCCGGTTAAAGAAAATAAGTCTCAACTCGAATGAAAGATAACATAGACTTCATGACATCAAACTTGTCTCTAATAACTAGATAGAGGGATAAGACAAGATTCTAGCTTGCCCATGACAACATAAGAAATTCATAAGATTAAGAAATATGAAATTCATGTCCTCGAAGCATGAGGACTCACCAAAAGTAAAAGTATAAGCTCAACTCTACTCACAAATATGAGGTGAGCAATGATCATCCTTCCCTAAATTATGATACAATGTAGGCAAAAAGAATGTGTTAGTACATGAAATACACTAAGTATTTGAGAAATATGCATGATTAATGAATATAGGACATAATTAATATGAACATGGGATCCTGACCATTATCTTAAAACATGAGTAACGCCTTGAAAACATCTAAATTGTCATAATCATATGGCCTATGCATCAAAAACATCATCATGGGGACTTATACCTTTACATAAACCTTTTGTATGGTATAGGACATTTAACCAACATCTAAGACCATACAAGCAATAAAATCTAATCTTACGTACCCCCACACCGAGAAGGGGGAGGATAATTGTCAAGATAGACTCTATGATAGTATTTCCTCTATCATTGTTATATATGTAGATCCACTAGCTATGCCATATAGGCACTTTTAAACCTACTAGGACAATGTAGTTAGGGACTAAGATTCCTACTAGGATTTCCTTGGGTAGCTATTTTGTCTACTAGACCAAAACCCATTGATCTTAGGTGCATTTATGCACCCAATAGAAAAAATAACCTATGCTATAGTAGAGTTTGAAGATGAATTCCTATAGTTTAGCTCATTTTTAGAGTATTTGTGTGTTATTATAGCTAACCAACATGATTAGACATTTTTAGGGGTAAACAAAGAGAGATCGATCTTAAAAAGGGCATTGTAATGAAATTGGAGCTTGAAGATAAAGTTGGGAGAGAAATTGAAGAAAATATGTCGCAATGGAGTATCTGTGAGTCACATACTTTTCCTCAGGGATTAATGCTTGGACTTGGAATAATTGTTGGCAAGACAGTTGAACTCGCGCCTGTCGCGAACCTGGTTGATGCTAGAATGGATTTCACTAAGAAGAGAAAAATGTGAGATTCGACAGTACAGAAATAAGCCCGTGTAACAGACTTCAATGTAGTTAATTAATTTTTATAATTTTCAAGTCTATAAATAGCACATTTTTACCTTTTTTTAATTATTCAATTTTTATTTTCGATGTTAGGACGAGGAAGAACAAAGGGATAACTTCTCTAGGGTTATTTTTCTTCTTTTATTCATTTGAAAGTACTTTGTTTATGCCAATAATTGTTTTTTTTTGATTGTTTTCAAAACTATGAGTGGCTAAATCTTCTTATTGTATGGTTGTAGCCACAACATTAAGGTTTACTATAATTTTCTTTGGTTAAAAATGGGTTCTTTAATACAATTACTTCTATATTCTTGTTTCTTCTATTTTAATGCCTGATCACCAATGAAATAAATCCGTTGTCAATGAGATAGAACACTAGAATATAGAGAGCATGTTTGTTCTAGAATTGCCTAGCTTAATTCACGTATAGGATGCCCGTGACACATACCTATACACCATATTTGGTTACTAGACAGGATGATAGAATTAATGCATCTTTGTTGGTTCAAGCTTATGTCCGCTCAATGATATAGTTAGGCTGTCAACAAAGGTAGGCAATTAGAGGTCTCGAGACCATCATTGTAAAATCAACCCTGTAAATCAGTAATTGAAATACCCATTGGATGCCAAAGTAAAGAATATTTAGCCTAAAATCTATAAGTTCTACAACCCCAAAATTTAGTCTGAACTTGATTAAACATTATTAAAATCTTTGAATCATTTTTTATAGTGTTTTTAATACGTTCGAATTAAATATAATTAAACTCAACTCTTTGAAACACACACGAGAAATCTTGTTAATCGAGAATTAAACAAGAACCTAATTAAAGTCTTTTGGGTTTGATAATCTGCCTTTGAAAAGAGCCCCTTTAATACGTGTCAAACTATGTGCACTTGTGTGTGATTTGGTAGTAGTAAGTTTTTGGCACCATTGCTAGGCACTTTAAAATTGGCAATTATTTACCGTCAAAGTTTCTTAGTTATTTGTGTTAGTGTTAACAACTTTATCTTAGCTATGATTTCTTACAGATATTCTTAAACATACACACTAAAAAGAGTGGAAACATTGTAGAGCTGCTAGCTGAGCCCAAGATATTCTTACATCAAAAAAGAAGGATAGTGGCTTCTTAATATCCGGTACCATAAGTTAATCTGGAGAATAATCAAGAAGTGCCCGTAGAGGTCCATGCAAATATGGCAGTGAAAACTGTTAGGGATGTAGAAATCCCTCAAACAATAAATATTACCAACAACATCTACAAACCACTACTGGAGGTTGATTCGAACTAAAGAAGAATATGGTGCAACTCTTGCACACTAATGGCTAGTTCAGTGGATTACCACATGAAGATCCACAAGTTCATTCGAATTATTTTTTTGAGATCAGTATTACCTATACACCAAATAGAGTGTCACCATATTATGTAAGACTATACTTGTTTCCATTCTCTTTATTAGGGGACGCCAGGACGTGGTTGAAGATGGAGCCACCAAACTAAATCACTACTTGGGATGACTAAGCGCAAACATTTTTGATTAGATTTTTCCCGTCCGGGAAGACAGTAAAGCTAAGGAGTAAATATTGAGTTTTAAATAGAGAGCGGGAGAAAATTTATACCAAGCCTAGGACAGGTTTAAATCTTTACTTATTAGTTTCTCTCGCTATCATCAAGCTAATAAGGTGTTAGTCTATACCTTCATTAAAGGGTTGGAACCCAACACCAAAATTCTTCTTGACTCTACTGTAGGTGGAGAAGCTCTGGAGAAGACTGATGATGAGCTCTTTGCACTACTAAATCGCATCTCTAGGGGAAATCCTGAGTGGAATAGGGGGAGCTCTAGACCTGTAGTCAAAAAATAGGCAGGTATACTTGAAGTTGATGTTGTGATAGCTTTAACAACCCAGATTGTAGCAATGCAAAACATGATATCTACACACTTTAGCAACTTGGCATTGGGGAAGCAATAGGCTCCAGTAAATATAGTATAGTAGCATACAACATGGTGTGAGATGTGTAGTAGCAGTGAGTTTACGTCAGAATATTGTGGAGTAAATTAGGAATTGGTCAATTTTGTATGTAATGCACAAAGGGGTGGAGGCCAAACCTATGGAAACACTTATAACCTCAGTTGGAGGAACCAACCAAATATCTCTTGGGGTGGAAACCAACAAAATCAACATCAAGGAAAATATATATAGACCACAAGGAGAAGGACAACACTTCAATCAACATGGCTAGAATAGCTAAAAAATAGGAAGTTCTAGAATATGACTGTGGAAGACATGCTTAAGAAACTCATGGTTGACTAAGCTAAACTAGCTGCTGGTTTTTGTCAATACTAGATCACAACTCAGAATTTAGAGAAGCAGGTTGGAAAATTAGCCAGTGCTCAGAATTCTCACTAGCAAGGTAGTTTACTAGGTAACACTAACCTAAACCCCAAGCAGGTAAATACTGTGAGTACTCAAAGTGGACACTCATTAGCTCAGTTGTCTCTGCAAAGCATTGCTAATGAGGGAAAAGGTAAAGAGATGACTTTGAATTTGGTGAGCCTAGTGTAACCAGGGCAGATCAGGAACCAAAGGCAAAACCACCTCCTCCATTCCCACAAAAGTTCAAAAATAAGAAAGAGGAGAAATGTTTTGAGAAGTTCATAGACATGTTAAAATATGTACAAATTAACTTACCATTAATTATGTTTTGTAGGGTATTCTAAAATATGTGAAGTATGTCAAAGACATAGTGGCCAACAAGAGCAAGTTAGTAGAATATGAGATGGTAGTACTCATTGAAGAGTGTAGTTGAAGAATTCTAAATAAGGTAAAGCTCCCAGCTAAGGAGAAAATATCTAGGGAGTTTTACAGTACAAGTAATAATTGGTAAGTGCAGTAATGTGAGAGGTCTCTATGATTTGGGTGCAAGTATAAATTTGATACCCAGGCCTATGATTAAGAAATTAGGCCAAGGAGAACCTAAACTGACTATCATTTTCTTGCAACTAGCTGATCATTCTATGTCAAGGACAGATGGTATCATAGAGGATGCGTTAGTCCAAGTGAGATACTTTATTTTCCTAATAGATTTTGTCGTTTTAGATTTTGAGCCTGACCCTAAGGTCCATTTCATCTTGGGAAGCCCATTCCTAATTACTGGGAGAGCACTAATATATGTAGCTATAGGTAGATTAACAATGAGGGCACATGACAAAGTAGAGGTATTTGATGTATGAAATTGCCTGCATTTTATAAGGGGTTGTCTGCTATAACTGTCATTGATGAGGAAATGGCGCTTCAGTGTGTATTGGAGAAAGAACCCTTAGAGAGAGTATTAGTAGGTCAAGATGTTCAAGGTGACAGGGAGTTGAAACCACTTCCAGCCCATCTCAAGTATGCTTTTCTTGATTCTAATGATACCTTACCTGTAATTCTTTCTTTGTCTTTATGTGAAGTGAAGGTCATAGAAGCTCTAAAGGTGCTACAAAGGAACAAAAAGGTAATCGAATGGAAGATGACTAATTTACATGGTATTATCCAAACTTTGTGCATGCATAGAGTTTTCATAGAAGAGGGGCATAAGGTAAGTGCACAACCACGATGCAGACTTAACCCTATCATAAAAGAGGTAGTAAAAAAAGAGATAATCAAGTGGCTACATGCAGGAATTTTATACCCCATCTCAGATAGTTAGTAGGTAAGCCAGTCTAGTGTGTGCCAAAGTAGGGGGGATGACTGTGGTAACGAATAAAAAGAATAAGTTGATCCCAACTAGAACAGTAACTGGATGGATCATATGCATGGACTATAGAAAGTTTAATGAGGCCACAAGAAAAGACCACTACCTAGTGCCATTCTTTGACCAGATGTTATATGGGTTGGCGGGGCAACAATACAATTATTTCCTGAATGGGTATTCAGGCAATAACCAGATCACCATTGCACTAGAGGACCAAGAAAATACTATTTTTACATTTCCTTATGGGACTAATACTTTCAAGCGTATATCGTTTAGGCTATGCAATGCTCTTGCCACCTTTCAGAGATGCATGATGTATATCTTCCACAATATGGTGGAGGATTTTGTAGAAATCATTATGGATGACTTCTTAGTCTTTTGGGAGTCTTTTGATCTTTGTGTGAAAACCTTAGGCATGGTCCTAGCAAGTTGTGAGGAAATAAATCTTGTCCTAAACTGAGAAAAATGTCATATCTTGGTAAAGGAGGGGATTGTTTTGGGTCATAAAGTATCAATAGAAGGGCTAGAGGTGGATAGAGAAAAAATTGAAGTGATCAAGAAGTTACCACTTCCAATTTCGGTTAAGGGTGTTTGCAGCTTCTTAGGGCATGCTGGTTTCTATTGGTGGTTCATCAAAGATTTTTGGAATATTTCCATACCCATGTGCATCATACTAGAAAAAAATGTAAATCTTTTGTTTAATGATAAGTGTTTGTAGGCGTTAGAGCTCCTAAAGAAGAGGTTGACCTAAGCCCCAATCTTGATTGCTCCCACTGAGAGTTACCATTTGAGCTCATGTGCGATGCTAGTGATATAATAGTGGGAGTTGTTCTAGGGCAAAGGAAGGAGAATATGTTTCACTCAATATACTATGCAAGCAAGAATCTTGATTCAGCCAATGCCAACTACACTGTCATAGAGTAGGAGATGCTCACACTGGTCTACGCGTTTGACAAATTCCGCTCATACCTAGTAGGTCCAAAGGTTATTGTTTATACTGACCATGAAACTCTTAGGTACTAACTCATCAAAAAGGATTCTAAGACAAGGCCAATCAAATGGATCTCGTTGTTACAAGAATTTGATATAGAAATTAGATAGAAAAGAATGAGAAAATCAAATAGCATATAATCTATCCAGATTGGAGGACTCATCCCATGTGGGTTAACAGTTGTTAATAAAAGAAGAATTTTCAGATGAACAGTTGTTAGATTTGGAAGTGACTGAACTACCGTGTTATGTTAATATTGTCAACTACATCATGAGTGGAGTCTTTCCCCCAAAAGAAACCTTTCAACAAAAGAAAAGGTTAATTCATGAGGCAAAGTTCTATGTATGGGATGAACTATATCTGTTCAAGCAAGGTGCTGACAGAATGATTAGAAAGTGTATACCTGAGACTGAAGTGCACCAAGTGCTACACAATGTCCATTCCTCTATTTATGGAGGGCATCATATAGGGGAGCACACTTCTCACAAGGTATATAATCTAGCTTCTTTTGTCCTACTTTATTTAAATATACTGCAGGTTTTGTCAAGAATTGCGACCAATGCCAAATGATAGGCACGATATCAAGAAGGAATGAAATTCCATTAAGGAACATCTTGGAGGTAGAGATCTTTAACATGTGGGGTATGGACTTCATGGGTCCTTTCCCACCCTCATATAGAAATCAGTACATCCTGGTAGTAGTAAACTATGTTTCTAAATGGGTTGAAGCCATCACTTTGCCAATCAATGATTCAAAAGTGGTAAGTCGCTTTCTCAAGAAGCACATCTTTACAAGGTTCGGCACTCTAAGAGCCATCATTAGTGATGGAGGTAAGTATTTCATTAATTAAACTATAAAGAAACTGTTAGCTAAGTTTGGTGTTAGGCATTAAGTGGCAACAACATATCACCCCCAGACAAGTGGGCAGGTCAAAGTATCTAATTGCGAAGTGAAGTAAATCCTCCAAAAGACTGTGAATGCCACTAGGAAAGATTGGGCAATTAAGCTAGATGAGTCACTTTAGGCTTATTAGACTGCATACAAGACACCCATTGAAACTTCACCGTACTATATGGTGTTTTCAAAGGCTTGTCACCTAATGGTTGTGCTAGAGCATCAAGCCTATTGGACAATAAAAAAACTAAATCTGGATCCAGAGTTACTAGAAATGAAGCGCATGGTTGAGTTGTACGAGTTGGAAGAATTTAGGTTCCACGCCTATGAAAACGTCAAACTCTACAAGGAAAAGATAAAGTAATGGCATGGTAAGCACATCATTGCTCATACATTCGAGCTAGGATAGAAGATACTTCTCTTTAACTCCTATTTGCATCTCTTTCCAGGAAAGCTCAGATCTAAGTAGAGCGGACCCTTTGAGCGGTGTGAATGTTGTTACATGGAGCCATGGAATTATTGCACCATACAAAATTAACCACCTTTATGATGAATGGACAATGAGTGAAACTTTATTTCAGAAAGGATGTTGACCATAAAGAGTAAGAGATAAAGCTCAAGAATGAATAGCTAAGGAGCTGAGCCATGCCGCGATAATAAATTAGGCTCTATATAGGAGGCAACCCGTGAGGTGGTGTAAGATTGCTTAGTTGGATACGTTAGTTTTATTTCAAGGATTTTAAATTTTATTTTGTTTTCTTGTCAAAATTAGACTAGTAAAATTTGTACATGAAAATAAAAATAAAAAAGGAGACGCGAATGATAACTAAACAGAAGGGTCTGCGATAGGTTCGCTTCGTGGACCCAGTCCCTCAACTTTCAAAAATTCAAAGGCGTGTTTTCTAAGACATGTGTCAAAATTGTGGCCCAAGTAAGGTGTGCGCCAGGTCCGCATCGTGGTCCTGGAAGATTTCTATACAAATTTATTTTTTATTTTTTGGCACATTGAACAGAAGAGTCTGCGACATCTCCTCATCGGGACTTTAGGTGTTTATTGGGACCTTCCTATTAAAAATATGTGTTTTACCAATTTTTTATTTAAATTACCCGACCCCTTCCCCTTTTAAACACCAAACTCGTCCCTTAAACCCCATTCCATCAAAAAATTTCATGCTAAATTCCCCCCTTCCCCATTTAAATCCTCTTTTTCTCTATCAGATCCATGATGCTCTTTGGGTTTCAAGAAAGCTTCTTTAGGTTTCTCTTCTCCAAATCACCAAGGTATGTGTTCTTGAACTATTCTTTGATATGGGTTGATGAATGTGGTAGGAATAAGCTCATGGTCTTTGAGTTTTGACATTAATTTGTTGTTCTTGGCTTGCTATTGGATTCTAATTGTTGTGGGTGGGGAGATTTTGGTATGAACTTAATGTTTGTGGGTTAATTTTATGGGGTGGAGTTCTTGAACTAAAACCTTAGGTTGGAAACTATGAGGAATGGATGAATTTGTGAATTCTTGAGTAGCAAGCATGTGGCATTGGGAAATTCTTTGTGAATTATCAGTATATTGCGAAATCATGGGTTGCATATATGTTAGAATTAAGGGGAATTGATTGGGGTTGTTCTTATTTAAATAGCCATACAAATTCTTGAGTAGCATATTATCTTAGTGGAAATTATTATAATATGAAATGGGTTTAGGCCTTGTAGATTATTAATGTGGAATACATGCACTGGTCCATTGTGTTTGTTCTAAAAGTTTGAGAAAGAATGTGTGACATAAATTAGTAAAATACAGGAAGTTTGAGTACCTTATATTGCTATGCATTCAATGATAATGGATAGACGTGGAGTCGTTGTTTGGTAATGGTTGTCTTGTCTTTTAAGTTCAAGTTTTGGGAAGCTTATGTGTTGTTTTATGTTAAGTGTAGGTTATCATGTCATCTATCCATAGACAAGGTAAGTAACCGGCCACCGAAAGCCAAAAAAGAGGTAGAGGCATGCCCTGCATATCACCTGCTCCCGTTATGCCATAGGGACACACTCATCGGTTTGGGTTGAAAGCAGTACACCAGGCTGGCAAAAAATGGTACAAGCGACATGCAGTGTCTCAGTACTTTCTAGATATGCCATTAGATGATAAGAGCTTGGCAAAAGAATTTCCTCAAATAATCCAGAGTCTTATAGCTCAACATTTGCTTTCTATTCACATACCCGCATCCATGCAACTTTCACATGGTAAGGGAGTTCTACGCGAACTTCCTACCAGATACCTATACCCACTATGTCACTGTGCAGGGAGTGGAAGTCCCTCTATATCCAATGGCCATCAGTGAAGTCTTAGGGACTCCAGATAAACCTCTTGACACTTTAACCAAGTTGAATATTTGACCTCCCAACCAGGACATCCGGCACACCTTGTGCAGGCCTAGATCGATTGCTAAATGGGTTCACCACGAGTACAAAGGCTACCACCTCTCTTATCCATATGCGCATATGAATAAGGAAGCTCAGGTTTGGTTGAAGATTGTTATGCACAGCCTTATCCGCGGTTTACACTACACTGAATTCATGAGGGACAGGGTCTGCCCGGTGTACACCCTTATGAAGGGCATTGAGATTAATGTGGGCGCAATTATTAAATCCACTATTCGAAAGTGCAGAGTGCATTGGGGAAGGGGATACGCCTTTAGAGGCTTGATCACTCAGTTGTGCCATAAAGGCGGGTTACCCAAGGAGCCCTTTGATTATATGGAACCTCTCACATCTAAGGCATTTGATGTCACCAAGACAAATGGTACAAACACCACTTATGGGCCCACCCTCACTTAGAATCAATGGGATAAGCTTGATGAGATGATCAAGGCTTGTATGTTTGGGCTGGAAATGCTATGACTCTAGACATGTGACTGCCCATTTACTGAGGCTGAACTACGTGAGGTGGAGAACCAGTACCCCTCAATAAGCATGCTAAAGCTAAACTTGGAATAGGGCCCAATTTCTATGAGCCAACTTATGATGATGTCCCCACTAATGAGGATAGGAGGAGGGTCGTATCTGACATCGAGTTGGATTTCAAGGCAAAGGAGATTCCACCTATCATGACCCGAATCTAGGTCATGATGGCGCCTACTATAACCTCCGAGTAGGCAAGCCAAACCCAATTCAAGTAGAAGTCAATAATCATTTTAAATAAATGATTAATAATATAAGAAGGCGGAAGCAAGAACAATATAATCAAAATAAAAGTTGGGCCAAGGTATAGGTTTCTAAATACGATTCAAAATATACAAAAGGCCCAAAAGTGAAACAAATGACTAACTAATGCTAGACCAAACCTCGGACCTGGTGTCACATATACAGGAGCTGCTAAGTACAAAGGCTGACAATATGTATATACAATACAGAACTAACTATCCCAAAATAAAAAATAGTAGCCAGTACAAAAAAAGGAAGGTAGCAAGTCCTTGAACACCAAAAGGTCACCACAATCTGGATCTGGCACAACTACAGATGATGAGGCGCGCACTAAGGGTTTCTCAAATTAGGAGTTGCATCAAAAAGATGCAGAAATGCAGTATCAGTACCAAAATATGGGGTACTTAGTAGGCATCATAGGCAGATAGTTCTCAAAAAGAATAAATATATAATAAGCAGCACTATGATACTAATAATAATAAGAGAGAAGTATAGAGCTACTATTATGGGGAAAAAAAGGTACGGGAAGAACATACAATAGTCAAGTAAATCCAACCAATCAGATAATCACATAAATAATCTCAACACATAAATATTGGAAGAATGCATAGATGAAACTAGTAGATATGGATCAATGTTCCCCAAAAGTATCATGGATCGCCTGGAATAACCCTCGAGCTCATCAATATCGAAATAATAACTCGAAATATGTATCAACGGGCTGCCCAAAATTCACACCTCGAGCTTATTAATATGAAATATTAGTGTAGTCCAAAGGCAATAAAAAGGCTGCTCGAAATCATAACTCCAGCTCATCAACCATTAAATGCCAGAAAATAAGATATCACCGGTATTTCCTCAATTTCCTTATACGTATTCATTAATCGAAAACTTAGATTCATCATTTATAATTTCTTTAAAAGTATCTTTTAAAACACCGGTGAAGTAAATCAATGCAAGTAGCATGTCAAGAATCATATATCACTCAAGCCGTAAAGGTCCTTCCAAAGGAATCACATCACTAACATGAGACTCCGATGTACCAAAAGCATAGCCTTGGGCTAAACATTTCAATACCATAAGCAAACAGGAAATGATCATACGTCGAAATCACAACAAACGGGCAACCAAAACCAAGTAAGTCAAGCAAGAGGCATCTTAAGTTTAAGTCACCTAGGACCAAGTTCTAAGGATTCTAAGCGATGCAAATAAGTCAAGATAGCACCTAGACAAAGGCTCCAACGGGTAGGACCCAGACTGGTTACTAACGATGATCATCGAATATAAATTTTCTCAATAGGATGTCAACACCTAAATAACCAACCTAATCACATGTTAATACTCAAAATATACCAATCATGACCAAGCCAAGTCTAACAAGACTAAACCATAATCTACCTCAAAGCTGAAACTGCACACGAATAGTTAAATCGGGGCCTTTCCTTTCTGAGCTGCCTCGAAATGTTGCCACTCTATCAAATTATCAAAGAGCAATTCAAAAAGAAATCCAACGATGCCCATATTACTATAATTAAAAATGGAACCAAAAATCAGGTAAAAATTCAACATTGGGACCCGTGTACGAAATCAAAAAACCAACTCTGTCATGAGTTCCCAAATAACTCAAGAAACTTGTACCCCAAAAGGGCACATTCTGAGCACCGGAAGTGCTCAACCGCCCCCCTCCTCCAATTTCAAGCCCTAAAGTGTAAAAAATATATGGAAATAATGAATTTACGTGAAACTTACAAGATTTTTAGGGTGAGAAAGGGTCCTTGAACATTCCTACAAGAATTTCCAGGACAATGTAGTATGAATTATTAAAAACGACCAAGATTTTCTCTCAAAATCTCAATTTTTCTAAGTCCTAAAATGGGACTTCGACTGCTAGAGCGGGCTTTTTAATTCAGTGAAACCAATGTATTTACTCTTCACGATCGCATGACCTATGTCCGCGATCACGATCCCCAAACAAAATGACCTTTGCAATCGCAACAATAATCCCCGTGATTGCGATGACCAAAGAGCATGTCCTTTGCGATTGTGGCCCTAGCTCGCGAATGCAAAGAACAAAGATTCCCTGTACCAGTAATTTAGCTGGTGCTGAACTTTGGGGAAATGATATTTCCTCCGATGGGGGTCCGAAATTCATTCGGAACCCCATGAATGTAAACGAACTATGCTATCAAAGTGAAAATGGCATTCCAGACTCAATGAAATAGATGGATTTTCCAACAGAGGTCATCTCGTTGAAATGTTGACAAAAGTCAACACTTTCCAAAGGAAGCACTTAAAATGCAGAAATGGCCTATAACTCATTTTGAGCACCTTGGGAAACAAACTGAAGGTTGTTCTATACCAAAATCGGCATTCTAGAGTTAACTGCACTGACAAAAATTTCATCCAAGCATGTTTACTCAAAATGTTGACTAAAGTCAAACTTGGCCAAAACTTTAAAGTTAAAATGACAAATTGGACAAACTCACGTCCAGACAAAAATGGACCTTATGGAGCTGATGTAACTGACAAAATTCTCATACGCTATCCGAATTTTTGAATATTGACTAAAGTCAACTCTTCCAAGACTTAAGTTTCAAAGTGGTCAAACCACCTCGAAACTCAACCAAATACCTTGGGGAGCGTTCCACCCATCTCAATATCATATAAGAGCTATAAAAAAGCTACTGGAAGGGGTAAAATTGTAAAATTACACAATGGTTTGAAAATGACCTTAGAGATCATTACAACATCCACTACTAAAAGGAATTTTTTCCTCAAAATTGAAGGAAGAAAAGTTACCAGGGGGATCAAAAGGATGAAAATATCGGGTCAGTATGTCCTGCTTGTTCTCCTAAGTAGCCTCCTCGACCGAACATGCCTCTGCTGGATCTTCATTGATTAAACCTCCTTAGACCTCAACTTTCTAACCTGCCTGTTCAAAATAGCCATAGGCTCCTACTCAAAGGCGAAGGACTCATCAAGCTGAACCGAATCCCACTAAAGCATATGAGACTCATCTAGAACGTACTGCCACAACATAAAAATAAGGAATACAATACCTGAAAGTGCTGGGGGCAAGGCCAACTCATAAGTTACTGTTACACCCCACATTCTTGAACTCGAAAGGTTCCTAAAGCTACTTAGAAGCTATCATGTGAGCCACCTAAGTTACGACACTATTAAATAATTCTAAGAAGGGAGAATGTGACACCCCATAGTAGGGAAGATTGGAGATAAGGTCAAGAGAAGTCGGAGGAAGTTGGAGGCCAAGCGATGAGTCGTAGGACTTGATTTGCTTCCGTACGCCTCTAACTTAGAAGTTTTACTTAGCTAAAGCTATTTGAGTACACACCAAGCTCCCATAGCATGAATGACATAGGCTCTTAAACTAAGACGAGATTACGAACCCACGAGGAAAAGAAAAAATTTTTGTGGGGCAGACAATAGGAGGGTGACACGTGGCAGACCTAAGCAAGCAGGTGACCCACCTACTTGGGGTCAAGTAGGTGACCCACCTGTTTGGGGGAGGTGGACCCCGCTGCCATGTGGCAGCACCCCATTGGCCGCATGGTTGAGGTGGCCCAATGATGGCCTGACATGTGTCACCCTTAGGGGATGACACGTGTCACCTCATATATATATGAATATGTATTACTTCAGTTATTAAGTTATCCAAAACAGCAGCTGCACTTAGAAAACAAATGTGAGAAGAGAGAAAAGAGAGGCGGCCTTGGTTCTTGAAGATTAAAGGTGAATTTCTCAACTTTCTTCCGTGAATTAATTATATACGGTGTATATTAAGTACGTGGATACATATATATGTGTTTTAAGACGTTGATGGAACTAAAACTCCAGCGTTGCAACTGAAATTTGGAAGGAAAAAAGGGGGAAAAAATGTGAAAAGGGGCAAGGGAGAGGGCTACGGATTTGACCCTTGTTGGGTAAGCTTCCGGGTTTCGTTCCGTGAATTAATTATTTTACGTGTCCCTAAGTTGTATATTAGTGTTTTATAACCTAAAAATTCAATTTGGGTCAGTGAGGAAGTACCACAAGCAGCCCGCTCAATTTCAGCACGTTGAAGAAGTTCCGAGGCACAATTTCGGCTAGTTTTAACCAATTTCGGGAAAGGTAAGTTCTTCCCCTATAATTTGAAGTTTATGATGTTAAATTAGAGTGTATTATACACCTTATTATCTGCTTGAAGTTGGGGAAAAGACTTCAAAAGTTCGACGTTCGAAATAAGCAAAATTGGAATCGCTATAGTTAATTGTAATCGAATAATGCCTCGTGCTTGTGGTATGTGAATGCTGGTCGTGTGATGAGTTATTAGGGTGCTGTAATGTGTGTTGCTAAGGGCATGGGTGGCTTCTGGTTTCAGCCACACGACCCTCCGCTTTGCAATTAAAGAATTCGCGAAAGAAAGATTAAAAACTCTAGTTTTGGTATCTTAGTTTTGAGTGAATTGTTGAGGGTTTATATTGTGTAATGTTGTCATAATATGTATATTTTTGGGCTGCTGGTTGTATTGTTGGTTAGCTGCAGGTTCTAAAGACATGGTTGTGTATTCGGATAGGGCACGTTATAGGGGAGGTGCTGTTCGATTTTCGTTAACTTCTTAACTGGTTAAGGAACTAGTCGAGGGTGCGAGCGAGGGGACGAGCTCGATGAATACTCGTAGGTAGTCTAAGTTGCTGAAAAGTCTAAGGTTGTTAATACTTGCCTTACTTCTATGTTAAATAGGTTTCGAGGACAACGACAGGGACACGATTACGGGAAATCCATAAGAGGTAGGTAAAGCCTATTCTTTCTCTTTTTTTGGCATGTCGTAGAGGTAAGTAAACAATGATGTGATCTGTGAAGTAATTCCATTTCTAAGTGTCTTTTATTCACTTCTGGGTAATGAACTTTTATAACAGTTAAGCTACTTTCCTTGAGCCTTACCTATACTAAGGATTTAATGAATATACGGGCTCCTAGTTGTAAGGACTATATAAAAACATGTATTCTGGAGTCCTTAAGCAGTTAGCATTATCTTAGTACGTGTCTAAGGACCCCGAAACACTAACTAGTATAGCCCCTAATGGCATTTAAAGGGCATTTAAGGTGATTACATTACAATCCTGATTCTCAGACAATAACTTAATTTTCTTCTAGGGTTGAGTCTTCGATAATGATTTAAATTGCATATAGTTGCTCATTACTCTACTCGTGTATACTGTGACCCATCTTTCCCTGAGTCCCGGGCCAGGATATGTTCTTGTGCGCAACTCACTGCATTATTCCTCGAGTCCCTCACTAGAGGGCCGGGATACGTGTATATATATATGATGATGTGTGGTAATAAGGTGGTGATGGCATTGGGCTGTGATGATATTACATAGGTATCCACCGGACCCCTGATAGGGCCGGCTATACGATATAATTTGAACATGCATACTTTGATACTTCACAGGGTACAGGTATAAGTTTCATATGATATGTTTTCCCCTGCTTCCCTGTTTCAGATATGTGTTCAATTGTGCTATATTATGTTTTACATACTCAGTACATATGTCGTACTGACCCCCTTCTCTAGGGGGCTGCATTCATGCCCGTAGGTACAGGTACACAGTTTGGGGATCCGCCAGCGTAGGAGTCCCACTCAGCAGTCCAGAAGTGCTCCATTGTGCTGGAGCCTGATTTTGGTACTAAACGTGGTGTATATATTCGTTTGGTTACGGGTACGGTGGGGGCCCTGTCCCGCCTTATGTTACTGTTTTCTTACTCTTAGAGGTCTGTGGATACGTATGTGGGTTGTGCCTGTATATGAGTGGTGTATGAGCCGTATATAGGTTGTATATAAGTTGTATATGAGTGGGATCTGAGTTATATATATGTATGTACAGCTGTACTGATATGACCTGTGATTTAGGGCGTTCCCTGTATTGTGGCATCCTTGTCGGCTTGCGTATATGTGTGTTATGGAACGACCCTATATATAGTACTACAGCCTTGTCGGCTTGTATGTTTTCATACATATTGATGCATTTTGGGTATAAACAGGAGACAGGTTATGTATTGGTGGCAGGGGTACGCGTGTGTGTCCGGTTCGGCCACCCGTCATGGCCTACGGGGTTGGGTCGTGACAGTTACCTACCCTATTCGTTTCATGATCTCAAAAGGGATGATGAATCTGGGCTAAGCTTACCCTTCTCTCGAATCTTATCACACCCTACATAGGAGATACCTGTAGGAATACCCAGTCTCCAACCTTAAACTCCAAAGGTCGAACCCTTCGATCAGCATAACTCGTCTGCCTACTCTAGTAGTATGGAGCCTCTCCTAGATAATGTGAAATCTATCCATCAATTCACACAACAAATTGGTGCCCCAAGGCTTAACCTTAAAATCATCAAACTAACCTATAGGGAATGACATCTCCTACCATACAATGCCTCAAAGGGAGCCATATCAATGTTCGAATGGTAGCTATTGTTATATGCAAATTCTGCCAAAGCCAAAGACTGATCCCACTAACCCCTAAAATCAATAACACAGGTCAGTAGCATGTCCTCTAAGACATGAATAGTACTCTCTGACTGACTATCGATCTGGGGGTGGAAAGTTATGCTAAGCTTGACTCAGGTGCCCAACTCTCTCAGTATAGACCTCTAGAAATTTAAAGTGAACTAAGTACCACGGTTTAAAATAATAGATGATGTTACCCCATGCAATCGGACCACCTCTCAGATCAAAATTGAGCCAAACTCTATGATGTATAAGTAGTCTAGACCGGTAAGAAGTGAGCAGAGTTGGCCATATATCTACATTGATCCAAATAGAATAAAAACCTCAAGAGGTACATGGTAAACCCACTACAATATCCATAGCTATCCGCTCCCACTTCCACTCTAGAATGGGTACACACTGGGTTAAACCATCCTACCTCAGATGCTTGAACTTAACCTGTTGACAGTTCAAGCACCTAGCCATAAAAGCTGCAATATCCCACTTCATCCCACAACACTAGTAATGTTTTCCTAGGTCATGATACATCTTTTATGCACCGAGATCAATGTAATACCAAAAATAATGGGCCTTCTCAAGGATGAGCCTAATAAGATCTCCAACTCTAGGAATAGAGATATGACCCTCTATCCTCAAATGCCCTCCGGATCTAAGATTTCCTTCCTAGACTTCCTACTAAATACCTTATCAGAATCACCCTCAGATGTGGGTCCTCAAACTGCTCTGCCAGAATCTACTCTATTAAGAAAGAGCTAGCCTCTACACAAGTAAGTACCCTGCGCGGCTCAAAAATATCAAGACAAACCATCTGGTTAGATAAGGACTGAATGTACGAAGCTAAAGGCCACTTCTCAACTAATAAGAATACCAAACTCCCCATACTCATCACCTTCCATCTCAAAGCATTGCTACTAAATTTGCCTTTCCCAGGTAATAAAGAATAGTAACATCATAGTCATTCAGCAACTCCAACCACCTGCATTATCTCAAATTAAGGTATTTTTAGCTGAATATATACTGAAGAGGTGTTTCGTGTAGATCTCACAATGGGTTCCATATAAGTAATGCCTCCAAATCTTCAATGCAAAGACTACCGCCGCCAACTCTAAATCTTGCGTAGGGAAGTTTCTCTTATGCACCTTCACCTGCTTGGAAGCATATATAATAAATCTAACCTACAGCATAAGAATATCACTACAAAGGAATATTATTCTGAGTCAATCTAGTCAAAAGTGATGTAATAGAAGAGAAACCCTCCACAAACCATCTGTAATATCCTGCCAACCTAACGAAACTACGTACCTCATTTAGAGAGGTGGGCCTAGACTAATCATGAACTGTTGCTATCTTCACCGGATCTACCATAATCCCATCCTTGGACAGCATGACAAAATTCCCACTTAGAGAATTTGGCATACAACTACAGATCCTGCAAGGTCTGATGAACTATCCTCAGGTATTGTTCATACTGCTCTCTGCTCCTGGAGTATAATACAATGTCATTAATGAATACAATGATGATGGATTCTAAGTAGGTCTTGAGCACACAATTTATCAAATCTATGAATTATGCTAGTGCATTAGTCAACCCAAAAGACATGACTATGAACTCATAGTGCTCGTATCGAGTCCTAAAAGAAGACTTAGGGATATCTGACTCCTTAATCCTCAACTAGTGATACCATGACCTCAATTGTATCTTAGCGAACACTGTTTCACCCTGGAGCTGGTCAAATAAGCAATCAATCCTCAACATCAGGTATCTATTCTTGATAGTCACCTTATTCATCTATTTGTAATCAACACACATACGTACGGTACTATCCTTCTTTTTCACAAATAGGATAGGGGCACCCTAAGAAGACACACTAGGTCTAATAATCCCCTTACTCAAAAGATCTTGGAGCTGCACCTTAAGATCTCTCAACTAAACTGGAGTTATATGGTACAGCGGAATATAGACTGGTTGTGTACTCAGCTCAACATCAATGCTAAAATCAATATCATGCTTAGGAGGAAGACCAGGTAGATCGATAGGAAAGACATTAGGGAACTCTTACACTAACGAAATTGAATCAATAGAAGGAGTGTCAGCACTCTATTAGACACTTGCTCCTATAAAGGTAAAATTGATGAATATAAACTCTAATGCCACTCTTTCACGACCTGAATTTGTGCCATGATGGCGCCTACTATAACCCCCGAGTAGGCAAGCCAAACCCAACTCAAGCAGAAGTCAATACTCATTTTAAATAAATGATTAATAACATAAGAAGGTAGAAGCAAGAAGAATATAATTAAAAAAAAAGTCAGGCAAAGGCATAGATATGTAAATACGATACAAAATATACAAAAGGTCTGAAAGTGAGTAAATATGATGAAATAACGCTAGACCAAACCCCGGACCTAGTGTCACCTATAAAAGAGCTACTAAGTACAAAAGCTGACAATATATATATTCAATGCAAAACTGACTATCCCAAAATACAAAATAGCAGCCAGTACAAAAGAAGGATGGTAGCAGGTATCTGAATGTTGGTAGCTCACCACAATCTGATCTAGCACAACTACGAATGGTCAAGCATGCACTGGAAGTGGCTCGAACTAGGAGTTGCATCGAAAAAATGTAGAAGTGCAGTATGAGTACCAAAACACAGGAAACTAAGTAGGCATCATTGGCCAATCAAGCTCAAAAAGAAAAGATATATAATAAGCAACACAATGATACTAATAATTATAAGAGAGAAGAATAAAACTACGATTAAAGGGAAAGAGGTTATGGGAAGAACATAAAATAGTCAAGTAAATCCAACCAATCAGGTAATCACATAAATAATCTCAAATCATAAATATCAGAAGAATGCATAAATGTAAACTAGTAGTTATGGATCAATATTCTCCAAAAGTATCATGAAGCGCCCGAAATAAACCTTGAGCTCATCAATATCGAAATAATAATATGGAATATGTATCAATGGATCACCCAAAATTCATATGTCGAGCTTATCAATGTGAAATAATTGGCCCAAAGTCAATAAAAAGGCAGCCTGGAATCATTTCTCCAGCTCATCAACCATGAAAAAGATCTTTTAAAAAATCGACGAGGTAAATCAAGGAAAGTAGCATGTCAAAAATCTATATCACTCAAGCTTTAAAGATCCTTCCAAAGGTACCAAATCACTAACTTGAGACTCCGATGTACAAAAGCACGTCCTTGGGCCTAATATTTCAATGCCAAAAGAAAGCAAGAAATGATCATATGCCGAAATAACAACAAATGGGAAACCAAAACCAAGCAAGTCAAACAAGAGGCATCATAAGTTCAAGTCACATAGGAACAAGTTTTAAGGATTCTAAGCAATGCAAACAAGTCAAGATAGCACCTAGACTAAGGCTTTAATGGTTAAGACCCAAACTAGGTACTTACGATGATCATCAACTATAAATTTTCTCAATAGGATATCAACACCTAAATCACCAACCTAATCACACATTAATTCTCAAAATATAAAAATTCTAACCAAGCCATGTCTAATAAGAGTAAATCATAACCTACCTCAAGGCTGAATCCACACAAGAATCGCTAATTAGGGTTGTTTCTTTTCGGGCCGCCTCCAGCTAATGCCACTATCAAATTATTGAAGAACACATCAAAACAAAGCCAATGATATCCATATTTTTATAATTAAAAATAGAACCTAAAATCGTATCAAAATTCAATATGAGGACCCGTACATGAAATCAAAAAAACAACTCCGTCATAAGGTCCGAATTAATTCAAGGAACTTATGCCCCAAAAATAGGCATATTTTGAGAACCGAAAGAGTTCAAAACAACTACACCAATTTCAAGCCTTAGAATAGTAAAAAATGCATGAAAACAACAAATTTATGTGAAATTTAGAAGATTTTTAGGGTGAGAAATGGTCCCAAAATGTTCTCGCAAGAATTTCCAACACAATACAATAAGAACTATTCAAAAAAAACAAGATTTGCTCTCAAAATCTCAATTTTTCTAAGTCCCAAAATGGGACTTAGATTGTTGGAATGGGCTTTTTAATTCACTAAAGTAAGTGAATTTATTCTTTGCGATCGCGGGACCCAGGTTTGTGATTACGATCCCCAAACAAAATGACCTTCCTAATTGAAGCACTCATCCTCGCAATCATAATGTCCAAGGAGCCAGTCCATCATGATCTCGACCCCTGGCTCACGAACTTGAAGAATAAAGATTCCCTGAACCGTTGGAGCTGAATTTTGGGGAAATGGGATTTTCTCCTACAGGGGTTTGAAATTCATTCAAAACCCCGTGAATACAAATGGACTATGCTACCCAAGTGGAAAGTGTATTTTGCACTCAACAGAATTGATGAATTTTCCAAGGGAGGTCATCTCGTCGAAATCTTGACGAAAGATAACACTTTCCAAAGGAAACACTTAAAATGCATAAATGACCTAAAACTCATTCCGAGCACCTCGAAAACCAAATCAAAGGTAATTATAGAACAAACTTGACAATTAAGAGCTAACCGTGCTGATAGAATTTTCAACTAAGCGTGTTTACTCAAAAAGTTGATTGAAGTCAAACTTGGCTAGAACTTTAAAGTTAAAATCACAAAAACTCAAAATGAAGACTCCAAAACCCAAAACCCTTCCTTCTAGACCAAAATGGACCTTCCCATGCTGGTGGAACCGTTAGAATTCTCATACGATGCCCAAATCTCCCGATGTTGACTAAAGTCAAGTCTTTCAAGGCTTAAGCCTCAAAAATGGCCAAACTACCTCAAAACTGTATCAAACACCTTAGGGTGTGTACCACCCATTCCAACATCACATAAGAGCTATAAAAAAGCTACGGAAAGTGGTAAAATTGTAAAAACATGCAAAGGCATGGAAATGACCTTCGAGGTCATTAAACCACCCATGGCTATTGTTGATTTATCTAATGCTGAAGAGATGGATGAGTAGACAAGTCATTCTCCTACCTCACTTGTGATGTTTTCTTTTATTTTGTGACACTGGATAGTTCAAATATTTTAAGTGTAGGGTAGGGGATTGAGTGTTTACTTCTATACATATTTCTATCTTGTTTTGACTGTTTGAGTTATTTTGTTTGAATTATAGTTTATTTTGGGCTCCACGATATTTATTTTTGGTTCTTTGACTTTGGACAGTCCCTTTGAATCGTGCAAAAAAAATATTTCTTTATATTGTCTTAGAAAGTAAGTAGAAGTCATGGTTGAGTGAGGTTTCCCAATGATGGATGGATTGCGACCATCCTAAGGGCATTTGTCATCATTTTATAATATGTATGTAAGGTGTTTTGCTAAACAATATGATTGCATAAGTAACAAATGAATTGGATGAAAAGCGTGTAATCAATGACACTGGCTAAGTTGAGACACCTGAAGCTCTTATGTTTGATTGTGAGTATGTAAGCTTAATTTTGAATTCATGTGAATGTTGGGTTGAAATTTCATAAGAGTTGTCATTCCTAAATTGAGCTTGTGCCATGTGTGTGAGGTTGATTGAGTAATCTTTGTTATTCTTGATTGCTAGAACTTGCCCGGTATATGTGTAGCAAAAAATAGGGAAGTTTAGAGTTTAGGGAAAGGATCTAGGCATTTCTTTGGTAGCCTCAGTTTAGACTACTTGTGATAACCACCTTGATATAAATCCATAGTTAACCCCTTTTGAGCCTTTGACTTATTTATTTGGTAGCCTTGTTTGAAGCTTATTCCTATTTCTTTTCTTGGGACTTGAATTTTATCTAACAATCTCAAGCGCTTAGGGAATGAGAAAGTGAAATAATAGGGAAGTATCAAGGGAAAGCCTAACTCTTAGATACCTTGAATGTGCAACATAGTACAATAAGTGCAAGCCTATGGTTTATCTCGAGTAATTTGTGATTTCATTTAAGAGAGTGAGCGGATTCTACTTAATAACCATTGTTGATTGGCATTGAATGTAACTGTGAGCATATATGGGTAATTCTTTCTTGGTGAGGGAACATGTTTAGTGAAGGAGTGGTAATTCTGCATGAGTTTTGGCAAAAAATCTTATGAGTTTTCTTCATTACAGAGTCAACTCTTGAGGTTAGGTTGTTTTGGACTAGTCAGTCGCATGAACAAAGTTAAACATGCTTGTGAAAGGTAAACTATTTGTCACGACCCGAGCTTAGGGCCTAGACGTGACACGACAATCAGAAACTCAAAGGATCCCAACCACGATATCTTAGCATACACAATATACATAGTGCAATTAACATAATGAAATACATAGAGGAAAAACTCAACCTATATGTTAAAAGAGAAACTAAACTCTACTCAATGTCTGAGATGGACTACACCCCCTTATTAGTCTAAACATGCCTCTAAGTCTATACTTGATGGGGACTTAGGATAAACTCCTAGATCACCCAAACCATAGAAGAAAGTCAAAATAACCAACATAAAAGAAATTTTTGTCCTCAATAAATGAGGACTCACCAATGACCACGTGAGAGTGCCAAGTAAACTCTAGCCATGAGTAGGATGAACGTGGTCGTCCGTCCCTACATTATGAGACAATGTAAGCAAAATATGCCTTAGTACATAGAAGGTACTAAGTATGTGAGATATGCATGAACAAGGAATAGAACATGAGAAACGTGGCATAGGATGCACGACCAATCATAATGAACATGAACAAAGCTTAAAAGCATTCGGTAGCATATGAAAACTTATGGTCAATACATTATAAAACCTCACACTAAAACGTATGTATTTGCATATAACTTGTGTGGGAGAAGATTGGTAGCCGACATCTTAAGACCCTAAGAGATATAACATGGAATCTAATGTAACTCCCATATCGAGAAGATATAGGCTACTATCTACTATCTAGACCATAAAGGAAACCTACGGGGGCAACGTAGTTAGGGACTTTAGGTTGCTACTAGGATTCCCTTGGGTAACAACTATATATATCGGACCGAATCCCACCTACAAGTACTCTCGGTGCTTAGTCAATATCCCAACAGAATTCATTAAAATATAGAAGCATCATCATTTACGTCATCATGAAAATAATCATTAGAGTAGATCGTTAACTTGGTGAATTGTAAAAGTCCATAAAATTTGGTGAAAATTGTGCTTATCACCATTTTAAATCATAATTTGTGTGAGAATTGTCCTAATCACACCAAAAAAACTTTCTTGGATCATCATTGATCATTTTTACAACTTTCATCATTAAATCATAAATATCAACTTCATTCATAAAAGCTTTTCTTTGAAAATCATATAACATCATAATCAAAATTCATGTAACTCATCTTTGAACTTCATAATCATGATTGAAATATCTTGTCACGACCCAACATTGCCTATTTCAACTGAATGGGCACTACTTTTTCAGCTGACCAAGTTAGTAACAATATACCAGACTTTTAAATTTATTTTATTGAGATGTCACTCCTTAATAAATGTGTGATTAAATATTCGCAGTCATACAAAAAAGCTATAAGAACGATAGAATAGTAGACTTATCTCTTATTGTATTAATTATTTAGTAGAATAAGATAAAATATTTGAAATGAAACTTGGTCTCATCTGGTTGATAAAATATCTGGAAAACTTTTGAAGTTCGCTATTCCTGTTTTCTCTATGTTGAGTTGCGCTTTGGCCTCATTTGGTCACTGCAGCATATTAAAATAGAGTTGGGGGTTGCTCAACTTATGGCTGTTCTTGGAGAATGCATCAGCAGTGTTATTGGCTTCTCTAAGTATGTGAATGCATTCTGTGATCCTGATCACATTCCAGGAACAGGAACAAGTGAACTCCCCATTACTATTAGGCTTCCAAAAAGGCTAATCAGGGGTCATTTGGTGAGTATTGAGAGGAATCTGTAGGATGTTGGTAACATACTGAGGAGGGGCTAGTTGAGTGACCATGTCTACATTCCACTGACCATCAATCATGAAATCAGACACTCTAGTATTATTAAGTTTGAAACTCTCATTTCTGAAATTGTCCAAAGGTCCAACTGCTTATAGATTACAATTATTGCATTATTCCAAGCATATAAATCTATCAAATTTAGTGTCCCTGTTGTCTTGGGTATACTTATTGTTTTCACCATTGCTATGATCTTCTTAGAAATTACTTAATAGCTTCTTAGATAATCCAACTGACAATTGGAAAATTGAAGTTGATCCCCCTTCTCATATCTCCCTTTTTTGCTGCGTATGTTCTGCAAGAACTCGATAGGTACAGTTGAAGACCTATACTTTGTGTTGGTAGTACTTGTGTTCATATGTTAGGACTTTATTCCACTTATATTGGTTGTAGTAGAACGTTGCATATGTTATGACTTTATTCCACTTATCTTCATTATCAGAAGAGGCTAGGATGAAGAAATGACATTTAGAAATTGAAATTAAAATTACCTTGTGTTGGCTGAACTTTTCCCTGACTGCTAGTAAACTAGAACTGTTATTGTCACAACAGGCTATGTAGTCCATGAATATGAGGACGTCCACATTCCTGACCAAGTCCCTTAACCCAACTACAATTGATTCATCTCCTTTGTGTAAGGATTATTTCTCATTGCCTTCAAAAAGTCTATAATTCCTGATGTCCTGTAGTCCTCTAGATAGCTTGACGTATAGTCTATAGTTCCATCATGTTAGCGATATTTGCCTTGTTTAAAAGTTAGTCACTGCTGTATAATTTTTTTTATGCTAGCTATACTTTTTATTTTTCTGGACAACTACATAACAACACAAATTTTGTTTTTAAATTTCCTGCACTGCTGCAACGTTGCTGGCCAGCTTCTCTATTTTAACGTTTTCTACATAGTTGTTGTTGATCTAGCTCATCTCTTAAGATATTCAATTAGTCCATGTATTTTTATTTTCTACCAAATGTTATAGTTGTGGTTCTTCAAAAGAAATGTTGGATTCTTAGTTAATGTATCTCAAAGTTTTTCTAACAGATTTTTCTTATTTCTTGTAGTTTTTTGTTGATGATTCTGGATGTCGCTTGACAAAGAATGAAACTAAGTTTTCTTCCCAAATTTTGTTCATTCTTCTTTCAAGATACAAGTTTAGAAGATGCACTAACTCATTATTATTTTTCTATGAATGTTATGTAAAACATTTGGATGTTATCTATAATTTTTTTTAGCAAATATTGAAACTAACATCGATCATGGGATGTTGTTAACTAATCTATTGTAATCAATCGCACTCTTTCTCTATCTGCCTACCCCCTTTCTCTACTATTTATATCAATATTTATAGTAGTATTTTGATATTGGTTGATCATTTTAGAATCTTGTGATATCAATGGCTCTACTAACAATGGCTGTCAATTTGAGACCAGAATTATTGATAGTCAATCTAGGACGGGAATTGTTGCTTGTCTCTAAAACTATTTTAGAACTAGGTTGTTGTTCGTCTTTAAAGCTATTCTAAGAATAGTTTGTTAAAGTCGCTAGAGCTATTCTGGGAGCAGATTGTTAATGGTCTCTAAAGATTTACTAGGAGCAAGTCACATTCATCTCTAAAGATTTACTAGGACCAGGTCATAGTCGTCCATAAAGATTTACTAAGACCAGGTTGTGGAAGGTCACAAAAGAGGTTTAACGACCTGAATACCAAGATATCAATGGTCTTTGGAGACCAGATATGTAGTCTCTACAAGGATATGAAGGCCTTAGTTTTTCCCATCTCAGAAACCATTTAGAGACCAGATTTTTGGACTCATCCTTAGTGACCAGTAGCGGCGGAAGCTACTACGACGAGCGATGATTAGATTTTTATGGTCTCAATTGCTCATTTGAGATCAGATTTGAACTTTTTGGGACTAGATTTCCCTTCCTTAGAGGCTGTATTTCTTGTAATGTCTTATCAACTACCAATTTCTTTAATTTGACTAAGGTTGGACCTATGTATTTTCTTGATTTTACATCCTCTACCAATGATGATTCTGAACCATTTTGAACAAGAATACCACCCTTATTAATATCAATCCCTCTTTGGATTACAGCAGTTTTTGAAAGCATCTTTTGAAAATCACAAAGAACAATTGTTTGGGGAAAACATACCTAGAGTATGCTCTATTGCACGACATGGATCATGAAAGAAGGAAAACTTTCCTAAATACCTCATGGTCTCCTATTCATAATTGTAGCGTGCTTTACAACCATGAACAAGACCCTAGTCAATGCCGTATGTTGGACTCCAAGGACTATTCAAAGCTTCGGTCTTTGATACCAAGTATTGTCATGATCCGAGCCTAGGGTCTAGAAATGACACGATAAATGCAAAACCCAAAAGTACCTCAAACAAGGCTCTTAGCTTTCATTTAGCCTTTCATAGGTAATGATCATAATAGAAATAGCGGAAATAATAATAGTAAATCTTCAACTTACATATGTACATCAATACCTCTAACTTTTAGATTTAGCGGGGACTAAGATAAGTCCCTAGCTCACCCTCAATAAAAATAGAATGAATTACCATAGTAAGTGTCTAAAGCTCTCAACATATCATAAGCTAGAAAGATGAAAACGTATTGTTCCCGGAACATGGGAACTCACCAAAAATAGCCTTCCAAAAAAATCTCAACTAGCAATGTGGAGGAGAATAAGGAGGACAACTAGTCCCTATATAGTGATATCATGTAGGCAAAAGAGTATGCGTTAGTACTTTGAATGTACTAAGTATGTAGACATGCAATAAAATGTAAAACATTCAGGACATTTATAAGGTAAAGTACATAAATGAGTGCATGCATGATTCAGAAAATGAGTATAACCAATATTAAGACCATGTGAGCTATTACATGGAATCCTACATAATCCCCTACGTTTGCCGGGGAGTCTACTAGCCTAAGGTAGAACAACGTCAACTTTACATTCATGCTTTAACTTTAACTTTAAGAGTTTTCGTGGATCCATTAGCCTAAGCCTACAAGGGCTCCTATGTTGGCACAAAGTTAATGAGACTAGGGGTTGCTACTAGTATTCCCTTACAGAATACAACCTAAATGCCCTATTTGATGCTAAGTCAATCCCACGGAATAGTTTAATACTTTAAAATAGTCATAGCATATAGCTTGAGAATTCAAAATATCACACTCGGTAGAATAGCCATTAAAAACTTTCGTATTTCAAATATGCAAGAATTGTCCTTATTGCATAAAGAATCCATCATTAATATTATTTCACCATTCTTTTATTTCGTAAGACTCCCTTTTGTTCATAGACGTTGCTTTCATAAAAATTCATTTGGAGTCAAAGCTTTCAAGTCAAATTTCATTAAAAATATAGTAAAACTAGGTGCAATCTATTCACTTCAACTTTCAAACATGTATGTAAATAGACTTATGCATAAACACTATGAAATCCATCAATTAAATCATGTTTTAAACAACCCACCATAAATTTTAAGAACATTTAAAGAGCTAAGCAGAGAAAATACTTGCAAATCATCAATCCATACATATGAAATTATTTTGCATCAAAATAGACCAATAATCATTAGTTTAACCATGATTCGTGCTATTAAGTAGAAATAAGAATTACCCATAAGAAAATATAAGAATTACCCATAAACAAATCTTACTTGAAATTGAGAGATTTAGTTGAAAGAATTTTAGACTCTATGGGTGGGAGAACCCATGGACAAACACCCACATACCTTGGAATAAAGTTTGAAGAGAATTGAGTAAATAAACATAATTTATCATATAATCAATATACTTTAGTCATGAGAGTGGAAGGAATACTCTCACTGAAGCCTTACATACCTAGAATCCGAAGCTTTACTTAGAATCGAAGGACTCAATGAATACTCTTGAAACCTTACATATTTCCTCACCAGAGCATTTTGTGTACTACCCGGAGTATATGAATCACCGAAATAATTTTTCTACACTACTAAAAACTAAAACTATATTTGAGAATGAGTAAAGAAGTGTATATAGAGAAGAGTTCCTTGAGTAAGCTTGATGAACAAAATGAGAAAATAAGATGGGTATTTATAGGTTTGAAGGAGGGACCTAATAAAAAATAAAATAATTACAAAGAATGATCTTGAAAATTCAATGGAGGATTGTGATATCATGGGTGATGTCAAATGTTGGACTACTGATATCATGGATGATGTCAAATTGGATCAAAATCCTTTATGATTGGTAAAATAAATCTTCTTTTTATTGAATACCCTTTTTTGGTGGTACATTTGAACAAGATAACTTCCAAATTTGGATTTGGTGCCTTTATATGATTTGTAACTGTAGAAGGCTCATTTCATCTCATTTAAGAATCAACTAAATTGGATTATCATACAATGATATATGATTTTGTTTCTATAAATACTCCATTTTGTCACAACACCAAGTCTTGTAAGAATTAATTTATTTTGTCTACTTATCCTCCGCATCTTAAGCTATCATCTTATGAAAGTTCTAGATAATGATGTTGGGGTTATTTAAAAATTTAAATCACCTAATTTGAACTATCCTATGATGAGTTATGCCCAAAATACAAAAGCAATATCATTTTCGTCGAAAATTAGAACACCAAATACAATGTTTTTAGGAGGTGTTACATAGATTAATGCATGGGAACTCATAATTCAACTTGAAATCATGCAATTAATGTAAATCCATGTTTCAAATGATCATTGATAATAATTAAAAATAAAATTGAAATAGCCCAATGCAATTCATCAAAACTAGGGTTTGAAACAAATGAAATTTATGGAGATCTTGGAAGAAAATATTTGGACTCCATGGGTGAAACGAACCCATGTATCAATCACCATATATCTTGATGAAATCAACCTAAAATTGATGAAGAACCTTGATGAACTTGAAACTCTAGCTTGAAATCCTTAGGAGAACTTGAGAGAACCTTGAGGGAATTTAATTGATTTTGCCTTAGATATTTTTAGAAGAATGAATTAGAATAGGGGGAATTTTGAAAGGTTGGGTGGTTATAGGCATGAACTTGGCCATAATAGTTTCTAGGTTCATTGAACCAAACTTGAGAAAAGACAACGTTGCCCTTCATTAAAAACTAAATTTGGACCTACACGTTTGTTTGTACGATTTGTAATGAGTCCTACGACTCGTTGTCACGAGTTGTCCTGCAGGTCTGAGAAGAACCTAATTTCAAACCCTCTAATATTTTCCTACTACGACTCGTCAAAGTCTTTATAGGTCGCAGACTCATTCATCCTGCAGGTTTTCAGAACCTGCAAATTTAAGAGTCTTTGTAGCTTTGGTATAAGTCAATGTTACGACACGTTAATAGGACTACGTCTCATCCTATTGAGTCATAGGGCTTCTTCTAAGAAGGGTCCTAAAAAGGCTCCAGAGCTCCCTCTTTGAATCATCCCTATGATTCGTAGGAGTATAAATAAGTCATATAGGGAATCGTAGACTCATAGACAGTCACACATGAAGGGATTTTCCTTTGGAATATTCTCCCTCGAATGATAATCAACTTGCATAGGAAATATATGAAAATAGTACTAGCTACCCAATCATGAATACAATGACACTTTAAAATGCATAGAACATGAAAGTTTCAAACATGACTTAAAATCAAACTTCATGAACATGCGTGCATATGAATGAAAAAGGAGGAACTGAATATGTAAGAGTTCAATCGATTTGAGTAAGAACAATTTACTACATTAGGCTTGAGTATAAGGAAAGAGATGTGGGTATTGTTTCATCAAATCCATCTCCTTTTCCCAAGTAGCACTTTATACTTGTTGATTTCTCCATAATACTGTGACAGACATAACCTCTTTGTTTCTTAGCTTCTTCACTTGCCGGTTTAAGATTTTCACATGAACCTTCTTAGAAGTTAAATTCTCTTCAACACTCACCCCTTCCAATGGTATAATGGAATTTGGATCACCCACAAACTTTCTCAACATAGATACATGAAACACCGGGTGAATTATAGCCTACTCAAATGGCAAATCTAACTCATAAGTCACTTTGCCAATACACCTCAATATCTTATAAGGTCCAACATATTTAGGACTCAATTTCCCTTTCTTAACAAAATGCATTACACCCTTCATGGGTGAGAGCTTCAAATAAATCCAATCTCCCACCTCAAATTCAAGCTCCCTTTTCCTAACATTAGAATAGGACTTTTGATGACTTTGAACCATCTTCAATATCTTCCTTATGATTCTTACATTTTCCATAATATCTATCACCAAATCGAGACCAATCAAGGCCGTCCATGTCATCTACTTCAAACCATCCCACCGGGGACCTATATTTTCTTCCATACAAGGCTTCAAAATGAGCCATTTGGATGTTAGAGTGATAACTATTATTGTTGTCAAATTAAATCAATGGAAAATTCTCATCCCAACTTCCTTTAAAATCAATCACACACGCCATCAATATATCCTCCAAAGTTTGGATCGTCCTTTCGGCTTGACTGTTGGTTTGAGGATGAAAAGAGGTACTTAGCTTGACTTTCATACCAAGACCCTTTGAAACAACTTTTAAAAATGCAAAGTGGATTGAGTACCTCGATCCGATATAATGGAAAAGGGAACACCATGAAGTCTTACCAACTAACGAACATAAAACTTCGCATAGTCTTCAGCTCTATAAGAAGTCTTAACTGGTAGGAAATAATTTGACTTAGTCATTCGAACCACAACAACCCAAATAGAATCATAATTTTTCTTAGTACGGAGAAAAACTGTCACAAAGTTCATTTTCACATCCTTCCACTTTGAAGTAGGAATCTCAATTTCTTGAGCTAAACCTCTTGATTTTTTATGCTCAACTTTAACTTATTGACAATTTGGACACTTATCAATGAACTCCACTATATCCTTCTTCATGTCATTCCACAAATATACTTCCCTCAAATTGCGATACATTTTGGTGAATCCCGGATGAATTGAATACCTTGAACTATGGGCCTCATTTAATATCAACTCTCTCAAACCATCAACATTAGGCAAACACAACCATCCTTGATAACAAAGCAAAGCATCCCCAGATCATTATCTTGCTTTGCCTTGACATCCGCTACAAGATACGATTTTGGGCTGTGTTGAACGAAAATAACTCCATCATTGGAATCAACTATCCAAACTCCTAAATGAGCCAATTTATGCACATCCCTAACCAATTCTTTCTTACCTTCCTCAATATTTGCAACACTATTCATGGACAATATATGTAATGACCCTTCTGGTCATTTTCATGTTTTTGCTTCCATTTTGTCATTTAGAGTGTTCCTATAGAGACCCTAGGTCATTTATGACCGACTAGCGCCAGTAGAACGGTCGCCTGGTCGTTTATTTGGATTCTTGTTTTGGAGTTTTTATAACTTAAAAAGTTGACTTTGATTATAATTTCAGGTAAACGACCTTAGAACGGAATTATGACGGTTCTATCACCTCTAAAATTATCAAATTAGGCTAGTTGCATGTTTAGCACAAGTATTAAGGCAATCGGTATGAGTTTGGGGCCATTTAGCGCTTTAACAATTGAAACTTGGCCTAAGGTTGATTTTGATCAATATTTTTTTAAACGCACTCGGAATAAAATTCAGTTAGTGCGGTTAGCTGAGAAATATTGATTTTAGTCTAAAACAACCTTTCGTGTGTGTCTTGAGGCTTTTGATCTCATTCTGAGCCCCTTTGTGGTTTTGGTTTAAATTGGTGCTTGGGCGTCGGACCCACATTATATCAAAAAAACCTTCATTGGAAATTTTGAATGCACCATTGAGTCCGAAATGTTATTTTCAATCGAAATTCATATGATTTGCGCTCGTAGGACTCTAGATGAGTTCGGAGCATCAAAAAAATTAAATTTTGGACTGTGTTGTCACTATTCATCATAGTTACACTTAACCGTGAATTTTTCATATTTAAGTCTCAACTTTGAAAAACGATTTCTCCACCATTTTGACCTCAATTTCAGTAATTCAAATGTCCAAATTGAAGGGATTTTTTAGAGGAACACATTGGTAAGCGCGAAAAAAGATTGGGGAACTCCATTTGAGGTAAATTATGCATTTTAGCTGCTGTCTTTTGTTGTTTTTAGAGTGAAATTTTGGAGAATTTTTATAAGTAATTTCTTGGCCAATTTAGGTACGATTTAAGCAATTTAAAATTCTATCTCACGTGGAATTTTGAGGAAAACATCGTGGTTCTATCATAAACTAATTTGAGCAATTTGATTGAGTTAAAAATCATAATTTTATATGTTGTTTTTGTTGAATTTCAAAATGGAAATAGTTGTTGCCCTTGTTATTGATTTTGGCCTACCATTGGGTTTTGATGAATGAACTGATTTATCAAGTTTTTGAGTAGAGAATTGTGTCCCAATTTGGGATATGAGTTCGGGGGGATGATTAGTTCTATTTTTTGGGTTAGTTCTAAAATTTTTGACACGAATCCCATAATTCCCAATTTTGACTTTGAAATTGGCTCATTTCTGAATTAGATAATTTTAATGTCATAATGACTGTATTGACATTGTGAGTCTACTTTAGATAGTGTGGCAGCGTTCCAAGGATGTACGAAAAGGAAAAGCTTCAGCCAAGTGATTTTGAGCATGCGTGTTAAACCTTCAGGTAGGCTACGACTTTCTTTTCTTTAGATTGAGTTGGAGTGTGTGAACTCATATTTTAGGCTTTTACTATGTATTTTGGGTAATTGAAAGCATGCGACATCTTTTGTTAAATATTAATATTACAAGTGGCATCAATTTCTTATACTTGGTATTATAGAAAATGTTGGCCTTAATATAGGTTGTGGAACTTGCTTTAGATGTCCTAGTGTTACTCCGGTGGGCTTAAATCCTTGTAGAATGGTGTAGCATACCAGTGTATGGTAGTTTGACCTTAGCTAGGCACTAACCTTGCTCTTATGAACAACCTTACCTATAATTCCATGTGATTGCAACTTCTGAGATACGTCGGTGATATAGACTTCCTGATCAACTTGTTTCAGTTCCATTGAAGCCTTGGCGATATACCAGTTAATTCATTATAATAGATGAGATCCTTGGAGGTTATTAGCATCTAGTTGAAGAGGAGAATATTGGACACTATCGATTAAATCATCTGTAAGCATCTGAGTTCCAGTCCCAGCATCTATTCTGAAATTCCATCTGAGAGCATTCAGATCCCAGTCCCAGCTTCTGCTGACTTATTTGTATGGTAAGCAACCGGCTCCCAATCCCAGCATTGACTGTATTGATAGATTATGGCAAGCATCCTGGTCCCAGTACCAGCCTTTACCGTATTGATAATTCGGGCGAGTATCCAGGGTGTCATTAGGAAAGTTCCCTATGTTGTATCATTTCGTACAGTTGTGTGTCTTATTTGTTTTATGAAATCTCATTTGTTCCACTCTTTTATAGGGATAGCTCGTATGCGCAGTACTATCGATGGCATTGATCCTCCTAGATCGAGCTGGCCTAAAGGTTGGCTTAGTCGTACAGGCAAGGGAGAAGCACTACTCCCCGATCACGATATAACTCTCAAGCATGTAGAGTTGCATCAGGACGTCCCTATTCCTCCTCAGTCACAAGGGAAACCACCGCAGCACAGCCTCTCCCACACCAATTATAACTCCAGCATTATAGGCAGCAATTGCTCAGCTCCTCACAACTATTGGGGTTATACCATAGTGTCATGACCCAAGCCTAGGTCCTAGACGTGACATGACAAATGAAGAATCCAAAAGTGCCTCAAACAAGCCTCTTGGCATTTTTTTAGCCTTTCATAGGTAATGACAATAAATACACAAGCGGAAATCAAAACAGTAAAAGTTCAACTTACATATGTCCAACAATACCTCTAACTTTTAAATTTAATGGGGCTAAGACAAGTCTCTAGCTCACCCTCAATCATAATATAAATAAATGTCATACTAAGTGTCTAAAGACCACAACATATCATACGCTACAAAGATAAAGGAGTATTGTCCCCGAAACATTGAAATTCACCAAAAGTGGCCTTCAAATGAAATCTCAACTATTTATATGGAGAAGAACAAGAAGGAGCACTGATCCTTACATGGTGATATAATGTAGGCAAAATAGTATGTGTTAGTACTTTGAATGTACTAAGTATATAGGCGTTCATGAATATTGAGGAAACATTAAAACATTTATGTAATATGAAATATAATGCAATGCATGCATAATCAATCAAATATATATCCTTTAAAATATTCATTTTGTTGGAAGATGTCCATAACCGATATTTAAGACCATGCAAGCTATTACATGGAATCCAGCAAAACCCCCTACACTGTCCAAAGAGACTACTTTCCTAGTAGAACTCCATCAACTTCATTGATTTCTTTAACTTTAACTTTAAGGGATTTCATGGATCTATTGGCCTAATCCTACGAGGGCTCCTATGTTGGCACATAGTTAATGAGACAAGGGGTTGCTAGTAGGATTCCCTTACCAAATCCCACTTCAATGCCCCATTCGGTGCTAACTCAATCCCACAGAATACTTTAATACTTTAAAACATTCATAGCATATAGGCTGAGAATTCAAAACATCATATTCGGTGGAATAGCACATTAAAATATTTGGTTATTCAAATATGCAAGAATTGTCCTTATTGCATAAAGAAGCCATCATTCATATCATTTAATCATTCTTTTATTTCATAAGACTCCCTTTTGATTATAGACATTACTTTCATGAATATTCATTTGGAGTGAAAGCTTTTAAGTCAAACTTCATTCAAAATAGAGTAAAACTAGGTGGATTCAAATTACTTCAACTTTCATACATATCTGTAAATGACTATGCATAAATACTTTGAAATCCTTTAATTAAAAATAATGCTTTAAACAATCCACTATGAATTTCAAGAAATTTTAAAGAGCTAAATAGAGAAAATACTTGCAAACCATCAATTCATACATATGAAATCAATTTTGTATTAAAATAGACTAATAATCATTAGTTAAACCATGACTCATTCTATCAACCACCAATTTCTTTAATTTAATTAAGGTTGGACCCATGGCTTGACTTGCTTTTACATCCGCTACCAGTGATGATTTTGAATCATTTTGAACAAGAATACCACCCTCATTAATGTCAATCCCCCTTTGGATCAGAACTCTTCTTGAAGGCATCATCTGAGTATCGCAAAAAATAATTTTTAGGGGGGGGGAAGACCTAGAGTATGCTCTATAACATGAAATAGATCATGAAAGAAGAGAAACTTTCCTAAATGCCTCATAGTCTCCTATACATAATTGTGGCGCACTTCACAACCATGAATAATACCCCATTTGATGTGGTATGTCGGACTCTGAGGACCATTCAAAACCTCAAACTCTGATACCACGTTTGTCACGATCTAAACCTAGGGCCTAGACTTGACATAGCAAATGAGAAACCCGAAAGTACCTCAAACAAGCCTCTTAACATTCTTTTAGCCTTTCATTGGTAATGACAATAAATAAACTAGCAGAAATCATACTAGTAAATCTTTAACTTACATACGTCCAACAATACCTCTAACTTTTAGAATTAATGGGGCTAAGACAAGTCTCTAGCTCACCCTCAATCATAATAGAAAGAAATATCATACTAAGTCTCTAAAGACCACAACATATCATACGCTATAAAGATAAAGGAGTATTGTTCTGAGAACATGGGAACTCACCAAAAGTAACCTTCAAATGAAATCTCAACTAGTCACATAGAGGAGAACGGGGAGGATCATCGTTCCCTACATGGTGATATCATGTAGGCAAAAGAGTATGCATTAGTACTTTGAATGTACTAAATATGTAGTCATGTATGAACATTGCAGAAACATTAAAATATTTATGTAATATGAAACATAATGCAATGCATGTATAATCAATCATATAGATATCCTTTAAAAGATTCATTTTCTGGGAAGATGACCATAACTGACATTTAAGACTATGCTAGCTATTACATGAAATCCAACATAATCCCCTACACTGGCCGGAAAGACTACTTGCTGTGTAGAACTCCGTCAACTTCATTGATTTCTTTAAGTTTAACTTTTAAGGGCTTTCATGAATCCATTAGCCTAAGCCTACAAGGGCTCCTATGTTGGCACATAGTTAATGAGATAAGGGGTTGCTACTAGGATTCCCTTGCCGAATCCCACCTCAATGCCCCATTCGGTGATAAGTCAATCCCACAAAATAGTTTAATACTTCAAAACATTCATAGCATATAGCTTGAGAATTCAAAACATCACATTCGGTGGAATAGCTCATTAAAATCTTTGGTAATTCAAATATATAAAAATTGTCCTTATTGCATAAAGAATCCATCATTCGTAGCATTTTATTATTCTTTTATTTCATAAGACTCCCTTTTGATTGTAGACATTGCTTTTATAAACATTCATTTTGAGTCAAAGTTTTTAAGTCAAACTTCATTAAAAATATAGTAAAACTAGGTGGGCTCAAATTACTTCAACTTTCAAACATGCATGTAAATGAAATTATGCATAAATACTTTGAAATACATCAAGTAAAAATCATTTTTAAACAATCCATCATGAATTTCAAGAATCTATAAAGACCTAAGTAGAGAAAATACTTGCAAACCATCAATCCATACATATAAAATCATTTTACATCAAAATAGACTAATAATCATTAGTTTAACCATGATTCATGCTATTAAGTAGAAATAAAAATTACCCATAAGAAAATCTTAGTTGAAATCAAAAAGAGTTTTGGACTCCAAGTATGGAAGAACCCATGGATAAACACCCACATACCTTAGAGTAAGGTTTGAACAGAATTGGGTAAATAAATATAATTTATTATATAATCAAAATAGTTTAGCCATGAGAGTGGAAGGAATACTCTCATTGAAGCCTTACGTACCTGGAATTCGAAGCTATACTCAGAATCGAAGGTCAATAAACACTATTGAACCTCTAGACTTTTCTCCTCGCCGAAGCATTTTGTGTACTATCCGGAATCTATGAATCACCGGAATAGTATTTCTACACTACTAAAAACTAAAACTATATTTGAGAAATGAGTAAAGAAGTGTGTAGATAGAAGAGTTGCTTAAGAAAGTTTGATGAACAAAATGAGGAAATAAAGTGGGTATTTATAGGTGTGAAGAAAGGGCCTAACAATAAATAAAATAATTACAAAGAATGATTTTGAAAATTCAATAGAGCATTTTGATGTCATTGATGATGTCAAATGCAGAACTATTGATGTCATAGGTGACATCAGATGAATCTAGATCTTCCATGGTTGGTGAGATGAATCTTCTTTTTATGAAATACTCCTTTTCGGAGGTACGTTTGAACAAGATAACATCCTAATTAGGATTTTGTATTTCAAATGAATTGCATCCCTAGAAGTTGCTTTTCATGTCATTCAAGAATCAATCAAATTGGATCATTCTGCAATAAGATATGATTTTTCTTCTACAAATACTCTGTTTCATCACAGCACCGGATCTTGCAAAAATTAATTTATTTAATATATGGTATTGAAAAAAGTTGTAGGTAATGATGTTTGGGTTATTCAAAAATTTGAATCACCTAATTTGGATCATCCTAAGAATAGATATGCCCAAAATATGGAAGCGGCATCATTTTCATCAAGAATTGGAACACTACGTATAATGTTTTTAGGGGGTGTTATATTATCTTCCCTTTGGAACATTCGTCCTCGAATGAGACAAGACTTAGCATGACTAGAGTAGAGTGTAAACCAACAACCCATCATTAATGCAATAGTGCAATTTAAAATACCGTTTGAAACATATTTCATAATTATGCATGCATATGACAAGAAAAGTTGAAATGGAAGGATTTCAAGTAATTGAACAAGGAAAACTTAATACCTTAGGCTTGAATATAGGGAAAACATATGAAGGTGTGGCTTCATCATATCTACTTCCCATGTAGTACTTTCGACTTGTCTATCCCTCCCAAAGGCTTTGACGGATTAAACTTCCTTGTTCCTCAACCTCTTGACTTGCTGGTCAAAAATCTCAACCAGGACCTTCTCATAGGTCAAGCTTTCTTCAACATTCATTACTTCCAAAGGAACAATGGAACTTGGATCACCTACACACTTACTTAACATAGACATATGAAATACCGGATGAATTGAGGGTAACTCCAATGAAAAATCCTGTTCATTCTTCCAACAATTTATACGGCTTGATGAGGCGCGCTTTTCATGCAAAATCAGTCTTCTCTGGTGCCAGCTGTTAAAGATTCCTAGTTCCAGCCAGCTCTGATATAGCACGGTTTGTCGGGGCAGAGTGGATCAATGGCAGGGGACCCCTGACAATTAGTTCTAAGGATCGAGGTTAGAAGGATCCTTTTGCGTAAGCGTACGTTGACGGTCCCTCTAGAGGGGGATTCTTATAGGGGTAGGCCACCTTAGCAAAATGCCTTAGGGCCCAATACCTCTATATGAAATTCTATTCCAAGAGTACTACTCCTTACTACCATATTGAACAAACCATTAGACCTAATAAACAAAGATCCAAAACATCATACATTCACCCACATACCATCAATACTACATTCAAGCCTAGTTTTATGACCATTCTAATACATTCCTTTGAAACCCTTAACAAGAAGTCATCAATAGGCTACTACATTCACTCACATATCTATAACCACACATTCAAGCCTACCATTTAACCATTTTATGGCTCCGCTGAAGTCAACATCACTTAAGAATATTCATGCCTACCTTAGCATCTCTATGTCCACATTTGCATTAACTCCTAGCAAGGGCACACCAATATACTCTTACCTATCTATTGCATACAACAAGATCCATCTAGCTCTTCTTCCATTTCTATAACCTTAAATGGAGCCACTGTCATCACTATATGGAACACCCACTCTCTCTATCTATCATGACTCGTCTAATATCATTAATATTAGAACACACAAACTACCTTGATATCTAGGTAATCTATCTCCCCCTTAAGATAGAACTTTAATCTTCTTATCAACCACCAATTTCTTTAATTTAGCTAAGGTTGGAACCATGTCTTGCCTTGATTTTACATTCGCTACCAATGATGATTTTGAACTATTTTGAACAAGAATACCACCCTCATTAATATCAATCCCCCTTTGGATTAGAACTCTTCTTAAAGGCATTTTCTGAAAATCACAAAGAATAATTATTTGGGGGAAAAGACCTAGAACATGTTCTATCGCACGACATGGATCATTAAAGAATGAAAACTTTCCTAATAGCCTCATAGTCTCCTATTCATAATTGTGGTACGCTTCAAAACCATGAACAAGACCCTATTCAATGCAATATGTCAGACTCCTAGGACCATTCAAAACCTCAGCCTCTGATACCAAGTTTTGTCATGACCAAAGTCTAGGGCCTACATGTGACACGGTGAATGAGGAACCTAAAAGTAACTCAATAAAGCCTCTTAGCATTCATTTAGCCTTTCATAGGTAATGATCATTTAAAAAAATAAGCGAAAACCATAATAGTAAATTTTCAACTTACATTTATCCAAAAATACCTCTAACTTTTAGATTTAGCGGGGGATAAGACAAATCCTTTGCTCACCCTCAATCAAAATAGAATGAATTGTCATAGTAAGTTTCTAAAGGTCTCAAAATATCATAAGTTAAAAATACAAAGGAGTATTGTTCCTGCAATATAGAAACTCACCAAAAGTAGCCATCAAATGAAATCTCAACTAGCCATGTGGAGGAGAAAAAGGAGGAGCACCGGTCCATACATGGTGATATCATGTAGGCAAAAGAATATGAGTTAGTACTTGGACTGTATTAAGTATATAGGTATGCAATAAAATGTAAAACATTTAGGACATTTATGAGGTAAAGTACTAAATGAGTGCATGCATGATATAATCAAGAAGATATCATTTAAAATCACACATATGTGGAAATATACATGAATGAGTAATCATGTAAATAGAATTTGAAACATTCATTTCTAGGACTTTACTATAACCGACATTAAGATCATATGAGGTATTAAATAGAATCCAACATAGCCCCTACATTGGCCGGAGAATCTACTTGCCTAGGGTAGAACTCCATCAACTTTACATTCATTCTTTAACTTTAACTTAATGGGATTTCATTGATCCATTAGCCTAAAAAGCCTAAAAGGGCTACTATGTTGGCACATAATTAATGAGACAAGGGGTTGCTACTAGAATTCCCTTATCGAATCCCACCTCAATGCCCCATTCGACGTTAAGTCAATCCCATAAAAATAATTTTAATACTTCAAAATAGTCATAACATATATAGCTTGAGAATTCAAAATATCACATTCGGTGGAATAACTCATTAAAACCTTTGGTGATTCAAATATGCAAGAATTTTCCTTATTGCATAAGGAATCCATCATTCATAGCATTTTGTTATTTTTTTTATTTCATAAGACTCCCTTTTGATCATACACATTGCTTTTATAAACATTTATTTGGAGTCAAAGCTTTCAAGTCAAACTTTATTGAAAACATAGTAAAACTAGGTAGGTTCAAATCACTTCAACTTTCAAACATTCATGTAAATAAAATTAGGCATAAATACTTTGAAATCAATCAATTAAAAATCTTGCTTTAAACAACCCATCATGAATTTAAGAACCTTTAAAGAGCTAAGTAGAGAAAATACTTGCAAACCATGAATTCATACATATGAAATTATGTTGCATCAAAATAGAACAATAAGCATTAGTTTAACCATGATTCATGCTATTAAGTAGAAATAAGAATTACCCATAAGAAAATCTTACTTGAAATTAAAAAATTTAGTTGAAAGAGTTTTGGACCTCATGGGTGGAAGAACCCATGTATAAACACCAATATACCTTTAAAGGAATACTCTCATTTAAGCCTTACATACCTGGAATCTGAAGATTTACTCAGAATCGAAGGACTCAATGAACACTCTTGAGCCCCTAGCATTTTCTCCTTGCTGGAGCATTTCGTGTACTACCCAGAGTATATGAATTACCGAAATAGTATTTCTATACTACTAAAAACTAAAACTATATTTGAGAATGAGTAAAGAAGTGTATAGAGAAAAGAGTTGCTAGAGAAGGCTTGATGAACAAAATGAGGAAATAAGGTGGATATTTATAGGTGTGAAGGAGGGACCTAACAATAAATAAATTAATTATAAAGAATGATCTTGAAAACTCAATGGAAGATTTTGATGTAATTGATAATGTCAAATGGAGGACTGTTGATGTCATGGGTGATGTCGCATGAATCTAGATCTTCCATGGTTGGTGAGATAAATCTTCTTTTTACGAAATACCCTTTTTGGAGCTACGTTTGAACAAGATAACTTCCTAATTAGGATTTGATGTCTTCATATGAATTGCATCTCTAAAGGTATCTTTTCATGTGGTTCAACAATCAACTTAATTGGATTATTCTACAATGACATATGACTTTGCTTCTACAAATACTCTATTTTATGATGGCACTAGGTCCTACAAAAAATAATTTATTTGACCTACTTAGCCTTCAAATCTTAAGCTATGTTCTCACAAAAGTTGTAGGGAATGATGTTTGAGTTATTTCAAAATTTGAATCACTTAATTTGGACCAACCTATGAAGAGATATCCCCAAAATATAAAAGCAATATCATTTTTGTCAAGAATTGGAACACTACGTACAACGTTTTTAGGGGGTGTTACATCTTGAATCAGTCTTCTCTTTTAAAGATGAACCAACGGGCGAAACTCTCTTCTCCTTAGATTTCTATGAAACCACAAGCGAGGATGACGACATTAGTGAAACATCTGACCACACCATATACCACATCTCCAAGGAATATAAAGAAGTTGTTAACCATCCCAGAGGTGGACACTCCTCATGTTCAGCTGGCAATCTATTCATCCAAGTCTGATAGACCAGTACAGGTTATTGCATTCATGGATACAGGAGAGGCATCATCCATCCTCAACCCAATGATTCTTCCTGATGATCAATAGATTTCTCACTTTCAGAATTTCAGCACACCATCAAAAGAAATCCTGACGACCAATCTAATCACAAAGCTAATCAAACAAAATCTCATCATTGGGTATGACATCTACAAACAACTCAAGGATATACTTCATATCAGAACTAAAGGAATAGTCTTCAAAAAACAATTCAATCCTTATACATTGATCTCAAAGTTATTCCACATCCCCATTGATGAAGAAGGAAAAGACAAACAATCCAACTCTATGTTGATGTTTAACGCACCAAAAATTGTTCAGACTAACATGGAAGAGTACTCACCAAGACTATTTACAAAATATGAAGATCTGTTTGATCCAATGATAATGATGGAACGGGGGACATTATTCTTCTCTCCTTGTAAATTAAAGGTAGAACACCTCAAGGGAACGGATAATATCATGGTAGATTTCCTATCTAGACCAACGACATTTATAAGAAAAAGCACAACAGGGTCGGATGGGAAACAAGCTACATCGTCTATCACTCAGTTGTGACCTCATGTAAAGTATGGCGTTGACTGGTAGATGAAAAAAGGATATTCATTCCTAACTCTAGTACCTTCAACCACTACATAATCGTATGATCCCTAATAACATGTGTATTTACCTCCTACACTATGAAATTACTACTTACCTATATCATCACTCGAAATTTACCATAAAGCTTCCTTGCCAAGATTCCCACCAAACTTCCTAGCCAAGTTTATCCCAAAACTTTATGGACAAGTTTATCTACACGTAGCTTATCCACCTACTTAAATGGTACAACAAGTAGATTATCCACTTTCTTGGAAGATGCCAACAGGTAGCTTACAAACGTGCTTGAAAGATGCCAAAAAGTACATACTCACCTACTTGAAGTCACCTACAAGCTGCTCACTCACCAGCTAGCACATGTCGTCATATGCCAGCAATATTCTTTTATTGTTTTTCGACAACCAAGACATAGACATATTTGTTCTAAAAATTAAGGAAAGACATAACAAAAAGAAAGACTGTTCTAATTTCTAAGGAAAGAGAGTACAACTATTTATGAACAGAGTTATAGCTAAAGACTCAAATTAAAAGACCGAATATAAAAGTTGGCAGTGAGAACATAAGAGATAGACCTTATGCGAAACCTTGCTCCTTCCTACGGAGAGGACGGTCTGGCTCTGATACCAAATAGGTATAGAGATAACAGTGGCAAGAAAAGACAATCGGACAACCACACGAGATTGGAGACCTCAATAGCTTTTAGGTTTGACTAGGCAATTTGAAACCATATGCCATACAAAATTAGCAAGAACGCAGCTACAACTATAAGTTGGTAGGTGATAAACATGTCTATATAGGTGGATCCATCAAAACTCTACTAGATTTTAACAAAAATAACTCTCTTACTATTAGGCAGTAAACCATATGATATATGGTACAACTTCTCCCAACATAACATGGGCTTTTGCGGCTCTCCTAGCCTATGCACCCTTCTGGAGTCAAGGGACCAAGTCCTACTCTATCATTACCGGCTTACGTACTTAATACTTTCAAAGAATATTGTAATTACAATAGGCGGTGTGAGTATAAACTTAAACTTGTAGTTGCATCAAGTTGATATTCGTAAACTTAGAAAGACATTGAAGTCTCAACAAGCAAGCTTGCCAAGTGTTTTCTTTACCCCATCCCCCATCCTAAGAAAGAAGAATAATAGAGAGTTTTAGCCAACAATCATATTATTCAGAACCAAAGTGTATGTACAAAAGAGTAGTATATTTCTGAGATTTGGAAAAGACTTATATATTACTACTATTCTATCCTAATTTCTAAAGAGAAAACTAAAGGACTAAGAGAATATCTAAGGTGGGATTTAGGTTCCAACCCAAGATCAACCCCCAAGATGTCCTCTACCTAATACCTAAGCTTTCTTTTTTAAGAGAAGATAGCCTAATACAAACAAACGAAATTTAAAAACAAACTTGCATGACACTCCATTCTTATGGATAAGCCCTATCCTACCTAAAAATAGTAAATCATTATCCAAATTTACTACTCTTATCTAATATAATAAAAGACGGCAAACTTTATTCAAATCGGTCCCCACCTTGAGAAAAGACTTTAAAGAGGGGATTTTGGGTTTTGAGTGTTTGGGTGAAAATGAAAGGGTTAGGAGATTTTAGGTTAGTTATTAGGATAAAATAAACCTCTAAAACCTTCCACATTCATTAATGAAAATATAGGGAAATAACAAAATGCCCCTAACTTAAACTGAGTGAAGCACCTGAACAGAGGGCCCACATAGCTCATGAAACCCACCACGATCGTAGTGAGGGACTTGAACTTGGGTGAGTTGGGTTAGAAGAGGGATTCCTCCACCGATACCACCACGATATGTGGTGTTCACTACGGGTCATGAACACCCAACATGGTGGGGACTTCTTAGGATCTTTGAGGGGGTAAGACCACGGCTCATGGAGCTTCCTCCAGTTCGTGAACCTATCGAGGTCCTCCACCTCTAAGTCCCCACTTCTAGAGTTGGACCACGTGAGATTTCCACAGCCCATGTCCTCTTCACGGATAGTAAAGGGCTCCGTGAAGTCCACTTGGTGCTAAAAAGCTGATATTTTCTGGGATACTTCTTTTGAACTCTGTTTTCCAACTTCCAGATCTTACAAGACCAATCTAGCTTAGCCTAGTAGGGAGTACCAATAAAAAATCTAGACCAGGACCCTCTATTAAGCAACTACAAGTATAACATAAGATAAGTACAATTATGATGAAATAATAATTGATCGGACTCCCATACCCCCAGAAGGTACAAATGATACAAACATAGCCTCGACCCCTATAAAATCAGGGACTAAACAAAAAATAAGTATGATGGTGATAGGCGACGCATATGAATACAAGTTTGTAGTAAAAACCACTAACATCATCGATGGCTCTTAGAAACCATCAACAACCTAGTGTATATACCCACCTCGTCCATTGGCCTACTAGGTAGGACCCATGTAGCTCCCTCATTTGGTTTAGTGGTACACCGGCCATAGGGGCCAATAGGAAATGCGGGAAGTGTGTATACACTACTTGGACCCAAACCAGGTCTTATACATATAACACATAATATCCCTAGCATGGTACTAGAGAGTGAGTAGCCAATCTGATATAGAAAAGGGCAACGCTGCGCCAAATAGCCACGTAAAGGCTAATTGCATCCCGGATATGGCAAATGTCAAGAAAGGGCGACATCATGCCAAATATTAATAAAAAGCAAAGTGCATCCTTGATGCCTCTAATACTGCCAGTAGAAAAGGAGAATGTCCTCGACGCCTCATAAGTCTCAAAACCAATGTGTCCAAGTGATCCTAAAGGTACGACTCTCATTAAAACCAGTTTTAAAATAGTAAAAGTATGAGAAAGTTCCTTCCCAAAAATAGTAGTTAAAATCCAATGACGGAACCAGGGTCATACCACAAAATATGTGAAAATGCTCAATCAATGCAAGTATGCCAACATGGGCATCCCAATATTGTACATGCAATCGAAATGAAATAACAAATATTAGCACACTACCAAGGTAAAGAAAACTAAATTGGGATCCAATTACTCTTTGAAAAAGGCCTTGGACCCAACAATATAACGCTAGTCAATAAGACATCACAATCCTACTGCTAATCATAAAGCAAAGTAATAGAGGAAAGGTTCAAAATCAAATTTAGAGAGAAATATGTCTAGGAACTACACCTTTCACCCAACAAGCCACTTTAGCTCATAATCGAGCATCGATAAGCAAAACCTATGGCAATGATGTGTCACAAAGATCTTAGGCAATAGCATAAAGGTACACCTTATAAAACAAGCCCTACCAAAATCTGCGCCTAGCTATAAGGGAAATAAAACACATGTTAAAGAATATAAGGCTAAAACCTAGCATAGGGCTATCAATATCAATCCTAAAAAGGATAATAACGCTAAGGAAATACTACAAACAAGGCCCATAGCCTAAACTAAGGATTTCATGAGACTATTCTAATATAAGGCTCAACTAGGAACCGAGAAAATGTATAAGAAGGAGGTAAAACCTCTACTCGGCAAGTACCAGCCTAAATTACATATGATTTATACTAAACAGTATCTAATAAAGCTCAGTCAATGTTGGAAATCGTAGCATACCTCAAAATCGATCACATATGCTCAAATTTCACCAAATTGAACCTTTCTTCCTCCTAATCACCTCTAATTGCCACCACACTAATAAAATGTTAATCACAACATCATACAGATGTTTTAACACTAAAATTACATTAATTAGAGATAAACCCAAAATCACATCTAAATTAGGATTGTGGGACCTACACAAAGAATCCCGAAATTAAAGCTGAAGGTTCATTTGAACTTACCGAACTTATATCCCAAAATGGGATATAAATTAATGCTCGAAAAGGAAGAAATCAGCCCATTCAATGAATTCACCATTAAAGTTTTACTTAAAGCTTGGGGAGACTTTTTGGGGAAGAAATTACCTTGATACGATGACTTTCAAAGCTCCTCAAACACTACAAAGCATATCCATGATCCACACAAATACCCAACACTTGAAATCACCCCAAATAGAGATACCTAGCTCCAAAAATCACCAAAATACAAAATGGGAGGTAGCTGAATTTCGTATGCATTTTAACTTAAAAGACCAGACAAATTTGTTTTTCACAAATACAGATGAAGAGGTCTGTGAATGCAGAGACCAAGCCCTCATACCTTTGAAAATATTGTAGGGCCACTATGAATATGGAGGGCCAAGACACAAGGCTCAACGAATGTGGCAGGGCCCTCGCGAATGCGAAGGTTAATCCCTCAGACCTTCACAAATGTAACACGAAGGCCAAAGTCTCTGGCTTCTGCGAACATGAACTTCATTGCACGAATGCAAAGACCAAATTGGGTCTGCACCCAGCTGATGAATATCTGTTGGTGTTTTCCAAACTATGAGTCTCTGATGGGTGCTCGGGATTTGCTCAAAACCCTATCTTGTAAATGAACTATGTTATCCCATCAAATTTGACATTCTAGACTCAACGACTCAGTTAAAATTTCTATCTGAGGTCATCTGAATGAAAAGTGGGTCCCACACCCAAGCGTCCTTTTACCAAATTCTATAAAAAGCTTCAAAATGAGACCAGAAACCTTGAAAAGTGCGCAAAAGGTTATTATAGAATAAAATTGATATTTCACAAATAACTACACTAATAAAATTTTAATTTGAGCACGTTTATCTAGAATATTGACCAAGGTCAAAATTGGACCAAAGCTTAAAGGCTAAAACCTAATGGCTCAAACTCACAATGAAGGCCTTGGAAAGCAAGACGACCATGCCACTAGCCAAAAATGATTTTTCTAAAGCTGACGAAACTGTTAGAATTCTATTTTGAGGTTATTTTCTTTGAGTTTTGAGCCAAGTCAACCGTTCAAACTATAAGAGCTCCAAAATACAAAAATTGACATAAAACTCAAACGAATGACCAGGTGACCAAACTGCAGTCTCAACAAGTCATAAATGACTTGGAGTCGCTATAATAAAGCTCTAAAAGCTAAAAGGATTGAAAAATAGAGGAATTGACCTTGAAGGTCATTACACATAGGTTGTCTTAAATGACTTAGCTAGTAGATCCAAAATTAGATCATGATGATATGATACGGAGTCTACCTTGGCAAATAACCTCTCCTTTTGCAGTGTAGGAGTTACACCAGTTTTATTGTTATAGCTCACACGGACTTATTGTCGGTTATGATTAATATCCCATAAAATGACTAGGTTTTTTCTCAAAGCTTTTCACAGTGTCTTTTACATAATGTATTGACCTTATCTCATGATTTATGATATACCTTCAATCTTTTCAAGAATTTTTGGTCATGCATTTCATGTTTACACTTGATATCATGTTTTTACGTTATGCATATTTCTCACATACTTAGTACATTCCATATAGTAATGCTATGTCACAATCTGATTTGTCGAGTCATGATGGCATCTATTATACCCCACTAGTAGGTAATCCAACCCGTATCTTGGAACTGCAAGTAATAGAGTCAAGGATAGAACTAAACCAGAAATAAAATCTGTGATAGAATTTACAATAGAATAAGCGGAAGCAAGCCAAAAATAGATATACAACAAAAGATCCCTCCCATAACCTATAATTCATATATACATAGTTTTCTCAACAAAAGGCTACAAGTCTCAAAAGTATACCACGAAAATAAAGACATGTCTTCAAAAGAAAAAGACTAGTCAAATATATACATTAAAAGACGGGTAAATTTAGGATGCCATGTGCACACCCTTATCTCTAGAGACAAATTGCTCCAAGCTCAGATCAACGTTGGTAGCTAGTATTTGAGCTTGCATCACAAAAATAGATGCATATTGTAGTATGAGTACCAAAAAAAGGTACCTAATAGGAATCATAGGTTGATTAAGCTTGAAAATCAAAAGTAAATGAAAAGATAGAATCTAGAAACAAAAGAGGTCAAACAGAATGTGAAGGAGATGTACACGAGTGTACTAATGACTAGAAGAAAACTAAGTACAACTAACTAAACCTAACTAGACCCCCATAAGCCTAAAAGGTACACTCATACGCAAGTTTAAATAAGATCCCGAGCAAACCCCCATAAGCCCAAAAGATACACTCGTGCGTAAGTTTAAATAAAGCCTCAAGCAAAATCCCATAAGTCTGATTGGTACACATAATAGCTAGAACAACTAGGAATACATAATGGTGAGTCCAGATCTAAAAAAGCATAGCCTAAATCTCAAACCGTGTATAGCCTCCAAGTAACCAATGAACTCATCTTGCAAAGGAGAACAAAGCACAAACTCAAACCTTAGATGAATCTCAAAGTAGCCAATAATCACCCCCAGGTAATCAATAGTAGCAGCCCAACTAAGGAGGATGAATCCTGAACCTCAAACTGCGTATGAATCTCACATGGGCAATATCTTATAAAAAAAGTGTATCAACTCCATAGAGGATAAAGTGAAGTATGATCAAATGTTAAATCTGAAATGATAATGGCTTCTGAAAGGTCTCATGTCAACTTGCCATCATAAAATCACAAAAGAGCGACGTTCATTTTGAGATAATCATCCCAACATTCCAAAATCAAACCATACCCAATCCCAAGTTGCCAAGTGAACCCTAGAATCTTAAATCATCAATGTACGGTCCATAATAAGAGAAGAAGGGGTAGAAGGTCATCACAGCTGAGGTAACCCTTAATATACTCAAGAGCAATTTAGAATTAGCCAGGTATGGGAGGATGAGAGTCGTACCCAACATTATGAGATAATGTAGCCAAAAGCATGTGTTAGTACATAGAATGCACTAAGTATGTGAGAACATGAATAAGGTAAACATGATATTGGAATGAGCATAAAATATAAGATGCAAAACCAAAAATCCTTTAAAACATGAAAGTAAATTATAAGATATGAAATAAGGTCAATACATCATTTAAAAGACATAAGAGAGCTTGTAAGAAACATAGTTTGTTTTTTGGGATAATAATCTTAACTGATATTTAAGACAATGTAACCTATAATATGGAATCCATGTAACTCCTACATTGAGAAGAGAGAAGATACTTACCAAGGTAGACTTTATATCATAATCATCATCATGTGCTATATGTGTATCCACTAGCAAGGCCAATTAAGGCAACCTATGGTAGCACGTAGTTTGGGACTAGGGGTTTCTACTAGAGACTCTCTTACCAAGTATCCAAAAATAGCAACTAGCTCCTCAATATAGCTCAAACAATCATCCAAGTCAAACACATCATACCAAAGCACATGGGACTCATCTGGAACATACTGGCGCAGCATTGAAATATGGAAAACTGGATGAATAGCTAAAAAGTTCAGGGGCAAAGTTAACTCATATACGACCTCGCCAACTGTCCTCAATATCTCAAAAGTGCCAATATACCTAGGGCTAAGCTTGCCCCGCCTCCCAAATCTCATCACGCTCTTCATGGGTGATACACGGAGGAATAATGTGTCACCAACGGTAAACCTCAATGGTCGACGCCTATGATCCGCATAGATTCGATGTCTTTTATGAGCTGTCCTGAGCCTATACTGAATCGCCCTCATATGATCTAAGATCTCCTACATCACGTCTGTATGGCGCGGCCTAGACTCAGTAGACTCAAACCAACCAATTGGAAAGCGACAATGTGTACCATATAAGGCTTAAATGGGGCCATCTGAATACTGGAGTGGTAGTTGTTGTTGTACGCAAACTTAGCCAAGGGCAAGAACTGATCCCACTACCTCTAAAGTCCATGATATAAGCCCGCAACATATCCTTGAGAACCTATATAATGCACTCTGACAGACCATCAGTCTGCAGGTGGAAAACTATGCTAAGGTCGATAGGGGCACCCAACTCCTCTTAAAGAGTCCTCCAAAAGCTAGATGTGAACTGTGAGCCTCAGTCTGAGATGAAAGAAATAGGCACACCATGAAGGTGAACTACCTCTCGAATGTAGATACGGGCTAACATATCAGTACTATAGGAAGTATGAATAGGAAGAAAGTTTGTTGACTTGGCCAATCGATCCACGATGACCCAAAAACTAGCAAGACCATGGGGAAGTGCGAGCCAACCCCACAATGAAATCCATGATCCTCTCCCATTTCTACTTGGGAATGGGTAATAAATAAAGCTCGCCAACAGGCCTCAAATGCTTGGACTTAACCTGCTGACAACTCAAATAATGGAAATATAATATGCAATAACTCTCCTTATGCCACTCCACTAGTAGTACTGTCTCAAGTTACAATACATCTTTGTGGTGGCTGAATGGATAGAATATCTGGAGTCGTAGGCCTTTCTAAGGATCATCTGAATTAAACCCCTAACTCTCGAAACACAAAGATAACCACCAAACCTCAAAACCCCATCTTAATCTAAGCTAGCCTGACCGGTATCACCTCCTAAAACCCAAAATCGCAATGAAACTCACTTCTTATCCTTAAATTGATGACTACAGATCTGGTCCAATAGGGATGAATGAACTCCCACATAAGCTGATACACACCAGGAATTTGAGATGTCAAGTGGAATCTCCGATTAGATAAGGATTGGATGTTGAAGGCTAATGGTCGCTCTACGATAGAAAGAAAGGCTAGACTACCCATACTCATTGCCTTCTGACTCAAGGCCTTTGCTACTATATTCGCTTTGCCTGAATGGTATATAATAGAAAGGTGATAGTCCTTCAGGAGATCAATCCAGTGGCTCTGCCTCGAATTGACATCCCTTTGGCTTATAAGGTACTAAAGTCTCTTATGATCAGCTTAAATCTCGCATCGAACTCCATACAGGTAGTGCCTCCAAATCGTAAGTGTAAAAACTACCACCGCCAACTCCAAGTCATGAGTAGGGTAGTTGTGCTCGTATAGCTTAAGCTTCCTCGAAGCATAAGAATAAACCGACCTTCTTGCATCAGTACACAACCCAAACCAATGCCGGGTGCATCACAATAAATGGTGAATCCCTCTCCCTTCATTGGAAGAGTCAATATAGGAATGGTGGTAAGCAACTCCTTGAGCATAAGAATAAATCAAAATTCTAGATCACTATCTTAATCCTTATGATCTAGAATATTCAATATAATCTTGAGTAGTTAACAAGAAGCTCCTCTCTCACTCCTCTGACCATACAAATAGGGAATCCTAGTAAGTCAACCGAGTCAGAGGTGCCGCTATAGTAGAAAACTCCTCAACAAAGAGCCTGTAGTACTAGGCCAATATAACAAAGCTACGAATCTCAAACATAGAGGTAGGTCTGGCCCAATAACAAATAGACTCAATCTTTGCCAGATCCACCATAATGCCATCCTTGGACACCACATATACTAAGAATGCTACGGACTCAAGCCAAAACTCTCACTTTGAGAACTTGGCATAAAATTGCTGATCTCTCAAAGTCTGGAGCATTACTCTCAAATGTTGCTGATACTCCTCTCGGCTCTACAAATATACAAAAATTTCATTGATGAAGACTATGAAAAAAAAGTCCAAATACGGCTTAAACAGATGGGTCATCATGTCTATGAATGCGGCAGGGCATTAATCAACCCAAAAAACATCACTAGGAACTCATAATGGTCGTAACGAGTCCTAAATGTGGTCTTAGGGACGTCTGTTGCCCTAATCCTCAACTGGCGATAGCCATATCTCAAATCAATCTTAGAAAATACCACAGCACCCTCAAGCTAGTCGAATAGGTCATCAATCCTAGGCATAGGCTAACGGTTCTTCACCATCACCTTATTCAATTTCCTATAATCGATGAACATCTGCATAGTACTGTCTTTCTTCTTAACGAATAGGACTGAGCACCCCAAGGTGATACACTAGACCGAATAAATCCTTTATTCAAGAGATCCTAAAGCTGAACATTGAGCTCCTTGTGCTCTACGGGGGACATAATATATGGTGGGATAGAAATAGGACAAGTACTCGGTTCTACATCAATAGTTAAGTCAATATCGCAGTTAGGATGAAGGCAAGACAGATGGATAGGAAACACATCTGCACACTCTCAAATTATAGGTACTAAATCAACTGTAGGGCCCTCCCTACTCACATCTCTATAATAAGTCAAGTATGTCAAATACCCGCTAGCCACTAATCTCTAAGCCCGAACAAAAAAGATCACCCCAACCAGCATATGACTGCAAGAGCCCTTCTACACCACCAGGGGAATACCAGGTATGGCTAAGGTAACGGTCTTGGCATAGAAATCCAAGACCTCATAGTGAGGGGATAGCCTATCCATGCCAAGAATTAAATCAAAATCCATCATATCAAGCAAAATAAGATCAACCCTAGTGTCCCGCCCCTGGATAGCCACCACATAGGATTTAAAGACCTGAACCACTACTAAAAAACACCTATCAGGCTAAAAACATACAACGACTCAACTAATGGAAATGGACTCATACTCAATCTAGGGACATAATATATATATATATATATATATACATAAGAATATGTAGAGCCAGGATCAAATAAAGCAGATGAGGGCTGATGGCATAATAAAACTATACATGTGATCACATAGTCCAAGGCCTCAACCTCTACTCTGGATGGAGCAATATAAAAGTGGTGGCTCCTCTACCCTGCGTATCAGCTTTGCCTCCTAACCTGCTTCTCCCAGGGACCTCCTGGATGACCACCCCTGGAGTCCAAGCCCTTTGTCCTCCTCGAATTGGAGGTGCTAGTGTTGGCGCAAGTCTATCTGCCTGTGGAACTGGTAAGCCTAACCTGAGGTGAGGGCACTTGCGGGACCAATGATCTAGCTCCCTACACTCATAGCACCCCCCCCCCCCCATAAATGCCAATTGAAAGTTGGAGGTCTGTCACCTAGGCCTGAAGAACCCATTTGCGAACCACATCTTCCCTGACTTGGACCAATACTAGAGCTAATATAACGGTGCTGACCACCCACTAAAGTCTGAAGAGAGGCCTGGAAGGGGAAGCTAGACTGAACCGACTAAAATCCCTGGCGAGATCTATCATAGAACTCCCAGGGTCTAAAGCGGCACCCATTATGGCTATCCTTCGACCTATCTCTCTTACCACTGCCCCCTTGGGCCTCACGATAGAGCTACTTAACCGTGGGGGTATGTCATACCACCTCCAAAAATGAGTGGCCCGCTGAGACTAAAAACTGAGTCTCTATTCACAAATAGAGCCTCAATCCTCTAACGAAGCACCAAACTCTCTCCTCCTCTATGGGTAAGATCATGGTGGTATTTTTGGAGAGCTCATAGAATCGGATCTCGAAGCTAATATCTGATGCTCTTGGGGATAAACTAGGCTAAGAAGACCTCTAAAAACTCACCCTACATCACTAGTGGGGACCCCGCTCAATTAGTCTCTAAGTATGTACACCACCACTACCGGGCAGAACCATCTAGGTGATAAGAGGTGAAGTCGGCTCCTCACGACTCTACTAAACCCAAGGTCTACAGTTGCTCTTGGAAGGTGAGTAGAAACTCATAGGCATCCTCACCCACAACCCTATCAAACCTCAACGGTGATAGTCTAAGGAACACTCCGAGCATCTTCTGCTCTCTAAGTGGCATGAAGCCCTCCAAATCATCCAATTGAGCAGTGGCTACTGGTGGCTGCTGGTCAACTGGTGCCTTTGGTGCTGGTTGGTCCTACGGGACCGGAGAAACTAGAGTTGGGGCCTTCTATATACCCCTAATGGCAGCAAATATCTAGGCGAACATAGCTTATGAGTTCGGAGCTGTGGCTGGGCTAGTCTCGGGCCTACTAATTACTGATGTACTGGAGCTACTGGTGGCTCTACCTCTAGCTCTGTAGTCTGCTTTGTATCCTAAGCTGGTGTTGCAGTCTTGGCACAACCCCGTGGTCGGCCCCTACATCTAGCGCACGTGCGAGCCATCTGTTCAAAAAGTGGGAAAAGTGAGATTTCCAGAAACCAACAAGAAACATATTACACGACAGCAGTACAAAAGAGACACATTCTTAAAGACATCCTATAGCCTCTCGAAGATAAGTCACGGATATCTCCTCGCTGATCTGCAGGACTCTACTAGATGTTAGCTCTATACAAGTGATATTGGTGACTCTGATACCAACTTATCACGACCCAATTTGTCAAGTCGTGATGGCACCTACTATAACCCACTATTAAGAAAGCCAACCCATATACTAGAACTGTAAGTAATAGGATTTTAGGGTAGAAGACTAGCAATACAATCTAAAATAGTAAAGAAATAATCGGAGCATACATGAACAGATGAAAGTAACTAAATATATACAAACCAAAATATGCCCCTTAAACCTGGAAGTCATATGTACAGATGTACTAAAAAAAGAGTACAAGTCCCAAAAATGGACCACGAAAATAGAGTTGTCCCAAAAAAAGATAGGAAAAATCTATAAACAGAGGGAGACGGATAAATCAAAGACGCAATGTTCTCACCGTTACCTCCAATCACAAATGTAGCTAGCTCGAATCAACCCCAGTAGCTAGTACTCGGACCTGCATCATGAAAATAGATACAGAGTGTAGTATGAGTACCAAAACAATAGGTACCTAGTAGGCATTATAGGCCGACTAAGCAAGATAAGCAAAAGTAAATTGAATGCAACTAAATGATCACAGCCAAAGGCAAATATAGGTATGTACACGAGTGTACTCAACAAACAAAAAGAAAGAATCTAGCTAAATCCTCTAGGCTCCCATAAACCCGACGGGTATGCTTGTGCACAAGTATAAGGTAACAACATGAATGGATCCCCTTAATACCAACAGGAGCAAAGAAAAACTGAAGTAAAATGAATGGAACTAAAAGGATTCCAATAATATCACCATTTCCCAAACTTTAATCAAACCATTTCCAAACTCTAATAACTCAACCTGAAGCTGAGAGTAGATGTAGACATTGAACTGAAGATTCATCAGGAAATCAGGAATTGAACTACTTGTAAGCTGGAACACAGACTTTGACCGAGTAACTTTAGCTAATAAGTCAATACAAGTAAGATAGACCATGGACTTTGACCTGGTAACTGTAGCTAAGGGAGGAACACGGGTAAGCTAGACCATGGACTTCAACCAAGTAACTATAGCTAAGGAGCTTAATCACAAGTAAGCTAGAATACTAAATTTAACCTGATAACTATAGCTAGGAAATTGAACCAAATTAGAATCAGCGACCAATCGTGCATCACGGAGAGTACCCCCAAACCGAGTATCATTAATGCACCACTCCAGCTCGAACCAAATATAACCCGAATCACCAAAAAGACTCCCAAGAATTAAGAACCAAGTAATACATGACCAATAGTAGAATGGGGTGTTATAGAGGTAAGTCCACAAGATGTGTTACCGCGTAGCTAAAGCTCAGACTATTAAACTTTAGTCTGCTATAGAAATCTACAGAAAGCAAACCATCTGAAACTACGTCGGAGAAGTTCTAAGGCCCAATGACACCAAACTCGTGCAAGTCTAAGGAAATCACTATTCTAAGCCTAGACTAAGGCCCAATATGCTTCCAAACATATAACCATAAGCATGATATTCACCACAAGGCATGTATGATCACCATTAACAGGAATCATTCTTGCACAGTCCAACAATTTCCCAAAAATAACACCTAGGGCATAGAATCTAGGAATTTAGCATGCTCAACATCCAACCCCTTCAAACTCATATAATTCAATATACAATTGCCTAAACATGCTTAGTATAATAAGGGGAAAACCATAGCCTCCTTGTAGGGCGACTTCGCGTGCTCAAACTCACAAAACTGGAGTTTTTTCCTTTTGAGCAGCCTCTGAATGCTGCCATACAATCAATAATAGAATCACAATGTTAATACACTAATTATGACATTAAAATTATCAAAATCGGAGATGGGCTAATTTTGGGGTCCAAAATGGGAAATATAGGACCCGCATCCAAAATTCCAGAATTAACCCCAAAATCTAGTCTAAAGCAGCACCCCAAGCTCACAAATCAATTTGATAAACAGTACAGTGTTAGGAAACGAAACAAAATGGGCATGCAACGAAAATCTCATAATCAAGCTAAAAGAGCATTTGTGACAGCTTCTAAAAGCAGAAAAAATCCCAAAAATGGAACCCCCACGACCTAAACTAATCACACTACGATGTTCCTTGCTAAAAAATACACAAGTTAGTCTCAAGAATCACTAAAAATGGATCTAGGATAATCAAGTTACAATCCTCAAAATTTCATCAAAAATTCAATCGGAAAATGACTAGAATAGTAGATAATTACACAAATTTACCTCACATGAAGCTTTCTCTCAAATTTTTGAGCTCACCACTGGATTTCCCATGAAACTCTCTTGAATTTAGACCCTTAAATCGTCAATTTTTATTGAGAAATGGAGGATAAATCAAATTTAGAATTTAAAAGGTGATGCTGAAATAGTCCTTGATCTTTTATTAAAAGACCAGGACTTTGACTTTCACGAATGTGACCTATGTGGTCTGTGAACGCATAGCTCAGTGAGCTTTTCCTTTGCGAAGAAGGTCAGAGGCCCGCAAATGCAGAGGAAACAAATTTGCACCTCCGCGAACGCGGCCAAGGCTCCGCAAAAACGGAAGCAAAAAAGACATACCTCTACGAACACAGCACATAGAACAACTTCCTAGACCTCTGCAAACATGGCCAAGGGCCCGCGATCTCGGATAACAATTCTGGCTGCACCAGATATTAGCTAAAAAGATGATATTTCTCAAGTTTAAATATTCTGACGGGGTGCTCAGAATTTGTTTAGAATCCCATGCGTGTAAACGAGATATGCTACCCCACCAAATTTGATGTTCTGGACTCAATAAAGCAGTCAAAATTTTCATATGAGGTCATTATAATCGAAAGTGGATCCCAAACCCAAGGGTCATTTTGAGCCAAAATCTACAACAGGCCTCAAAATTAGACCGAAAGCCTCGGAGAGAGAATGAAGGATCATTCTAGCCCAAACTCGACATTACGGAACTAACCGTGCTATCAGAATTTTCATCCGAGTGCATTTTCCAAGAATGTTAACCAAAGTTAACTATAGGCCAAATTTTAAAGGCAAAAGCGTCAAATGGTCCTAAACTCATACCGATTGTCTCGATACTCAAGCCGACCACGCTACTAGCCTAATTTAGCCAATTCGGAGCTAATGCAACCGTCAAAATTCCATTCTTAGGTTATTTCCTGAAGTTATGACCAAAGTCAACTTTTCAAGTTTAAAAGCTCCAAAATAGGAAAATGGGCCTAAAACCCAAACGAACGACCAGGCGACCGAACAGTTAGTGCCAACAAGTCCTAAATGACTTGGGGTCACTATATGAATGCTCTAAATGATAGAATGAATGCTTGAATTCAAAAATCACCAAGAGGTTCATTACAAGATGCCACCACTATTGTTGATACAAATAATTAAGCAATGTAATCAATCACAATACCAAGTAATCTTTCCAATCATTATGCAAGATAAAATATAAAATAAAAAAGACGAGGGAATTATTCCTCTCTAAATAAAAAGAAGTGAGATTCTTTCTATTGATAGAGCTTTAATGTCTGTGCATAGAATCTTTTGTTTCCCTTCCATTCTGTTCTTAAGGTAGTTGGGTCGGAATCTGTGTGATGGTTCGAAAGTCATTTCAAATATTCTTTGCATCACCTCCTGACCACAAACATGGACTTTACTCATCAAATTAGGTTTCCTCACTTACTCTATCAAAGAAAGCTAATAAATTCACATATTTATCACGAAGCATGTGCCCTCACAAGGAAAATTAGTCCAAAGATAAATTAAGGACTAAGCATCAAAAATATTCTCGCACTCACAAAAGAATTCACATATATGCACAGAGAACCATAGGCTTACCATTATGTACATCTCCACTAATTTAGCATTCTTGAATAAAATCAAAATAGGACGTTAATAGATTGTAATGCTGGCTAGGGGACAGGTATGAAACTATATAATAGTGACTTTAACTTTCCAATGCACTTTGAACTCTATTAAATTTTATCACTTCTTTTTTCAACTCTCTCTTTAATTATTTTCCCAAGTAATTCTCATTATATCAGGAATGCTTCAATCATTTTTTTATTAATTTTTTTTCATGTTACAATGCTTCTAAGAGGGTCTTCTCATCATGAGTAACTAGCATTGGTCACCCCTTTTTTGTGTACTCAACCATTCCTTCTCTTCAGATTAATAATACTATCACAATTTATACTACAATGCTCAAGGAAGCAGGAAGTAAAAATTAGGGATTCTAAAAAAATGGATCAAGATAAATATAAGGCTACCAAATGAAAGGCTACATGCACAAAGGGGTTACTAGTGATATAATATCTGAAAATGCTAAAATTTACCAGACAAATCAAAGAAAGTCAATTATCATCTTCTAAACAAAGTAACACTTTTTATTTCGCTTCAATAACATGTAGGGCGAGTTCTAGACTATGATACAAAATATGGAATATCTAAAAACAACATCACCACACATAGCACAAGTCTCAATAAAGATGGACCAATTCTACTTCTAATATAGACAAGATCATAGCAACCTATAAAATAAGAATAAGTTATATACAGAGTTACAACCATGAGCCTAAGTGGCAAAAAAAATTTATTTTATACTCAAATACTCACTAAAAAGTGCTACTCAAACTCAGGCCTAAATTTCTAATATCAAACAAGTCAAAAAGGTCTTTTTTTTATCTCCAAATAAAATAATAATAATTTTTTAAAAAATACTCTTAAAAAAAGTTATTTGTTCAATGGGTCTTCCCTTGAAAAGGAACCTAAAATAAAAATCAAGGAGTGAGCGAAGCATGCTCTAAAAATTCTAGGAACCTTCAAAACTATTTTAACCTAAAGAATAAACAAAATATATTTTTGTATATTTGGACTTTTTCAAAAACAAATCAACTAAAAGTAAATAAATAAAATCCTATATCACACTTCACCCTTAAAATATTGGAAGATATTTCACCCGACACTTAAAATCATGTTTTGTTTCCAAAGCAATTTATAGAAAAGAGATGATGAAGAACAAGGGAAAGAAATACTCCCTGAGACCCTTTAGGGCCTAGCTAGTAACATGTTTCTTCAATTTTCATCAAGGGTCGCACGCATCCCACACTTAAGCTCAAAAACGTGTTCCTTATCTTCAAATTTAAGTACTCAGAGTTCTTCTAAATCTGCAACTCAAAACAACACAAAAAAGACACTAAAAAAATTAAAATAAGAAGCTACACAACAAATTGAGTTGCCCCTCAATAAACTCTTGATTTAAAGTCGCGGATTGCACCCTCAATTTTGCATCAATTTGTTTTTATTTAGCCCAAGGGGTAGTGTTACAAAAATAAAAGAACCAAGCAATAGAGATAGTATATTGCAACTCTTTGCCCATAAATGAGGCATGTAATATTTTGACTTTGGCATAACAAATTCAAGAATATAGACATAGTTTTCCTCCTTAAATTCTTCCATATGCTCGAATGGTTCAATTAATATTTCACTATCTAAACATAATATAGAAAAATAATTGGAGTGAGATTCAATATGTCTTAACTCATGAATTGTATTCTATTTACATCCTCATATTTGCACACACTAGAGTTTTCAATAATATTATCTACTTCCTTACAAAACTCTAGTGTACTCTTCTCAACAGTGGCAACATGAATAAAAGTATGATCAAGTAGTTGGCCCTCCAGTTTTAGTTCTTCAAGTTGCCTTATGAGCATCTTTTCTTCCTAACTAAATTGTTGGGCGTCAAACGCATCAACCTCTGCACGCAACTCATCATTTAAATTGTGAATATCCAAGCCAAACATATCAACCTCATACATGAGCTTAGTTATTATTTTATATAGGAGTATCAACGAATCTGTCATGTCCCCATACATTTTATCTTGTCGGGAAAACAATTTAACCTGTAAGAATCCATTATATCAAATGTAACAAGAATTACAAAAACATTATCACAACATACTTTTTCAGATAACATCTTAAGAAGAGTAAAAAAAATAAAGAAAAATAAATTAAAAATAATACTTAAGAAAAATAAAAAACAAGGACTACAAATCAAAATAAATCCCTGAAGACAATATCTAATCCAATATTCCCTGGCAACGCCGCTATTTTTTATAATATGCAAATATACTTCTCGAAAAAAAATATAAACAGACGTCGGTAATATATTTACCCAACTATGAGTCGGGGTCGATCCCTCAGAAATTATGAAATAATATTGTCAGTAGCACAATTTAACTTGATAGCCATTATTTTAAAAGGGGGGATTTAAATTTTGACAAAAGAAAATAAAAAGAATACAAATAGTTTGGAACTAAATATTTATTTGTATTTAGATTATTAGAAGCACCTAGGAATGTGTTCCTCGTGATTCCACAACTCAGTTACAATATTGTATTAGTGATCTATTTTAGTTGTTAGCATGCAATATCGATAAGTTAAGTTCACCTGAGGGGTTGGTCCCCTAAATAAGTGAATTTCACCGCACAACTTTATCCGTCTACGGGCGTATACTTTACTAACCCTTATATTTCACCCCAAATTAGCTATCCCTTGCTCTGTTCAAGATATTAGATGAGGGTTGATAACCTCAGATCTCCGTTGTATTAATTAGTTTTCCATTTATCACCTCCTTGGTCCGGCAAGTAAGAATAAGGCGCATTCTAATATTTGCAACCATTAAAAAGCAATCAAAGCAAAGAGAAAAATAATACATGCATAAAAATCATTCAAGAAATCACTTTTTACATTAATTTTAATAATTAATCATGGTTCCTACAATCTTAGTTATGGAATTTAGCTACTCATTATTACAAAAACACAATCAAAATTTATAAAAATAAACTTGCTTGTGTCAATTCTGAAAATTCAAGAACAATAGCTAAAAGATCTTCCAAAAATTAAGAATACAAATAAATAATAAAGGTGAAAAAACAAATAAACCAAAATTCTCCGGCCTCCACGGGGCTCTTCCAAAGTTCTCAAGTTATAAAATTCTAAGTCCTATGCTATTAGTATCAGAGTACATAGTTCAAGATCCTTAGGATGTGTATGAAGCCGGGTCTAGTAGAGTCCTTCTTATCGGTATGAAGCGCACCACATCTATAATAGGGAGGCTATAGGACTTTAGGAATTATCTCACTTCTTTCATAATCTAAGTTCATGCGATAGAGTTTAACTCTGTAAAGTCTCTTTCTAACTCATGCATTTACACATTTATAGATCATGCCTTCAAAATGCACCTTCAGTCAGAGGAACGTTGACAATAATAAGATTCCACCAACTACTACGCCTCCACTATCTGGAATGCAAACAAGGAATCAATCCTGAGCATTAAGCCTAAGAATGAAAATGGAGCTCGAGAGGCTCCACAGACACATACTTCTCAGCCTACTCTTACTTTTGAGGTCGAGTTTCGAGGAGCGATCACTATTCTCACATAGTTAATCATTGCCCAGTCAGTACGTCAAACTGCTCTAGTCTCTAGCTCTAGCTCCTAAGAGCCCGTTGTTACTACAAGAATTAAAAACTTCTTAAGGATGAACCCATCAGTCTTCACTGGGTCCAAAGTTAAAGAGGATCCTCAAAACTTCATCGATAAGATATGGAAGATCCTCAAATTTATGCATGAAATCAAGATTGAGGGAGTTGAGCTTCTTTCTTATCAACTCAAAGATGTCGCAATTGTATGGTATAATCAGTGGAAGAAGAGTCATGGTGAGGATGTTCAGCCTGTTATTAGGGATAAGTTTGAGAGTGCATTTCTAGACAACTTATTTCCTCAAGAGCTGAGGGAAGCAAAAGTTGAGGAGTTCGTGAACCTGAAACAAGAGGGGTTGATTGTGAAAGAGTACATCCTTAAGTTCATCCAGGTGTCCAGGTGTACCCCATAAATGATTCTTAATATGAGAGAAAATATGAGAAAGTTTGTCTTTGGCCTAAGAAAACATGTGAAGAAAGAGTGTTAAGTTGCACTATTGATTTCAAACATTGACACTTCCAGACTCATGGTGTATGCAAAATAGGTTTAGGAGAATAAGAAGAGAGATATAGAGGAGCACCAGCATAAGAAACTCAGGTCTGCAGGTAATGAGGTTAACCACCAGAAGAGCAGTAATAGAAACCGGACATTCTTTCAAAAGAGATCTTTTGTATATGCACCATCATCGGCAAGTACCCCGACATCAAAAAACAAGAATGAACAAAGATATCAGAGTAACCAAAACTTCAAAGCTCAAGGAACTCAATCTCAGGAAAGTGTGGTCCAAGATTCTTCACGTAAGTCGCCTTGTGGTAAGTGTGGTAGACTGTATTTGGGAGAGTGTCATGATGGCACCTGTGTCAACTATAAGTGTGGTCATATGAGTCACTAAATATGAGACTACCCATCAGATAGGAAGGTAATGGGGAAAATAAGGTCCAATCTTCTTCAGCAACACCATATGGTAGAGCTAGCCAGAGAGGTACTACTTTGGGGGTAGGCAAAGGTTCAAATCGTCTGTATGCTATGGTTGGTCGCCAAGGCCAAGAGAACTCATCAGATATTGTTACTAGTATGCTTAAGATCCTTTCTTATGATGTTTATATCTTACTTGATTCAAGTGCAACTCTGTCCTTTGTGACTCCATCTATAGCTATTAAGTTTGGGATTCATCCCAAATGTCTTTTAGAGATCTTCAGTATTTCTACTCCTGCTAGTATGTCCATCATAGTTAATATAGTCTATCAAAGTTTTACAATTTCTATCTATCATAAAGACATCACAACCAACTTAGTTGAGTTGTACATGGTAGATTTTGTTGTCATTATAGGTATGGACTACTTTATATTTGTTATGCCTCAGTCGATTATAGAACTCGAGTTGTCAAATTTTATTTTCCAAACAAGCAACTTATTGAGTGGAATATTAGTCTAGAAGTGCCTAAGGGTTGTTTCATCTCATATCTTAAGGCCATAAAGTTAGTTTCTAAAGGGTGTATTTACCACATTGTTTGAGTTAGATATGATAGTATGGGGATACCATCCCATCAGTCAATTCCATTCATAATTGAGTTTCCTAAAGTTTTTCCTGATGACTTACTTGAAGTCCCTCCCGATAGAGAGATAGACTTCAAAATAGATGTTCTCCACAATACTCAACCTATCTCCATTTCACTATATAGAATGGCTCTGGTTGAGTTAAAAGAGTTGAAAGAGCTGTTGAAACATCTCCTTGATAATGGTTTCATTAGGTCGAGTGTCTCACCTTGGCGTACTCCTGTCTTATTCGTGTGAAAAAAAGATGGTTCCCTTAGGATCTGCATTAAATATCATCAGTTGAACAAGGTTACCAAAAATAAAAGGTATTATCTTCTAGAATCGATGGCCTATTCGACCAATATCAGAGTGCCACTTTTTTCTCTAAGATAAAATATCATATTAGGATATCATCAGTTGAAAGTAAGAGAAAGTGATATTTTGAAAACAACTTTCAGAATTCAATATGGTTACTATGAGTTCCTTGTTATGTCATTTGGTTTGACTAATGCTCCTACAATATTTATGGACCTCATGAACAAAGTATTTAAATAGTACCTAGACATGTTCATTATTGTATTCATCAACAACATTCTGATCTATTCTTAAAATGAGTAAAAGCATGCCAACCATATCCATATTATTCTCCAAACACTCAAGGATAAGGATTTGTATATAAAATTTTCTAAGTGTGAGTTTTTGGCTTGCATCTATGGAATTCCTAGGACACATTGTATCTGGTGAAGGAATTTGAGTTAATTCGCAAAATGATCAAGGTAGTAAAGAATTGGCCCTAACCCACATCCCTAACTGACATAAGAAGTTTCTTGGGTTTGGATGATTATTATTGAAGGTTTGTAGAAGTATTCTCTTCCATATCATCTCCATTGACTAAGTTGACTAAGAAGAAGACTAAGTTCCAAAGGTCTGATGCTTGTGAAAATGCTTTTCAAGACTTGAAAACAAGGTTAACTACTACTTCAGTATTGTCCCTACCCGAGGGAATTGATGGCTTTGTTATTTATTGTGATGCATCCAGAGTTGGACTGGGTTGTATGTTGATGCAAAAAGGTAAAGTCATAGCTTAAGCTTCTAAATAGATTAAGATCCACGAGAGAAATTATCTGACTCGTGATCTAGAGTTGGAGGCAGTAGTATTTGCTTTGAAAATATGGCATCACTATTTCTATGGTGTGCATATAGATGTGTTCAACGACTAAAAAAACCTCCAATATGTTGTTACGTAGAAATAGTTGAACCTGAGGTAGAAGAGATAACTTGAGTTGCTCAAAGACTATGACATGAGCATTCTTTAACATCTAGATAAAGTTAATATTGTTACTGATGCTCTTAGCAGGTTATCCATGTGGACTATTATTCTGGAGGAGGAGAAGAAGGATTTGGCTAAGAAAGTACATAGACTTGCACGTTTGGGAGTTCATCTTATGGACTCAAATAAAGTTTGTGTCGTTATTCAGAATGGGGCTGACTAATCACTAGTTATAGAAGTAAAGGAAAAAGCAAGACCTAGACCCCATCCTATTGCAGTTAAAGGAAGAAGTGCATAATCAGAAGGTGATGGTTTTTGTACAAGGGGCAGATGGCATATTGAGATATCAAAGTAGATTGTGTGTTCCAAGTGTTGATGATATCTAAGGAAAAATCATGGAAAAGGCCTATATCTCCAGATATTTGACTCACATGGGTTCTACCAAGATGTACCATGACTTGAGAGAAGTCTAATGGTGGAATGGTATGAAGAAAGATATTATAGACTTTGTTTCTAAGTGCCCAAACTGTCATAAGTCAAAGTTGAGCATCAAAGGCCATGTAGTGTGGCTCAAAATATAGAACTTCAAGAGTGTAAATGGTAGATGATCAATATGGATTTTATTACAGGCTTACCACCATCTCGCAGACAACATGATTTGATTTGGGTGATTGTAGACTACATGAATAAATGAGCCCACTTCTTGCCAGTTAAGACAACATATTCAATAGAGGATTATGCCAGATCGTACATTCATGAAATATTCCGACATCATGGATTATTCTTTTCTATTATCTCAGACAGAGGTACTCAATTTGTTCCTCAATTTTGGAAGTTGTTCCAAAAAGATTTAGGCTTGAAGGTAAATTTTAGTACCATTTTCCATACTCAGACAAATGGTCAAAAAGAATGTACAATTCAGACTCTTGAGGACATGTTGAGAGCTTGTTTCATTGATTTTAAAGATAATTGAGATGATCACTTGCCTCTTATAAAGTTTGTATACAACAACAATTTGCTCTCAAGTCCTCAGATGGCTCCTTATGAGGCTCTTTATGGGAGGAGATGTAGATCACCAATTAGGTGGTTCAAGGTTGGTGAAGCTGAGTTGATAGTGCCAAACTTGGTTCATCAAGTTGAGGAGAAGGTGAAAGTTATTCAAGAGAGGTTGAAAATCGCGCATAGTCATCAAAAGCACATACTGATGTTAGGAGAAGAGACTTAAGAGTTTGAAGTGAATGATTGGGTATATTTGAAGGTTTTGTACATGAAGTGTGTGATGAGCTTTGGGAAGAAACAGAAGCTTAGTCCCCGTAACATTGGTCCCTACTAGATTATTAAGAGAGTTGGTAATGTAGCTTATGAGTTAGATCTACCATCAGAGTTAGCAGTCGTTCATCTACTTTTCCATATTTTGATACTTAAGAAGTGCTTGGAAGATCCTTTGATCATTGTTTCTACCAAAAACATTGGTGTAAAGGATAGTCTGTCTTATGAGGAAATTTCGGTTCAAATTCTTGATCGCCAAGTTTACAAGTTAAGGACCAAAGTAGCTTCGGTCAAATTTTTGTGGAGGAATTAATTTATTAAGGAGGCTACATGGGAAGCTGAGGAAGAAATAAAATCTAGATACCCGAATCAATTCGTTCCTCCTAGTATTAATGTTGAAGGTAATGTTCCTTTCCTTATCTCAGATTTAGTGCCTTTTTGAGGGTTTGGGTATTTAAACTTTTGAATTTGTGCCTTGTGTAAATTCATAGCATGGTCATCATTCAAGGAAGAGTGATCCCAAAGGGGAGATATTGTGACATGCCAAAATATCCTAACTTAAATGAGTTCAAAAAGCCCAAAAGAAAGCTAGAAAAGTTCCTCAGAATAGTGACCCAAGAGTAGTACCTACGGACCATAGGAGCTATACAGGTCATAGGTAAAGCTCATAGATTACTCCCATACTTGGTGAAAAATTGAAGTTTATTGAGGCTCTTGTACAAGTGACCTCTACATCCCATAGAAGTTACTATGCACTGTAGGAAGTGCCCGTAGAAGGGACCTTAAGGCCTAGTTCAAAGACCTATTCCACGAACCCATCCCTACGAACCGTAAAAGGGTCCATAGACCCCGAACCCTTAGAGACCGTATAAATTTCCATGAGCATGTTTTACGACTAGTAGAAGTTTCTACGACCCGTAGAAGGGTGTCCACAAACCCAGCATGCAATTTCTAGTGAGCTCTAATTTGGGGTCCAAGTTTCTATAAACGGTCTTCTACAGCTCATATGAGTTCCTATGATATGTAATTTGACCCATAAATGGCCCTAAGATAGTTTAATAAAGGCTAGTTTGGTCTTTTTCCACCCTTTCCAAACTAAAACCCTAATGTTTTGGGACTAATATAGGTCCCTTTCGGTACCCTACAATGCTTTAACACTTAGAAAATTTAGGGCAAGGATTGGAGAGGAGAAAATGCTAGCATTCGAGAGTTTTAAGCAAGTTCTTTGAGTTTTCGCAAGAACATCATTCTTCTGTGTATGTAAGGCTAATCATAGTATTGGACTGAGTTTATCCTCATGCCCTATATCTTTGTTCAGCCAATATAAGTTATATCTATTTATATTGTGTTTTCAAGTAGTTATGCTAATTCTCATTGTGTTTGCTGCCTATGTAATTCCATTGCGATTATTCCATACCTAGAGTTCTTGAATTGTTTTTCATGGTTATATTCACATGAACCCTAACTGAGTATTTTCCATTGCTTTTACCATGTATTATTTTGAGTTGAAGAACGATGTGATTTCATGCCTTAATTAAGAAAAGAGTTTTGAACATATTATATTACTTGAGTATGCAAAGCCTTTCATCACTGTTTTTATGCATGAGTCTTCTCAAGCCTAAATGGGTTAGAATTATCATGCATTTATTTATCTTGAGACTGAGTTGAGGAACCAACTCTATATTTTAAATGCATTTACTGAGTAGATAAGTACAACTATTTTAAAGAAAATATATTGAGTTAAGAGAAGTTGAGTTAAACTAAGTAAAGTCCAATGAGACTAATTGAGTTATTATTCTGAGTATTTAATCACTTGAGTATATGAGCATTACTGCATATTATTTTGGGACTAGTATTGAAGACTGATTTGTGTAAAGGTGTAGATAACTCAAACCCCATAAATTATATATCCAACATAGGATAAGATTATATCATTGGGTTGGGCGACTCCTCACTTAAATTTCTCATATGGACTGTATTGGATCCATGATTTGAGTTTGTGTCCCTTACCCTGGTAAGATATTGGATAGTTGTTGCCATGACAATAATTTGTTGTATCATCACGAGGCTAATGGGTGATAGTTGTTAGTTAGAAAAACTCTCAAAGAGTAAATATTACTTCATTGAGTTGCATTCACTTAATTATATTCGTAAAGCATTGACTTATTTTATAATTGCTTTCTTTATTATGAGTTGAGATATTTTAGTAATTATTCCTTTGAGTATGTTCTCTTTTAGCTATTTTACATACCATATATTTTATATACTAACGTCTTTTGATGTTGTATCATTTTATGATGCAGATACAAGTATTAGAGATCCTCAATAGGTGCATCATTGAAAATCACATCCATCTAGCCGTTTGTGAGACCTCCTTTCATTCGGAGGAACTCCCTTAGTCACTTATTTATTAGTCTTTTGAGGTAGATGTGGGCCTTTCCCGGTACCTATCTATAGTCATTAGAGTCTTCATAGATATAGACAGAGTTTGGAGTTCATTTAATTTACTTGCAGAGATTATGTTTTAAACATTCTATCTATATCTTGAGTATTTGTGACTATTTATTTAGAAGTGGTATTCTTATGTTTTTACATACCCATCTTATTAAACAATTATGTCTGAGTTATGTCTTCTCTTGGGAACCAGCAATGATTTCTGAGTGCCGACCATGCGTAGGGTGCAGACTTAGAGTGTGATAATATCAAAGTGTAGCCTACACAAAATGCTATCCATATATCAATGTCTTTTGTTGAGGTTAATTTTAGCCTATTCAAGTTGAATTCCCAATCATTATGCACACACCCCTAGTCCTTTCCAATCTTGGTATATAAAGTTATTTTAAATCACTGTTTTCAATATTTAATAGTGATAACTCATAGTTGTTAGATAACCCCACCACCACCATCACCACCACACACATACATACTATTTTATATATATATAAATGAAGAGTCCCATCTGCCAGTCCTTGAGGTTCGACCCCGACCTAATTAATTAGGTATTGTCTTGCAATCTACCTCCTATGTTATGAAATATGAGACATAGTTGACCATTCATCCACATATCGAGTACAGACTAGAGATATATAAGAAATCTACAGATTATCTCAAAATACAAAAGACTATACCAAAATGCATAAAAGGAGACAGGTCGACCATAGGCACCAATAATCTCACTCTCAATCTCTAAAATACCAGCTGCAATAACACGAGAATCAACGGGGTCAACTAGAGCTCGAATCTGCATTAGGGAATGTAGAGTGTAGTATGAGTGATAAAACAATGGATACTCATTAGACATCATATGCCAACGAGCTTGCAATTCCAATAACATAATAATAAATGAGTAATTAAAAAGATAATAGGACAGTAGTAAAGGCATAAAAAATAGGCGTCAAAGTAAAGCTATGTAGGTAAATAAGGAAATCCATAAAGTTAACAAACCCTAACTAGAACTCCATACGCCCAGAAGGCACAAACGAAAGGCATATCAATGATAATTATACAATAAATAACCCGGTTGAACCCCATAAGCATGACGAGTACAAACAAAGCTACATTACTAAGTGCAACTCAGTAATAAACACCAACACCTTCTCGGAATCATACACCGGGATAACACCATGTAACCTAGCATCTCCAAAAATATTACGTTGGAATAGCAAGTCTTAACTTACCTAGCACACCCCAAAATCTTACATCAGAATGCCTATTCCTTCCTAGAATCTTACATCGGAAAGCCTTAACTTACCTAACATATTCCAAAATCTTATGTCAAAATCGCTAGTCTTTACCAGAATCTTACACTAGAAAGCCTTGCTGGAACCTAGCATGCCCCAAACACTTACGTCGGAATTGCTACCTTCCTACAATACTACATTAAAATACCTTTAAAAACCAAGTCTACCCCAAAATCTTACATCGAAATGACTACACAAAAACCTAGCAGCTCCCAAAATCTTACATCGGATCAGAAATATAGAACCCTAACATATTCCAAAATCTGATTTCCGAATAGCTACAACACTAATTAACCCCTCCCAGAATATCAACTCGAGTCAGCTATAACTCTAAAAGAAATAGGGTCCTGAACAAGTCCAGGTATTTCACTCGCTACAACTAATAGTTACACACACTAACAGGGCAACCCAAACATCACGACCTATCCTGAAGGGTTGTATCTAACCTAATTCCATTCCCAATACAAGCCTCATAGGCCACAAAATCCAATATATAAAACAAACACTAGCCCAACCTAGGCTAAGGCTCAAAATCTTCCATACTAAGGCCATTCTAGCCTATTCACAACACTCAAAAACAATTACAACATCAAACTACATATTATCAGCTTAAACATTACCCGAAATAACTACAATAAGGCTAAAGAAATTAGACAACAATAAAGATAAGGAATCGTGCTAACAACCAGCCCAACATTTAGCAAATTATCATGCTACAATAATCAACAAGCAAGGTCTAAGAAAAGTAAGTCGTAGCCTACCTTAAAGAAGAACACGCACACTCCAAGTCTCTAAATATGTGTTTTTCCTTTATAAGTAGCCTCTAAACTATTTCACACTATCAAAATAGTGACCTCAATATGAATACAATCAATTTGTCACCTATATTGCAATAAATGATATTGGGTCTAAAATTGAGCCAAAAATGGCATTGTGGGACCCATGCTAGGAATCATAAATTGAATCCTCCAATAGGTTACAAATAGATCAAGGAACTTGTGCCCCAAAAATAGACACAATACGAGCCATAAATCGCTTTAAAACAGCCTAACAAGAAAACTAGTTCAAGAAACCTAATTCTAGTTAAATTCAACAAATTAAACGAAAACATATGGGTTTAGGAGAATGAATAATGAAATTAACAATATATCCAAGATACTCCTAGATCAAGGCGAATAATCCCCCAAGAAATTGCCAAGGAAAGAGCTCTTAAACTACTAAAATCAAAAATGAAATAACAAAGAGGACATCAGTGATTTAATCACTGTAATTGCCATACCAGCGAACTTGACGTCGCAGGTGAGGCATTGCTGGCATGAGTAAAATCTCTACAAGAGTGGGGCTTGGCTACGAAGGTGCGAGGTCATAAGTGAGACCAAGGCCCACAGTAGCGAGGCTTGGTCACCTTCACAGGTGTGACCAATTCCCGTGGGGGAAGCTCCATAGATGTTATCCTAACCTCCGGAGGAACGGTTGCACCAGCTGTTGGGATTAAATTGCAAGTTTTAACCAGATTTTTGGAATTAGTTCGGAGTCTCACTAGTGCAAACTGAATATGTTATCCAATTAGAAACGACATTCTAGACTCAACGAAACTATCAAAACTTTCAGTGAAGGTCTTCTCAACAAAAAATGGATCCACTCATTCTCTATTTTAGCCATAAGGTTTATAAAACTTATTCCAATATTTGGTACCCCAACCAAAGGCACTTAAATATCAAACTCGACATTTCAGAGCTAACAGAACCATCAGAACCCCATTCCAAGGTCGTTTGCCTGACATTTTGACTAAAGTCAACTATTACTATTTTTCTTTAAAAAATAAAAGTACCTCAAAAATATCTTTCTTTCTTAATTGGTATGCCATGTCATTAATTTTTCTTATTACAATAATAGACCTATTGTAATGTCTCAATTCTTGAAAAATTACTTCTTCATGTGAAATGATCATTTTCCCTTCCCCCTAGTGTTTTCATAATTTTTTTGTTTTGTGGGGATGGTTATTATGATTCTCGCGGTGATCAAATGTGATTTTGGTGATTTGAGACCTTGAATTAAGTTTTTAATGAGATAGGTTCTTTGGGCATCGGATGGGAATTACATCAGTTCTATTGTGTCTGAAACATCGAGTTTGGTCTAGTTGGGTATCAACTTAGATCCTCAGGACCTTAGAATTCATTTTTGGAAATTTAGGCTAAAAGTTGAGTTTTATACCAAAAAGGGGTCCGGGAGGGTATTTTCATCATAACAAAAAAAAATTGGAAATCTGATGATTTCATTGAATCCAGAATGTCAAATTCAGTGTAGTAGCATAACTGATTTATTTTTAATCAGACACCGAACAAATCCCAAGAGTCTGATCGAAGAGTTGGAATTTTGGACTGCTTCTATTTCAGGTGCAGACCCAAATCCTTTTCTATGATCTCTATGACTTGGCCCATATTCGCAGAGTGCCCTCTTCCATAGCTTTGTGTTTGCGGCATAAAGCGTGTGTTCGCGATGAAGGACCCTTGTGTGCTTGGCGTTCAGGGCTACGAGCCCGTGTTCGTGGAGAGTTGTCCTAATGTGCTCGGCTATCATGGAGTTAAGTGACCGCGATTGTGGAGAAAAAAATCTTGCCTGAACAATGTCACTATGGTAAATAAGCCTTTTTTTCCATTTCCACCATTTTCAAACATTTGGAGCTTGAGGAAGGCGATTTTTGGAGATATTTTTCAGAAAAATTCATTTGGGTAAGCTTATTTAACAATATTTATCATTTTGTTTCAATTTTATCCTCTTAAATCATTTCAATGCCAAGATTTCAAATGGGTTTTGGGGGGGTTTTCTAATAAGCTTCGAAATTCGATTTTCTTTGATTTCTAATCTGTTTCTTGTTCAAAATTAATGAGTTTTTCAACTACGAACTCCTCTTGATGTGTAGAATCTGAATTTCAAATAAAAATTTGATTTTGCTCTTTTCATTTTCAAGGTTATTTTTGGACAATTTTGACCCCAATTCTAAACCTTTCAATATAGGTATTATTAGACTCCTTTTGATGAACTCTTTCCAGTCTTGATAGTTGAGGATCATTTCGAAGTCGGTATTTGAGTATAGAGCTCTGGTTTAGGTGTTCGTACGAAGTTTTGGCCTTTGAGGTAGATTTTGTTATCCTTCTTTGAGACTGAAATTAGGTAATTAGTCATTATAGACTTTTGGATGGGGTCATAATATGAGTTGGGACTGTTGATTACACTGCGATCCTTGTGTGGGGGCTTAATTATACCGTGTTGTCAGTGTGGGGGCCTTATTTGCCATTTTCTTTTCTTTAAGAGCATGTGATTCATAATTTGCCTGTAAAAAAAACGTGTAATACTATTTGACTTGTAATGCCCGCATGAGAAGTTGAGCTGGGGGTTTTGATCATCACTTGAATAATGAAATGTCTTTAAAAAGGTGAACTTGTATTTCAATGTATCCCTTTCCCATCGATATCTCCTTGATGGTGTATATCATGTTTAGGTTGAGTTTTGAGAACTTTAAACCTTTTTACATATTGAGTTGAATATTGACTCCTATCATATGTGTTGTGATGCATTCATCCTTATTCATCATATCATTGATTTTGGGAAGTTGCGAAATGTGAAAAAAAATGAGAAAGAAAATGTGACATCTTTTTAAATCATTGACCATGAGCTAGGTGGCAAGTTAATGAGATATTGAGATTATGATTTGGTATATGGACTGTGAGTTCCCCATAGGTCCTTGTCTTAAAGTCTTAGCTCGACATGTTTATATGACAGGTTGTGAGACAACTTTGATTCCACCGTACTACCATACCATTGCATCATCTTATTGCATTGCATTGCATGATAATTTTGATTCCAATGTATCACCACATCATTGTATCATCTCATTGCATTGCATTGCTCTTTGGATTATTTGAATTATCTAATCATATGTGATATTGAATTGTCCCTATATATTTACTTTAGTCATACCATTCTATATAAATTGGCAGCACCAATGCCGAAATGGAACTTTTCTATATGAAGGTGGAAGCATTCCTTAGTTTATTGCATAAGCTTGATTAATTCCTTATAGTCAGTTGGTCAAACCTACAGAGTACATGTGGATTGTACTTACCCCTACTTCTGTGTCCCTTTTGATGCAGATCCTAGTCAGAGTATTCCACATGGCAACTGATTTCCTCTAGCAGTTTGTGTCATATCAGATTAGTGGTGAGATCCTGTGATCTAGATCACTATTAGTTCTATCTTTTTCTTTCAGTCTTTACTATTGTTCGAAGACTTATGATGTATATCGAATTCGATTGTTGTATTAGATACTCTTTAGACTTATGACACCTGGTTTTTGGATATTTTCTTTGTTATTCTTCTTTTTGTTTCTTTTGTGGCTTGACTTCCCTTTTGGGAGTCTCGTATGAGATTTATTATTAAGCTTACACATCAGGTTGGTTTTGAGATATGTGTCATGATGACCTCGGTTTTTGGATCGTGACACCTATTTAACTCATCAATCTCATGTCTTATATCACTACAAGAAAAATGTAAATTATGTGGAAATTATACATGAAACATCATAGGTAATCTAATTTTCTGCGAATTCACTACCAAATAAGATTTGATGGAAAAACCTTTGTTGGTAATTCTTATATTGAAATTTTTTAAATCCCTAAGTAAGTTATTTGGGTATTTTAATTTGCATTTAAAATATTTTTGTGCAAGAATTACTAGATGTTCTCAGAAATTTTGGATAAGGAATTCGCGAAAAGATGAAACTTTCTTGGGGATTTTTCGAAAATAACTACCCATACAAAATTCAAGTACGGCTGACATAGATAAAAATTTGTAGAAAAAATAAATTTATTATTTTTACTTTTATTTTCGATTTAATCTCTCCATCTTTTTGCCCTTTGTTACTACTATATCATGTTATATCTTATCATCCAATTATCAAACACCAATATATATCCTTACCTCATCTCAAACCCATATAAAGCAAACAGTTATGTAGATTGTCGATTTTACTCAAATAATATATGATTATTCCGGATTAAGTTGCTTACTAATAAAGATTGAAACTTTATTTCTTTTGTCAATATGGTAAATTAATTTCTTTCCTTAGGGGATGACATGTGTCACCTCCTAAGGAGGTGTATATATACATGTTTGATGAATAATTCCTTAAGTTCAGCCTCTACACTTCGAACAATTTTTAAAGAGAACAAAGGAAAAGAAGAACTAGAACCCTAGAGAGAGAGAGCTACGGATTTGGCCTAGAAAGGTAAGTCCTCCAATTTTGTTCTATAAATTAATTATCCATGGTGTATTACGATGGAATGAAGGTGTTATTAATATAAATTTATGGTTTGGTGCAGCACCAAAAGGATAACAAACAACAACAAAGTTTCAGTCGCATTAAGAGGACTTCTGAGGTGAATTTTGGCATGTTTTGGATAAGGTAAGGTCTTCCTTTTCAAAGTGGAGTTAATAATGTTGTTATGGAGTGTACTACATGTTTAAACGAAGCTGGGAGTAAGAAAATTGCATAAGTATGCTTGGCGATAGAAGCAAACTAAATTGAAGTCATTTTAGTTAAATCGAAGTCAAGTAGTGTGTTATGATTGTGGTACTGTGGATGGGAGGTCCTTGGTTGTGTGTTGCAGGGCTGGAAAGTATTCTAAAAAGGGTGTGTTTTCTTCTATTTCAGCCACACGACCCTCCATTTCATGTGATTAAAGGTTTTATGAAATAGAGATTAAAAACCCTATTTTGGTATCATAGTTTTAAGCGAGCTGTTTGGAGTTTATATTGTGTAATGTTGAAGTGGTTTACTTGTATATAAGCTGTTGATTGTTGTTGTTGGTTGTCTGTAATAATTGAGAATGTAATTGGAAGTTTGTATAGGGCAAGTTATAGGGAAAGTGCTACCCGATTTCCGTTGACTCATTAACTAATTAAGGGACTAGTCGAGAAAGGCAAGCGGGGAAGTGAATTCTATAAATGCTCGAATACAACGTAAGATGTTGGAAAGTCGAGGGTTGTTGACAGTCGTATTTGCTTTTGTGTTTAATAGGTTCAAAGGACAACGAGGCAAACGTGGTTAAGAGCGATCCATAAGAGGTATGTAAAGCTACCCTTCTTTTCTCTTGATATGTCCTTGACATAAATATGATGTTGTGATGAGATGGTTATGGCACCGAGTCCCTTGATGGGCTGGGTATGGTATATGTATATAACGATCGGTCCGAATGTCCCTCGACACATGTAACTATATAAGGATCAGGTCGTACGTTCCTCGGCACATATGTATATGATGACTACATGAGGGACAGTAGGGAATATGTAAACATTATCCTTTATCTTCTTTTGGCATATCTTAGATGTAAGTTAAATATGTTACGAGCTCCGGGGTAATTCCATTCCTAAGTTCCGAATGTTCTTCTTGTCTTTTATTCACTTTTAGATGTTAAACTCTTGAAGTAGTTAAACTACCTTCCTTGAACCCTCGATATGTTAAGAAATAACAGAGGTATAAGCCCTTAGTCCTAAGGACTATATGATAACAGGTATCCCCGATTCTATAAGCTGGTAGCACTATTTTGGTATATTTATACGGTTCCTAAGGTCCCAATTGATATGGCCCCTACTAGCATTTAAAGAGAACTTGGGATGACTACAATACTACTCTGGTCCTCAAACGATAGATTGTTCTTCTTATTCCATCGAGTCTTAAATGATGATTTAAATTGCATATGGATGGTTACTCACTACTCCACTCGTGTATATTATAACACTTCTTTCATCGAGTCCTGGGTCGGGTACATAATCGTGCACAGTTCACTGTATTATCCACTGAGTCCCTCACTAAAGGGTCGGGTATGCCATATGAAGACATGATAATGCAATGACATGATTGACTTACTGAGTCCCTTACTAGAGGGCTAGGTATGTATGTATATATATGATGATGTGGTGTGATAAGGTGATGATGGCGCCGGGCCCTATGATGGTCCTATAGATATATGATTCACCGAGCCCCCAAAAAGGGATGGCTATACTATATGATATGAGCATGCATGCTTTTATGATTCACAAGGTACAGGTACAGTGGTTTCTTAAGTAACATACTTATCTCCTGAGCCTCTATTTCAGATATGCTTCTATTTATGCTACGTTATGCTTTGTATACTCAGTACATATATCGTACTGACCCTCCTTTCCTCGAGGGGGATGTGTTTCATGCCTATAGGTACATACGCACATTTTGGAGACCTACCAGCTTAGAACTCCAACCAGTAAGTTAGGAGGAGCTCCATTGTATCAGAGCCTAGTTTTGGTACTGGTCCCTTGATGTATATATTTGTTTTGTTATTCAGGGGTACAATGGGGGTCCTGTCCTACCATATGTTACCTCTCATACTCTTAGAGGTCTGTAGATGTCTTTCGGAGGAACCAGAAATCCTTTGGCTCATCTGAGAGCATATTGTGATCAACTAGTAGGAGTTGGGAAGAACAAAGCTTTACTAATACGGATCTTTAGCCAAAGTTTAAGTGGAGAGGCCTTGGAATGGTTCACCTCCCAAGAGATGAAACAATGGTCTAATTGGAATGCGTTGGCCAAAGATTTTATTGAGAGGTTTGCTTACAACGTGGAGATTATTCCCGACCTTTATTCTTTGGAGAAAATCAAGCAGAAATCCACTAAAAGCTATTGCGAGTATGCATACAGATGGAGGAAAGAGCCCGCCAGAGTTTGACCTCCCATGACAGAGAAAGAGATTGTTGAATTATTTGTACGCATGTAGGGGCCCAAATATTATAAAAGATTAATGTTGCTCGTTGGAGAAAAAATTGCCGAGATAGTCAAGGTATGTGAGACTATCGAGGATGGGCTCAAGACTGGAAAGGTAGACCATGTAGCCTTCTCAACTGGGCCTTCGAGACTATTAAAAGAAGAAAAGAGAAGATGTATCTGACATCTCCAACATGCCTGAAGGGAAGAGATTTGCCAACAAAAACCCTAGGAAATCTGCACCCTTCAAGGCCTATCCATAAAGTTCATATCAAGTTTACTATACCCAACTGAATTACCAAACCCCATCTTTCAGTTACCAAACTCCACCCCAAATTACCAAGCCTTGCCTCAAAGTTATCAAACTCCACCTTTTAATTACCCAACTCTACAATACCAAAGTACCCCGCCAAACTACTAAACTCCACAACCAAATTACCAAACCCAACCGTATCCAAGATTCCAAACTCTCACACTTTCCCACCAAAATTATCCGAGTTATCATTATGTACCCCCACCTCCGCAAAATAACTACGACCTTTCTCAACCCAATTTTGAAAAGAAGCCCACTAGTACTTTTACTCCTCTAGTGGAAAGTCAAATTAAGTTGTTCAAAAGATTGAGAGATGTAGGCATTATTCATCTCATTGCACCTAAACCGGCTGATATAAGCTCTAGATTCTTCAAAGCTGATAGAACATGTGTATATCATTCCAATAGTGTCGGGCATGACATTGAAACATGTATCAATTTGAAGCATAAGATTTAGGAGTTGATTGATCGTGAGGTCGTCACTCTCCAAACCACCACTCTTAATGTCAATAGTAATCCTTTTCTAAATCATAGCGAGGTTAATATCAATATGATTGAGATGGAAGAAGATTGGTGTGTAAAAAATTCCATAGTCTCAGCCTATCCTAAAATTTTTGAAAAGGATGTGGCTTTACTGAGCATAAATGAGAAATTGGAATTTGTGATTTTGACACCTCAAAAAGCTGTTGCTTTGGTGCTAAGAGAAATTCCTGATAAGAAAAAGTTCGTGATCAAGACAGCGGTAACTCAGGCAATGAAACGGTCTGGTAGGTGTTACACCCCAGAAGAATTGGATCAAGGATGGCATAAGAAAAATCAACAAAAGAGACCGATCAGTGAAGTTGAGGCTAAAGACTTTTGGAGGAAGATGCAACCAAAAGAGTATTCTATAGTGAAACATATGGAGAAAGTATCTGCCCAAATCTCAGTGTGGGCATTGTTAATGAGCTTGCAACAGCACAGATATTCCTTGATGAAAGCTTTGGATGATACTTACGTACCCGTGGGTACAAATGGAAATAATCTGGCGGCTATGGTGAGTTGAGTCATTTAAGGACACCGCATCTATTTCAGCGATAAAGAGTTGCCTTTTGAAGGTGTGATGCATAACAATACTCTCCATATCACTATTAAATATCGAGATACGATCATGAATCGTGTATTGATCGATGATGGATCGGGTCTTAACATTTGTCCTTTGTGGACTATCAAACAGTTGAACTTTGATTTGGGAATGGTTCAAAAGAACCAAGTTAATATTAGAGCTTTCGATGGGGGTCAAAGAGATAAATTATGAGTTGTGAACTTAGGTATTAAGATAGGTCCTTCTAATTTTATTGTAGAGTGCCAGGTGATGAACATCACCACTAATTACAACCTACTATTAGGAAGACCATGGATCTATATGGTCGGTCAGGTGATAAAGTTTGTGAAGAATGACCATGAAGTGGTTGTTTATAGTGAAGGAACTCATGCAAATGGTTACGCACCAATTGTTGATGATATTACTAGAGGTACCGACTTCTATACAGTGGAGCTGGTAAATTCCACTGGCGATGATTTGGCCCCACAACCTCATATGCCTTCTGTTTATAAAATGATAGCCACTGTCATGCTTCAAAGCGGTTTTGAGCCAGGTTTTAGATTGGGGAAGTATTTTCGAAGAATCATCGAGCCTATTCAGATTCCTGATAAAGGATTGAAGTATAGTTTGGGATATGTCCACATGGAAGACGACGAGGTAGAGGTGACAAACAAGAAGGTTGATTGGTTGTTGGCTAGGCCAATAACTCACTTGTATATGTCATTTCTAGTACAGGAATATGTCAATGATGGCGATCTTGGGGATGGGATTTGGGATATTTTTGAGGAAGTTGACGCAATCTTGGAGGAAGAAATAGGGACATCGGGCGTCCGTGATGCTGAGCCAAAGGAGCAATTCTCAAATTGGATGTCTGTACGGCTCTTAGTTCCTCGCTTATCTTGGTAGATAAAGACATATTATCTACTTGCTTTTAAATTGGTAGTAATCCAGAAGAGGCTTAAGACCCATCCTTTATGTTATTTTCATCTAGTTATGCTTTAAATTCCCCTTGTGATGTTTGAAAAAAGGCAGATTGACCCATATTCATGGCCTAAGTTTGTATTTCTTTTGGTTTAAATGAAGACCTCCTATATTGCACAAATTTACTTATTATTTGCTTGTCGGTTTATATTTATCTAACTTTGTTTGCTTATGATTTCAGTAAAAATAACTTAAAACATGCCAATATCGTATCATGTCACAAGCTAAATGAACAAAATGAGATAGATGGTGAAGAGTTCGATGATTATGATGAAGAGACTACGATACCCAAACACCTCATCGAGGGATAGAAACAATCTAAGGAGCAATATAAGCCAAATCAAGAGGAAACTGAGGCTGTGAATCTAGGAGATGATGAGTATATCAAGGAAATCAGAATCAGTGTCCATTTAACAAAAGCTTAGAGGAAGGAACTGACACAGTATTCGACTTGGTTAGCCAACATTGTTCCAGTGCCTAAGAAAGACAAGATCAGAATCTGTGTTGATTATAGACATCTAAAGAAAGCTATCCCTAAAGATAACTTCCCATTGCCAAATATCCATATTCTCATTGATATTTTGCCAAGCATGAGATGCAGTCGTTCGGGGATTGATATGTGGGTTATCACCAGATTCTAATGGATGAAGAAGATGTAGAAAAGACAACATTCATCACACTGTGGGGTGTGTATCACTATCATGTGATCCCATTTGGACTCAAGAATACTGGTGCCACTTATATGAGAGCCATGACGACCATTTTTTATGATATGATTCACAAAATTAAAGTGTACGTGGATGATGTCATTATCAAATCCCACGAGAATGCGGATCATTTGATTCACTTGAAGAAGTTCTTTGATTATCTGTGATAATACAACTTGAAATTAAGTCCCACAAAATGTGCTTTTGGAGTACCAGTCGATAAATTATTGGGGTTTATAGTCAGTAGAAGGGGTATCGAACATGATCCATCTAAAATCAAGGCAATTCAGGAGTTACCTCCACCTAAGGCCAAGAAAGATGATGAGCTTCTTGGGAAGATTAAACTACATCAGTCGATTCATAGCTCAGTCCACATTAATTTGTAAACCTATCTTTAAGCTATTGAAAAATGATACATTGATAAAATGGACCGAAGAGTGTCACACTTTCAATGCTATCAAAAGTTACTTGTCTAACCCACCAGTGTTAGTTTCTCCGAGGGAAGAAAGTCCATTATTGCTATATTTTTCCATCTTGAATAACGTATTTAGATGTATGCTAGGTCAACATGATGAGACTGGAAAGAAGGAGCGAGCAATCTACTACTTAAGCAAGAAGTTCACTCCATACGAGTCCCGATATACTCTTTTAGAGAAGACTTGTTGTGCTTTAATCTGGATTGCTCAGAAGTTGAGACATTACTTGTCTTCATACACTACATATCTCATCTCCAAGATGGATCCATTAAAGTACATTGTCCATAAAGCAATGCCAACGGGAAAATTGGCCAAATGGAAAATTCTTTTGAGTGAGTTTGATATTATTTATGTGACTCAGAAGGGGATAAAGGTGCAAACCTTAGCTGATCATCTTGCAGAAAATTTAGTTGATGGAGAGTATGAACCTCTTAAGACTTACATTCCAGATGAATAAGTATCATTTGTAGGAGAAGACATCTCCAAGGCATACCCTAGTTGGAGGGTATTTCTTGATGGGGTGATGAATCATGAAGGAAATAGAATTGGAGCAGTCTTAATATCAGAATCTGGCCAACATTATCCTATAGCAGCCAAACTTTGATTTCATTGCGCGAACATGGCTAAGTATGAAGCATCCATCATAGGTCTAAAGATGGTCATCGATAAGGACACTCAAGAGTTGCTAGTACTCGGAGATTCAGATTTACTGATTTATCAAATTCAAGGGGAAAGGGCCGTGAAGAATTCAAAGATTGCACCGTATGTGAAGTTAGTTCAAAGGTTGTGTAAAAGGTTTCACAAGATTGAGTTTAGGCATACTCCAAGGTTGCAGAATGAATTTGCTGACGCTCTTGCTACTATCTCCTCAATGATCAAATATCCGGATACAAGTTTCATTGATCCTCTAGAGATATATTTGAAAGAACAACCCGCTCACTAACAGCATGTCAAAGCAGAACCAGATGAAAGGTCTTGGTATTTTGACATAAAGAAGTATCTAGAAATCGAAACTTATCCAGATAATGTAACCTTCAATCAGAAGAAAGCAATACGTCAATGGCTAATAATTTCTTTCTAAGTGGAGAAATCCTTTATAGGAGGACTCCAGATATAGGACTTATCATATGTGTCAATGCCATTGAAGCTAAAAAGCTTCTCAAGCAGATTCACGCAGAAGTTTGTGGAACTCATATAAATGGGCTTACCTTGGCAAAGAAGATCCTTCGAGCTGGCTATTTTTAGATGACTATGGAGCATGATTGATATAAGTATGTGCAAAAATGCCATCAATATCAAGTGCATGGTGATTTGATTTGAGTACCTCCTCACGAACTCAATGCTATGAGTTCTCCTTGGCCATTTGTAGCTTGGGGTATGGATACCATTGGTCCAATAGAGCCATCCACCTCTAACAGACATAGATTCATTTTGGTTTCCATTGATTACTTCACCAAGTAGGTGGAAACAGCTTCTTATAAGTCTGTGATGAAGAAAGTCATAGCTGATTTCGTCCGTAACAACTTGATATGTCGTTTTGGAATACTGAATTCCATTATCACAGACAATGATACAAACCTTAATAGTCATTTGATGAAAGAGATATGTGAGAAATTCAAGATTACTCACCGAAACTCAATTGCTTATCGTCCATAAATGCATGGAGCCGTAGAAGCTGCCAACAAGAACGTCAAAAAGATTTTGAGGGAAATGATTAACAATCACAGAGGTTTGCATAAGAGGTTGTCATATGCTTTGTTAGGTTATCGAACGACTGTTAGAACATCAATTGGAGCAACCCCATACTTGTTAGCATCTGGGACGGAAGTTGTGATACTCGGCAAAGTGGAAATACCTTCAATGAGAATCATTCAAGAAGCTAAATTGAGCAACGCCGATTGGGTCTACAATCAAATTGAACATTTGGCTTTGATTGATGAAAACAGGATGACGGTTGTTTGCCAGGGTCAATTGTACCAACAAAGGATGATTCATGCTTTCAATAAATGAGTGAGACCAAGAATGTTTGAAGTTGGTCAGCTGGTTCTAAAATGCATTTTTCCCCGTCAAGATGAGTATAAAGAAAAATTCGCACCGAATTGACAAGGACTGTACATGGTTCGAAAAGTGTTATCCGGAGGTGCCTTGATCCTTTAAATGATGTACGGTCAAGAGTGGCCAAAACCAATCAACTCATATGTTATCAAGAGATACTATGTCTAAAGATTAGTTTTCCTATCATTTTCTTCCTTATGGTCGCACTATTTGCTTGTAATTGTTCATGCTTAGCATTAATATCCATTCTTATAATAAACTATGTATGACGTGAATTCTCAATAATGAGATACGTAGGTGGCCTATATCGACTTCGGTCACCCTTTTATCTATGTTATCAAGAGATACTATGTCTAAAGATTAGTTTTCCTATCATTTTCTTCCTTATGGTCGCACTATTTGCTTGTAATTGTTCATGCTTAGCATTAATATCCATTCTTATAATAAACTATGTATGACGTGAATTCTCAATAATGAGATACGTAGGTGGCCTATATCGACTTCGGTCACCCTTTTATCTATTTTTAATATCCCTTTTTTTCACTTGAACTACGTTTGACCTGAATTCTCAAGAATGAGATACGTAGGCTGCCTATGTCGGCCTCGATCATTTTCTTATTAAAATTTCCTATTTCTCATTTACCTTCCAAGAGGGAACCATATTTTACTTGATTCCTACCTCAACGGGATACTAGGCACCACAACGGCTTGGTCATATCTCCCATAAGTTTTCTATTTATAATGGAAAATGAGATGGAATTTTTGAGGGGGACTCAAAAATTTAAAAGAAGATCTTTCTACAGAAAGGCCAAGACTGAAGGTGCATTAAAAAAAGCAATCGGGACAGAATTTTTTGAGAGGGTCTAAAAAAATTATATAAATCATCTATCAATAGTTTGAGATTTACCGAGACATCTAACTGGGACAGAAATTTTTCAGGATGACCTCAATAATTTTATCCAATATCATCAAAAAGTTTTACTCAACCTCAAAGTTCAAAGCTGGCTTCAAATGATCTCCAACATTGTTAGAAGCTCAATGTCAACCTCAATAATCTCCAGCACTACTAGAGTTCAGAGTCAACTACAAAACTTTCTAAACTTCCCAGCTTCAACCCTCAAGGATCCTAAAAATTTTGTGAATAATCTATCAAACATGCTTAAAGCTTTGAATCAAGGATGTTCATTTAAGCTATGCGTGACATGACATTTAGCAGTGACCTTTTTCCAAATTACTTTTCAAAAACTCATCTTTCTTAAAAGCTTTTAATATATCAAATATTTTGCATAAAATATATTTTTGTCTTATGTCTACCGAGAAGTGGGGAATCAGAGCAAGCAATCGAAGATAGAAAGACAAGGAGAAAACAAACAGAGAATTCGACACAAATCAATTCATTCAAAACTAATAATTTTTCTATGGATGCAGATTTACAAAGGATCATCATGTCACTCTGTTCAAGCAAGTACGAATAAGTCAAAAGAACAAAGAGTTTTCAAAAGTAATAATCTTTTGTGAAAAATAAAGAAAGTAATTAGGATTCATCAGACAAAAATAGTTCAAAATACGAGCAACAATGCCTCATTCAAATTCCCAGCAAACCATGAGTCACAACAAATATAAAGTGTTCGAAAATGAGGATGATATTCGCACACTAATGTCAAAGTGATCAGGCACTTTGAACACATCCTCAAGAATTTTTCTTAACACTTTTTGTTTATCTAGTCGTTAGTTAGAACGACAATGGCTCTATTACTTATTTCCTTTGGAGTACAGGAACAAGCGAAAGAGCCACCTTCAAGACATGCAAACGTTTATAATGACATCAAATCGTATTTTCCAGCGTCAAAGACGTCTGATGGGCGTACATAAGTCGCATTAAATACTGAAGAGGGTTTGAAGTGAAACTAGCCAAAATATCCGATATCATGCCAAAAATCAATCAAATATCAACATCTGAAGGATATCGATCATCATCCTATCAGTGGAGCATCATCATCATTTTTATATCATCTCCAAGAGGGTCATTCATATTATATTACTAGAAGTGGTAATATTATTGCCAAGAGAGTCATTCATATTATATTACCAGAAGTGGTAATATCATCGCCAAGAGGGTCATTCATATTATATTACCGAAAGTGGTAATTGCCAAGAGAGTCATTCATATTATATTACCGAAAGTGGTAATATTATTGCCAAGAGGGTCATTCATATTATATTACCAAAAGTGGTAATTTCCAAGAGGGTCATTCATATTATATTATCGGAATTGGTAATATTATTGTCAAGAGGATAATTCATATTATATTATTAGAAGTGGTAATTGCCAAGATGGTCAATCATATTATATTACTAAAAATGGTAATATTATTGCCAAGAGGGTCATTCATATTATATTATCAAAAGTGATAATTGCTAAGAAGGTCATTCTTATTATATTACTAGAAGTGGTAATATTATTGCCAAGAGGGTTATTATCATATCATTACCGAGAGGGCCATTATCATATCATTGCCAAGAGGGTCATTATCATATTATTGTCGAGAGGTCCATCATCATTATCATATCATTGTCAATAGGGCCATTATCACTATCATTGCCGAAAGGGTCATCATCATTATCATATCAGTGCCAAGAGGGTCATTATCGTATCATTGCCGAAAGACTATCATCATATTGCATCATATCAACTCATCATCACATTGCATCATATTAATTCATCATCATATTGCATCTTATCAACTCATCTCATATTGCATCAAAATTGAAAGAAACTAGCATTCGAGAAATATATTATAAATCACATCGACTTAGGAAGTAATGTTTTGTTTTCTCTACATCAAAATCGGAAGCGGTTGACATGCCAACATAGTAACGATGCTACTTTTCTATTTGAGTTACATTTTTCTACTAAGGAGTTTTATCTCAATCTTTGTCGAGAGCATCCAAGAGGATGAATTCTCAATTAAACCATAGGTGTGGACGATATCAAGAAGGATACAGCACAACGTGAAACTTTTTCTTAGCAGCGAACTGAGACATAGACCGAAGAAGAGTATCAAACTCTTAGGACACGAGTTGAAGGGAGAATTCTACCACAATCAAACCACACCCCTATCAGAAGGTATGTGAGTATTTCTTTGAAGTTTATCAGTTTCTGTTTCGCATCCAAAAAACTTTGACTCTCTCCATAAGCAATTTTTCAATCCGAGTGACAATGCACCAAGAGCTATGAAAATTATTTCCGTGTGAGTTCTTAATTATGGGTGTGAAGTGCACCACATTCATGGCTAAGAGGTTGAAAGCCTCATTTCATACTCAATTTATTGGTCACTCCTCTGAACCAAAGGTTATCTTAGCATAAAAGATTTCCTTTTCAACCAATTGAGTCGAACTATAAGCAGTCTGATTCCCATGTTTAGAGATATGTAGGCGAGCTCGATGTTGAAAACTCAAATGTACTCCAACTTCCTCATCTCATTCCAGAACATTCTGGTTTCTCCATAATTCGACACCAGGATAGCTTTTGTATTCTTTCAAATTCGTGCGCCAAATCAAGTGTATTGAACTACAAGTGGCCTGAGTTCTCATATAGTCTGAGATATGTAGGAATTTCGATACCGGGGTCCAGCCATAATTTCCAAAGTCCATACCAAACCCCTTTTCAAGATGATGAAAATGTAGTAAGTCAAAATTAGTTTTGTCAATTTTCTTTGTCTAGGCTCTCTTTCATCGACCCTACCCAAAAAAATGGACAGTTGTTGACATCCAATTTTGACCCTTCACAAGCGTGTATTAGTTATAGAGATTCTTTAATTTTAAACAATCTAAAGTAATTGCTTTTATAAAATACCAAAATATTTTCAAGTGTATTTTTAAAGAAATTTTTATCATTCTTATAATTTTTAATGATATATATATATATATATATATATATATATATATATATATATATAGTTCTATTTAATTACCCATATAATTATTGATTTCTATAAATATTCAAAAATGATAAAAAAAAATTAATTTTACTATTTCGTAAATTAGTAGCTTATATTTTTGAATTAATTAGTTTATAACTAAGTTAATTAATTCATTTTATTAGAATTAACAAGCTCATTAATTAATTATTATCGATTCGTCTTATCTATTTTTTAGCTGAATTCACAATTAAATCAGTTTGCCTATTTTGTTGATCTTAATTGGCTAAGTTATCAATTTTCGTGTGGCCATTTTTCTTACAAATCCAATCATTTTTTCACTCCACCCTTAACCAAATTTCAAATCACTTTTTAGCCCAAATTCAAGCTCAAAGTCATCCCAACCCAATGTTGTCATCCCACTCTCTACAAACTCAATAACAACAACAACCTACACTACTACAACATACTAACACTTATACACCTAAAGCCCACTTCTTTTATATATATATAATATACAATACTACCTAAACTCTATTTTTTTAGATTCTCAAACATCATTATTCTCCTACCCCCACCCTATTCCTTTTCTTTTTCCTTTTATCTTTTCCCTTTTTCACTCCACCAAGCTCATCATTAGTCCCACCAACCTCACTCTTTTTTTACAATCCCTTCATCTTCTTTATAATAATGGAACAACAATATCAAAGGAAACAATTAATCAACATTCACCATTTTTTCATCAAAGACACCAAAAAAACATTCAAGAACACACAAAAAAAAAGCAAGAACAAAAATGTTGCAAAAATAAAACAAAAAAATATAGAAGAGAAATAGGAGCTGGATTTTACACAAAAAGATTTTGAGTCTACTTATTTTTTAATTCAAACTTTAATCGGAACTCCATTTGTGGTGGTGGAGAAGCTTCAAATTCGTCGTCTCAGTCGTTGCCCGAAAGAAGGTAAAATCTTTTCTCATTTTTATTTTATTTAATTATTTCATGTTTTCTATTTAGTTGATTCATAATCCTATTTTTTTTAGTTAGCTTTGTCATTATTAATTAAATTAATGATAGAAATTTTTTGTCTTGCTTGAAATGTAGTGATATTTTTATCAAATATATGAAAGCTCTTAGTTTCGTTCATTATTTTCCCACGTAGTTTTCTTTGACGATATAGATTTTCATGTTTTTAATTATTTTTTCTTTTATCATGATTTAGATAATAAATATATGCTTAAGTTACTAGTTAGTTAAAACTTTTAATGGCTTAATTAATTTAAATCTTTCTTTAAAATTTGAGTTAGTATAATGTATAGGTTAATTCCATGTTCTTTAGTTACTTGAATATATTTATATATATTTTTTTTTCTACATGCATGCATGTTGTTAGTCATTATGTTATCTTCTTATGTTCATATGTGATCCTTTTAAGTGTTATGCATATATACAAATGTGTGTTTTGATATTTTATTTTTATGCCTCAAGTACTCACCATACCAAGTTGAATTTAGTGGTAATTGAATCATGAGTTGCGTTGTCCCTATTCATTTGCTGTGAAGTTATAATGCATATGCCATATATATATGTTTGTTTGTTAATATACAGTAGCTCATATTTGTATTATTAAATGTTATGCATGAATTGGTCTCTTAGTACAACAGATGATTAATTAGAATTAATGAGGTATCTCGTCCTTAGATGCAAGTTTCATATTGGTTTTCTTTAGATCCTAATGATTGCACTTAAAATGAGATGTCTAAGTATCATTTATTCAATTAATAGGAATCATATTTCAATTACTAATTTTATAATTTTATTTATTGTATGAACCATCGTCCGAGTCTAATATAGACTTTCTTCATTATTTACAATTCGACGTTGAGCCACAAAGGCCCAAATACCATTTTTTTCGTCATCATCTTCAAAACAAATGGAAAGGGGTGTTGATTTACTGGTTGCTGGAGCTGAAAATAGATTGTATACTATGTATATACAGTCCGGTATATATGAAAATAGTGTTGTATACACTGATATATGGTGTATATACATTCGTGATATACAATGGAATTAGGCCTAAGGCCCAAAATGCAGATGGCCCAATAACTTAGTCTAGACGTACAGAAACTAAGTATTGGACCAAATGTTCATCCTTTATTCATTTATATTTAATTCAGATTGTAGTAATTTATTTATTTATTGATGTTTATTTGTACTTGCGTAGAAGTTGATTTAGTTTGGTTTAACTTAATTGAACTTCACTAAAAGAGAAAACCATTTTTTTCTTTAGTTTATTCTTTAAAAATGATTTCATTCTAAGTGTTTTATTTTATTTAGATATTTCAACAAATATAATTTTCTTCCAAATTATCTTAAAGGTTTTAAGTTGATATTCTTTCAAATCAATTGAGTTTAAAGTGTCTTTCTCTAAATTGATCTTTTCCTAAATAGATAAAGTGATTTTCCTTATTTAATCAAAATCTTAATCGCCTTTAATTTAGTTAAAATATATTAGATCTACTACTTCTCTTTAAACATATTTAAAATTCATTTACTTAATCATTTAATAAAGTATATTTTCTTGATAAATTATTTCAAGTATTTTAAGTTGATTTATTGCTCAAATAAATATATTTATCTTTACTACTTACAAGTAATTTTCTTAATGTTAGTCAAATAATTTTTAAATCGTCGGATAACCGCATGTTAGCGGTCATTTTGAGTGCTAACACCTTCTCAAAGTGGAAATTTGAACCCTTACCCATTTTCTCTAATTTTTAAGACTTAAATCTGTTAAGGTCTTTTAAATTAAGTTTCCTAATTTCTTTAAAAAATCAAGTGGCGACTCTTCTTTTTCTAACTTTGATTTTTTCTCTAAAAGTTAAAATTAATTTTAAATCTTGTTTTCCCGACATAACTGTTACATCTCGCACTTTTGCGCATTTGGAAAAAAAAAATTTGACTTGCAAGGAAAGAGGTTATGAGTTATTTTATTTAATACCGATGTAATATTCAAGAAAACATTGAGGTGGAAATACGGAGGAAGGCCGAGGAAAAAATTTATGTGGAATTTTTGGGAAATTAGTTTGGAAATTACAAAAGTGAGATACATAAGTTTGGGCTACAAAGGAATAATGATAAAAAAATTGAGGCCCAAAACAAGAAATGGCCCAAATTTTGGAAATTAAGTTCATTAATTAAGAGGCCCATTACCTATTTACTATCTCTATAGATATATCTCTAGTTTGCTAGAAACTTCAAGAAGTAGAAAAAGCCCAAAGATGACTTAGTAGTCATCTTGTTTCAATTTTTAGAATTTTCAAGAAACTTGGAGAAAAGAGGGGGGAAAAAATAAGAGAGGAAAATTGGAATAGCTAGGGATTTTATCCCTTGAAATCTTGTTCCAAAATTAATTCTTCTAATATTCCAAGCAAGTTGAAGGCCCTAATCAACATAGAGAGATTGTTGGAACAAGAAGACTATTCATTCTTGCAAGGCACAATTCTAGTAAGTTGAAGAACTAAGTGGAAAAGGTAAGGTTTCAATTTTCTCTATATGTTATGGATGGTTGGTATATGTTGTAGAGTGAAGAAATGGATGAAGTATATGAAAATATGTATGTGGGTGTTGGCCGTGTATGTGATGTTGTGTGGAAAGAATAGATTAATTTTATGTAGTATGTGGTTGTTGTTGCAAGGTATAGGAATGGATGGAAAATTCATGAAAATATGCATATAGTTGTTGTGGCCGAATATGGGGGTGGTTTGGCAAGTTATGGTGAATTGATTCTATTTAGTATTTTAGTTATTGTTATGGATTCTATGTTGCTAAGAAAAGCTTAAGGATCCTTATAAAGTTGTAGTAGTTGGAGACTTGTTTTAGAAGTTTGTAAATCCAATATAATGTTCTTGCATATATGGAAGCTAATATTGTTAGTATGATGTGGTTAGTGTGTAAATTATTGGGTTGTGGTAATTGAATTTGAAAGAAGGGATTAGATTGTTATTGTTCTTATTGGAATTGGAAGGTCTTGGAGAAAGTAGTATATTGATTTGGTATGATTGTTCGTAAATTGGCCGAGTTAGATTCTCGGGGATGGTGTATTTACAGGGGAAGTGCTGTCGAAATTTCGGTAGACAAAATGTTAGTTTAGAATGAGGTTCTTGGATACCTATAGCTAATGTTGGCATTCATTAATCTTGTTATAGATTTTGGGAAAGTCAAGAGTTAAGTGGGATTGACTAAGGAAGCGGACAAGGTATGTAAGGCTTACCCTTTTTTTTCAAGGCATGATTCCGATGTTATGGTTTCATAAGTGCTTTCATATTTTCTTTATTTTCAAAAGCTAGGTGTCAATGGTCCCAAGGAAATGACTACTTTTCCTATACCCGTCAATGTTTTCCAAAATATCTATAGTTTCCCAAAACAAAGATTTACAGTATTACAAGATTTTATGACAATGACGATGGATATGTTTTACAACGACATTGATGATGTCGAGGATGAGAATATGTCTATGATGGCTATGATAAGAACGGCTTCATGTATGTAAAGCTAACCGTTCCTTCTCTTGGCATGTTTTGACATAAGTATATAGAGCTACACTTTCTTTTGGCATGATTTTTATGAAGCAAGTATATGATATTTTATACAATTTCAAGGAAGTCCTATTCGTAGAGCCACAAGGATGGCCCATTTTCTTGAGTTTCAAAAGGATTTATTTTTTTTTCTCGTGCTTAGATACGTGTATATGATTCCAAAAGTTTTATTTTGATATAATCCATGGTAATTTTTGAAAGGTACTTGACATGACTCTTATCTTGATTTGTGAATCATAGCTCATTCCGATTATTCTACGAGTCTTGAAAATTGGTCATATGTGCATATGTATACGATTTGACGCCTTATAAGATTGTGACCTTATTCTACGTTCTCTTAATATTATCTTTCGTTGATAGTCTCATCCTATAATAATTGTTCCTTCAAGGTGAGACAAAGCGACCATGGTTAGTCTATAATACAATCGGAGGTTACCGACCTTCCGTCACTCCGATAAATACACGACTTTCGTTGGGCTCTCGTGCATGCCGTCTATATGTATATGTATATGTATAGGTATATGGGGGATATGGGGAGGTGTATATGTGGCGCTATAGACGCATTCCCACCTGATCAGTTGGAGTAATTTTCATCCTGGACGCGGGATGCCCGGACGCGGGACATATGTGGGCACGCCGACGTTGTTCGGTGATATGACTTTTATTTTCTATGCATATAAAAAGATATGTTTTACATGAAAGACAAGCATCTGGCCTAAAAGGGCACTCATATGTACAAGTTACTCTCTTATCTCATTATATGCTCTATGATTCTATGATATGGTTATTCATACCCTATGTTCTCTATTATGCTGATTTTATGCCTTACATACTCGGTACATTACTCGTACTGACGTCCCTTCTTGTGGATGCTGCGTTTCATGCCACGCAGGTAGGCAGGCGGACGAGTTCGGTCTTTAGGAGCTCCACTAGCAGTACACCAAGAGCGCTCCAGTTGTTTCGGAGCTTCATTTTATCGGTACTAGTTTTGTGCATATATTTGGGCACGGCAGAAATCGGCCCTCCTTGTGGTCATATGTATCTTGTTTAGAGGCTCGTAGACAGATATGTAAAGCTAGATGTTTTGCAACTTTGTTCGTCGCTGTGTAATATGTTAGCAAAGTCTGTTGACGCATGGTTATAATTATGCTATTAGCAATGGTATCTCTCATTCGGCCCACTCAGTAGTAAGAATAGGATACGTATAGTAGGTGCTCGGAATAACACTTTCGGGTACCCGTCGCGGCCCTGGTTGGGTCGTGACAAAGTGGTATCAGAGCCAGGTTCCTAGGGGTTGTCTATGAGCCGTGTCCAGTAGAGTTCTGATTATAGGTGTGAAGCGCGCCACACTTATAAACAGGGGGCTGCAGGGCATTTAGAAAATACGATCGTTTTTGTACTCTAGATCGTGCGATAAACCTATGTTACTAGGTTTCTATGTCCTCCTCTTAATCCTGTATTATGGTTTCAGTAATGCTGGTGAAGAGGAAAGCTATGGCGGCCCTTATGGACAAGACGGTGGATGGGAGAAGAGTTGAGCGAGAGCCACCAGTGGAGGTAGAAGAAGGCGAGTCTAATAACGAAGCTTCTCCCCAGACTTCTCATGCTCTCCCCGGGTCGGCAGAGCAAGAAGGAGCCCCAATTCTAGCTCTAGTACCTCCAGTTCCGCCGCCAACAGCTTCGGGCCATCAAATAACAGAGGCTATTCAGTTGCTGACCCAGTTAGTTGCCGCACAAGCTCAGCGGCAAGGTGAGGGCCATGGAGATAGGACGGTGAGTGCGAGAGCCCGAGATTTTATCAACCTAAAACCACCGGAATTTTATGGATCAAAAGTAGAGGAAGACCCGCAAGGTTTCATAGATGAGATGCTGAGAACACTGAGGATAATACATGCTTCAGATACCGAGTCAGTGGAGTTAGCTTCATATAAATTGCGGGATGTGGCAGTCCAATGGTATAATATTTGGATATCTTCACGGGGAGAAAATGCACCTCCCCCGGTCTGGCAGGAGTTCACTGAAGCATTCCTGTGACATTACTTACCACCGGAGATTCGACGGGCTCGAGCCGATATGTTCTTGAATCTTAAGCAAGGAAATATGAGCGTCCGGGAATATAACCTCTGTTTTAACTCCTTGGCCAAGTATGCCCCAGCCATGGTGGCTGATATGGGAGATTGTGTACATCGGTTTGTGAGTGGGTTGGGACCACATTTAGTTAAGGAGTGCTTGACGGCTTCACTCCAGGATGGGATGACTATTGCTCGTATCCAAGCCCACGCCCAAAACCTGGAGGAACAACACCAACCACAAAGAGGTGAACGTTATTCGGATGGAGGTTCTAGAAAAAAAGGCAGATTTTTCGAAACTAGAAGTGAGTACAGAGGGGGACAGGCATAACAGCATTCCGGGTATTCAGGCCAATCAGCAGCCAGTGCACCTCCTCGATTTGCGGATAGAAGATTTAACCGTCCTACCTATTCAGGACCAGAACAGAGTTCTAGGGTTTTAGGGTCCCAGTATAGAGTTGATTTTAACAAGACAGGGCAACCCCCACTACGGTGTTCTCGGTGTGGCAGGTCGCACGCTGGGCGGTGCTACCTAGATACAGGTGCATGTTTTGCCTGTGGTCGGACTGACCATTTAATGCGTGATTGCCCACTAAGGTATGAAGGAGACAGAGCCCAGCCCGCCGGATCGGCAGTTGGTTCATCATCGACTGTGCGCCCTCCAGGAAAGACTTTCCAGGCTTCAGCGAGCCGTGGCCAAGGCAGAGGAGGAGGGGCACCCAGCTCAGCCGGTCCTCCGCACCGTATATATGCATTGGCAGGACGACAGGATCCTGAACCTTCCTCGGATGCGACTACAGGTACACTACCGATATTTTCTTTTTCTATGATAAGTATGTGGTAATTGATTTAGGTTCCACTTTATCGTATACCGCTCTCTGTATTGCTGAACATATTGGGAATTGGAAAGTCTAGGACAAAAGGCAGTCTTATACATAGGTGAAGGGGGAATACTGGGGATTACGAAGGTTAAAATGGTTATTAAAGGGGAAAGACGCGTTACGAGATTGTTTCAGAAGTTGTTAAGACCCTAACCTGCTCCAAATTACATGATAAAGGTCGTGCGAGGGAGTGGAGGCAAATATACTGGTATTAAGACACCGAAATACATTAAAGTTTCGAGGTTAAGTGTGCTAGGGTGAGGGAAATGTTAGGATGGGTGACCCCCTGGGAATTGGGCTGAAAATTTCATTGGTATTTGGGAATAGAAAGAAAGTAGGTACATAGAGAGTAATGAGCTTACAACTATAAAGGAGACCTCCCCGGCGTATTATAATACCATAAGGTCGGTTCAACATTCGGGGATGAATGTTCTAAAGGGGGGGAGGATGTTACATCTCGCACTTTTGCGCATTTGGAAAAAAAAATTGACTTGCAAGGAAAGAGGTTATGAGTTATTTTATTTAATACCGGTGTAATGTTCAAGAAAACATTGAGGTGGAAATACGGAGGAAGGCCGAGGAAAAAATTTATGTGGAATTTTTGGGAAATTAGTTTGGGAATTATAAAAGTGAGATACATAAGTTTGGGCTACAAAGGAATAATGATAAAAAAATTGAGGCCCAAAACAAGAAATGGCCCAAATTTTGGAAATTAAGTTCATTAATTAAGAGGCCCATTACCTATTTACTATCTCTATAGATATATCTCTAGTTTGCTAGAAACTTCAAGAAGTAGAAAAAGCCCAAAGATGACTTAGTAGTCATCTTGTTTCAATTTCTAGAATTTTCAAGAAACTTGGAGAAAAGAGGGAAAAAAATAAGAGAGGAAAATTGGAATAGCTAGGGATTTTATCCCTTGAAATCTTGTTCCAAAATTAATTCTTCTAATATTCCAAGCAAGTTGAAGGCCCTAATCAACATAGAGAGATTGTTGGAACAAGAAGACTATTCATTCTTGCAAGGCACAATTCTAGTAAGTTGAAGAACTAAGTGGAAAAGGTAAGGTTTCAATTTTCTCTATATGTTATGGATGGTTGGTATATGTTGTAGAGTGAAGAAATGGATGAAGTATATGAAAATATGTATGTGGGTGTTGGCCGTGTATGTGATGTTGTGTGGAAAGAATAGATTAATTTTATGTAGTATGTGGTTGTTGTTGCAAGGTATAGGAATGGATGGAAAATTCATGAAAATATGCATATAGTTGTTGTGGCCGAATATGGGGGTGGTTTGGCAAGTTATGGTGAATTGATTCTATTTAGTATTTTAGTTATTGTTATGGATTCTATGTTGCTAAGAAAAGCTTAAGGATCCTTATAAAGTTGTAGTAGTTGGAGACTTGTTTTAGAAGTTTGTAAATCCAATATAATGTTCTTGCATATATGGAAGCTAATATTGTTAGTATGATGTGGTTAGTGTGTAAATTATTGGGTTGTGGTAATTGAATTTGAAAGAAGGGATTAGATTGTTATTGTTCTTATTGGAATTGGAAGGTCTTGGAGAAAGTAGTATATTGATTTGGTATGATTGTTCGTAAATTGGCCGAGTTAGATTCTCGGGGATGGTGTATTTACAGGGGAAGTGCTGTCGAAATTTCGGGAGACAAAATGTTAGTTTAGAATGAGGTTCTTGGATACCTATAGCTAATGTTGGCATTCATTAATCTTGTTATAGATTTTGGGAAAGTCAAGAGTTAAGTGGGATTGACTAAGGAAGCGGACAAGGTATGTAAGGCTTACCCTTTTTTTTTCAAGGCATGATTCCGATGTTATGGTTTCATAAGTGCTTTCATATTTTCTTTGTTTTCAAAAGCTAGGTGTCAATGGTCCCAAGGAAATGACTACTTTTCCTATACCCGTCAATGTTTTCCAAAATATCTATAGTTTCCCAAAACAAAGATTTACAGTATTACAAGATTTTATGACAATGACGATGGATATGTTTTACAACGACATTGATGATGTCGAGGATGAGAATATGTCTATGATGGCTATGATAAGAACGGCTTCATGTATGTAAAGCTAACCGTTCCTTCTCTTGGCATGTTTTGACATAAGTATATAGAGCTACACTTTCTTTTGGCATGATTTTTATGAAGCAAGTATATGATATTTTATACAATTTCAAGGAAGTCCTATTCGTAGAGCCACTAGGATGGCCCATTTTCTTGAGTTTCAAAAGGATTTATTTTTTTTTCTCGTACTTAGATACGTGTATATGATTCCAAAAGTTTTATTTTGATATAATCCATGGTAATTTTTGAAAGGTACTTGACATGACTCTTATCTTGATTTGTGAATCATAGCTCATTCCGATTATTCTACGAGTCTTGAAAATTGGTCATATGTGCATATGTATACGATTTGACGCCTTATAAGATTGTGACCTTATTCTACGTTCTCTTAATATTATCTTTCGTTGATAGTCTCATCCTATAATAATTGTTCCTTCAAGGTGAGACAAAGCGACCATGGTTAGTCTATAATACAATCGGAGGTTACCGACCTTCCGTCACTCCGATAAATACACGACTTTTGTTGGGCTCTCGTGCATGCTGTCGATATGTATATGTATAGGTATATGGGGGATATGGGGAGGTGTATATATGGCGCTATAGACGCATTCCCACCTGATCAGTTGGAGTAATTTTCATCCTGGACGCGGGATGCCCGGACGCGGGACATACGTGGGCACGCCGACGTTGTTCGATGATATGACTTTTATTTTCTATGCATATGAAAAAGATATGTTTTACATGAAAGACAAGCATGCATGGCATCTGGCCTAAAAGGGCACTCATATGTACAGGTTACTCTCTTATCTCATTATATGCTCTATGATTCTATGATATGGTTATTCATACCCTATGTTCTCTATTATGCTGATTTTATGCCTTACATACTCGGTACATTACTCTTACTGACGTCCCTTCTTGTGGACGCTGCGTTTCATGCCACGCAGGTAGGCATGCGGACGAGTTCGGTCCTTAGGAGCTCCACTAGCAGTACACCAAGAGCGCTCCAGTTGTTTCAGAGCTTCATTTTATCGGTACTAGTTTTGTGCATATATTTGGGCACGGCAGAAATCGGCCCTCCTTGTAGTCATATGTATCTTGTTTAGAGGCTCGTAGACAGATATGTAAAGCTAGATGTTTTGCAACTTTGTTCGTCGCTGTGTAATATGTTAGCAAAGTCTGTTGACGCATGGTTATAATTATGCTATTAGAAATGGTATCTCTCATTCGGCCCACTCAGTAGTAAGAATAGGATACGTATAGTAGGTGTTCGGAATAACACTTTCGGGTACCCGTCGCGGCCCTGGTTGGGTCGTGACAATAACACTAGCCATGGAGGGTTATAATAGTAAGATGAAAGTAGTTATCCAACACAGTTGGCTAAACGGCTTCAAGGTGAGCAACTCTTCAAGAGGGGAAGGAACTTCTTCGTAGTGGCTCTCTTACATCCTCAAGCGTGATTCGAACACTCAACCTGTCGGTTGATAAAAGAGATAACTACTTGTCGCAAAACAAGTGGAACAATGGTCTGGAAAATGAAAAAGTTTTGTTCCTTAGTGAGAAACTTGTTATATATATATATATATATATATATATATATATATATATTCCTTGTATGCAATTTGTCTAAAAATACTCATCATTTGAGAATTAACAACATACATCCTCCTATATAAACTTTTGAATCTTCTTTTCTCTTTAACACAAAATACATCTAAATTAAATATGTCAAACTTTGTTAGGTCTTGTAGGAACAACAACAAAAAGTGTCCCTTAATTTGGTTACTTTTGGACCGACATGTAATAATTACGTAAAAAAAAAAAATCAGTTCACTCATGAAAGCAACAAACAGAAGCATAACCAAACATGTACCAGGCGTGGTACCCAAGTTATCCATAATAGAATCTATACCAAGCGTAGTATCTGATTCAATCGATAGAACTTGTACCAGATGTGATACCCAAGCCAATAGATAAATATCTTAAAGCAGATGACACAATTATTTTCTGTGAATCCAAGGCTGAACAAGTCGCCTTTATAAGAATGACTTTGTTGGTTTTAGAAGCAATCTCTGGTTTATCAGTAAATTGGAGGAATAGTAACAACTTTCCAATTAAAGAAGTTCCTCAACTTCAGAGCCTGGCAAGGATATTGGGGTGTAGAATAGAACAGGTTCCCACAACTTACTTGGGCATGCCAGTGGGACACAAACATAAGGAGCTAGAAATTTGGGATGGCATAAATAAAAAGACAGAAAAAATTGGTCAATTGGAAATCTCAATGTATCTCTCTAGGTGGGAGAGTCACTTTAATAAACTTAGAGTTGGACTCTCTTTCAACTTATGTTATGTCTTTATTCCCTATGCCTGCCGAAGTGGAAGAAAGAATTGACAAACTGAAAAGAGATTTCTTGTGGTTACAGAATAAAGAAGGGAAGGGTTTGCTTTAGTCAAATGGCAGACTACACAATTACACAAACAATCTGGTGGACTTGGAATCAGAAACTTGGGGTTGCAGAATAGATGCCTCTTTCACAATGGCTATGGAGGCTCAACACTGAGGAACAAGCCCTGTGGAGGGAGGTGATAGTCAACAAGTATGGGTTGAATAGAAATTGGGTCTCCAGCTCTGTGAATAACATTTATGGGGTGTCATCTTGGAGAACAATAAGGAACTTGTGGCCTGATCTAAGTAGAAACATAGTCTACAAGGTGGGAAATGAGACTAAAATCCTATTTTGGAAGGAGAATTGGAATGGAAATGAGACACTTATGATCTTATTTCCAGACCTATTTTCCTTGTGTACCAATTCGGAAGAAATAGTGGCTGAGATATGGTCTACTCATGGATGAATATTGTGTTCAGAAGGCATTTAAATGGCAGGGAGATGGGGAGAGTGGCTGAGCTATTACAAGTTTTGAATGGGTTCAATGGGTTATCAAAAGAAAAAGATTCTATCAGATGGAAACACTCTAAAGATGGAAGACTTCCTGTTAACAAGCTATATATTAAGGAGGTGAAGGAGCATCCAGGTTGTAAGCTTGGCCCCTGAAAACAGATTTGGAGGAACATGGTACCAACCAAGATAAAGTGTTTCTCTTGGTTGGTTGCCAGAAGAGCATGCTCCACACATGAGAAATTGAAAAAGAGTGGTATCCATATTGCCTCTTGGTACTCTCTCTGTAATGAGACTGAAGAAACCAACAACCACTTGTTTCTCCATTGCAGAGTGACAATACAATTGTCGAACCTTTTTCTGGCACTAACACATACAAAATGGATTATGCCTGAGCATACGGAAGATCTACTTAATTGTTGGATCAGTAGGGGGGGGGAATCTAAGAAAAACTGATGGAGTATAATACCATCATGTATTTGGTGGTCTATTTGGAAAGAAATAAATAGAGATGCTTTGAAAACAAGGGTAATTCAATAGAGAAAATCAAAAGGAACTGCTTGACTACATTTTGTTTTTGGTGAAAGAAGGGATAAAAAAGCTGCACAAATTTTGGATTTTATAGGCACTTTATAATCTATTAGCCTTTTTGTTATCTCTTATTGGGAACCAATTTTTGCAGGTCTCCAATATATCCTTAATGCTGAGAAATACAACTTTATCTTTCTCCAAAAAAACAAAAAAGAATTATAGTGTTTTTGAACTCCCCCAGACCTTCACACATATCTCCAAATGGCAACTCCGTATGAAGTCTTAATCCGTATGACGTCTTAACAGTTGATGCTTCTCATCATTATATCAGAATTGAAGCTAGTTAGGGAACATTGCTCAGAATGTAAACATCAGAGACACCAACTGATTCATTTCCATTGGAATTCTCTGGATTAGTTTTTTGTTCTGTACAAATAGGCTTTATTTGGTCCCGACGGCAAACATTCATTTATTTTCCTATAACCAGAGCAACTGTTGACTTGCATATTTTCTATTGGATTAACATAAACAATTGTTCTTCACTAATGCAGTAATCACGTGCTACTTCTCATCCGAAGCAACGAGAGATGTCAAAATACTGACATTTCCGAGAGCTGACCCAATTTATGTGGCACACATTTCTTTTTAATGCGCTCCAAAAAGAATATCATCTTTCTATGATTGAAAACAACTTAACTTTAAACTTTCTCTTTTAGCCTTAATGAAATGATTTATAGTCACACAAATGTTCAAGGAGTGTTTTAAACTACAAGTTTCAAAAATTTACCTTTCTTTCTTAAAACTTTATGCCGCCTCAACGGTGACACATAAATTGGGACCGCAGGTACCAAAGAATCAGATGTTCAATAACAAGTGTAAATTAAAGTATGATTGTAACTTATTCTGATTTCCCTTGCATAAGAATTTTCTATTCGACAAGTGAGTCGTGATGCCCCCAACCAGGGAAGTTAAAGAAAATGATACAATTCTCTCTTCATTTAATTCAGGGATTCAGACTCACTATATTTGAGTTGGTTTATGAAAATATACCAGCTACCCTTATAGCAGATTCAGCTGCAGCTGCATTAATGAATGCTGTTCGAATGAAAGCTGTCATTATTGGAGCTGAACGTGTCACTGCTAATGGTAGTTATAAGTTACTTTCACATCTGTCTTTTGTTTTCAAACCTGAATATGTTTGACTGAGAGGATTTTCTCTTGCTGTAGGTGATACAGCCAATAAGATTGGAACTTATAGCCTAGCTGTCTCTGCTAAGCATCATGGTATTCCTTTTATGTTGCGGCTCCTCTGACTTCTATCGATCTATCCCTTTTTTCTGGACAACAAATTGTGATAGAAGAAAGATCTCCAAAGGAACTGTTGCATACATGTGGAGGATTAAGTGAACAAGTTGCTACCTCTGGTATTGATGTTTGGAACCCAGCATTTGATGTCACCCCTGCCAATGTGATTACTGGTATCATCATTGAAAAGGTTAGTTGGTTGATATACTTCCTCTCTTCTCTGGTTATCCTGGTTGTCCCTACACATACATTGATGCACTAAACTGTACCATATACTATCTTCTGAAAGTATCAAACTAGTATTCTGACAAATGAATTTTTGCGCAAGCCATCAGGAAACACGTGATGTTGGTTTGATTGGTCAGTCACGTGATATTTCATGTGTCCTCATTTTGGGTTTGTATCCCATTGTACTATCAGCATTCAGTTCTCAGCGGTAAGTGTTTAAAGGACTCAATAAAGTTGAATCTTCTGGTTCTCCTAGAGCATGAAAAATTTTACAACGACAGGGAGAGAAATAAATGTAATATGTGCAGCGTTCCTGTTTCCCCTCAGAATACATATTTTATATCCACCTTGAAGCCAAATCCCTGTGACAGCCCTCTCCAACATGGGCTACCTTTTACACACCCAATCTTTCCAAAGTGTCTTTTATAAGCCACTTTTGTGCTTGACCAGTTTTTCTAAAACGTGTGTGTGTTTGAAATTTACCTTAGTTGTAGTAGTAATTTTTAGTCTAATAAATTGTTTAAGCTTAGAATAATTTGAATTTTAAATTTTAATAGATAAATTAGTTTGTTGGGATATTTTAGTTAGTATTGAATTTTAAATTATGCAGATTTTTCTTTTAAGATGGCTATTTAAAGTCCCCCTATATTTAAAAAAAATATTGAGCGATATTTCAATCAATACTTTTTACTACCCCATCTTTTAAAAAAAAACTAACTTACATGCTTAATAGGGTTGTGACACTTGTCATTACCATTTTTAAAAAAATTAATATTACAACTATAATCCTGCACTCTTCATATTCCTATCTTCTATCTTCCCTACCATGGGCCATGTCCACCACCACCATGGTTGGCTTTCACAGTACCAATTGGGTTCAACAACCCAAAAATAAACAAGACTCAGTTAGATATTCAAATTTTCTCAATACCCTTCAATGGTCGATTTCTAAATTTAACTATCTCCTACGTGGGAGAGAAAACGGAGGGTGGGGGTGGGGGTGATGAAGAAGACTAGGGGGCTGGGATGAGGGGACAAAATATGGGCTTGGATGAATTTTCACAAGCATAAGTTTCACAACACACGCATGCCAAGTTTCAAAACACGTGCATGCCACATTTCGAAAGTGGTGTTTCTTAAACACACGTTCATACACTTTGAATAGTTTGCTCAGCTTTTCGACCATAAACTTCCCATCATCTATTCTTGTGTCAAAATAATATCAAGACGTCTTTGGATATCAAAGTTCTGCCTTCAGGGAGACCTATATTTGTTGGCATCCTTTCCTTTTTTTTTTTTCTTTTCTTTCCAGTTCGGTTCATAATATGCACTTGAGAGGGACTGTGTTGATCAAATCTTAACTTTGAACGTTGCGTATAATCTTTCTAGTCAATGCACTCGAATATCTTAGCCCTAAGAAAGAAAAAACGAAAAAACCTCAAAGTACTTACAGTGACAATCATTTGCACCCATTCCCTTTTAGCATCAGAATCTCTTGTTTGTATATTTCACGTGATTCATCAGAATCTCTTGTGTCTTCATATCTGATTGAAAATTCATTGATTTCTTGGTTTTCAATGGTTATACAGTATGAAATATCACAAGAATCGAGCGTAGCAGAGATGATATTAGCCATGACGACAACTCCGCCATTATATAATTGATGCAACGAAGAAGAAGCGAATGTTGGCTAAATATAAAGAAGCATTTTAAATATACTTAGCAAATGCCGCCTATGTTTTTTTTTATTTTTTGATAAGGTTAAAAAGATTCATTGATAACTCATTATGTTTTAAACAACAATCCTAAAAGCGATGAGGTTTGAATCCATAGCCTCTTGGTTGCCATATTTCAAGTTTAGCCTCATCGAAATTTGAGTTCCGGTAAACTTACTAATTGAGCTTAATGTATCTTAGTGATACAGTAACATTTGAAAGTAAGAAGGTTCTGTGATAGTACAAGCTTAAATAAACCTTGCACTAGTACATAAAAAATGCTACGTATATATTCAAAGTCATAGAAGAGGGGGAGAGAGAAAATAGAAGGCGCGAAAATTACCTAAAAACAATGCTATTTTGTTTTTGTTTTCCCATTCAATCTTTACATGCACTAACACAAGCCAATCTCTTTGTGCTATTTCTACTTACATTCACCATTATCATGTGCAAAGCTCCTGATGTGGTCGTTAGAATGTGGTCGTTAGAATCATCCTTGAAATCGAATGTTTTCAAGTTTCAGCTGGTAAATGCAGCCATGAACCCCCCCATTGTTTATAGTCATTTATCCTGCAGACAAACAACAGTGTTGATGAAATGGTAAAGTAAAATAGAAAGGTTAATCGTGCTTTTCGTTTTGTCCTTAATAAGCAATTGGCAAATTTCAGTATTTTTTTAGGACAAAATTAGTTATTAGCATAAACATTTTTATCAAATAGTATACTGTAAGTCTGAAGAAAAATACCCAATATGTACGTATGTATGTATGTGTATATATATATATATCAAGAAGGAGCTGATGTGGTTAAAGGCATTTCAATTTCTTGGGAGGAGTTGATGGATGCATCTGCACTTTTTCTGCCATGAGATGAGTTGAGAGATGCAGCTCCAAATTGTGCCTGTTTTCCATTGACATTATTATTATTGGATCCATTTGATGTTGAAGCATTTCTGGCCATTCTAGAATTTACCATTGTCGATGCTCGTCTAGATATTTGGCGATTCTCTTCCATATTATTGCTGCTCACTCCAAAACATCTCTTTATGCATGTGTAAATGTATGTTAGGAGCCAAAGTAACCATGGGAATCCAATCAAGATTAATGCTATTGGAGGAAACCAAGGTTCTGAAAGATTTGGCACAAATAGGTAAAGAAAAAGAAAAATTCCACCAATAAGTACACAAAGACATAACAAGAAAGAGATTAGAGGAACCCTCAGATCCCCCTCCCTCTCATTCATTTTTCTTCTTCCTTTCAATAATAATAATAATGCAAAAAAAGAGCTTTACAAAAATGATGAAATATTACTCCTTTAATTTTTGTCTCTACAAACACCTCTTCCTTTGTTTTTCCAATTCTCCTCCTACTTTATTTATGTTTCATTCAGATTGTTCCTCCTCCTCCTCCAATGGAATTTATGATAACAAGATCTCTTAAATGTTTTTCGTCTTCTTCTTTAGGGTTGATATGCAAGAAAAAAATAACAGTATGTAATCCAAATGAGAAATCAAGAAAAGCATTTAAAATGGAAGGTTGTTTATGAGAATGAAATTGTAAGGTCATTGTATTTGAGATATACATGCAAAGAGAAGAAATCATGCATGACAAGAATGGTCTATTTGTCCCATAAGGTTCTCGACTTTGCATAACAACAAGGTGGTCTTTGAAAACGAATCGATGTGTCATTTCATGTAGGTGTGAGGCAAAATAGGGATGGCGGAAATGATTACTTGTTTCGTCGTGTTTTCTTTTTGCCACACCTAATTAGGGATATTACATGGATGTATATACTCTCTCATTTCCATATCAAATGGACATTTTCTATTTTATACCATGATTAAAAAATTATTAATAGATAGATTATTTTTACTATTTTGCCCTTTGTTCATATCAATACAATATATATTGAAAATTATTCACATTCAAAAGGTCATATTAATTGTAGGGATAAAATGGAAAAAATTAATTAATTCTATCTTAATTTAGTAAGTGATCAAGTAATATGGAACAAACAGTTTTAGTAAGGTGCCCATCTAATATGGGACGGAGGGAGTACTAAAATTAGACCAGTTAAAAAAAGTTCAAATACATCTGTGACCCGTTAAAGTTGGCACCAATTTTTACTTAGACACCTCAACTGGGTGATATTCATTTTAGACCCCTCATGTAGGGTTCCGTTGTGTCATTTTGACACATTTTGACAATAAACAAAAAATTGAAGGAGAATGTAATACACTCGTTGATGACGTGGCAAACAACCAACTAAATGATTACATGTGTTATTTTAAGTTAAAATTTATTTTTGAATATGCTTACCAGAGGTTTGGAGTTAAAAGGTTGTTTATTTTTTTTCTTAATATTCTTTTTAAAATTTTCAGATCTTTTCTGTTCCTTTTATTTTGATGTTGTTTTGAGAGAAAAAGAGAGGAAGAAAAGGGAGGGAGAGAAAGAAAGAAAAAAATATAAAATCTAGTATTGGTATTCATTTTCCAGCAAAAAAAGGTAGAAGCGATGATGGTACCTTACCCTCCATTCCCATCGAAAATCGTCATTTTTCATTGTACTCAAAATTCTATTTTGTGTTTTTTTTTTAAAATTGATTCTTTTCTTTTATTTTTCATAGTTATTTTTTCTTTCCTTTTAGTGTTGTTTTGTGGGAAGAAAGAGGGAGAGGAAAAAATAAAAAGAGAAGAAATATGAAATATGGATGTTGGTTTTTATTTTTCCGGTGAAAAAAGTGGAGGAATATGATGGTAGATTTAGAAAGCAATACAATGAAGAAGAAAAAATGGCTTGAAAATGGATTTGAATAATAAAATTCGACTTCCATTGAAGGAGTTTAAACTTGAAAAAATAGTGGAAGGTGGTGGCTAGAGAAACGAGGAATTAGACAAAATAAAATAAAAAATGGCTAAATAAAGCCTTTAACGCGTTTTTGTTGAGTGTATTACACTCACTTTGTCATGTCAGCAAAATATATCAAAATGACATAGCGGAACCCTACATGGGGTGTCTAAAATGAACATCGTCCAGTTGAGATGTCTAAATGAAATTTGTTGCCAACATTTAGGGGCCATCTATTATACCCCAAAAAATATTTTAAGCTAAGACCCGATCCATTTTTCTTATGCGTATAGGCCCGAGCCTGATGACTCCTAATTGTACATATGTTTTGGGATCAATTCTTAAGTATTTGAAGTGAATTAGAGGTGAATTAGGGTCATGAGGAACCTCTAGTACTAAGTAGAGTTCAAAGATCCTTTACCGATTGAGTTTTTGTGTAAGATTATATAAGGGTCAACTTCAAATGACCATAACTTTTAGAATATTAAGAGTTAGTAGCCCATGACCTATCAAATTAAAGGTCTTTGAATCCTCTTTCCAACTCCACCAAGTTCGCCTCATTCCGAGCTCGGAGTAAAAAGTTATGATCGTTTTACCAAAGACTAATGCTGCAGCAGTTTAGGGCCTGGCACGGCACGCCAACAGTGCGCCCGAAACTAGCTTCAGTAGTTTGGGCCCTGGCGCACGCGCCATCAGTGCGCCTGAACCCGATTTTCAGATTTTTCTTGAGGAAGGGCATTCTGGACTTTTCCCCAACCTTTCCAAACCTAACCTACTACGTTTTGAGACTTTAAATCTGCCTCCTAGGGGTATTTTATTCTTATTAACCCTTAGAACCTTGGAGAGAAGAGATTAGAGAGAAGAAGAAGAGCTAGGTTTCAAGCCAATCCTGCAAGTCTTGATTTTTCCTTCGATTTCCAGGTATGTAAGTTAACCCAATGTTGGACTGAGTTCGTCCACGTTCCTCTTCATCTTTATTAAATTGAGTTGAGTTGAGTTGGAGTTTTTGAGTTCCTTGAATTGAATTTTTGAGTTATATATTGTCTTTTTGAGTTTCTTGTATTTATTTATATACGTATTGATGTTATTCATGAATTGAGTATTTGATTTGGATGCATGTTCATGTCTTCATTCACATGAACCCTAATTGAGGATTTTATTTGATTTTGAGCATTGGTTGTCCAAGAGTTTGAGTTTTCACATAATTTGATTTTCATTATTTTGAACATGAATATTTTGAGCATAGATGATGATTTTGGGACAGAGTTTCAATAAGTTGTGATTGATTTTGAAAATATATTTTTCGGAAAGAACTTGATGATGGATTGAAAGAATCTTTAAAATTATAATTTTTTTGATCCAAATTTCACAGTGCATTATTTTTAGTCGAGATTGCATGTTTTAAAGAGATTTAAAAGAGTTGGGTATTTAGTCTCAATGAGTCGATTGGATTGAGTTGATTTAAAAGAGAATAATGATCGAGATGAGATTGAGTTTTGATGAGAGTCCAATGAGACTAGTCGAAAGTTTTGATTGAATTGATTGGTTTAAATTGCATGAGCATATTGATTTTTAGGAGTAGTATCGAGCACCGGATTGAATTAGAGTAAAACTCAATAACTACGTAGCCAGCATAGAAAAAGATTGAACCATTAAATTTGGACGTTTCCCTTTTTATTGTCCTGAAAAAATATGACTTGATTGGTTGTGGATCCAAGATTGATTGATTCGTCCTTTACCTTGGCAAGTATTGGACGGACTTGGCAACGATGTCGTTTCATTGTACATCACCTACTCATAGGTGGTGGGATTGTTATCGATTAAGAGAAGCTCCCACATTGTGCATGGAAGTATATGACATGTATTGAACAAGTTGCATATTATTGAGTCCTTCTTAAAGCATTGTTATATTTTATACTTGCATATCATATTGAGTTGGGTGAGTTTCATTCTATGTTGAGTACCTTTGATGTATTTTTATTTCATTTTGCCATATTATATACTCGTACATTCCACGTACTGACGTCCATTTGGTTCTGCATCATTTTATGATGCAGGAGCAGGTATTAGAGATCATCAACAGGCACTTCGTTGAAGATCTACTTCTTGTCTAATAGTGGTGAGACCTCCTTGCTTTCGGAGGGATCATATTCATTCTTTCTATTGCTTATAAGTAGTTCTTTTAAGGTAGCCATGAACCTATCATTGGTATCATCTAGATAGTAGAGATAGAGGCTTCATAGACTAGATAATGATGGATTTGTTTTGATGTCTTTAACTCTCGATTAATTTTCTTTCAAACTATGTTTCTGATTTGAATAATTGAGATTGTTGATTGATTTATTCCACTAAGAGTTGTTTTTCTCTTAAACTAAGTCTTTTGCTAAATGAGTGAATGTGTGATCAGGCCAAGTGGTTCACTTGGAAGTCAGTAATGGCTTCTGAGTGCCGATTACGTCTAAGATACCCTCTCAGGGTGTGACAAACTTGGTATTAGAGCATAGAGTTCAAGTGTCATAGGGTGTCTATAAAGCCATATCTGTACAATTTTATTTATGATTGTGAGGGTCCTACTTCTATAAATGAGGGACAATAGGCATTTAAGAGAAGTTTCTCTTCTTTCGAATTCTACACCGTGCGATATAGTTGTTCTCTAAGAAACTTATTCAGATTTGTATGTTTCTCATATTCGTTCAACTATCCCTCATACTCAAGGTGGTTGGAACATTAAAAATCAGATCCCTATTGATGAGTTACACTTTGATAAAGTTTTTTGAAGTGTAAAGAGACTGCACTAGGCTTGATAGGAGTCAATTAGTGTGCATAAGTCTATTGATTTTAAAGAATGCACCCTCATTTATATGAATCATGCATTGAGCTAGAGCAAGATGTATTCCCATAGTCCCTTCTCTATAACCTTGGTTCAGATGTTATACTCGAGGGGAAAATTATATCTCTAAATAATTAGTGCCCCCATCAGATGGAATGTGATTTGAGGCATGGTAAACTTTGATTCATAAAATGATCCTAGAGCTAAAAAGATAGAGTTACAAGAGTAGAAACCAAATAGTGAGAATGGTGGTTGATTGAGGCATCTAACTAGAGTTATGTATCTATAAAGTAAGTGATGGGGTTATAAGTCAAGTTCTTTTTTGTTTTTACCAAAGAGTAGTAAGCATCATGTAGCTTTTATGATAAAAGGTAGAGGAAGAGTTGCCATTTAGGATGAGTTAGAGTACACTCGAACCAAGAAAGGATTTTTATATTAAAGTGTCTTTGTGTTAGTAAATACCTAGTATTGGTGTTGAACGGAAGGGAGGAGTAGTCATGAGATGATAGATCTAAGCTAGAGTTATGAATTTGAAGAGATAGCCTCATGTTATTTAGAGGATATGAATAGGTAACAAAGTGTAATGAATAGGTAAATAGTACTTAGGTTATGAAAGCAATTGAGGTGATAAATTGTAATTAGATAGATAGTTAGATAAGGATCAATTACTTGTCATGAGGTCTTAGTAGGAGAGTGTTTCTTAATTTCACCTAGTAGTTGTAAGTTGGTAGAGTATGTGAGCAGTGTCTGATGTGTATATTAATACTATATCCTAAGCTTGAATTTGAGATGAGTGGTGTGAAGAAAGAGGGGATAGTATTATGAGTGTGATAGTGTCAATTTTAAGATTTGATCTAGTAGGCTTGACATAGCGTATGCGAGAGATTAAGATATTAACTTGCAAGGAATATGTGTTACGAATAGATGGTATGTAACCCTTAGATTTAAATAGTGAATTGAGTCTAAGTCATTTGATAAGAAGAGGCTTAAGATGTGTATCCGAGATAGTGTAAAGTTGTATGAGGCTCTAATTTTATGTGTTACTTTGGGTAACTAGTTAGTATCATTTAGCTGCTAATGTGGAAAAGACTGGATGTGAGTTTTTCTTTTTATTTAGTATGCATAAGAATTGGGTCAAAGAGAGTTGTATATAAATAATGATGAGTCTCTTATTATGGTTTTAGTCTCCCTCCCAACTGAGTTAGGAATATATGAACCTAGAAGATGAGTGTTAGTAGGCTAAAAAGAAGAGGTTAGATTATAAGGATTAGAGAAAGTGGATGTGTACGCCAATAAGAGCAGCAAGTATAGAAAGAGGCCCATAAAGGTAGAAAGAAGCTAAGAGTGGACGTATCTCAGAAGAAAGTTCTAGTAGAAGTTTCATATCTTTGAGTATAGTGTAACAAGAGAGTTTAAGTGTTCTTATAGATATTGATGCCCTGACCGTGTAGGAAGTTGTTCTTTTAGCTTAGAGAAAAACATTAGTTCACAGTCTTAGGGAGGTGACCTTTGAGCTAATGGGGAGATGATGAGGTAATGAACCAAAGTAAGTCTTGAACTTTCGATTGTGATGAGTTGATCAGGATGAGACATCGATGTTTTTCCATCTTGCATATTCCTAATACTTCATTCGAGGTGATACTCTATTCCTACCGTGTGTATGAGCACTATTCCTATGTCCTAGACCTATTCACCCCCATATTGATGCATATCCATGCTGAGTTCGAGGATGACAATTGATGATTTTATTCAACAATCGTGATTTTGTCTCATGAATCTAAAAGTTTTCAGCCCTATGTTACATGAGACATGACTTGAGTTTCACAATATGTGTAGTTTAATGAACTTAATGAAACTCATGATAGGCCTTAAAAGACTAAAGAGATCATATTAGTTATGGATGTTCCTATATCAGACTTTCGTGAATGAATCATGCTTATGACATTTTGTTCTAAACTTTTTCAGTGATTCTTTCCTTCTAATCCCGATAACGATGTTGATCATAGTAGACTGAGTTGAGTGAGAGTAGATGGGGGAGAGTGAATGTTTCCTGATTGTGATAGATGTGTTGTACTTGTCTAGTTAAGGATAGAGGTGTGAAAGAGGAGCGAGATGAGACCCTATGATGTGCAATAGATAAGTAAGAGTATGTTAGTGTGTCTCTGGGTAAGATCTCATGCAATAATGGAGATGGAAGTGTTAAAGTAGGCTTGACAATTCTTAGATGTGGTTGAGCTAGTTAGAGTGATAGGCTTGAGTGTGTGATTTTCACTATTAGAGTAATGGTAGTAGGCTATTGATGACTTTTGGGTGATGATTGTGAGTGCTTGTATGAAGTAGTGAGAATTAGTAGTATTCTATAAGTAAAATTTCCTTATGGAGGTATAGAGTATGAATGCGATGGTTAGATTTATTAATTATGATCATATTAGGACTAGCACATTGGGACTTAGAGCTAGGCTTGAACTTGGTAATGGGAATGTTGAGGGGAGAATTCGAGGTTGTAGCTCTTTTCTCATCCTTGGTATGGTGTCTTCTAGTGAGTGAGTTCCCTATCTTTGAGTGGGTTAGAACAGACTTAGTTCACCAAGTTATAGAGGAAGTGAAAACCATTTCAGAGAGTGAAAATTGAGAATAGGGGAAAATACTTGGAGTTTGAGGTGAATGATTGGATGTACATGAAGGGTGTTATGAGTCTTGGAAAGAAGGGGAAGCTTGGGCACCTATATATTGCCCTTACCAAAGTGTGAAGAGCCTTGGAGAGAAGAGATTAGAGAGAAGAAGAAGAAGAGATAGGTTTCAAGCCATTCCTTCAGGTGTTGATTTTTTCTTCGATTTCCAAGTATGTAAGGTTAACCCAACGTTGGACTGAGTTCGTCCATGTTTCCCTTCATCTTTATTAATTTGAGTTGAGTTGGAGTTTTTGATTTTGTTGAATTGAATTTTTGAGTTATCCATTATCTTTTTGAGTTCCTTTTATTTATTTAAATATGTATTGATGTTGTTCATGGGTTGAGTATTTGATTTGGATGCATGTTCATGTCTTCATTCACATGTACCCTAATTGAGGATTTTATTTGATTTTGAGCATTGGTTATCCAAGAGTTTGAGTTTTCACATAAGTTGATTTTCATTATTTCTAACAAGAATATTTGAGCATAAATGATGATTTAAGATAGAGTTTTAATAAGTTGTGATTGATATCAAAAATATATTTTTTGAAAAAAACTAGATGATTTGAGCATGTGTCTAGCCCCGAGTTGGATTGAAAGAGTCTTTAAAATTATAATTGTTCTGATCCTAATATCACTATGCATTATTTTGAGTTGAGATTGCATGTTTTAAAGAGATTTAAAAGAGTTGAGTATTTAATCTCAATGATAAATGGATTGGATTGAGTTCATTTGAAAGAGCATATTGATCGAGATGAGACTGAGTTTCAATGAGAGTCCAATGAGACTATTCGAAAGTTTTGATTGAGTTTGATTAGTTTAAATTGCATGAGCATATTAAATTTTGGAAGTAGTATCGAGCACTGAATTGAGTGAGAGTAAAACTCAATAACTATATAGCCAGCGCAGGAGAGGATTGAACCATTAAAGTCGGATGTTTCCCTTTTCGTTATCCTAACAAGATAGGACTTGATTGATTGTGGATCTAAGATTGGTTGATTCGTCCTTTACCTTGGAAAGTATTGAATGGATGTGGCAATGACGTCGTTTCATTGTACATCATTTTCTCATAGGTGGTGGGATTGTTATCGATTAAGAGAAGCTCCCACATTGTGCATGAAAGTATATGACATATTTTGAACAAGTTGCATATTGTTGAGTCCTTCTTAAAGCATTGTTATATTTTATACTTGCATATCATATTGAGTTGGGTGAGTTTCATTCTATGTTGAGTACCTTTGATGTATTTTTATTTTATTTTGCCATATTATATACTCGTACATTCCACGTACTGACGTCCATTTGGTTCTGCATCATTTTATGATGCAGGAGCAGGTATTAGAGATCATCAACAGGCACTTCGTTGAAGATCTACTTCTTGTCTAATAGTGGTGAGACCTCCTTGCTTTCGGAGGGATCATATTCATTCTTTCTATTGCTTATAAGTAGTTCTTTTAAGGTAGCCATGAACCTGTCATTGGCACCATCTAGATAGTAGAGATAGAGGTTTCATAGTCTAGATAATGATGGATTTGTTTTGATGTCTTTAACTCTTGATTAGTTTTCTTTCAAACTATGTTTCTGATTTGAATAATTGAGATTGTTGATTGAGTTATTCCACTAAGATTTATTTTCTCTTAAATTAAGTCTTCCGCTGAATGAGTGAATGTGTGATCAGGCCAAGTGGTTCACTTGGGAGCCAACAATGGCTTCTAAGTGTCGGTTACATCTAGGGTACCCTTTCTGGTTGTGACATCATCCATGGGTTTAGCAAAAAAAAAATTATAGGACATGCAAGCCGATAAATGTTATATTTTCATAATCTAAACGTATAAAATAACATTTAGCATGATGTACAATTTGGATTAGTAGTTCTATTCAATTTTACTTTAGTTACTAAAGTAATTTTCAGTTTAATAAGTTGCTTACGTTTAGATAATTTAAATTTTAAATTTCTGTTAGATAGATTAGTTTGTTGAGATATTTTAGTTAGTTTTGAATTTAAATTATGCAAATTTTTATTTAAAGTTGGGTATTTAAAATCCTCCTATGCTTAATAAAAATATTGAAAGACATTTCAATTCAAATGGAGTCATTTTAACCCTTTTTTGTTGCCCCATATTTTGAAAAAATCAACAGTTGTATCAAGAGCTTTATTGATCTTATGGGATCTGTGAGTTCTTTCAAAGAACTACCAAATTTTTTTAACCCATTAGGGCTACCTTTTTAACCCGTTAGGTCTATCCATTTTAACCAGTCAGGGCTACCATTTTTAACCCGTGCGTTTTTCAACATACAAGTAATTTTTAACCTAAAAAATGGCAACCAACTGTCTCTCCTTGAATGCCCAAAAATTTTCACTGGCGAAAATTATCAGATTTGATCAGTAAAAATAAAATCTTATCTTAAAGCCTATGATCTGTGGGAAGTTGTGATCGAAGATATACCTTTACAAGCTCTCTCCGCAAATCCTACTCATGCTCAGATTAAATCTCACTCAGATGAAACAACGAAAAAATTCAAAGCCAAAACTATAATTCAAAATTTAGTTGTGGATTCAATTTTTTGTAGAATCATTTCTTGTGAGACAACAAAAGAAGCTTGGGAAAAAATTAGAAAAAGAATACCAAGGAAGTGACCGAGTCAGACAAATGCAAATTTTGAATTTGAAAAGGGATTTTGAATCGTTTAAGATGCAAGAGAATGACACTATTGTTAAGTATTCTGACAAAATTTCTGTGATTGTTTATAAAATTAGGTTGCTTGGCGAGGATTTCAAAGATGACAAAATAGTAGAAAAAGTTCTTGTGACAATTCCAGAGAGATTTGACTCTAAATTTTTAACTCTGGAAGAGTCTAAAGATCTCTCTATCATCTCTGTTGAAGAACTAATAAGTGCTCTCCAAGCACAAGAGAAAAGAAGAGCATTTAGACAAGACAATGTTATTGGGGATGCTCTTTATGCACAAAACAGAAAAGAAAAAGGCAAGTATCCTCTTTGCAAAATACTGCAAAAGAAAAACACACTTGAAAATTTTTTGTTGGTGGAGACCTAATCCAATATGTGGAAATTGAAAACAAGCAGGTCATGTTATAAAAGTGTGCAAGCTTAAAAATAATCTTCAAGAACAAGCAGTAGAAACAGAAATTGAGGAGGAACAACTTTTTTTAAAATTGCAGTAACTAAAGAAAATGAGGAGTTTTGAATTTTACTTTAGTTACTGCAGTAATTTTTAGTTTAATAAGTTGTTTATGTTTAGATAATTTGAATGTTATATTTCTGTTAGATAGATTAGTTTGTTGAGATATTTTAGTTAGTTTTGAATTTAAATTATGCAGATTTTTGTTTTAAGTTGGCTATTTAAAACCTTCCTATGCTTAATAAAAATATTGAAAGACATTTCAATCCAAAAAGAGTCATTTTAATCTTTTTTTACTGCCCCATCTTTTTAAGAAAATCAACAAGTACCCAATACACAATTTCACCATTTTAAGTTGGTCCTACTCGAATCACTATAGACCCTCATTTTGTTTACTTCTTCTTGTTCTAAGTGATACTCTAGATTGATTTTTTTGAATCTTACCCTATTTTTTCCCTCTTTTTATCACACATTATATGTTAATTTATTATGATATATCTATTTTGTTTCCGCTGTTATTTATTTTGTTCTCTTATCTCTTAATATTTTCCTGTAGGAATTAATATTGTTTGGGTACGTGTTTTGTTTCAAAATAGTGAGAGTCACAACGAAGCGGGACCATAGGCGGGATCCTCTATAGCGATCAGTGGGACGTTATAGTGAGTTCACCGCAATGAAGGTGGTGACTTCTGCAGTAAGAGAAGCGAAGCAGAATCCTGAGTTAAGCTATTTCAAGAGTTCAACTCCTATGCTAATGTCACGATCAAAGCCTAGGGCCTAGACATGACACGACGAATGAGATACCCATCGATACCTCACCCAAGCCTCTTAGCATTCATTAAGAATTTCATTGGTAATGATAAACAAATCAAGAGGAAACATAAAGGATATACAGACTAAGGGATTTCACAATAATAATAGTCAAAGACAACATAACATCATTTACTATGTCCAACAATACCTTCTACATTAAGACTTGGCGGGGTCTAAGACATGTCCCTAGCTCACCCTCAAGATTAAGTCAAAAATACCAAACTTAATTTAAATATATAAACATAATATAAGCTAGATAAGATAGAAGTGTCATTCCCAGAACATGGGAACTCACCAAGGTGGTAGCCTCCAACGCTCAACTTAGCCATAGGGAGGAAAGTGTGGAGCGACGCCGGTCCCTACATGGTGATATCATACAGGCAAAAATATGCATTAGTACTTTGAATGTATTAAGTATGTGATTATGCTGTGAAATAAAGAACATAAGAGAGAGGCATGTATAGGCAATATGCATAAGTGAATACATGCATGAGAAATCATCATGTGAATCCTTAAAATATTTATTTTATGGGGTAGTGACCATAACCTACATTTAAGACCATGCGAGCTATTACATGGAATCCAACATATCCTACTACGTTGGCACGGGAAGACTATTTGCCAGGTAGAACTCCGATCAGCTTTAAACATTCTTTAACTTTAACTTTAATGGCTAATTGTGGATCCACTAGCCTAAAATAGCCGACAAGGGCTCCTATGGTGGCACATAGTTAATGCAATATGAGACTTTACTTAAGGATCCCTTCAGTCGAGCCCCCATCTACATGCTACATTCGGTGCTAGATCAAGTCCCACGGAATAACATTTAAACATTAATACAACATAATCATTACATAACTTTAACATTAAAACATCAATCGGTGGAATAGCTCATTAAAACCTTTCATTTGATTCAATGCGAGAATTGTCCTTTCACATTGAAACCTAACTTTGGCTAAGAAGCCCTTCATCAATCAACCATTTCATAAAGACTCCCTTCCATAAGCATTACTTTAAAACATTCATTTGGAGTCAAACTTCATTTCAAGTTTGCTTTATCATAAGAAACTAGGTGGGTTCATTTCATAAAAAACTTTTAATTCCTTTAAAGAATTCTTTCATGCATGAGAGTAATGGAAATGCATAAAATACAATAATCTTAAAGCAACCCACCATATATGTCTTAAAACTCTTTTCAAGCCTTCATGTAGGCCCTTTAATAATATCATAACTTCATGAAATCAAGAGTCAATATCCATCAATATATGTAAAGAAACTTCAAATATATCAAAATCTATGCATTTAAAGTCATCATGTAAAAGCCCATAAGATTTCATCATTTTGAATTAAAATGCTAGGTTGAGAAAATATTCGGGCTCCATGGGTGGAAGGACCCATGGATGAAAACCCACATACCTTGGGGAATGAAACCCTTAATTCAAAATGTGAAAAAAAAAATGGAGGGTTGATCTTCTTGGAGTGAAACCCTAGAACCTTTCTTGAGGATAAATGAGACTTTGAGCACGTGGGAGATTAGGGTTGAGTTCTTAGGATGAGGGTGAGAGTGAATGAGTGTAGGAAGACTTAGAGTCTTTTAGATGGGTGGATTTTTCCTTTAAAATGCCTTACTTTGAGTTAAAATGCAGGAAAACACTAAAATATCCCTTTTAAAACTAGCTGAAACTAGACTTCACGGGGGACCTTCATGATCCGTTATGCTCACCACAGACCATGGTGGGGTCCCGTGGTAAAAAACATGGAAAAATATTTTGGAAAGTGTTGCAGAGAAGTCTCTGAACCTTCTTCATGGATGACCATTACGGACCATACTGAGGTTTACGAATGAGTACCAGGGGTCGTGGTGCTCACCAGTGATCCTAGGGCTTAAACTGGTTGAAAAAGTGGCCTTCACGAATGGCCACCACGGATCGTATTGCGTTTCATCGAAGACCACCACAGATCGTAGTCCTCTCCTGTTTGAGTAGCTTCACCAAAATAGCTATAACTTTTTACTATGAACTCTAAATGAGGCAAACTTGGTAGAGTTAGAAAGAGGATTCAGAGATATTTGATTTGATAGGTGATGTGACACCTGAGTCTATATATTCAAGGAGATATGATCTCTTAAATTTGGCCTATGTAGAATCTTACATCGAAATTCAATCGGTAAAGAAGCTTTCAACTTAACTTCGTGCTTAAGGAATCTTATGACATTAAAACACCTCCAAATATATTCTCACACCAAATAATTAACCTTAAATCCCATAATATAGAATGAATGGACCCCTAGATGGACCATCTTCACGATCTGTGAAAAGCTCCACAATCCGTGGTGGTTGTTCGTGGACCTTGCCTTGGAATATTTCTTGAGGGTTTTGGGGAGGGGTCACCATGGAGGTCTTCACGGCCCGTGGTTCTCACCATGGTCTATGGTATTTTTTCATGGTCTTCTCCCGACAAGTCTGAACCACTGAATCTCTACCACGGTCTGTGGTTCTCACCACAGCCCGTGATGGCTTCCGTGGTCAACCCCTGGTGCCTGTTTCTGCAACTTTCTGAGATTTCCTCCTTTGATCCTTGGTGTAGGACTTTCCAAGTTTCCGTGGTCTTACAGCTAATGAAGGTTTCCTCCTCAAAATGCCCCTAGGGCAAATTTTATAGATTTGAACATTTAGGAAAAGTGGAGGGCATGTTGTTGTTGTTTGTTTATTTGGACTTTATTCAGTTTAACTCAACTCATCTCAAACCATTAAATTCTCTTTAAAATAAATATACTTCTCAACTCAGTAAATGCATAAAACATAGCTTTTGATTTCTCAACTCAGTCTCAAAATAAATGCATAACACTTTACTCATTAGACTTGATAAAAATCATGCTCAAAATCAGTGAATGGGAGGCTTCACAACTCAAGTAATAAATTATTCTAAAAAGTCCTTTCTCAATTAAGATACGAAATTTAACTCATTCTTTAAACTCAAGACAGGGCATAAAATTAAGCAATACAAATACTCACTAAGATTCATGTGAATGTAACATTGGATCAAGTGCCTCAAACTCAAGTAAAAGACGAAGAAGAACCAATGAAGAAAGCCTATAAATTAATAAGAAAGGAAAATATAAAGTCTACAATAAAGAAACAACACTAACAATAAAATAGTGTGATAATAGAGACACGATACATAATAAAATATGATGATCCCCCACTAATTCCTCACTCCTACTAACCTTCTACCCTAATACGTGTCTTTCATTCCTTCCTATATTGGGTCATGTCCTCGGTAATATGGAATTGCACCACCCTGTCTAATCACCTCTCCTTAATACTTCCTCGTCCTACATCTACCCCTCCCTCCTCTAATTCTCCCCTACAACCAATCTCTCGCACCTCCTCACTGGGGCATTAACGCACCTCTTTTGCACATGTCCAATCCATCTCAACCTTGCTTCCCTCATCTTGTCCGCTACAAGGTTCATGTGAATGTAAACATTGGGTCCATTCGCACTTTTCCTTCTCATCCTACTAATAGCGAATCTAACCTCCTCAACCCTAATATAACTACAATACCCAAAGTCATAAAGTCTTTCAGAATATGTCAAATTAGTCAACACAATGTCTCTTTTCCCGTCTTCATTTAAGAGTTTGTGGAAGTAAATTTGCCATCTTTGCTTAGTAGAGGTATCTGCCACCAACCCCTTGTCTTCCTCATCCTTGATGCACTTTACTTAATTCAAATCGCGAGCCTTTCTCTCTTTCTCTCTCTCTCTCTCTCTTTTGCATGTCTATATAATTTTTTATCCCCATCTTTATCTCCTAAATCAACATATAAGCGTTCAAAAGTTGTTGTCTTAGCAGTCGTGACCACTACCTTAGCTTTTGTCTTCGTTGTCTTATATACTTCCTTATGTGTCTGCTTCTCTTTCTTGTCTGCACACTCCTCTATCTTAGTTGTAACACCCCAGAATATTTTTCGCAAAGACTCAAACACTTCTCCATGTATGTGTAGGCTCAAACCGAAGGACTTGTAATTTTATATATGAGTTAGGATTAATTTCTAAGTATTTGAAGGGTGTTAGATGTGTTTAGGGGTCATAAGGGATCTCTAACACCAAACCGAGTCCAAAGAATTCCAATTGATTAAGTTTTCGGAGGAGTTAGTATAAGGGTAAACTTTAAATGACCACGTCTCCTAGAATATAATGAAATGGGTATCCCATGATCTACCAAATTAAAGGTATTTGCGTCTTCTTTCCAACGCCACCAAGATTGTAATTTTTAGAGTTCGGAATCAAAAGTTCTGACCATTTTACTACAGACTAGTACTGCAGGAATTTCAGGTCTGGGCGACCACTGCAGGAAGTTTAGGCTTGGCGCTCCAGTGGCGCCCGGCGCCACTATAGCGCCAGAAAACAGCCTCAATAGTTTGGTCCTTGGCGCGATGCACCACTATTAGATATGCAGGGTTTTAAGCCTATTTTGGCTTGGCGCTGCAGTGGCGCGAAGCGCCACTATAGCGCCAGTAAGATTTTTGCCTAGTTTTTCAGATTTTTGAAGAGGGGCAACTTGGACTTTTTCCCTAATTATATATACCCTCACTTGGAACATTTTGGGATTATTTTTCAGTCCCCTCACCTCCCAAAAATCCTAATCTTCATCCCCTCTTCTCTTCCAAACATCTCCAATAAGAAATCCTCCCAAAAGCTCAAGGATTCAAGATTTTCAAGTCATGTCTTTGGTTTTCGGTGGGATGTTCTTCATTTTCAAGTATGTAAGGCTAACCTAAAATATGGATTGAGTTCTTCCATGTGCCCATAGATGTGTTGGATAGAAGTTGTGAAAGATTTGAACCTTCTATGAAAGTTTTTCTTGAAATTTCCTAAACTATAGAATATTACTAAAATGTGTTAATGATGTTCTTGAGTTGACTTTGTTGAGAGTATGGATTCATGTTTTCATTCACATGAACCCAAGATGAGATTTCTTTTTTGTCATAATTTATCTTGAGGATGAGATTGATGATTTTTATGTATAATAAAAACAATATTATTTTTATAGTAAAATGAGATATTTTTTTACTTGAGTTTGATGAAATTGATTTTTGAGTTGTATGAGAATTGGGATAGTTATGAATGTGAATGGCATAAAAAAGAAATGAAACATTGGTAGAGCTAGAATGTCACTTTTGTTTCTATAAATGGAATATAGAATTAAATAAGGATTTTGGAGCAAGATGTTTGATGATGGTGTGAATGATGATGTTGATAATGATGTGAATGATGATGTTGATAATGATGTGAATGATGATGTTTGATAATGATGTGATTGATGATGTGAATGATGATATTTGACGATGATGTGAATGAAGAGGTTATGTTGACGAGGATGTTGTCTGATGAAGTAGATTGGAGTCTAATGTGATTATGTGATATGTGATTTGCATAATTTAATTTGATTGGAGTCTTATGAACATTTGAGAATAACTGATCTTTTGATAAGGAGTTTTAAATAAATGATTTGTGAACATTTTGCATAAACTATTTATACATTATTTTTGAGTTTAAAGAATAATTATTTTCATCTATGATTTAAAAATAGTTTAAGCATGAGTTGAGTTTGAGAAGTCTTTTAATTATTTTTGAACATGAGTATTTTGAGTATAAACAAGTTAAGTATTTTTATATAAAAATGTCTATTTTAAGTTTGAGTTGAGGAGTTGAAATTATGTTCTAAATGCATCTAATATTTTCTGCATTCATTGAGTTGAATGGTATCAAATTCAGAAAGAAGAGTTTGATGATTGAAATGAGTTGATTGGGAAAGAAGATCCAATGAGACCAGATTGATTGAGTTTTGAAAAGAGTCCAATGAGACTAAATGAGTTGATTTGAAACTAAGTCCTAAGAGACTAAATGAGTATTTTGAATATTTTACTCACTTGATAGATATGTTCATATTGAGTCTTGGGAGGAGTATCGAGCACCGAATTGGGTAAGAGTATAATCCATACTCGAATCCTATAAACTACGTCACCAACGTAGGAAGGGATTATACCGTGTCGGATGTTTTTCTATTTCATTATCCTGAAATGATAGGACTTGATTGATGGATGGATCCATGATTGGTTGATTCGTTCATATCCTAGCAAGTATGAACGGACGTGGCAACGACGTGGCTCATTGTGCATCACCTAATTATAGGTGGTGGGACTGTTGTCAGTTAGAGAAACTCCCAAATTGAGTGGATTGTGTATGATTTGATTGGTTTGATTGAGCTTGTTGATAATTGAGTTAGATTATATCACATTACTAAGTTCTAATTTACATATTTATTGAGTTGAGTCATTTGACTTGTTTGTTGAGTTGATTGTATATGATTGAATTGGATTGGATGATGTATGATTGGATTGTGTATGATTGGATTGGAGTAGGTGATATATGGTGGATTGGATTAAATGATATGTGATCGGATAGTGTACGATTGGATTGAATTGTATGGTATATGATTGGTCTTTGTCTAAAACTGTATCCTTACTTTAGACTTATGACACTTTGATTAAGTCTCTCTTATCTTTCTGAGTTGAGATATTTTGAACCAACGTTACTCTTCCTTGAGTTATTTTCATTCTGCCAATTACATACTCGTACATTCCATGTACTGACGTCCATTTAGACCTTCATCGTTTCATGATCCAGAGACAAGTTTAAGAGATCGTCAATAGGAGCACCATTGAAGATCTATACACACTCAGCGTATTGGTGAGTCATTCCCTATATTCGGAGAACACCGCTTATGTTATTCTTGCGTCGAGTTAGCCCTTTCTATTTTGGTTTGAGGTAGCCATGAACATGTCATTGGCACCAATTAGATAGTAGTAATAGAGGCTTCATAGACTAGACAGTGATGGGTCGATTGATATTTTCTTTCCTTGAATTATTCTTGTCAAACTATTTTTAATGACATAGATTGGAGTTTGATTTATTGTCCCATGGCCTTTATTTCTTGAGTTAGATCGTTGATTTGGATTGCCTACTAAATTATTTCTTTATTTTAAACTTTTCACTGATTGATTGATATGAACAGATGTGTGATTGGACCAAGTGGTTTGCTTGGGGACCAACAATGGTCTTCGAGTGCCGGTCACATCTAGGGTACCCTCTCGGGGCGTGACATTAGTATATGCAATCTTTTTTGCTTCCATTTTGCCTTGGACTTCTCCCTTCCACCACCAATCTCCTTGATGACCACCAAAATTACCCTTCAATATCCCTAGCACCTTTGTAAAGTCCAATGAGTTTAATGAGATAATAGTTTGAGTAATTTCACTCACTTGAGTTCATGAGCATAATAATATATTTTGGGAGTAGTATTGAGCACCGGTTTGGGTAAAAGTTTGAATAACTCAAACCACGTAGCAAGTGTATAATAGGATCGTGTCGTTGGTTCAGGTGATTCACCACTTCAGTCCCTGATACAGACTTTTATTAGATCCATGAGATGATTTGCGTCCCTTAACCTGGCAAGGTATTGGACGGTTGTGGCAATAAAAGCAATTCATTACATCATCACGATGCTCATAGTGATGGTTGTCGATTAGAGAAACTCTCTAAAGAGTAAATATTATTTTTATACTGATTTGCATTTACTTATCTATATTTTATAAAGAATTATCTTATTCTTATATTGCATGCCTTATTGAACTGAGTTGATTCAGTATTCATACCCTTGAGTTATTTGAGTATCTTAGGGCATGTTGCCTTTCAGCTATTTTACATACTGTACATTCTATGTACTAACGTCTTTTAATGATGCATCATTTTATGATGCAGATACAGGTGTTAGAGAACCTCAATAGGCGCATCGTTAAAGATCAGTCCCTTCCATCTTTTGGTGAGACCTCCTTAAATTCGGAGGCACTCTTGTAGTTTCATTAAGTCTTTACTTTATTAGTTTTGAGATAGCTGTGGGCGTGTTCCCGGTACCTATCTACAGTTATAAGAGGCTTCATAATATTGACAGAGTACGGAGTTTATTTCAATTTCCAGAATTACATTTTTAAACAACCTTTATATATATATATATATATATATATATGGGAAGTAGCATTCATATAAACTGCATCCCCATTATTGCTAAATCATTTTAATGAGTTGAATATTTCGCTGAGTAGTTAGTCAGGTCAAGGATTAACTTGGGACCAACAATAATTTTTGAATGCCGGGCACGTCTAGAATATAGACTCGAAACGTGACATAATCATTTTTTGTTCTTTTTAAATGAACAGAAAAACAACGAACTTGATTGCTTTAAAAGAAGGGCTTTGCTAAATATTTGTTGAGAACGATGAATCAGGGCAACAAATATTGGAAATTAAAAATAAAATAAAAAGGCAGTTCAAAAAAAAAAGCATTTCGCTATTGAAACACGAAATGGAAAAAAAGCTATTAACAAAAATGTTTTCGCTAATTGTAACTCAAAAAAAAAAACTCAATTCGCTAATTAAAATGTGAAAAACAAAACAAATTTGTTGTAACTAATTGGGCCACCGGCTGACGGTGGCAGCAAATGTTTTTGCATTTCGCTAATGAGTAAATTGTTTGGTACGGTTTATAAGAATAGTGCTAAATAAACTGTATTAATAATATTTTTATTAATTATATAAAATTATTTTTTATGCATTATTTGGTTTGGTGTATTAAAAATAATATGCATTGCATAATTTTTTAAAAAAATATTTTCTTACAAAGATACTCTTTCCAAATATGGTGGAAAAGATATAGCAAAGGTTTTGAGGGGCAGTAAGTCTTTAACCATGTTAATGCATGCATTAAAATTCCTTGCATTTTTTAGACTTTACACTGTTTTTCTTATTAACTATTGTGTTTTCTTTATTGTTTTCTTCTTCTTTTACTTGGGTTTAATGCACTATAACCGATGGTCTTTCAGAAACAGTCTCTCTGCCTCCACCAGGTAGTGATAAAATTTGTGTTCACTCTATTCTTCCAAGACTCCCGTTAGTGAAATTTCATTCGGTATGTTGTTGAACGGCTAGAGTTAGGGATATCAAATTTGCATTTGATACTCCACATTTTGTGAGTAAATTATGACTTCGACGACAATCGAAGTACCTAGTTACATTCATGTTCTATATTCCCTAGAGTAATGAGTTTAATGGTTGAAGATTTTCAGAGTAGACATTCTGAGCTGCATAACCTAAAAAGAATTCATGTGCTACAAGGAAAAGGAGACAATATATAGAGAATTATTGAAGCTCTGTCAAACAATCTACTAAGGAAATGGTGTGCTCAAAGCCTACTGCCATGTAAAAAAGTCTGTTTCTAAATGTACAATATGCAGAAAATTATGTGTAAAAGAGAATTGGCCATCTTTTATTCTTTTGTCTCAGCTGCTTGCTGAAACAGCACAACTGCAAGAGTCACAAGGGAAGCGTAAACAGAATTGGGCATCTTCTGAACCACCTTTCCAACATGTGGGACTCCCTCTGTTGACCTCTTCGTTAGCAGAGCGATAGTTGGTGCTACTGCCAAGGTAATAAGTAGTCCCTGACTCACGATAACAAAAGTATCCTTCGTTAATTTCCTAATGAACTTCACAAATTCTTCGCGGTCTAGTTCTCCGTCAACATTGATATCGCACTCCTGAGCATGAAAAAAATAAATGAAACACTACCTGTGATAAACTCAAACAGTAAAACTTTGTTAAAAGTAGTTTGGAATCAGTAATAAAAGGAAATAACACAACCAAAGCCATAACTGAAAAGGCAGGCAGACGTAGGATGAGGTTAACATAAACACATCTTTTCAAAGTAGGAAGATGAAGAAAGGTGAATTGGAGAAAGTAATCTCACCTGACTAGATTCCTAAAGAAAAATAAGAAGAAAATTTGTCATATAACTACAATACCACTTCAAGTTCTCTCTCTATAGTTTCGCAGGATGAGAAATCTTTTAGGAACCCAGATGAAATCATTTCACTTCCAACTTCTTTTGACAAACCAAACAAGAAAAAGATATTTTCTTCGATACCTTCTTTCCAAACAAAATGGAAGAATGGGGAAACGAAGTAAAGTTCCTAAAAGGATACACATGAGCAGTCAGACCATATTCACTTCGTAATAAAAATGATACTCCCTCCGTTTCACTTTGTTTGTCCTGTTTTGACTCGGCACGGAGTTAAAGAAAGTAAAGAAGGAAATTGAATGAAACATTTTTAGATATCTATTACCATAAGACGTACTTTAAATGAAAACAGAGTGATTATAATGGTTTAGGCACGACCACAGCGATTCAATCAGCAATGGGATGAATGACAGCTAAAACATGAGCTAACTGAACAATGCACGAAGAATAGTAGTCTAGCAGTCAATCAGCTAATGGAAACATACCTGCATCAGGGCTCTAACTTCATCTTTTGTAGGAGGATCAAAATGAGGACCCGGCAAACGTTTATTAATATCACTGGAAAAAAACAAAAGTGATAATACCTTTCTTAAAGGTAGCACCTTCCAAGTAATAAACAACGAAAAAACCAGTATAATGTTGTGTAAAGCATAAGTGAATGAATTTAAGTAGAGGAACAGAGTAATCTTACTTGAAGACAAGTAGTACAGCAATATAAAGGTCTTCAAACTTCAGATTTGCTCTTCCTGAATCAATTTTGACACGGTCAAAGACCTTGTCTGTTATTTTTTGTATTTGAGTCTCTCTCCATTGCTTACCTGCATCAGGTAAATGTGGTGTTTTATATTTCAGAAACAGTGGTTTACTGTTGATATATGCCTATTTCACGGTACAGATGAGAAAATGTATTTATTTATCTTTATTCATCACATTAACCTCAAATTTACGGTGCAAGTGTTAAACAGGGCTTAGAACAACATACTCATAATAAAAATAACTGTTCAAGAATGCCAAGTTTTCAAACTTCTTATAAAACATGTCACGACAGTTGTAGATAGAACCTATTTATCCTTAATGCCCTGAATTTTTGGTCAAAACGTTCTATGCATTATTAGATAGTTATCAGAGAAAATGGTATAAGTGTTATGAATCAGCCTCATTACATCACACATATGTGCGGAAACTTCACGGTTATGTTTTCCCTTTTTTAAGAGAAAGTGTGGACTTTTATTTAGCTACCAACCCAAAAGAAAAGCCTCCAATTGATTGATTGATTCGATGGAAGTACGAAGGTATAAGACCAAAATAAGCTACATATGTAGGAAACGAATGTGCATGATGTGTTTCGTGAAAGAGACCCACCAAGTAACAATTAAGTAAATTTACTTTTGACAGCAAGTTCATGAATTGCTAACTACTGAAAATAAGTAATTCAATAACACATCCAAAGAAACATAAACAAAAAGTTGAGCACAAATGATCACATTTGTTAATGTATACTTGTGGGAGGAAAGATAGTGGTAGTTCGAAAATATCCAGATTAATATCATAAAGTTCTATAATGTTTGAGGACAGGACGTCTATGATTTCTAATGTACTTTGACATAAAAAACAAACAATAACAATAACTACGCCTCAATCCAAGAAAGTTGTAAGAAGAGTTGGAATCAGAAATCCATATCAAAAAATATGAGTAAAAAAATGATAAATCACACAGGAAATACCACAACTGCTATTATATCCCAGAGCCATTTAGGTATCTTGATGTTGTTGTAGTGTAAAGTAATTTCAACATTATCAGATCACTCAAAGATATCTACGGGTAACTCTCAATAAAAAGTAGGACGACCTGTAATATTGGTAAAAAAGCAAGCTGCTAAAATAGGTGACAGCATAATGTAAAAATTCTTTACGTTGGTGTATATACAACGATTTTAAGTCTACCCACCCATGGTATAAACATATTTTGCACAATCACTCAATCAGGTTACTTAAGTTATAAGGTAATTACAAGTAAATTTTCATGATAATTATTAATTACTAACCTAATAAAATAGTAGTAATACACTAGCGCAAAAATCTTTATACCACAGTGAGTAAATAAAATCCAATGATAACTATGATTTTCGTATTTGAAGTAAGTTGAAAATCATGTTTAGAATTCTCAGATTCCGCAATGATAAAATAAATCATAAAAAACTAGAGATTAGCTGTTTTATTGAGGAATCAACTCCAGAATTGAAGATGCAAATCTCTGCTGAAACTAGACAATCAATTATGTTGTACTCCCTCAAGTCCAACATAATGAATGTTTTAGCCTCTAAAAGTTAAATCGAAATTCACAAAACTAAGAAAGGTATTTAAATTTGAACTTTGATACATTTCTAATTCAATGTATAAACTAATTATAAATATATCGACCTAAAAAGAATAGATGATAATTAAAGATATTTTAGTCAATATATTTTCCAGGAGTAACTAAATTTCTTAATACATGTGTTCAAACCTTTGAAAAAAACCATCAATTATTTTGGAACATAGGAAGTATTAGGTATTGGTCTAACCGAAAAAGTATTTGAGTAGAAAACATGGGTAATGAAGCAGAAAAATGAGAAATCTTGAAGAACGAAAAACTGTTCGTTGAGGTTGAAATATTGGATCAGCAAACAACAAGTGTTTCCAAATTCCAATAGATGAAAGATTAGTGTTCGAAACTGAATTATTTACAGAATGAAATCCCCATCTAGCAACTCTTTCCAAACAAATCAAAGAAATGGATCGAAGAACATGGGATGTTACCTTTCAATTTATGAAGAATCTGGCCCATGATTTCAAGTGCAGAGCTGAGAAGAATGAATATTGGTCAACAAAATAGATCGAATCACGTGAGATCCTTTATTGTTTCGATTTTGGAATAGGCGGATGGTCTAATAAAACATAATATATCAAATCCCTCCTATCATTTTATGTCAAATAAAACTAAATCATATAATTTGGGAGGAAAAAAATAACAAATTAGTTACCTGTATTTAAACTGTTGGCTACAAATTTCCTAACTATTTTTTAAAATTATCAGAAATATTCATAAATTAGCATAAAATTATTATTTTATAATAAACTAGATAATATATTATTCTAAGATCATAGCACGATATTCTAAATAAAAACTACTAATAATACAAGTACCAGTTATTACAATTTGTCAAATCATAATTAGCTACAAAGATCAATCAATACAAATAATAATAATAATAATAATAATAATAACAACAACAACAACAACGGTAGTAACTAGTCATTTCTTAATATAATCTTCTCATATTCTATGAATAATCTTTTCACAGCGAGCATACATTTTCAAATCACATAATCAAAAATAGTGGATAAGAATTAATTGGGGTCATAAATAGATAATCCCTTTTATTTTTCATATAAAATATAAAAATTTGGGAAAAATTTTAAAATTTAAAAAGAAAATAACCTATATTTTGACCCAAGGTGGTTGGCAAATTTTGAGATAGAAATACTAATAAAAATAGTGGAGAAATTGAAGCTTTGAGACTGAAAAATTATAATATTTCAGAAGTTATTATATATATATATATATATATATATATATATATATATATAGGGATTACAAATAATTTTTTATAATAGACCCTAAAATATAAGCGCAAATTAAATAACCACTTTAGGGGTATTTTTCGTATTTGTAGAACTTGAGGAAGAGACTATTACTGAAAACGTTATCCCTATCATATACCAATATTATGTGTATATATATAATATACAAACAATTATGTAGTGTATATGTAATGTATCGATTTTTAATAAATAGTTATGTAGTGTATATATAATGTATCGATATTGTATAAATAGTTATGTAGTATATATGTAATGTATCGATATTGTATAAATAGTTATGTAGTGTATATGTAATGTATCGATATTTTATAAATGTTGTGTATATCTGTATCAATATTGTATAAATGATTGTCATACCCCGGGAGGGTACCCTAGACGTAACCGGCACTCAAAAACCATTTCTGGCTCCCAAGTGAACCACATAGCCTGATCACACATCCGTTCATTAATTCAATCAGCAGAAGACTTAAAATAAAGAGAATATTTGGCAGGCAACTCAAATCATTAATCTAACTCAAAGAATAAAGGCCATGGGCCAACAAATCAACTCTAATATTTGTCATTAAAAATAGTTTGACAAGAATAATTTAAGGAAAGAAATACTCAATCGACCCTTCACTATCTAGTCTATGAAGCCTCTATCACTACTATCTAATTGGTGCCAATGACATGTTCATGGCTACCTCAAATCAAAATGAAAAGGGCTAACTCGATGCAAGAATGATATAAGCGGTGTCCTCCGGATGTAGGGAAGGACTCACCAACACGCTGAGTGTGTATAGATCCTCAATGGTGCTTCTATTGACGATCTCTTAAACTTGTCTCTGCATCATGAAATGATGCAGGTCCAAATGGACGTCAGTACGTGGAATGTACGAGTATATAATATGGCAGAATAAAACATACCTCAAGGAAGAATAACGTTGGTTTAAATATCTCCGAATCAGAAAGATAAGAGAGACTCAATCAAAGTCTAAAGTAAGAATACATTTTTAGACAAAGACCAATCATATACCATACAATCCAATCCAATCATGTACAATACAGTTCAATCAAATCATTTACAATTTCATCCCATCCAATCCAATCACGTGTCCAATCCAATCTGATCACATACCATCAACTCTAATTCAATCACATATTATCTAATCCAATCCAATCACATATCCAACCCAATCCAATCACATACCCAATCCAATCCAATCCAATCCAATCATATACAATCAACTCAATTCAATAGATATGCAATTTAGAATTATGCAATGTTTTACAATTCGACTCAATCATTTGCAATCACAATCAAACCAATCATATCAAGCACAATCCATACCATTGAGAGTTTCTCTAACCGACAACCATCACCTATGAGCGAGTGATAGTACAACAAGCCGACATTGTTGCCGCGTCCGTTCATACCTTGCCAGGGTATGAACGAATCAACCAATCATGGATCAAATCCAACCAAGTTCTATAATATCAGGACAATAAATGGGAAACATCCGACTTTAACGGTTCGATCCCATGGGAAGCATCCGACTTTAACGGTTCCATCCCCTTCTACGTTTGGCGACTTAGTTTATTGATTTGAGTATGGACTATACTCTTACCCAATTCGATGCTCGATACTCCTCCCAAGATTCAATATGCTCATATCTATCAAGTGAGTAAAATACTCAAAATACTCATTTAGTCTCATTGGACTCTTTTCAATACTCAAATCAAATCTGGCCTCATTGGACCTTCTTTCAAATCGACTCATCTCAAATCATCAAACTCTTTTCTTTAAATTGATACCATCTCAACTCAATGGATGTAGAAAAAATATTATATGCATTTAAAATACAATTTCAACTCCTCAACTCTACCTCAAAATAGACATTTTTATGTTAAAAAGTTCAACTCATTTATACTCAAAATACTCATATTCAAAATAATTAAAAAACTTTTCAAACTCAACTCATGCTTAAACTCTTTTTAAATCATAGATGAAACTAATAATTCTTTAGACTCAAAATAGTGTGTAAATAGTTTATGCAAAAAGTTTCACAAATAATTTATTTAAAGCTCCTCCTCAAAAGATTATTTATTTTCCAAAATATTCCTAAGACTCCGATCAACTCAAATTATGCACATCACATACCACAAAATCACATTAGACTCCAATCCATTTCATCACACAACATCCTCATCAACATAACCTCTCCATTCACATCATCGTCAAATACCATTATTCACATCGTCATCAAACATCATCATCACAACATCATCATCATCATCAAATATTATCATCACATCATTGTCAAATATCATCATCACATCAATCGTCAAACATCTACTCCAAAATCCTTATTTTAGTCCTATGTTCAATTTATGGAAGCAAAAGGGCATTCTTAACTATCCAATTCATTCTTTTCATTCCAATCAATACACATATACACAAAATCATCCATCTCAACTCAAGACAAATTATGACCAAAGAAATCTCATCTTGGATTCATGTGAATGAAACATGAATCCATACTCTCAACAAAACTCAACTCAAGAATATCGTCAACATCTATAAATCTATATACAAAGATATATTTGTAGTCAATAATAATGAAAGGTAACTATTTAGTAATTCAAGTTATTAAAATCATCCATCAATTTCTAGCAAATGAAAATATTCTAGGGTTTAGGAAAATTTCAAGGAAAATCTTCATAAAAGGTTGGAATCTTTCACAACTTCTACCTAACACATCTATGGGCATATGGAAGAACTCAATCCATATTTTAGGTTAGCCTTACATACCTTAGTGAAGACTTGGAGAAAACCTTGATGTTGGGTCTTCAATGGAGAACTCGAATCTTGGAGCTCTTGGAGGCAATTCCTTGTTAGAAATGGAAAAGAAGAAGAAGAGAGAGAGAGAGACTCTTAGGGCTTTTAGAGAGAGAGAGGGCTGAAAATATATCCCCAAATTGGTCAAGGATGATACATATATAATTTGGAAAAATTTCCAAATTGCCCCTTCTCAAAAGTTCTGAAAATAGGCTAAAACGCTCCTGGCGCGATAGTGGCCCATCGCGCCATTGCAGCACCAGGTCGATTAGGCCTAAAACCTGCACACCCGTTAGTGGCGCGCCGCGCCAAAGACCAAACTACTGAGGCGTGTTCTTGGCGCGATAGTGGCGCGTCGCGCCCTTACAGCACCAAGCCCAAGTTTTCTAGGTTCTTGAAAATAGGCTTGAAAAACCTTGCTACCCAATAGTGGTGCATCGCACCAGGGACCAAACTACTGAGGCATGTTCCTGGCGCAATAGTGGCACGTCGCGCCCTTGCGGCGCCAAGGCCATATTCCCAGCAGTTGCAACCCAGGCCTAAAATTCCTGTCGAGCTAGTTTGTCTTAGGATTGTCATATCTTTTTACTTCGAACTCCAAAAATTACATTCTTGGTGGCGTTGGAAAGAAGACTCGACGACCTTTAATTTGGTATGTCGTGGTCCATCTAGTTCATCATATTTCAAATGATATGGTCATTAGAAGTCGACCCTTAATGAGCGAGTGATAGTACAACAAGCCGACATTGTTGCCGCGTCCGTTCATACCTTGCCAGGGTATGAACGAATCAACCAATCATGGATCAAATCCAACCAAGTTCTATAATGTCAGGACAATAAATGGGAAACATCCGACTTTAACGGTTCGATCCCATGGGAAGCATCCGACTTTAACGGTTCCATCCCCTTCTACGTTTGGCGACTTAGTTTATTGATTCGAGTATGGACTATACTCTTACCCAATTCGATGCTCGATACTCCTCCCAAGACTCAATATGCTCATATCTATCAAGTGAGTAAAATACTCAAAATACTCATTTAGTCTCATTGGACTCTTTTCAAAACTCAAATCAAATCTGGCCTCATTGGACCTTCTTTCAAATCGACTCATCTCAAATCATCAAACTCTTTTCTTTAAATTGATACCATCTCAACTCAATGGATGTAGAAAAAATATTATATGCATTTAAAATACAATTTCAACTCCTCAACTCTACCTCAAAATAGACATTTTTATGTTAAAAAGTTCAACTCATTTATACTCAAAATACTCATATTCAAAATAATTAAAAAACTTTTCAAACTCAACTCATGCTTAAACTCTTTTTAAATCATAGATGAAACTAATAATTCTTTAGACTCAAAATAGTGTGTAAATAGTTTATGCAAAAAGTTTCACAAATAATTTATTTAAAGCTCCTCCTCAAAAGATTATTTATTTTCCAAAATATTCCTAAGACTCCGATCAACTCAAATTATGCACATCACATACCACAAAATCACATTAGACTCCAATCCATTTCATCACACAACATCCTCATCAACATAACCTCTCCATTCACATCATCGTCAAATACCATTATTCACATCGTCATCAAACATCATCATCACAACATCATCATCATCATCAAATATTATCATCACATCATTGTCAAATATCATCATCACATCAATCGTCAAACATCTACTCCAAAATCCTTATTTTAGTCCTATGTTCAATTTATGGAAGCAAAAGGGCATTCTTAACTATCCAATTCATTCTTTTCATTCCAATCAATACACATATACACAAAATCATCCATCTCAACTCAAGACAAATTATGACCAAAGAAATCTCATCTTGGGTTCATGTGAATGAAACATGAATCCATACTCTCAACAAAACTCAACTCAAGAATATCGTCAACATCTATAAATGTATATACAAAGATATATTTATAGTCAATAATTATGAAAGGTAACTATTTAGTAATTCAAGTCATTAAAATCATCCATCAATTTCTAGCATATGAAAATATTCTAGGGTTTAGGAAAATTTCAAGGAAAATCTTCATAAAAGGTTGGAATCTTTCACAACTTCTACCTAACACATCTATGGGCATATGGAAGAACTCAATCCATATTTTAGGTTAGCCTTACATACCTTAGTGAAGACTTGGAGAAAACCTTGATGTTGGGTCTTCAATGGAGAACTCGAATCTTGGAGCTCTTGGAGGCAATTCCTTGTTAGAAATGGAAAAGAAGAAGAAGAGAGAGAGAGAGAGAGAGAGAGAGAGAGAGAGAGAGACTCCTAGGGCTTTTAGAGAGAGAGAGAGAGGGCTGAAAATATATCCCCAAATTGGTCAAGGATGATACATATATAATTTGGGAAAATTTCCAAATTGCCCCTTCTCAAAAATTCTGAAAAATAGGCTAAAACGCTCCTGGCGCGATAGTGGCGCGTCGCGCCATTGCAGCGCCAGGTCGATTAGGCCTAAAACCTGCACACCCGTTAGTGGCGCGCCGCGCCAAAGACCAAACTACTGAGGCGTGTTCTTGGCGCGATAGTGGCGCATCGCGCCCTTACAGCGCCAAGCCCAAGTTTTTTGGGTTTTGGAAAATAGGCTTGAAAAACCCTGCTACCCAATAGTGGCGCATCGCGCCAGGGACCACACTACTGAGGCATGTTTCTGGAGCGATAGTGGCACGTCGCGCCCTTGCGGCGCCAAGATCATATTTCCAGCAGTTGCAACCCAGGCCTAAAATTCCTGTCGAGCTAGTTCGTCTTAGGATCGTAATATCTTTTTACTCCGAACTCCAAAAATTACATTCTTGGTGGCGTTGGAAAGAAGACTCGACGACCTTTAATTTGGTATGTCATGGTCCATCCAGTTCATTATATTTCAAACGATATGGTCGTTAGAAGTCGACCCTTAATACTAACTCACCCGAAAACTTAATCGATCGGCGTTCTTTGAACTCGACTTGATGTTAGAGAACCCTTATGACCCCTAAACACATCTAACACACTTCAATTACTTAGGAATTTATCCTAACTCATGTGTAAAATTACAAGTCCTCCGGTCCGAGTCTACACTCACGTGAAGAAATGTTCGAATCTTAGCGAAAATTTTTGGGGGGGTGTTACAATGATGTATAAATATGTATATATGATGTATAAATAATTATGTAGTGTATATATAATCTATTGATATTGTATAAATATGTATAATCATATATCGATATTATATAAATAATTATGTAATGTATCAATATTTATTTGACTATAATGCATTCTCACCTTAAAAGAATAAATGAAAAAATAAAACAACATAAGTATTCATTTTTTCCACAAAAGAAATGAAACAATTATAAAAGAAAAAAGGAGCAAAAAAAATAAATTAAATCAACGATTTTTTTTAAATAGCACAATATTTTTTTAAAAAATAATAGGTATTGCACAGCAGAGTGGTCTATTTGCCATTTTTTGTAAGAGAAAAAGCACTGGCTATTTTTTTTTTTTGAAAAGAAAAGGGTCGAATGGCCAGCCCCTAATTTAAATATTATATAAAACAGTAATTTTTCAAAATGAAATATTTATTTAAAAGTTTGACAGTCTTATATCGACTTAAAGATAGCTTCAACTCACCGATGTGGAATTGCCACATATTACCAAACTACTCTAACAATTCCCCACTAGTTTATAATATGTCTCATAATCTCATGCATATTCAGTAGTATTTTACATAGATTTGAACTTTTTATGAATGTATATACCTTCAAATTTGATGAAGGTATTAGTATCCTACAATTTGAGCCACCTCTTTATTTGTCAAATCGAAAGTATTAGGCACATAACATTATCAAGTAGCGAAATAATCATGTGTTATATTCATGGTCATGTGCTTGTTATGATTCACTTTTAAACTTGCATTAAAATTAATTTATAACGTAGTCATTTGTGACTAACTAGAGTCATCACCTAATTATTTTATGAAATTAAAAAATTATTTTGAAAAAATATTTACAAATTCTTTCAATTTAAAATCAGATAAAGGGTAAAGGTTTAATTGATTTTTATAAGAAGGTGTTCGACATTTTGAAAAATTCGTATATGTGATTACCGACGAATTTGAACACTTTGGGGATAAAAAGTATAACTTATTTGAAGAAAAAGATTTTAGAATTTGGACAAATAATTCATAAGCACTTGAGGAAAGAAACATAAGTATTTTTCTGAATTATGATCGAAATTTTACAGATGTGTAAGAAAAAAAGCGTAAGTACTCCTATTATCCTCTGAACTATTTTTATAGTGATTATTTAAATCTTTTATGATGAACTGTACTGAAATATCAATTACAACAAAATAAATATGATACACGAGCTTTATTTTCAAGTAAATAAGGGGTCTACTCTATTCCCTTTTATCTTATTTCATTTTCATTAGGATTAAAAGTTTAATCGATGTCAAAAAAATTCTCACTATCTCTATCTCTCTTTGATTCCTCTCAAAAAATGACTGAATATTGTTTTGTATTTTTTTTGTATCCCCTTCCATCTTTATTAAGCAATTATGACTGATGGGCCAATTTTAATGATGGACAAAAGAACATAACATATAGTTTAAAAGAGTAGTCAAAAAGTGAAGGCTCAACACGAAGCTTAAGTATAATAACATCATACAGTTCAAGGATAAAAATGATCCAAAGAAAAAGTAAAGGAGGTGATGATTTTGACGGCAAGGTTCAAGCAACAATTTTAGTAGCCTTCTGTATTCTTGAAAAAGATTGATGAGCATTCTTCTTAGAAATATCGTCAATCGCTTTTTTTTTTATGGGAACAGACCCTACACGAGGCTCCCACCTCTCGTGCACAGTCAGGGGTTGAGCATCACCCCCAAGCCTTAACATAAAATTAAAACAGAAAAATACAAGGAGGGGGACATAAACCTTACCTCCGATCCTATGTTGGTTCATAAGTCGGCTAACCTATTAAGGTCGGCTAACTCATCCCCGTAGCAAAAGGAGCTATCTATAACTAGAAAGCAGTAAACCTATGAGAGGACTCCTCCCAATACAAGTCGACTAAGAAAGCATAAATGAGGGAGACTCTCCCCTTCCATGAGAAGACAAGTAAGTAACCTACACTAGTCCTATTTAACTATGCTACGTACCATACATAGCTAAATTGAAGAAGAACAAGTATATGAACCTTCTATCTCGTATGGGGTGAAGAAGCTCTTTTCATCTTTGCCCTTTCTCGTCTTGTCGTACCAAGTGAGTCCAGATGGAAGGATGCATCAACTTCAAGATCATGATTATAGCAGCTATGGAGGATGAAAAATGGAAAGAAGTGTAACAGTCAGCAGCTTTGGAGCTGTATCAGTCAGCATCTTTGGAGTTGTTGTTGAGGATGATATGGTCCTGAGTTGCTGTATGGAGCGGATGTAAGTGGTGCAGCTATGGCTGAACTGCTGCTTGGAGATCCAACTGCAATAAAAAACTAATGAGGCACAAATGCTGAAGCAGTGCATCCACAATGTTGGAGATGCAGCTGGGATGTCCAAGTGCTTGGCTGCATTTTGTGTCCCTAGATTGCATCTCAGCAAGTAAGTAGCATCTTGCAGTAGCAGTGTGCATGATCTTGAGGGCTTCCAGGTTGTTGTACTCCAGTGTTGCTGTGATTGTAGTAGCCAACAGAAGACAGTTTGTAATGGAGCTCTAGTTGGTTTCTTTATTACTTGCATGCATTGTAGGAGGTATCCTGCAATAGAGAGCCCCATTAAGAGTTGTAATTCTGCTGATTCCTGCAAGTTTGCAATCTCCTTGGGTGCTGCATGTTGTTGGAGGTGTTGTGTATTGTGTCTTGTATCCACAAATGTTACTTGATTTAATGTATCTCCAGCTACCTGCAAATGCATAAAACCAAGCCAACCAAACAAAAAACCAATAGGCACAAACAGAAATGGAAATCCCCAAGTTGCTGTGGTTAAGGTATAGTTGCTGTGGATGGACCAATTGTTGAGACTGTAGCTCCTCATGTTCTTACTGGTGTTGAAGCAGTTGTATCTGCACAAAGAGACACACAACAGGGAACAAAAATATAGTACTGCTGTTGCTGCTGCTGTAGCCCATCTGTTGCAGGTATGTGTTGATGTTGCTTTATGTTCTAGTGAGTTGTTGTATGCTGGAGACCTTGTTCTTGGAGATTTCAATTGTGTATTATCGTCAATCGCTTAGATATAAAACTCTGGACTTTAGACCTGCCCAATTGTTATTTTTTTTTTGTAGTAAAGATGATTTTATTTAGGGAAAAAACTACAGGATCCTGCAAACATTAATACATATTTGAATTAAATAGTTATAGTTTACCTTTTTTAAATTACATGAATATACTTATAATATAAATAGCAAAATTAATTAATATTCCATAATAACTATATATTTTAATTTTATATATTGGTAATCAAATATTAAAACAAAAATTTAATCCTACAAACCTAATAATTATGGATCCCTTTTTTAATGGAGTTTTCTCATTTTGGCGCACATTATTTGATAAACAAGTTCTTTTCTTTCTCACATGGACATAATAACATGTTAAAGTTTTCTTATTTTTGCGCACATTATTTAACATGTTTATTATACTAAAATTTTAACTTATTTGTTATACTAATACTTTAACATGTTTGATATTTTGATACTTTCACTTATTCGGTATACTTATATACTTATACTTTAATATGTATACTTTAACATGTTAGTTATACTAATACTTTAACTTGTTTGTTATACTAATACTTCAACATGTTTGATATTCTGATACTTTAACTTATTCAATATAACTAATACTTTAACTTATTTGTTATACTAATATTTTAACATGTTTGATATTCTCATATTTTAACTTATTCGATATACTGATATACCTATACTTTAACATATCTAATATATTAATACATTAGCATATACATGGAGACTTGAATTTTAAGTATTCCTTAAATCAGTTTGTTTACATGTATAGTAGTATCCACAAGTGTAATTCATTAAGTTATGTACATCTAATGGAATATGCCATATATTTCTTTGTTAGCCATTGTTATTAACAATGAAAAGTTGAGAGATTTACGGACATAATATAGAAAACTAGTTATTGTAATTGATATTACCTCATTTGATGCATAATATATTAATAATTGTATGTCTGTATAAATCAACGATTTATATATATATATATATATTAGATAGAAAGTGTAGCCATTATTAGTAAATATGATACTTATAGCTATTTAATTCCAATAATTCTTTAAATGTAGCTATTTATGTAAGCTCCTCATTATTTAGGTCTCTTAACCTGTTTTGTTTTATGCTTTGGATTCATTCTAGGGAAATTTTCAAAAACAACTAACATTATTCCTTAATTAAGATTCTTTAGCTACGGTTTCACTAGTTACATTTTCAAATTTGCTATATGTTGTATTCATTGTATTTTTCAATGAGTCTGATAAAGAAATATAAATACAACATATCTAATTTGAGTAAATCGCAGAAAGGATCTTTTCTAATATTGTAAATGAGAAAAAATTACTCTATTAAATTTTCCTATTTCAAACGAAACTCTCAAATGTCAATTCACCATCGTTCTTTCTGAAAAAATTCAGAAATACAGATCGAAGACCCAAGCAAATTAAAATACAAAAATACTAAATCAAACAGGTTTGCTCTGTTGCGGTTCAGCTCACTGTAAATAATGTGTGATTTGGTTTTTAATAAATTCTTTTTTTATTTACGAACTAAGCAACTGCATTATTACAGTAATAACTATATTTTATCATTAATATTCAAAGGATGCAATTAAATTATTCGTAATTCATCATTTATATACAAAATATCCAACTATTTATTAAAATACAAAATTGGTGATTCGACATTCAATATTGATTGCGTAATTTTGTATCAGATTAAGTATCAGTGTCACAATTCATTTTTAATTATTGTATTTTTAATCGAAACATCAAAACGCAATTGAATCATGAAATTTTGAAATGAATGAAAGGTTTTATAACAATGGCAAGCACCAATATTCTGATCAGACACTCAAAAAGATAGAACAAAGATAATTGCTATGTTGAATATCCGATAGAGGCAATTATGTTAAAGTAGTATGCACATATAGAAAATTATGTTTTATATATATATATATATATATATATATATATATATATATATATATATATATGAATATGAAAATGGTGACGTGGCGCTCTCTAAGGACTGGATTCCTATTTATCTTTCTATGTGACTTTTTGAGTTTTTTTCTCATTTTAAAAGACAAAATATTAAAGCATAGTATTTAATTCTCTCCTCATTAAAGCATAAACATAAAACCTTCATTTACCAATTCATTACAATAAAAGGTCTTTTTCTCTACAAAAATTTATAAAATTTATGAGAATTTATTCCTCATCACTTAATTACAGAATTTGAAAAGTTTTTTCACCATTAACTTTTGAATACTATATAAACAGACATGCTATATAACATGCAGTCTACATCTTTCTTTTTGCATAAATAGATAAGGTCCGAACAATTAGATTCGGAATCATGGACTAAACATGATTTAAAGACAATTTTGTAATTTCAAGCATCAACATTGCTACTATTTGATGCTCCTCTAATCCTGTCAGATTTTCAACGCACTCATTTACCAATCAAGACAAAAAACACCAGCCATATGGATATGAAATTATTAGATATTTGCTGAATGATATATCTATACCATTAGTGAGGAGGTTGGTCAAAGAGTTTTTTTTGTTGTGATGACGATCGAAGTGGTGGATTGCAGAAGAGCATGGCTAAGTGATCAATGAAATCTACAAGAATCAGAACACTTGTAAAAGTAATGTCCTGAAGTCACAAATAATTTGATAGATTTTGTAAGCATTAACTCTTGTATGAATGTAGTTATTTTTTTACTTCTTTCTTCTTTATTTTTTTCATTGTAGAAGAATATGATGAAGTATTTTAGAAAAAAAAATTAAGTATCAGATATTTTTCATAAAACAAGAAGAAAATAAAAATAAAATAAAATAATGGGCTGAGAGTAAGCAATATATAGAGAATAGAGTGGCGAAAGAAAATGAAAAATGAAAGAAAAAAAAATTACCCAGAAGAAGAAAGGAAAGAAAACATTCCATATAATATGATTGAAATTTAATTTTAATTTTCAGTTAATGATTCATTTAATTTGTTCCATATATAGTCTTAAGATAATATAATGTCCACACTTTGAATTTTACAATTTTTTTTAAAAATTTTCTATTTTCAGTTCATTTTAATTGTTTCATATGTACTCTTAATTTGCTTCATATTAAATTTTTCAAAATTGATGTAAAATAATGAAAAATTAATCAATTGGTAAGAACTATTACTTAAAAAATTCTTAGAACATTATGAGGAAAAAAGAAAGGAAATATCTTCTAATTAAGAGAAAATTTGGGTTAAAAAAATTGTCATTTGTCAATTATATATATTTATATAGCTGAAATAAGAATGATGATGTGACATGCTTCTTTAGCCAAAATCTTCATTTATCTTTTTTCTCAAAAAATTTAAATATTTTTCTTATTTTATGTTTTAAAAAAATTCAAAAAATAGATATACTTAAATTTTCTCTTTCCTCATTATTACTACACTATCTATATCTGCCCAAACTTTCTCCTTTGCCTTTTTTGTTTTCGTTTTCTTTTTTCAAAAAAAATTGTGCACACTTAAATTTTCTTTTTTCTCATTATTAGCACACTATTTATAACTTCTCAAAATTTCTCCTTTTGCCTTCTTCATTTTCTGTTTTTTTCTTTAAAAAAATTGTTCTTTAAAAAACTTCAGAAAAATAGGTATATTTATATTTTGTTTTTCCTCATTATTGCTATACTACATTATTTATATCTTCCCAATATTCCTTTTTTTGCCTTCCTTTTTTTTTTTTAAAAAAGAAAATTTATGATGTCTTTTCCGCTTCTTTATTTAATTTAAAATATTTACAAATATAATTAAAGCCCCTAAAAGGACCACTTCGCCCAATATTAAAAAAATATTTGTTCTCATATTCTATTATTTGAATTCAAGAGATGTATTTATTAAATTTTAATTAACTTTATTTTATCAATTGTAGTTAACAATAAAATGCAAATGCTTTAAGTTTTTACCGATTTGCTACAAACAATTAATTTTTGAATTGCGCTAGAGCAGCTTCTCATATTGTCATGACCCCGATCCGCCGTGACTGACACCCACACTAATCCTCCGGTGGAAGAATCATTTTTGCATCCCAAGTTAACAACACTTGTGAGATATAAACAATTAAAAACTTCCGGAAGTAGGTCTAATCAATAAGAAATACTGAGTTTCCATAAACTCAGAAAACAATCTAGTCAACAACTTAACATGCGAAAAACATCCTAGAAACTGAAAGTCGTCATACCAAAACTCTATAACTAACAAGTCTAGAGAAGGGAGTGCAATTGTCATGACCCAAGCCTAGGGCCTAGATGTGACATGGTGAATGAGAAACCCGAAAGTAGCTCAAACAAGCCTCTTAGCATTCTTTTAGCTTTCATAGGTAATGACAATAAATAAACAAGCAAAAATCATAGTAGTAAATCTTCAACTTACATATGTCCAACAATACCTCTAACCTTTAGATTTAACAGAGCTAAGACAAGTCTCTAGCTCACCCTCAATCATAATAAAAAGAAATGCCATAGTAAGTGTCTAAAGATCTCAACATACCATAAGCTAGAAAGATAAATGAGTATTGTTTTCGGAACATGGGAACTCACCTAATGTAGTCTTCAAACGAACTCTCAACTAGCCACGTGGAGGAGAACTAGGAGGAGCACTGGTCCCTACATGGTGATATCATGTAGGCAAAAGAGTATGAGTTAGTACTTTGAATGTACTAAATATATAAGCATGCATGAACATTGAGGAAACATTAAAATATTTATGCAATATGAAATATAATATAATGCATGCATAATCAATCATATAGATATCCTTTAAAACATTCATTTTGTGGAAAGATGACCATAACCGACATTTAATACCATGCGAGCTATTACATGGAATCCAACATAACCCCCTGCGTTGGCTGGAGAGACTACTTGCCGAGTAGAACTCCGTCAACTTCAATCATTTCTTTAACTTTAACTTTAAGGGCTATTTGTGGATCCATTACCCTAAGCCTACAAGGGCTCCTATGTTGACACATAGTTAATGAGACAAAGGGTTGCTACTAGGATTCCCTTACCGAATCACATCTCAATGATCCATTCGGTGCTAAGTCAATCTCACGGAATAGTTTAATACTTCAAAATAGACATAGTATATATCTTGAGAATTCAAAACATCATATTCGGTAGAATAGTTCATTAAAACTTTTGGTAATTCAAATATGCAAGAATTGTGCTTATTGCATAAAGAATCCATCATTCATATCATTTCATCATTCTTTTATTTAATAAGACTCCCTTTTGATCATAGACATTGCTTTCATAAACATTCATTTGGAGTCAAAGCTTTCAAGTGAAACTCCATTGAAAATATAGTAAAACTAAATGGGTTCAAATCACTTCAACTTTCAAACATGAACGTAAATAAAATTATGCATAAATACTTTGAAGTTCATCAATTAAAAATTGTGCTTTAAACAACCCACCATGAAATTCAAGAACCTTTAAAATGCTAAATAAAGAAAATATTCGCAAACCATCAATTCATACATATGAAAGTATTTTGCATCAAAATAGACCAATAGTCATTAGTTTAACCATGATTCATGCTATTAAGTAGAAATAAGAATTACCCATAAAAAAATATTATTTGAAATCAAGAGATTTAATTGAAAGAGTTTTTAGACTACATAGATGGAAGAACCCATGGATAAACACCACATAACTTAGAGTAAATTTAAAGAAAATAAACATAATTTATCATATAATTAAAATACTTTAGGCATGAGAGTGGAATAAATACTCTCATTGAAGCCTTACATATCTGGAATCCGAAGAGTTACTCAGAATCGAAAGACTTAATAAATACTCTTGAATCCTAATATTTTCTCCTCGCCGAAGAGTTTTGTGTACTACCCGGAGTATATGAATCACCGAAATAATATTTCTACACTACTAAGAACTAAAACTATAATTTGAGAATGAGTAGAGGAGTGTATATAGAGAAAAATTGCTTGAGAAAGCTTGATGAACAAAATAATGAAATAAGGTGGGTATTTATAAGTGTGAAGGAGAGACCTAACAGTAATTAAAATAATTATAAAGAAAAAATTAAAAATTTAATGGAAAATTATGATGTCATGGGTGATGTCAAATGAAGGACTATTGATGTCATGGGTGATATCAAATGGAGGACTATTAATGTCATGAGTGATATCAAATGAATCTAGATCTTTCCATGGTTGATGAGATGAACCTTCTTTTAACAGAATATCCTTTTTCGGAGCTATGTTTGAATAAGATAACTTCCTCATTAGAATTTGGTGTCTTCATATGCATTATTTTTCTAGAAGTCTAGTTTTATGTTGTTTAAGAATGAACCGATTTGGGGCACCCTACAGTGAGATATGAATTTTCTTCTACAAATACTCTATTTTGTCACAACACCAGTCTTGCAATAATTAATTTATTTGACCTACTTAACCTCTGAAACATAAAATATGGTCTCACAAAAATTGTAGGTAATGATGTTTGGGTTATTCAAAAATTTGAACCACCTAATTTGGACTGTCTTATTAAAAATTATGCCCAAAATACAGAAGCGATATCATTTTCATCGAAAATTGGAACATCATATACAATATTTTTAGGGGGTGTTACAGCAATCCCCATAGAAATAATTAAAAGTTAACAAATGTTTGAACGCCCAAGTTCCGGACAAAGGACTAGGATATGTGAAAGAATCCATAGGAGTGTGATGGAATGGCTCACCCTTGGACTAGAACAAGATTACTCCTCTAAGCGAGGTCTCTCCGTAGCCGGCTGAATATGCTCTGCACTCAACAAAGACAAAGCAAGTATAGTATAAGTACACAAAATTAACAATGTACTGATAGAATCACGCGGCTAGACAGTAAGCAGTTCCTGGACAAGTAAATTTGACATAATAAGCATATATATACAAAATAATTTAACCAGTGTCATCTCAAAAAATATTCAGCAAGATCACAGTTCAACAACCTTAAAATCATGTAAGTTCACATAAGGATCCTCCCATGGGACCTACAACACTCAACTTGTGGCGTAACGTGACACCCGATTTAAGATTTGTATCGAAATGTGACACCCGATTCAAATATGTGTCGGAATATGACACACAATTCAATTTATCTATCGGAAGGTGACACCCAATCCCAATATACAAAACAACCATAATTACATTCAATATCCAACATTATGTTACCAAGAATAGGTTCATTACAAAACAGGCCAGCAAATGACCAATTTCACATAAAATCTAGCATGTTTTCCTAATCATATACACATATGCATACCATGAAGCAATTTAAAAAGTACATGAGACCCATATGGAAACCAAAACCATCACCTACCTCAAATTTGAACTTCAACCATTCTAAGTTGCTACAGCTTTCCCTTTACAGGTTCTTTCTGCTAGTTCTTGGTTTAAAACCAAGTCACATATACACAAGGATCAATAAAATAGTCTAATTCACAAGAATTATAACATAATTCCCTTCCTAGGCAAAAACCCATGATCCTAACCCCACCCTAGGGCTATTTTCCACCTCACCCATAGGCCAAACCCTCCCACAATGATAAACCATCCTGCTTTATAAGTATTAGGAATTGAAGGATGAGTTTAGGGAGTAAAATCCTTAACTTAAGCGTGGAAATCCATGAAAGATTGATGGAAATCGCCCTAGGTCGCTTCCTGTCGTTTTAAGAATAGTTTTTGCAAAATGAAATCATTTTTGGGGTTTTTCCCATCTAAATTCATGACTGTCCCACTCTGGCGAGACCCATCCCACTCTGGCGGGAATAATTTTGCTCTAGCGGGATATGCGGAAATAGTGAGCTTGAACCTTGAGCTGTAAGCCTCTATTTCACAACACACTCTTTTCTAAAGACGTATTAAATTATACTCTTCACGCCAAGTCCAATTCCAGGGGCTCCCTTAGGCGGGGTTCGCGAAAGTGAACCTTCACAAAAGAGATGGTTTAGTTTCTTAAGTGACATCTGAGAGGGTTTAGGCGAGGTTTAAGGTATTTTCACCATTTTAATATTTTCAAGCTCGGTTTGGGCAGTTTCTTCAAGATTTTTCATGAAAAAACTCTTGGGTAATGTATTTCTAACACTCTCCTTCAATTTCCATTCAATATTTTTGAATTGTAACTTTAAATTGTGGATTTCAAATTTGAGATTGTAGGTTTTCTTAAACATGAACTTTTGAAGGAGAAATGAGGATTTTGAACTCATTTTAATCTCGTTTTTGAAATAATTTTCACCATTAGATTTCTCATTACTTGAGGAACATTTTCATCTAAAAATAATCATATTCCAAATTTGATTTTCGATATGGGCTTTTTTGACCATTTTACCCTTTTCACCCGAATGGCTTAATTTTAGTGTCAATAGCTTCAAAATATGATTATGAGTATATAATTGATTAGATTTTGGTGATTTGGAATATTGTCAGAGAGGAAAAATGGTGATTTTGAATTATTCGTGACTTTTAGCTAAGACAAGTGGAATTCTAACATTTATTAAGTATGTTGAACCTTGTATTTTTTCTATGTGAGGGGATGAGGATGTGTTGAGTCATTAGATGGAGTTGAATTATATGATTTGTAGTGTGATACTGGAATTCGAATAGGGATAATTGTCTAAGTGTTTTGAATTACGATACATTGACTTATTGTGTGATTGTATACTATATGATATCTTATGTGATTATTTATCATGTTTCACTCATCACTTATGAATATACTTATCTATAATGGATGAGAAATGATATGAGTGAGGTATTGAATATTGAGATCGAGGTTTCTACCAATAGAGGTGATTTTTCGACGTCTCTTTCGGTGACTGAGGTCTTCTCCTGTGGGTATTATGGTCGACGTCTCTTCTAAAAGATATTGGCAGAGGTATTTTTCAAAGGATACATGGTCTATGTGAGTCCACCATGGATTTTGGTTTGAGGTGATTAGCAGATGTGATCATAGGACAGACGTGCATCACGATATTTGACATTATATTTACATCTATTTCATTATGTGATTGATTATGATTTGAGATTTCCTATGTTTACCTGAGTATGGTGGTGAGAATGTATATGTAATTTTTATTTGTGGACTGTCTAGTATTCTGATATATTTGTAATATAAGTTATATAGATTGGGTTGTCTGAGTGTAGGTATGTAGTTTTGGAGGATTATGTTAGGATGTCAGGAGTACTGTATTCCACATTGATTTACTTAGGGTTTAGTTTTTATTTTGTTGAGTATCGTGTTTTTGGTGCTTATACCTTGCTTCTATATTTATGTAGGATCTGAGCCCAACACCTCCTATTCTTAGTACTTCTATTGATCGGGTCGAGCTTCTGGAAGCGTGAGAGGTAGAAACTTATTTTCTTCGGCAGACTCTCGCCGCCCATTTACTTTATGTTTTGTACTACTTGAGGACGGAGACATATTAACTTGTATTTTTTTCTTTCATGTTAAGATAGTATCTTGTACATGTGACATCAAGTCTTGGGTGGTTTAAAATCTATTTTCCGTTTATCCTTATCTATATTGTGTTAGAATTTACATTCTTGCTTTTATTTTCATTTAATTTGAAGTGTTTGGACTCTTAGGTTGACTCACCTTAGTGGGTTAAAAGAGTGCCATTACACCCAATTTTAGGTCATGATAAATTGGTATCAGATCCCCAAGTTCATAGATCTCACATGTTTACAAGCCAAGTCTAAGTAGAGTCTAGAGGATAGGTGTGGAGACGTCTATACTTATCTTCAAGAGGCTATGCAGACTGTTAGGAAATACCTTCACTTCTTGATTCTCTATTGTGCATCCTTGATTCGATCTAATCCTATCATTTCACTCCGTCCTCTCTGTTATAGAGATAACTCGAGCATGGTCTTATGTATGAGCAATTAAGGTATCGTCGCTTGGTGTTAGTGTCAGATATGGCATTAAGGTGGAAGTGATATATTTATGAGAAGGATGCACAGTCAGACTTGGAATACTCTGCAACTCGAAAGGGATGAGTTAGATTGTGGTTCGATAATATGTTTTGAGGTTATGGCATTAAAAGATGAATAATTATTAAAAGACTTCACGAACATCTCATCATGTCTGTTTAGTTATTCAGCAACAAAAAGTAGCATTGGTGTGGCTTATTTGATATCTGAAGTGGTTTGTCAATGACAATAGTATAATTAGGGGAATGAGTATGCGGCGAGCACTATATCTCTGGGGACTACAGACTGTTAAATTTGTCATAACAGGATAGGTTGCATGGTGTATGATAATGATAATGTTACGTCAATCGAGACTAGAGTTTCTACCATAATTTTATAGAGTGGGTGTGTATCGAAAAAGGGTATGACACATCTACTGCCGAGATACCTGTGTTTACTTAGGTGAGGTTATGGGCAGGGTTGCTTCTGCTATCGAACTAGTTTACGGAATGGTGCATATCGCTTCTGGCCAGAGACTGTAATACTTTGGTAATGTTTTGTACCTTTTTAATGGGTATAAATGTGCGGGCTATTTGAGTATGGCTTCCTCAATGGATATGATGTGATATAGTAGTGGATCTAGCAGATATTCGCAGCGTGGTACTGGTGATTCATGAAAATAGAGACATCTTGGAGTTATTAGCTATTTTGCCTACTCGAGTAACAAGGTTTTGATGTTGCATTCTCAGTTGAGAAATCAAGCAATTATTACTATGAATGCTTGGATTAAGCATTATTTATAAGGAAAGTAATAGTAGTGGATCGAGTGAATCGATCTTGTTCTGTCGTCTTGAAAATGTGTGACATTTGAGTTGACATGGTTAAATTGGGGACCGGTGACCTCATGATAAATCAAAAGAAGTAAACTGATATTGAAGGCAGAAGTTTATGGGTCGGGAAAGTTCCAACGAGTATACCTATGTAAAGGCAAGTAAGTGTACCACGGAAAAAGTACGTATGAGAATTGGTTAATTCATGGATTTGATGTACTACGAATTTGAGGTATCACACCTATGATAGTATTAACTTTATGATAATGACAAGGGCTATTAAGCATAGTAATAGAGTTCGAGGCGGACGGTGATTAGGGTAAAACTATGTGGTAATGGCTTTCGATTAACAGGGTCTAGTATGGTAATAACAACCTGCAAGTATCGAAGGTCGTGGCTGTCACCACTTGATGAGTAGTGTAGATATATGGAAGGTAGTATGATGTATTGGACATTACTCGAGTAGAATCGAGAAAATTTTTAACTTATAATGGAATTTGGGGATGTAGTTTGGCCTTTGGAATAAGGCGAGGACAAGAATGCTTACAAAGATCACAAAGCTCAAGGATTTAACTTAGAGGATGTTGGAGAGTTGGGTTCAGAAATATGTGTCCTCATCTGTCTTATTCTGGTTATGGAAATAACACTCAATGTTCATCAGTCGGGTTGAGTATGCTTTGAGAGTGAAGTCCACGAACACTCAGTTCAAGCATTATGGAAAGTTTTATAGAGATATCGAGTTTGATGACTTGCACGATTTTGGGCTTATAATGAGGGACATGGAAAGATCGAGGTATAAATGTTTAATAATAGGTTAAGGTGTATGATTGAATAAAATTTTCAAGGTATGGACTAATGTCGACTGATAAAGGGAGCGATTGGAATGGTTGGGATAAATATTCAAGTTTTTCATCATAATGTCTACCTTTATGGTAGTTGGATTTGTTAAGGTATGTCTTGGTAAGGTAAGAAATGATTGATTTTGTCGAATGTTGAGTAATTGGAGGAAGAGCTTGTGCATGATTCGAGTGTGGAGTTATTGATTTTCGTTGTAAAAAAGTTCGATGAATTCTTTATTTGAGAAATTTGATTTAATGTAAGAGGTAATACATTATAGGCGTTTGGCCAAGAAATAATGATGATAAATGTGTTAAGAAAAGGAACACGAGTCTGGTGCATCAAAGAGTTCAACATTTGGTATTGGGTGGTCATAAGTATGAGTTAAGAGTTTGAATTTTCTAGCCGTATTGTGCGGTGGATAAAGGTAAGAAATGCAAAGAAGTAAGATCTCAGGTGTAGATCCCTAGGTTCAAAGTTGAAGGTTGTATGGGTTTTTGCTTTTGAGTTCAGATATGACAATGCAAAGTGGGCTAGTTGAGCACAAATGTATGATGGGTCATCAATGAGTTTTTGAAGGTTTGTTTTGATTTTAGATTGGGTGACAAACAGTAAGGTATCAAAGATTTTGAGTTTTATGTGGGGTTAGATTGCTCAACTTATTATATGCGACTTATGGGCGCGCTGAAGGAAGGGCTTATATATCTTTGTGGATATTAAAGATTTCAAGTTGGATTAATATTACTGGGTTGAAGGGACTATATAGATTGTTGCGATGTGATACATATTCACCTTATGGTACATAGGGGTTGCGTGCTCATGATATGCGGAACTGTTAGGGTGACCAAGAATTTCTCTAAATTTTGACATAAAGTACATGATGGTTGAATAGTAGTTGGAATTGGGTAAGTGTAAGATTTGGTGGAATTGATATTGGTCGTGTTTTAATATTTCTATCTTAATGGAATGGTACTATGAGATTCAAAACTTGGAGTTTAGCAATTGGTTGAGACCTGTACTTGTCATGGGATGCTTAAATGGAAGGAGAGAGGTCATTAGCTCAAAATTTTAGAGACCACAATGTGTTGCTAAGAGGACCTTGATACTAGTAACAGTTTGAGAAGTAAAATAATTAGTTGTTGTGACTATGATGTTTAGTAGTATTGGTAGTCTTAGCTTCACTGGAGTATTATAGAGAAAATGAGAAAGTTGATAAATTGAGTGTGTCTACGATTGTTATGAGACCAGGCTTACTGATTGTGGAGTCGAACGAATGGGCATGTGTGTTATGGACACTATGGAAGGAATAGCCTATGATATTCGACTTTGATTCCGTATACCCTTATGATCACCTACTTTGTTTCATACATGGTTTAGCGTATGATTCTCTATCTATGATTTATGGTGTGTTTTCACTTCAATGGATGGATTTCTAGTGGTGGATCAAATGTACCAATCCATGTCCTTTTTGATAGGGTAAGATGATTACGCATGTTTGGTTAGTCCAGATATGGTGGATTTGATGTTGCCTTATGGCAGTTGAACGTTTTCAGAAATTCTGCAAGTTTCATCTTGCTTAAGAGAATTTATAGAAGAGATACCTTATATATTGTAGTTTCTCGACGGTCTTGGTTTTTACCTTTTCATTGAGGACATGTTCATCTAGGTGTGATTTGATACTTGTAGGACCATTGGGCCTAGTTCTTCCATTTGAGAATTGACTACAATCACAACTACTATTTCACTTTTTTGGTGGCATTATTAGAGGTTTTGTATGCTTGGATGTTCTATTCATCAGGTGGTTACTTTATCATCTCCTTCTTTGGATCAAATTAGTTAGGTTCTCCTTTGAAGAGTATACGTTGTCTAAAGATCGTGTGTTTGCAACTAAAGATCATGTAAGGATTAGGTTAAGAAAAGGAAATTTAACTGAGGTTAGAGATGGGTTTGTGCATTATGCATATTTTGGTGGTTGGTTCTGGATTCACTCCGGGTTTTAATAGGTAGTAGTTAAGAATCTTCTCATGGTTATGTGGGAAAAAGGGTTCATTTTGATGGTTGTGCTGTGATTTAGAGAGTTTTAGTTTAGGTTCGATTCATGGATTAGCCGGTGGCATGGTGATCATCCTGTTTTGTAGATTTTTCAATTTTGATTCAGAAGTTCAGTTTTGGTAGTTGATCTTGATGATATGGTTTAAGGCTGAGTTCACTTGGGGGGAAGAAAATACTGAGCTTGGAGGTTAGACCTCAGATTCTTGGTAGCATCGAGTATCCTTCTTTCTTGTACTTTATGTTCGAGGATGAACATGAGTTTTAGTGATGGATGATGTAATGACCCGGAAGGTCATTTTTTATATTTTGATAAAATTATCATTTTATCCCTCCTGTTAGTTTCCCTGAGACACTTTTGATTGGTTCTGAAAGTTAGTTTTTGGAAATTTTTGAAAAAGTTGAGATTTTCCTTGAGAAATGGATTTTAAAAGCTAAAGTTGTCAAATTTTGAGTTTTGCAATCATTTACAGTTTTGAGTCTTAGAATGGAATTTCGTCGTTTGCACCTTTTTCCAGGTAAGCTTAGATCTAGGTGGAGCTTTCCCTTTGAGGTGGTATGAATGTCATCGCATGAAGCTGTGGAATTATGGAACACTGCAAAACAACCACATTTGTGGTGAATGGACAACGAGTGAAGCATTATTTTGGAACAAATGTGCATGCGAGAAAGAGGAAATAGAGCTCGAGAATGAGTAAGGAAGGAGATGAGTCGTGCCACGGTATTAAATCTGGCGCTACACGGAAGACAACCTGTGATATGGTGTAAGGTTGATTATTTTTGATGTTGTAATTTTTGTTTTGAGGATTGTTTAAATTTTATTTTGTTTTCTTGTAAATTTAGTCTTAGGATAAATTGTACCTGAAAAAAGAAACAAAAAAAAGAGTGGATGGCTACCCAAACAGTAGAGTCAACAACAGGTCTGCGTCATAGACCCACTCCCACCATACACAAAAAGGGCCCAGGTAAGTTTTTTCAATTTTGGGTAATTGTTGGTTTAAGTAAAGTGCGCACCAAATCCGCGTCACGGACTTGGAAAATTTCAAGAAAAAAGTTTATTAAAAAAAATTAGTGCAATGAACAGTTAAGTTTGCGATGTCTCTACATAGTGGACTTCGAGCATTTTTCAGAAACTTTTTATTTAGAAGACGGGTTTGACCCATTTTATATAAAAATACCTGAACCCATTCCCTTTTTAACCCTCAACTTCGTCCCTAAACCCCATTACCTCAAAATATTTCATGCCTAAACCCTCTCCCCCACTCTCAAACTCTCTTCTTTTCTATCAAATCCGCGACACTCTCTTGGATTTTAAGAACTCCTTTTTGTGTTTTTTCTCTTCTTCAAGTTCGCAAGGTATGTTTCTTCACCTTTTCTTTACTTTAGGAGATGAAAATTATTGTGGGCATGCTTGTGGGTCATGAATTTAGAATTTTTTCTTGTTCTTATATTGATATTGGTTGTTAATTGTTATGGGTCAGAGAATTTTGCTTTTAAATTGAATTTTTGCGGGAGAATTTATTGGATGGAGTTCTTGAACTAAAACCCTAGGTTGGAAACTATGAGGAATGGGTTAATCTGTGAGTTTATGAACATGTTTCGTGCATTTTCGGGTAGCAAGCGTGTGGAACTGTGGAAGAAATTATGCTCATATTGTGAAATCTTCAGTTACATACAAATTCTTAATTTTGGGAAATTGTTAGGATTATGCTTAATTGATTAGCCATGTGAATTCTTGAGTAGAATGTTCACTTAGTTGGGGGAATGTTGAAGCATGAAATACATTTAAGCCTTGAAGTTGTGAATGCAAATTACATATACTCTCTCATTGTGCTTGTTCTTGATATTTGAGAATGCATGTGTAACCTATTTATGCAGAAAGGGGAAGTCTGAGTACCTTATATTGATATGCATTCGATGATAATGTTTAAATATGGGGTAGTTGGTTGGTAGTGTTTGCCTTGTGTTTTTAAGTCAAAATTTGAAGAAGCTTATGTGTTGTTTTATGTGCTTGCAAGTCAGTATGTCTTCATGCTATAGACGAGGGAAGGAACCAGCCACGAGTAGCCAAAAAAGGGAAAGAGGTGTACCTTCCATACCACCTACTCCCGTAATTCCAAGAGGACAAACCCAGAGATTTGTGATTTCTTATTAGATTCGCGTATGATAGTTATTGGGTTGAGCTACATGAAGTATACCTTGTTATATTGCCTCGGGAGCTCTTCGCTCCTTAGAGATGTTATTGAATTATCTTTGTCACGACCAGAACTAGGGCCAATCCGCGACACGATGATTGGGATGTGAGGGACCCCAACCAAGCCATCTTATCATACATTGCATTCAAAAGGTAAGGAAACATAGTAAATATAAGCGAAAGTAATCATCACAAGCGAACAAGACTAAGGGAGGTCAACTCAATAGATGTCCAAACCGTACTACATCATAAGTCGTCTAAATATGCCTGTAGTCTAATCTTTGATGGGGGCTTAGGACAAGATCCTAGATCACCCTAACAATACAAGAAAGTAAAGTAATAACAAGAATAAAAGTCATGTACTTGGTAGAATGAGGACACACCAACTCCTTCAGAATCTAGGGCAACCCTATCCACGAATAGGATGATCTTGAACGTCGTCCGTCCCTACATTATGAGACAATGTAGGCAAAATATGCGTTAGTATATTTGAATGTACTAAGTATGTAAGGTATCCATGAACAATTTATAGGAACGTGAACAATAAGACATAAGATTCATGACCAATCATAATGAACATGAGTACAACTTAAAAGCATTTGAAAATATATGAAACCCATGGTCAATGCATATCATAAAACTTTATCATAAAACTCATAACTTGACCTTTAACTTTTGTGGGATAAGACTTTTAACCAACATCTTAAGGTCATGCGAGCTACTAAATGGAATTCGATGATACCCACATCGAGAAGGAAGAGGCTACCTTGCTAGGGTATACACCGTCATGTTACTCATCTCAAATCAACTCAATTGTGCTAAATGTGGATCCACTAGCTAGGCCATGAAGGCTATCCGATGCGGACAATGTAGTTTGGGACTTTAGGTTGCTGCTAAAATTCCCTTGGGTAACTAACTACGTTTGCGGACCAAACCCTATCTAGAAGTCCTCTTGGTGCTTAGTCAATATTCCAATGGAAACTTATTAAAAAATGATCATAACATATTTGGGAAAGATAGTAACTACCTATCAATCCATCTTTAAAACATATTAAGAATAGCTCATTAACTTTAGTGATTCGTAAGAATCCATAACTTTGGTGAGAGTTGTCCTTATCACCATCTTTGACATGATTGTGTGAGAATTGGACTTATTACACTATAATTTCTTTGATCTTAACTTTGATCATCATCATAACTTTCATCATAAAATTATAATCTCAACTTTAAATCATAGAAACTTTCATTGAAAATCATTAAACTCATGATCAACTCATAGAATCATCTTTAACTCTCATAATCATAACTTGAAAGTAGCTTTATGCATGGGCATTCATAATTAAACTTAAAATCATGCAATTCATATAAAAACATGTATATAATGATCATTTATAACATCTAAAAATGAAATTAAATCAGCCTAATTCAATTCATCAAAATTAGGGTTCATAATCAATTTAAATTGAATGAAAACTTGGAGAAACTTTGGGACTCCATGGGTAAAAGGAACCCTTGAATCAATCTCCACATACCTTGATCGAATTCACTAAGAATTGATAAGAAACCTTGGTGAAATTTGAAAATACTAGCTTGAGATAGAAGAGAAACCATAAGAGAATTCTTTAGTCTTGCCTTAGAGAATTTTACGAGAATGACATGTGAATGAGGGAATTTTAAAGAGTGGGTATTTAGAGGGTTTAACTTGGCCCTAATTGTGTCTAGGTTCCTTAAAACGAACTTAGGAAATGACACAAATACCCCTTATTAAATCTAAAATGTGACCCTACGAGACCCCTTTTAATGGATCATCAAAGAAATGATGAGTTGTCAAAATGACTCGTCCTGTAGGCTTTTGAAAAGGCCTGAAAATCAAGTCTCTGAAGTTTGCGACACGTAAACTTGTACTACAAGCCTTCATTTGGACTCGTCCTGTAGGTCCCAAAACCTGCAACTTTGAGACCTCTGATCTTTGTTTACGAGTCATTTCAATGACTTATAACACTTTCTACGTACCATCCTGTCAAGTCGTAGACTTGACCTTGAGGGACTTCTGAAACATGGTCTCTGAGATCTATCTTCGATTTGTGTTTATGGGTCATCTAAGTGATTACAGGTCGTAAACATGAGTCATCAGACCTTCTTTTGAGGTTGGTCATGATCAACTACAAAGACTCCCTCTACGACTCATTTCTATGAGTCGTAGAAACTTGTACGACCCATAGAGACGATCGTAAACTTAGGTCTAGGCAACATTTGAAGATTTTTCTTTGGTTTCCAACTTTCCGACTTTTGGGTCTTACAATATCTCCTCCTTGGGAACATTCATCCTTGAATAAGATTAACTTATCATAGGAAAGACACGGAAAAAGCACTAGCAACCCAACATGAACATGATGATAACTTAAAATGCATGGAACATGAAAACTTTAACTTGACATAAAACCATGACAAAAAAATTCAACTTCATGAACATGAATGCATATGAATGACATAGGAGGAACTGAATATGTAAGAGTTCAATTAACTTTGAATAAGAACAACTTAATACTTTAGGCTTGAGTAGAGGGAAAGAGGTACAAGTATCGTTCATTATTTCCTCCTCCATTTCCCAAGTAGCACTCTCTACTTATTGATTCCTCCATAACACTTTGACGGACGCAACTTCTTTGTTACTTAAATTCTTAACTTGCCGGTCTAATATTTCCACTGGAACTTCTTCATAAGTCAAATTCTCTTCAACACTTACATCCTCCAATAGCATAATAGATTTTGGATTACCCACAAACTTTCTCAACATAGATACATGAAACACCAGGTGAACCATTGCTAACTCAAGTGACAAATCTAACTCATATGCCACCTTGTCAACACGTCTCAATATCTTATAAGTTTCAATGTACCTAGGGCTCAATTTCCCTTTCTTACCAAAATGCATTACAACCTTCATGGATGAAACCTTTAAATAGACCCAATCATCCACCTCAAATTCAAGGTCTCTTTTTCTAACATCGGAATAGGACTTTTGATGACTTTGAGCCTTCTTCCATATTTCCCTTATGAGTCTTACATTCACCGTAACATCTACCACCAAATATGGACCAATCAAGTCCATCTCACATTCTTCAAACCATCCCACCGGGGATCCACATCTTCTTCCATACAATGCTTTGAAATGATCCATTTGAATGCTAGAGTATAACTATTACTATAGACAAACTCAATTAATGGAAAATGTTTATCCCAAATTCCTTTAAAATCAATAACGCACACCCTCAACATATCCTCTTGAGTTTGAATCATTCATTCGGCTTGACCATTAGTTTGAGGATGGAAAGCAGTACTTAACTTAACCTTTGTATCAAGACCCTAAGTCAAAAGTGTGAAGTGAATTGAGTACCTTGATCCGATAGAATGGACAAGGGAATACCATGAAGTCTTACCAACTCATGAACATACAACTTAGCATAGTCTTCGACACCATAGGAAGTCTTAACCGGTAGAAAATGAGTCGACTTAGTCATCCGATCTACAATAACCCAGATGGAATCATGTTGTTTCTTAGTACGAGGCAAATCCGTTACAAAGTACATATTCACATCTTCCCACTTTCAAGTAGGAATTTCAATATCTTGCGCTAAACCTCCCGATCTTTGATGCTCAACTTTAACTTGTTTGTAATTTGGACAATTAGCTACGAATTCCACTATATCCTTCTTCATGCCATTCCACCAATACACTTCTCTCAAGTCATGATACATCTTGGTGGAACCCAGATGAATCGAATATTGAGAATTATGAGCCTCATTCAATATCAACTCTCTTAGCCTATTAACATTAGGTACAAAGAATCGACCTTGATAACGAAGAACACCATCTCCCCCTTTGGAGAAAACCTCAATGGCTTTGTCGGCAACCGACTTCTTCAACTAAACTAACACCGGATCTTGGTCTTGTTTGGCCTTAACATCCGCTACAAGAGACGATTCAAACCATTATGAACAAGAATACCTCCATTTTTGGCATTAGGTGCCAGTTGCACCCTTAAAATTTGGGGCATGATAGTTCTTCTCGGAATCATACATCGGAAATCCTTGATATAACTTAGCATATTCTGGAATCCTACATCAGAATAGCTAATCCTTCTCAGAATCTTACATCGAAAAGCCTTTATCAGACCCCAGCAGTCCCCGAAATCTTACATTGTAGAGGCCGGTCCCACCCCAAAATCTTGTGTCGGAATGGACCCACAAACACCTAACAGCCCACAAAATCATAAATCGGATCAGCCGTTCAGAACCCTAACCTATCTCAAAATCTTACATCATTATAGGAACCAGACTAAGGCCTCATTTATTTGTACTTAATGAGGGTCTGAATCTGAATCATTCATATTTCAATCCATTAATTGCATTTATTTTTTTACTCTTAAAAACATCTTAGTGAGTCTGAATTGGTCTTAATGAATCAGATTTGTAATCAAGTCTTAACTTCATTCAATCCTTAAAAATACATGCTTCTTTGTTTTTCTCTGTATCAACAGTTTTTGTCGTCTCTTTGCAAAAATAATTTCACCACTTCCGCTTGTCGTCTCTTTGCAAAAATAATTTCACCACTTCCGCATATCTTTCTCTGATTATCAACCAGTCAACCAACTTTTTTCCTTTGTAATATTCCAATTTTTTTAAAATTTGAAATCTTATATATCAACTTATTTCACCTTTTTAATGGTACTGTACTTTTTCAAATAAGGATGCATGCACATCCTTCAACATATATTATAGAAAAACACCGAGAAATTTTGGTCTTGGCTCATTCCTTTTTCTTGTTTACCTCTCTTTTCTATTCTAGGTAAGCAATTAAGTTTTTCTACGTATAAAAAAAGTGGTCGAATGTCAAAGTGATGTGGATAAATTTATTTTTTTGAATTACTTTTTATGTGGATAAATTGTACTTTTACATTTCAAAAGTATTTGTAATGACCTATCCTAAGTATATTTTCTAACAATTATAGTAGAGGCAGATTCAATAGTTCCATTGAATTAATAAGCTTGATTTCTTGTAATTAAAGTACATTTTGTAAAGAAAATGCAAATTGGATAATTTTAATTAGAAGATTAATTTATGTTGGTATTTTTTATAGTTACATATGTTACAACAATTGTTTTATTGATATAAAATTTAATTAATTATATATATATATATAGAGAGAGTTCTTTTCTACTATATAGAAACGCGAAGCAGGGACGATCAAGGGCAAAAGAATCATTTTGCTCCATAAGAAATCTTATACATTTCTCTCTAAAGCTGACTACATCACTTTTCCTAATATTTTAGAAGGAATAGGTCTCTTCTTTTCCAACAAAATAAATACATCGATATCCCCCATTCATGTCTTTAGAATAGGATTGTTCACTATGTTCTCTTCGTCTTCTCATCTGGGTTTTGCAGTTTCTAGTAAGTTTTTATTTCGATTATTGTGCACTTCATAAGTCAAGCAGAAAACTTTCCAAAATCTAAGATGTGGCAAAATCTATTTTAAAACACATGAACGGCTGAAAAAATAATGATAATTTCAGTGAGCTTCGTGATTTTAGATTTCTAGCAAGTTCAGTTTCGTATCTTTTTTGAATTTCATGAGTACTTGTTAATTTTCATATGGAAACAATTGTGCATGTGGCTATGTTCTTTGTTATTTTTGTAGACAGTGACTATGTTACTCGAGTTCTCAAAAAAAAAAAAATTGCTCCCTTTCTCTAAATTACTTTCATTTCTCATTCCTTTACTTGCAATCTGCTTGGTCGATTTACTTCACTAATATCATCATTGTATAAGTTTTCACTGAACGCTCATGTGACTGATAAATTGATGGCGCTTTTGTATCTTATATTATTATGAATGACTACTTTTAGGATTTGATCCCCAAGGTATTCTTTGAATAGAAAAAGTCTGTGGTCTCAAGATATTTCTCTTTTGGACACACGTGGCATGTTTAAATCTAATCCAGTATTAGCAGCGAGTGGTTAGATTGAGAATTAGAGTTTTGATGGAGAGTAGGGTTATAAAAGGCGAAAAACGCAAAAAAGCTCTAAGGTCTGTTGGGGCTTTAAGCGCAAAACGCAAATAAAACGTGGGCTTTAATGAGGAAAGGCGCAAAGGGACAAAAAATCAAATATATATGTTTAGTCCAAGACTAATAATTATAAACATGAATGACAAAAATATGACCAAAGAAATTGAAAAAAAAAACTATGATAAAGTGAAATATCAATTGTTTAGTGTCACTTCCTTAAAAGAGGCTCATTGGTAAGGAAAAGTTTGCCTTAGAATCTTGCTGGCGACACTGAAGCGCGGCGAGGCAAAGTTGCTCAACACGGTTTGAGCCTCGCTTCAGGAATTAAGCGCGCTTAAAGCGCACCTTTGACTACACTGATGGAGAGCAATTAATGGAAGTGTTATAGCTGAGTATCATAATTTATGTAAACTATACAAAAAATTGAATATTTTTTGGCATGTGTGCTTCTATCTTTTCATATTACTAGTTTAGTCTACGTGTGTTTCACGTTAATTTTACGTCTATCAAAAATGAATTCAAAGAATATAAAATAATAATAAATCAGGTTTAATAACACTTGACTTCAAGGTAGATTCAATATCCATTTAAATGGAAAAAGTAAATATTATTACATTGAGATAATAGTTAAATTAAAAATAAATTTGTATAGTGGACCATTTTCTTAAATCCTTTTATTTTATTGAGTTAATCCAACATAGTACCTTAAAATTGACATAAATTTTTATTTATTAAAAAAAATTTGCATCCCTTTTCACCTAAAAAAGTGTATGACTCTTCCTTTTCCTCAATAAAAATTTCAATCACATTTAATTTAGGCATGATAAAAATTGATTTATTTGATCGGTATAAAAATTAGCAACATAAATTTATACATACATTGATAAGTATGATTACAGATAATATTAACCTTAATACATCAAATTAAAAAGTGAATAAGGAAAAATAATATTTACCTAACTAATCTTTGGATTACTGTACACAATACTCTGTATCTACCAAATAATAATGTATCTGTATACATAGGAAAAATTAGCAAACAAAAAAATGTAATGACAATATTAGCATAAAAATAATTAATATCAATATCTCATAGACTGTACCTGTATATTAAGTAGAAATTCTTATTGTTGTTTTATATGATGTTCTACTCCTATTTGATGAGAAATAGACTGCCTAACTAATTCTATAACACTCAATATAATCCAATTATCAGTTCATAACATTACAAATTAAATTGATAGACTATAATATAAATTTCAAGAGACAAGTTGCTAGTGAATTTTAAGAAAAAGAATATGAGTATACAATACCTGCGTAATTGCTAACTCTCGTTGTCGTAAATCAATTTGTATAATTTGCAAATCTCGTAATAATGAAGCTCTATGCTCATTCAACGGAAATTTCTAATATTTCACTACAAAATAAGATAAATCACCATATATGTAAAATATATTATTACAGAAAAAAAGAAGAAGACTAAAACTACATTTATCCTTCACAATGCAACATAATGTAAAAAGAACCAATGATAATTGCAAATATTATATCTATCTGCATAAACTACAATACAATTATATCAATTCTTGAGAATTAAAGTAAGGTGAAAGACTTATGAAAAGGCAAAAATTATAAAGAAAAAAATATATGATCTGAATTATTCTTGTAGAAACTTTTGTATTCATCAATTTGATTTTTGATGTATAGATATCAAAGTAGTCTTATTATCCTTTTAGAATTGATATAATCTCTAAACTTCAAATAGAGATAGGATAAAATATGTCAAATTTAAAATTAGCATAATATATTTTAAAGATATTATTATACGTTAAGCTTCTCTTAGAATTGATATAGCCGCCTTAAAACTTCCACATTTGTAGGATATAATTCTAAAACGGCTAAAACATTGAAAGTTGTTAAAAGGTAGAAGTTCACGAATTTTCTTTTGAAAAAGTTTTAAATATTTTTTATTCAATATGAAATTATTTTATTAATTAGGATTTTTATATTTGGTTGTACATTTAATTATGACTTCTATCTAATAATTCAATTAAGAAAAAGTTTTAAGAAGTAAAATTATATTCAATTTTAAATTACTAAGTATTTGAAGCTTTTACCTATTGAAAATAAGGAATGATCTAATAATTATAAGTTTAATTAATTTAAAGTCCTAAATATTAAGATAATAATTAAATGATAATTATTTAAAAAATAAATTAATATTTGTTCTCACTAAAATGTTTAATAATTTCACAATAGTTAAATTTTATTCTTTGTACCCAAAAGAATTCTAAATTTAAAGTGAATTCTATACCTTAACGGCTAAACCTAAACAAACCTAAACCAAGGAAAGCCTTAAAATATGCAACATTATTATTGTTTACAATCTATCCAACTCAAGTACATAAATAATAATTGAAGAAATGGTGAAAACACGATTTTGTCTGAAACAAAGTTCTTTAACGAAGGGCAAAAAGTTCAATTTCATGCTTTTCATATAATACAGATAAGAATGCCCCCATGATTGTTCTTAGCTATTTTCTGCATTACAGGAGTTACATTCTTAGAAATTCAAACAACTGATGTGCAACATCTTCGAGGTAGGTTCTCTTTTCCTTGATATGGAGATCTAGATTAGCAATGTTGTGGCTTACTACAAATCTACAATGATCAAAAGTTGTATGGGAACAATCCTTGTTAAATCAATAAGAGTTTCCTTGCATTGGCTCTAATAACTTTTATCTAGGACTACCTCTATTCTGTTGTGGTCGGGCCCTTTCCTGAACACTGCGCATAGCAGGAGCTTTAGTGCACCGGGCGACTGTCTTTTTTTACCCCTATTCCCTTCTTTCTTTAGTTACAGTGAACAAAGATTTGAAATACAAAGTTCGATTCTCTGTTTTTTGGTACATTGGACTCATATTACAAGTTGCTTACCAATGAAACATTTCATGTCTTCTTTTAATGTCTTGTGGTGTGATGTCTCCAGAGATGTGACATATACCTTACTCAGATCTAACTCCATTGAGTTGTTATATAATACCAAACACATTTAGAAGAAATGGAATAAGTAGAAGCTAAAATGATTGATAGTTTCAAATCTTACAAATTGTATCATACACATTAGAATTATGCCCTTGATGAGTTGCAAACACCCAATAAAAGCTATTCTTATATTTCATCCTTATATTGGCATTTATGCGATATAGCTAAATATTCAATGTCACTATCTTGATAGCTCAATTACACTTAGTTTTTGATGAATATGGATATTGTTCTCCTTGAGAGACTTGCGAGTCTCTTGTTTATTCTTGTTTGAGAAGTGGGTTGCAAGGTAAATTAAATTTTTTGGTTATCTAGAAACCTGAATTGTCTATTGATTCTATTGTTGTGTCTATCTATTTATCCTATATTATCTTATTTTTAGTTTAAGATTTCTTCTTCAATTTTCATACTGCATCAAGGCTAGCATTGCGCTCTAATGAAAATTGTTGACTGGATCAGTTTTTCATGAGCAGCTATAGTATCTGAAGCCTAGTAATGTGATCATGTTCAATTTTCTTATGTGATCTGAAGCTGAAATATATTTAATCTCTATATATTCTTCTTTTGATAGACAAATGAAAACCAATCTGCAAACTCACAGTGCTTAAATTTTTGCTTTAAATCTAAAAATTAATGGAACTTATATTCAAGATTAGCAAGGTAAAAAGAATTCCTCCGAGGGTCAAAACAAACTTACTTGGGTAGGTGTCACAAATCACAACTGTACATCGATAGTCTAGCATCGGGCTCTTTTATTTGCTAATTTTTCTTTTTCATTGATAACAAGTAACAAAAATTATAGTCCTTAAGTCCACAAATATGTTTACAGAACATGACTGTGGACCATCGTCTATTTAATTTTCTCACCATCAATTCATGTAAAGAGAATCTCTATGAATTGCATTTATGAAATGATTTAGTATGTCGATTTATTCTTAAAAGAGGGTTGTAAACATTAAAATTATATTGGATTTAAATCTGTAAATTAATTTGGACTATATTAAATTCAAGAAAATAGTCCAAATGATGTGGCAATCCAAGTCAAATAAATACATCATGTGTCAAAGTTATGTAGCAATCCAAATCAAATTAAATGAGCCACTAAAATCACACTTCGTGTCAAAGTTATATGGCAATCCAAGTCAAATTAAATGAGCTATTAGAATCATGTCATGTGCCAAAATTATTTGGCAATCCAAGTCAAATTAAATAAGCCACTAAAATTATGGCACGTGTCGAAGTTATATGGCAATCCAAGTCAAATTAAATGAGCCATTAGAATCATGTCATGTGCCAAAATTATGTGGCAATCCAAATTAAATTAAATAAACCACTAAAATCATGCTACGTGTCAAAGTTATGTGGCAATCTAAGTCAAATTAAATGAGCCACTAGAATATAATGCTACGTGTCAAAGTTATGTGACAATCTAAGTCAAATTAAATGAGCCACTAGAATAATGTCACGTGTATATGTAACATGTTCTGATCAATCAAATTAAAGCTCTTATCCAAGAAAATCTGATTGATTAGTTCAAACCAACCAATCAAATCACACCCTCATACCACTCCCTACAACTATAAATAGGGGTGCTCATTACTCTCAGAGGGGGAGTTTTTCAAGAATAAGAAGCAAGAAGAGAGCTCGTGGATCAAAGGCCATAAACTTTTTACAAAGCTACAAAGTTCAAGTAATCAAATTCAAGCTCAAGTTCAAGATCAATGTCACGCCCCGGGAGGGTACCCTAGACGTGACCGACACTCGAAAGCCATTTCTGACCTTCAAGCGAACCACCTGATTCAGTCACACTATCATTCAATCACATTCACTCAAAGGAGGATTCAACCACAACATACTATTCGTAATATAAGGGCCGAGGGCCAATCACTATCAACTCATCAAAACAAATATAACAAGACTTCTCAAAAGTAGCAGTCCAACCTTCCCACACTCTAGTCTATGAAGCCTCTATCAAAGTCTAGAAGGTGTCGATGACAAGCCCATGGCTACCAAAAATCAAAATAAAGGAAACGACAACAAAACTATACAAGAAAGCTCAACATCCTCTGGAAACTAGGAGGACTCACCAACTGGATGGGAGTGTATGTGGATCTTCAACGGAGCGTCGGTTGATGATCTCTAGTACCTGTCTCTGCATCATGAAATGATGCAGGCCAAATGACGTCAGTACATGGAATGTACGAGTATGTAAAATGACCGGATGAAACAAACATCAAGAAAGCATCAATATCAACTCAGGATCTCAACTCATATATATATACATAACAACTCACTCAAGTGTCCTAAGTCTAACAAGAAATGATTTAGACAGGAACAATCACAAGCCACTCAGCTCAACTGACTCAGAGTACTATCAAGACCTAAATGGGAGTTTCTCTTATCCGATAACCATCACCTATGAGCCAGTAATAGTACAACAATCAGATGTTGTTGCCACGTCCGTCCATACCTTGCCAAGGCATGAACGCCTCCCTAATCATGGATATCATTGATTAGTCAAGTCCTATCATTTCAGGATAATAAAATGGGAAACATCCGACTTTAACGGTTCGATCCCACGGGAAGCATCCGACTTTAATGGTTCCATCCCTACCTACGTTGGCGGCGTAGTTTTTGGGGTTCGAGTATGGACTATACTCTTACCCGCTTTGGTGCTCGATACTCCTCCCATGACTCTATGCTCATAAGACTCCCTCCAATCATCTCAAACAAGCCCTCACAGCTAGTTTCATGCGGGACATTGCCAACTCATCAACTCTATTCTCATTTTAACTCAGTTAAGCCATAATGGCAAGTCTCATTTAGGATATTGTCCACTCGTCAATTCTATCCTCCAATTAACTCAATCAAGCCTCATTTAGATAAGCATTTATGACATCTCCTCAAGACTTATCACAACTCTATGGCTTTATCTCAACAATTCAAGTAGAATAGCACATTTAAGGAATTTGACCTATGCAACATAATCACATGGTTAAACAGATCAACAAAATATATTAACAAGTCCTCTCCATCAACTCACACTAACAAGAAGGTTTTAGGAACTTCTTAGCTCAACAACATCAACATAAACAAAGTCAAATTTATAGGAGACAAAACTCATTCAAGCATAAATCATACCAAGAAACTCCTTTTTCATGGACATTTAACCTCAAAGCAAGAGTAGGGCACATGAGTGGACTCAACCCATGTTTTGGATAGCCTTACATACCTTAGGGAAGACTTGAAGAAAACCTTGATATTGGGTCTTCAATGTAGAACTTGAATCTTGAAGCTCTTGGAACTCTTCTTGTTGGAAATGGAGAAGAAGAAGAAGAGAGAGAGGAACTCCTAGGGCTTTTTAGAGAGAGAGAGTGGCTACAAAATATGATCTCAAAATGGACTAGGGTGATACATATATAATTTAGGTAAGTTCCCAAATTGCCCCTCCTCACAAAGTTCTGAAAATAGGTAAAAATGCTCCTGGCGCAATAGTGGCGCATCGCGCCATTGCAGTGCCAGGTTGATTACGGCTAAAACCTACATATCTCATAGTGGCGCACCGCGCCAAGGACCAAACTACTGAGGCACATTCTTGGTGCGATAGTGGCGCATCGCGCCCTTACAGCGCCAAGGCCATATTTTTTGGGTTCTCAGAATTGGCCTAAAAAACCCTACACACCTCGTAGTGGCACGCCGCACCAGGGGCCAAACTACTGAGGCGTATTCTTGGCGCGATAGTGGCGCGTTGCGCCACTGCGGCGCCAAGCCCAGATTTCCAGTAGTTGAAGCGCAGGCCTAAAATTTCTGTCGTGCTAGTTCGTCTTAGGATCGTCATAACTTTTGACTCCGAACTCCAAAATTTACATTCTTAGTGGCGTTGGAAAGAAGACTCGAAGACCTTTAATTTAATAGGTCATGGGCCACCAGATTGTCGTCCTTCAAAAGATAGGGTCGTTAGAAGTCAACCCCTTATGCGAACTCCTCCTCAAACTTAGCCACGATAAATCTTTTGGATTTGATTTGGTCCTAGGGGTCCTTCATGACCCCACATCACCTCTAACGCTGCTTAATTTCTCAAAGACTTATCTTAACTCATGCAAATGCTCCACCATACTCGAGTTCGAACCTACCCGAATACAAGAAGGGTCCGAATCTTAGGGGAAAATTTTGAGGGGTGTTACATTATCTCCCCCTTGGGATCATTCGTCCTCGAATGACGAGTGACCAAGAATGGACTTAGGGTACAAATCACAATCAGAAATCAGTCAATCAACCAATAAATTTCTCAAAAAAATTACCAATCAAGACCCAAAATGCACAAATGAATTCAAGTCAAGGAAATGGGCATTACCTTCAACATTCTCATCGGTAGGCACGAATAGAAGTGGATATTTAGATTTTATAGATTTCTCCTCTTCCCATGTGGCTTCCTCAACAAATTGGTTTCTCCAAAGGACCTTGATTGAGGCGACCTCTTTGTTCCTTAATTTGCGAATTTGGCGATCAAGAATTTAGACCGGGACCTCTTCATAAGACAAGCTATCCTTAATTCCAATGCTATCAATGGGGACTACCAACGAGGGATCGCCCAAGCACTTTTTCAACATCGAAATATGGAATACCGGATGAATAGAGGATAGCTCTGAGGGTAACTCCAACTAATAGGCAACACTCCTAATTCGCCTTGAAATTTGGTAAGGATCGATATATCGGGGACTAAGCTTCCCTTTCCTCCCAAACCTTATGACTCCCTTTATGGGTGACACTTTCAAGTATACCCAGTCACCCACCTCAAACTCTAAGTCTCTCCTCCTCACATTGGTGTAAGATTTTTGGCAGCTTTGGGCTGTCCTTAGCCTCTCTTGAATAACTCTCACCTTCTCCATGGCTTGGTGAACAAAGTCAGGACCAATCAACTCAACCTCACCAACTTCAAACCACCCAATGGGCGATCTACACCTCCTCCCATACAAAGCTTCATAAGGAGCCATTTGAATGCTTGCATGATAACTATTGTTATATGCAAACTCTATGAGAGGTAAGTGGTCATCCCAATTTCCCTTGAAGTCAAGCACACATGCCCTCAACATATCTTCCAATGTCTGGATGGTGCGCTCTGCCTAGCCATCTGTTTGGGGATGGAAGGCTGTACTCAAGTTCACCTTCAAACCCAGTCCCTTCTGAAAGGATTTCCAAAATTGGGAAGTGAATTGAGCTCCTCTGTCTGAGATGATAGACAAGGGAACCCCATGTAGTCTGACGATCCCTTGAATGTAGAACTTTACATAATCCTCTGTAGTGTCAGTAGTCTTCACCGCCAAGAAGTGAGCTGATTTTGTCATCCTATCCACAATTACCCAAATCAAATCGTGTTGCTTTCGGGACTTTGGCAAACCCGTGATAAAGTCCATGTTGATCATCTCCCACTTACATTCCGGAATTTCTATATTTTGAGCTAAACCACATGGCCTTTGATGCTCAACCTTCACCTGTTGACAATTTGGGCACTTGGAAATGAATTCTGCAATATCTCTCTTCATCCTACTCCACCAATAGATTTCCCTCAAGTCATGATACATTTTTATGGAGCCGGGATGGATAGAGTATCTGGAACTATGCACTTCAACCGTAATCCTTCCTCGAACATCATTGACATCTGGAACACACAATCTACTTTGGTACCTCAACACACCATCTCCCCCTTTGGTGAAAACCATCACCCCTTGCTTGTGAACAACTTCCTTTAACCGAAGGAGGAGGGAATCCTGATCTTGTTTCTCCTTTACCTCTACTACAAGTGAGGACGTAGCCCCATCTTGAACGTTTACTCCACCTTCATTGTTCTCTTCGAGTTGAACTCCCAATCGGGCTAATATATGTACCTCCTTTGCCAATTCCCTCTTTCCTTCCTCCACATGGGCAGTGCTACCCATAGACAATCTGCTAAGAGCATCAGCAACAACATTAGCTTTACCTGGATGGTAGAGGATTCTCATATCATAGTCCTTGAGCAGCTCGAGCCATCTCTTTTGCCTAAGGTTGAGTTTCTTCTGGCTAAAGACGTATTGTAAGGTCTTGTGATTGGTGAACACGTCAACATGAACCACATACAAGTAGTGGCGCCAAATTTTAAGCGCAAATACCACAGCTGCCAGCTCAAGGTCGTGAGTTGGGTAGTTCCTCTCATTAACCTTAAGCTATCTTGAAGCATAGGCTATCACCTTCCCCCTTTGCATCAACACACAACCCAAACCAATTCTGGAGGCATCACAGTAGACCACAAAACCCTCTGTTCCATCGGGCAAGGTCAGGACAGGAGCAGTGGTTAGCTTGGCCTTCAGTCTCTGGAAACTCTCCTCACAAGCATCGGACCATTGGAACTTAGCCTTCTTTTGGGTCAGCTTAGTCAATGGTGATGATATGGATGAGAATCCCTCTACAAACCTTCGATAATAGTCGGCCAAACCCAAGAAGCTTCTTATCTCTATCAGGGATGTGGGTTTGGGCCAATTCTTCATGCCTCGATTTTCTGAGCATCAACCTGAATACCATCTCCAGATACAATGTGGCCTAGGAAAGCCACTGATGCAAGCCAAAATTCACATTTGGAGAACTTTGCATACAATACTTGGTCCTTCAGAGTTTGCAAGATGACTCTAAGATGATAGGCATGCTCCTCCTCATTCTTGGAGTAAACCAAAATATCATCTATGAATACAATTACAAATATATTAAGATATGGTTTAAATACCCAGTTTATGAGATCCATAAAAGCTGCGGGGGCATTAGTCAACCCAAAGGACATGACCAAAAATTCAAAGTGGCCATAGCGGGTCCGAAACGCTGTCTTTGGAATATCGCACTCCCTCACTTTCAACTGGTGGTAGCCCGATCTTAGGTCTATATTTGAGAAGCAAGTGGCACCCTGAAGTTGGTCGAATAAGTCACCTATTCTGGGGAGAGGGTACTTATTCTTTATGGTGACCTTGTTTAGCTGCCTCTAATCGATGCACATTTTTAGGGACCCATCTTTCTTTCGTACAAATATGACCGGAGCACCCCATGGTGAGACACTCGGCCTAATGAATCCCTTATCCAATAAGTCCTTCAACTGCTCCTTCAACTCTTTCAACTCAGCCGGAGCCATCCTATATGGAGGGATTGAGATAGGCTGGGTATCAGGAAGAACATCAATCCCAAAGTTGATCTCCCTATCTGGAGGGACTCCAGGCAGATCTTCAGGAAAAACGTCAAGAAACTCGTTAACAATCGGGACCGACTCAATAGATAGGGGCTCAATATTGTCATCTTTCACTCGGACAATATGATAGACACACCCTTTTGAGATTAGCTTCCTGGCCCTAAGGTAAGAAATAAACTTACCCTTCGGCACAACAGGACTCCCCTTCCACTCTATGACTGCCTCATTTGGGATTTTAAACTTAACAATCCGAGTCCTACAATCAATAGAGGCATAACAAATATAAAGCCAGTCTATGCCAAGGATCACATCGAAATCAACCATGTCCAACTCAACTAAGTCAGCCAAGGTATCCCTGTGATGAATTGATACAGTACAACCTCTATAGACTCTCTCAGCTAAGATAGAATTACCCACAGAAGTAGCTACACTGAAAGGCTCAAGAAGACATTCAGGAATTTTATTAAATTTACTAGCCGCATAAGGAGTCACAAAAAATAGTGTGGCACCCGGATCCATCAAAACATAATGGTTAAGAGAAGAGACTCAAATCATACCCCTCACGATGTTTGAAGAGTTCTCCTGATCTTGACGACTACCCATGGCATATAGGCGGTTTGTACCTCCACTCGTACCTGAAGTAGTGCCCCTCTGATTACCTCTAGCCGGCGGTGCGGTGGTAGAATGCTGGACTCTATTTCCCCTTATTGGACACTCCTTCTAGAAATAGTCCATTTGGCCGCATTTATAACAACCAACCCTTCCCGCTCTGCATTCTCCCAAGTGGAGCCTACCATACTTGCCGCATGGTGGCTTCCCTCTCGAGCCTTGACTTATGCTGGCCTGGGATTGAGAACCCTAGGGTCTGAAATTCTAGCGACTCTGTCCCTGCCGATCATACCTGTTCTGCGGCATAGGTGCACTGGTGGTAGATGAGGCATAGTTGGAAGGCCTCTTCTGGAAGAAGGACCTGTTGCCCTTGTTCTGCCTCTGTTCATTCTCATTGCCAACTGACTTTACCTTCTTGCTCAAATGCTCCTTTATGTCTTTTCTCTTCTCATCCTCTACCTGTTGAGCATACACCTTTAATCTGGAAATGTCCATATCTGAGATCAACAATGCTGCTTTGCATTCTTTCTTCACATGCCTCCCTAATCCGGAGATGAACTTCCTCATCTTTGACCTCATATCTGGGATCATTTCTGGAGCATACCTGGATAGTTGGATGAACTTCAAGCCATACTCCTTAACTTTCATACCCTCCTATTTCAGATTTACAAACTCCTCCACCTTTGCTTTCCTCAATTCTCGGGGAAAGAAGTGGTCAAGAAAAGCTCCTTCAAATTCATCTCACATAGCAGGTTCAGCATCCTCACCTCTACCTTGTTCCCATTAGTTATACCAAATGTTTTCCACATCCTTGAATTGATAAGACACCAACTCAACCCCCTCAATTTCCGTAGCATGCATAGCTTTAAGAATTTTCCACATCTCATCAATAAAGTTTTGGGGGTCTTCATCCACCTTAGAACCCATGAATGTTGGCGGATTCATCCTCAAAAAGTCTCTAATTCTAGTAGTAGCAGATGGTTCTTGGGAACTAGAGCTAAGAGTCGGCGAGCTCTGGTTACCATTTCGGGCAGCCATTAAGTGCGTGTGCATTGCAATCGCCCCATGAAATTCTACCTCTGATGTGGGTGCAGGTGGGGTAGCAGGCACTTGAGGCACCTCCGCATACCTCGCAGGTCGGCCTTTACCCTTTGCCGGGCGCATCTATGATTGAGGCATCTCGGCGTTATCAACATTTCTATGGCTAACCGTATGTTTAGGAGGCATTATCTATAACGTACAAATGCACGAATTAGAAAGGAGTTTTATAGAGTTTAACTTTATCGCCCGAATTTAGAGTATGAAAGAAGTGAAACAATTCCTAATGTCCTATAGCCTCCTGCTTATAAGTGTGGTGCACAACACGCCCATAAGCAAGAATCTACTAGATACGACTTCATAGACTCCCTAGGACTCTTGAACTCTGGGCTCTGATACCATGTTTGTCACGCCCCGAGAGGGTACCCTAGATGTGACCGGCACTCATAAGCTATTTCTGACCTTCAAGCAAACCACCTGATTCAGTCACACTATCATTCAATCACATTCACTCAAATGAGGGTTCAACCACAATATACTATTCGTAATATAAGGGCCGAGGGCCAATCACTATCAACTCATCAAAACAAATATAATAAGACTTCTCAAAAGTAGCAGTCCAACCTTCTCACACTCTAGTCTATGAAGCCTCTATCAAAGTCTAGAAGGTGCCGATGACAAGCCCATGGCTACCAAAAATCAAAATAAAGGAAATGACAACAAAACTATACAAGTAACTCAACATCCTCCGGAAACTAGGAGGACTCACCAACTGGATGGGAGTGTATGTAGATCTTCAACGGAGCGCCGGTTGATGATCTCTAGTACCTGTCTCTGCATCATGAAACGATGCAGGACAAATGGCTTTAGTACATAGAATGTACGAGTATGTAAAATGGCCGGATGAAACAAACATCAACAAAGCATCAATATCAACTCAGGATCTCAACTCATATATATATATACATAACAACTCACTCAAGTGTCCTAAGTCTAACAAGAAATGGTTTAGACGGGACCAATGACAAGCCACTCAACTCAACTGACTCGGAGTACTATCAAGACCTAAATGGGAGTTTCTCTTATCCGACAACTATCACCTATGAGCCAGTGATAGTACAATAATCAGACGTTGTTGCCACGTCCGTCCATACCTTGCCAGGGCATCAACGCCTCCCTAATAATGGATACCATTGATTAGTCAAGTCCTATCATTTAGGGAAAATAAAATGGGAAATATCCGACTTTAACGGTTCGATCCCACAGAAAGCATCCGACTTAAACGGTTCCATCCCTACCTACATTGGCGGCGTAGTTTTTGGGGTTCGAGTATGGACTATACTCTTACATGCTTCGGTGCTCGATACTCCTCCCATGACTCTATGCTCATAAGACTCCCTCCAATCATATCAAACAAGCCCTCACGGCTAGTTTCATGCGGGACATTGCCAACTCATCAACTCTATTCTCATTTCAACTCAATTAAGCCATAATGGCAAGTCACATTTAGGATATTGTCCACTCATCAATTCTATCCTCCAATCAACTCAATCAAGCCTCATTTAGATAAACATTTATGACATCTCCTCAAGACTCATCACAACTCTATGGCTTTAGCTCAATAATTCAAGTAGAATAACACATATAAGGAATTTGACCTATGCAACATAGTCACATGGTTAAAGAGATCAACAAAACATATTAACAAGTCCTCTCCATCAACTCACACTAACAAGAAGATTTTAAGAACTTCTTAGCTCAACAACATCAACATAAACAAAGTCAAATTTATAGGAGACAAAACTCATTCAAGCATAAGCCATACCAAGAAACTCCTTTTTCATGGACATTTAACCTCAAAGCAAGAGTAGGGCACATGAGTGGACTCAACCCATGTTTTGGATAGCCTTACATACCTTAGGGAAGACTTGAAGAAAACCTTGATATTGGGTCTTCAATGTAGAACTTGAATCTTGAAGCTCTTGGAACTCTTCTTGTTGGAAATGGAGAAGAAGAAGAAGAGAGAGAGGAACTCCTAGGGTTTTTTAGAGAGAGAGAGTGGCTACAAAATATGATCTCAAAATGGACTAGGGTGATACATATATAATTTAGGTAAGTTCCCAAATTGCCCCTCCTCACAAAGTTCTGAAAATAGGTAAAAATGCTCCTGGCGCAATAGTGGCGCATCGCGCCATTGCAGTGCCAGGCTGATTACGGCTAAAACCTACATATCTCATAGTGGCGCACCGCGCCAAGGACCAAACTACTGAGGCACATTCTTGGTGCGATAGTGGCGCATCGTGCCCTTACAGCGCCAAGGCCATATTTTTTGGGTTCTCAGAATTGGCCTAAAAAACCCTACACACCTCGTAGTGGCACGCCGCACCAGGGGCCAAACTACTGAGGCGTATTCTTGGCGCGATAGTGGCGCGTCGCGCCACTGCGGCGCCAAGCCCAGATTTCCAGTAGTTGAAGCGCAGGCCTAAAATTTCTGTCGTGCTAGTTCGTCTTAGGATCGTCATAACTTTTGACTCCGAACTCCAAAATTTACATTCTTAGTGGCGTTGGAAAGAAGACTCGAAGACCTTTAATTTAATAGGTCATGGGCCACCAGATTGTCGTCCTTCAAAAGATAGGGTCGTTAGAAGTCAACCCCTTATGCGAACTCCTCCTCAAACTTAGCCACGATAAATCTTTTGGATTTAATTTGGTCCTAGGGGTCCTTCATGACCCCACATCACCTCTAACGCTTCTCAATTTTTTAAAGACTCATCTTAACTCATGCAAATGCTCCACCATACTCGATTTCGACCCTACCCGAATACAAGAAGGATCCAAATCTTAGGGGAAAATTTTGAGGGGTGTTACAATCAAGAACTAAGGAAAATATCAAGAAGTTCAAGATCAAGTTACTTGTTCATATTTATTATTCGTCATAAACATACAAGTGTTTGTGATGAATAATTCAAATACAAATTTGAAGACGAAGATTCAAGATCAAGTTATTCAAGCCTTTGACTCTAAATCAAATTCAAGTTCAATATATTACATATTATTTGAAGAATCAGAGGATTATCATAGAGATTATAACATGCACTACATTTTGAAATCAAGTATTACACTTTGTTACTCCAATTTTCCTGTCTTGATTATTTATTTTTTCTCGGCTTGAAAATTTATTGTTTACAAATTTTGGCACGCCCAGTGGGATAATCTCTACCTCTCATCTCTTTACATCGATCATTAAACTTCAAGAATACTTAAATGGCATCTAAGAAGTTTGACTCCAGGACTGTTGTTGCTAAGGCTACTGATTCTAAGTTTTCCCCTGAGGTGGAGAACATACTTTATCCGACTATGGGGAGTTTGGGACCCATCACTAGGAACAGAGAAAACTTGTTAGGAAAACAAGCACTCCAAGTACCGTTCGTATCAGTTCCTATTTTTGATCTTCCATATTGAAAGGGGGGAAGATTCTTTCTAAATGAATTGGAAGAATGAGAGAATATAGCTGATATTTTTGAAAAGACATTGGCTTGACTTAGTCCTTTTAACACAAGGAATTGCACTATTCAAGATGAAAATGATGTCTTGATCACTAGATCTGCCCCAGTCACTCTACTTAACTTGTTTCAGACAAATTTCAGTTTGAGGGAAAATTCATGCTTTACTCCATCATCCATAATGGCCATCCAAGCGATGATGACTAACGCCTCAACTGTTGAAGAACAACTGGCGAGTTTGACAAAGGCAATTGAAGGTCTAAAAAAATATGTGCAAGATCAGGATAATTAAATTATCAAGTTGATGGATAGAGTTGAAAATGTTATGGAGAGGGACTCTAGTCATGCACCTGGAAAACGTCTGATGATACAAGAAAAGGGAGATTCAGTTACAAAGCAAATAAATGTGGGTGATGAGCTGCAAGTATCTGCTGAAGGAGGAATTCTCATTCATCAACTGAAGGACTTCATTATGAAAACTATTAAATATAAGTATGACGTGTCTTCAAAGTTATCATTTACGTATGCAAAGAGATACACTTCAAGAATCGATGTTTTGAAGATGCCTGCAGGTTATCAACCTCTAAAATTTCAATAATTTGACGGAAAGAGAAATCCAAACCAACACATTGCCTATTTTGTTGAAACTTGCAATAATACTAGAACATATGGAGATTATCTGGTCAAGTAATTTGTGTGCTCTTTACAAGAAAATGCCTTTGACTGGTATACAGATCTCGAGGCTGGCTCTATTGATAGTTGGGAACAACTTGAGGATAAATTTCTCAATCGTTTCTATAGCACACTATGAGCATGGTTGAACTCACAAATACACGTCAATGGGAAGATGAACCTGTCATCGAGTTCATCAACCGATGGAGAAATGCAAGCCTCAATTATAAGGATAGGCTTAGTGAAACTTCCAAAATAGAAATGTGTATTCAAGGAATGCATTGGGGACTTCGTTATATCCTATAGGGTATTAAACCCAAATCATTTGAAGAACTAGCCACACGTGCTCATGATATGGAGTTGAGCATGTCTGCAAGCGGAATTGAAGGACCACTTATTTATGAGCCTCGCAAGGGAAAAGATAAAATGGAGGTAAAGAAAGAAGGAAAATCGGCACCTAAGTTTGGAAATAAGAAGTCTATGAATGTTAATGCTGTACCTTTGAAAGTGTCTACAAATCTAAGCAAGAATCAAAGGGTGAAGACCATGACTTTTCAAAATAATGCTGGTAGAAAGTTGACTTTGAAGGAAGTGTAGGCAAAAGAATATCCATTCTTGGACTCAGATGTTTCAGCAATTTTTGAAGAGCTTCTGACATTAAAACTCTTTTAGCTACCTGAAATGAAGCATCCTGATGAGGCTGGAAGGACTAATGATCCAAATTACAACAAATATCACCATTTGATAGGCCATCCTATTGAAAAGCATTTTATCTTTAAGGAAAAGATCATGGACTTGGCCCGTGAAGGAAAGATATTGCTTGAAGATGAGAAAGAGAGTTCAAATCAAGTCTCTGTCACTTTTGGTTTACTTAATCCCACAATTCTTTGCACCTTTTCAAAAAATAAGATGGTGGCGATGTCCTAGACACATCACCACCAAAAATGATTAAATTTGGTGACTTCTAGCCGATAAATATTAATATATCATCGCTCATTCCCTTGATGAATGAAGTAATAGAGGAAGATAAACCTCTGGAGGAAAATCAGTCTTGCGGTGCTTATACTGATGAGGGATGGATTTTAGTAACACGACGAAGACATTGTAAAACGATCTCGCAAAGAGATCCAAGTAAGCAAGTGACAAGAGCAAAAATGAAGAAACTACCTAAAACTCAAAGGGTAAAGAAGAATATGAAGAAGTCAAGAGTTGGGGGGAATTACTATCAAAAGCAACGTTCTCTAGTAACATTAGAGGAATTCTTACCAAGTTGGTTCCGTGAAAAGATTTCTCATTGTGACACCAAGGCCTCATGTTGTAACATTGATAAAGAAAAGACAATGGGAGAAGACTCATAGCCATTATTACTTCCATCAAATGAAGGCCCTATCAAGTCTCACTCTGAAGAAGTGGACACTTGCGATGCAAAGTTTACATTCACTAATGATGATTTTTTATTGGGTGAAGTGTTGCATAATCATCCTTTATATATGGTAGCTTTTGTGCGTAGATATAAAGTAAATAAGATCACAATGGATGAAGGATCTGGGGTCAATATCCTCTCTATTCACACTGTGAAGAAACGTGGAATCTCAATAAATGAATTGTCTGAAAGTCGTCTGATGATTTAGGGATTTAACCAAGGGGGGAAAAGAGCCATTGGCGCTGTCAAATTAGATATAACAATGGGAGATATGCATTGAGTGCATGGATGCATGTTATTAACTCAAAAACCTCGTATAATATCTTGTTAGGAAGTCCATGGATACATGAGAACAAAGTGGTACCATCTACCTACCATCAATGTTTCAAATACTTTCAAGATTGGATTCAAAAGAAGGTAATTGCTGATGATGAACCTATCACCGAGACAGAAGCGCACTTTGCTGATGCAAAATTCTACTTAAAGAATCATTTCTTAAAATAAGTCAAAGTTGGTAAGGCGACACCAATCAGAAAGGCTGATATCAGAAAAAAGATTGATGTAGCACCTGATAATGCAAGGGCCATGACTGAAAAGAATAAAATGCCTTCAGATATGAGTAAAATACCTAAAGCAAGTGAGGCATCTTCAAGTAAGAGAGCGATTCCTATTTCTCACTATGTCCCAAAGACAAACAAGGTCAAGATCCCACCCTCTGAGTTACAGAGTAGCAAGTTGACATTTCCTATCAAGCAAATTGATACAATCAAATCACCTTCAAAAATGATAGAAGGATTTGTTAGACCATCAAATCATGATTCATATGAATCACTTCCTAAAAAGCGTACAAATGAGGGTTTTGACCCAAATACATATAAGTTGTTGGTGAAAGCAGGGTACAATCCTAATGAAGCTTTTAAAGTAGGGAAACTTCCAAATGAAGTTATTAAAAAGGCAAATCATGGCCTAAATCCAACTCAAAGGATGATGATAGAGAGGGTATGTTGTCAAGCAATCGTGTGAAGTCTTGGGTTACAAACAACCGTCGCCAGTTTGAATTTCTATAAAAAGAATGAGCATCAACTACATTACTCCGATGGAAGAACCTATTATGTTCAATAAAAAGCCTTCTGTGTTTGATCGACTTAATGGCATGACGCCTAATATTTCTGCATTTGATCGGCTTATCGAATCAACTTCAAAAAGTTCAATGTTTGATCGGTTGGGACCAATGAAGAAGAAATACAAGCTCCAAGGAAATTATAGAACTATGGAAGAATGGTTACACGCTCGAGAGCATAATTTACCCAAGAATTGCCCAAGTTTGATTCCTTCTAGAATGAGGGAGAAACAAAACTTGTAGTTTTATATGGAAATGTCTTGAGAGCAAGAACTCACACCCTAGTTCACACTAGGGAGTGAGATGAAGATGAATAAAGTATGGGATCATCAAATCACATCACAATTTATGACGAGGAAAGTACTTCACTATATGTAAAAATTGAGGATGGGTTAGTTGATATTCATGCATGCCATCACGTATCTTTTAATGATGGTGATCCTCAAGAAAACGAGGATGCTGAAGATGCGCCACCTGAACTAGAGAGAGGGGTAAAAAATACTGTTGATGCATTGATGGAAGTAAATCTTGGGGTTGATAATGATATAAGGCCTACATATGTAAGTGTTTCACAAGATGATGATGAAGAGAAGAAATATATTGAGCTGCTTAAGGAGTTTAGGGACATATTTGCTTAGAGTTACAAAGAGATGCCAAGATTAGACCCTAAAGTTGCAGTTCATCGTCTTGCGGTAAAATAAGGGACTCGTCCTGTTAAACAATCTCAACGTCACTTTAGACCTGAACTGGTTCCTTTGATCAAAACTAAAGTTAACAAGCTCGTTGAAGCAGGTTTCATTCGTGAAGTCAAATATCCTACATGGATTTCGAGTATTGTACCTGTAAGAAAGAAGAATCACCAAATCCGAGTTTGTGTTGACTTTAGAGATCTTAATAATGCATGCCCTAAGGATGAATTTCCTCTTCCAATCCTTGATCTTATGATTGATGCCACAACTGGATACGAGACAATGTCTTTCATGGATGGTTCATCTAGATACAATCAAATTCGCATGGCACCAAGGGATAAAGAACTTACTGTATTCCGCACTCCTAAAGGTATATATTGTTACAAAGTAATGCCTTTTGGTTTAAAAAATGCTGGAGCCACTTATCAACGAGCCATGCAAAATATTTTTGATGACATGCTTCATAAAAATATTGAGTGTTATGTCGATGACTTAGTGGTGAAATCAAGGAAGAGTGATGACCACTTGCAAGATTTGAGAATGGTGTTCGAACAACTTCGAAGATACCAACTCAAAATGAACCCTTTAAAATATGCCTTTGGAGTTACTTCGGGAAAGTTTCTTAGTTTTATTATTCGACATCGAGGAATTGAGATTGACCAAGATAAGATAGATGCTATTTTGAAGATGCCTGATCCAAAAACTATTCATGAGTTAAAAAGCTTACAAGGAAAATTAGCATACCTTAGGAGGTTTATCTCAAATCTGGCCAAGAGATGTCAACCATTCAGTCGTCTTATGAAGAAATATGTTCCTTTTGAATGAGACCAAGCTTGTATCAATGCTTTCGAGAACATAAAGTCTTATTTGATGAAGCTTCCAGTACTTATAGCTCCTATACCTGGAAAACCATTGATTTTATACATTGCAGCACAAGAAAGATCAGTAGGAGCACTTCTCGCACAAGAAAATAATAAAGGGAAAGAAAATGCCCTATATTACTTGAGTAGGATGATGACACAAAACGAGATTAAGTATTCACCTATTGAAGAGTTATGTCTGGCACTCGTATTCTCGACTCAGAAGATGACGCATTACTTCCAAGCTCATATTGTGCAACTTGTCTCTAAAGCTAATCCTATCAAGTTTGTCATGTCTAAGCCTGTCTTAAGTGATCGACTAGCAAGGTGTTACCTGCAATTTCAATAATTTAAAATTATGTATATATCTCAAAAGGCAGTAAAAGGACAACTGCCAGCAGATTTCTTAGCCAATCATCCAATTCCGAATGATTGAGAGTTATCTGATGAATTACCTAATGAAGATGCAATGCTAGTGGAAATTCATCCACCTTGGAAAATATATTTTGATGGCGGTGCTGGAGTGGTATTTATCACTTCCCATGAAGAAGTTTTACTGTACTCCTTCACTCTAACACAACACTGCTCTAATAATGTTGCTGAATATTAAGCATTCTTACTTGGGCTTGAAATGACCATTGATATGAAATAATTGCAACTAAAAGTTTTTGGGGATTCCAAGTTGGTGATCAATCAAGTCTTGGGTAATTATGAAGTAAAGAAACCTGAGTTAATCCTATATTACAATTATGTTCAAAAGATGATATGATGGCTTGGAGAGGTGACTATTCAACATATTCCAACAAAGAAAAATAAAAAGGCTGATGCATTGGCAGCTTTAGCTTCTGCAATAGTATTGCCTGATGAAATGCAAGTTGTGGTTAGCCAAAGATGGATAACTCTACCTCTAGATGAGCATGAAGAAGAATTTCGATAAGTTATCACTACTTCGATGGCTGAAATTGATGATTGGCGACAACCAATAATAGATTATTTGTGTTAAGGAATATTGCCAGAAAATCTTCGAAGAAGGATAGAAATCCGACGAAGAGCCCCTTATTTTCTTTATTATAAAAATACACTTTACAGGCGATTATTCGATGTAATTCTCTTATAATGTTTGGGGGTAGATAAATCTACTCAAGTTATGCACGAAGCACATTCTGAAATATGTGGAGCGCATCAATCTGGGCCAAAACTTCATTTTCACATAAAAAGGATGGGATATTACTGGCAAACCATGGTGAAAGATTGTCTGGATTACGTTCGAAGATGTAAAGCTTGCCAATTCCATGCGAATTTTATACATCAACCCCCAGAAGTATTGCACCCAACGATTACCTTATGGCCATTTGAAGCTTGAGGTTTGGATGTTGTTGAACTATTGCCTAAGTCCTCGGGTGGACATTTGTGCATCCTGGCTGCGATTGGATACTTTTCAAAATGGGCAAAAGTTGTTTCTCTTAGAGAAGTGAAGAAAGAGAATGTCGCTAACTTTATTTGAGTCAATATTATCTATCATTTTGGTATTCCTTGATACATATTGACAGATAATGGCAAGCCATTTGATAATAAGTTAATGACGAAGATATGTGATCTTTTTGGGTTCAAGAAATGCAATTCCTCTATGTATTATGCGGCTGCTAATGGTCTCACTCAAGCATTTAACAAGACACTCTACAACTTGTTGAAAAAAGTTTTTTCCAAGTCTAAGAGAGATTGGCATGAAAGAATGGAGGAGGCTCTTCGGGCATATAGGACTATATATCACACGTCAACACAAGCGACTCCCTATTCTCTTATTTATGAAGTTGAAGCAGTTCTTTCACTTGAGCGTCAAATCCCGTCATTGCACCTTACCATTCAAGAAGGACTCATTGATGAAGAAAATGCTCGGTTATGCCTTAAGAATTGGAAGCTCTTGATGAAAAAAGACTAGAGGTCTAACAAAGTCTAGAATGTTATCAGGCTCGTCTAGCTTGATCTTTTAATAAGAAAGTTCATCTGAGATGCTTCCAAGTAGGTGATCAAGTTCGTATTGTAAGAAGGCATATTATTACTTCTCGTCGGTCTGAAAACAAGTTCTCTACTAAATGGGTTGGACCATATGTGGTACAAGAAGTATACTCAAGTTATGCTTACAAACAGGTTGACTCAGAAGGATTGCGCATTGACCCCATTAATGGAAAGTTCATAAAGCGATATTATCCTTGAAGAAAAAAACACGCTCCTTAAGGGATGAGCATAAACTGTATGTTACTTCTAGCCCGCAAGAGGATAAATTATGCACGGCATCAAAAATAAATATCCGCTAGGTTGAAAATCTCAAAAGAGGCGGCCCAGGCAAAAGTTAGGACGCAAAAATAAAAATAAAAATAAAATAATAATAAAATTAAAAAAAATCACTCTTTCAGAACTACGTTATGACTTGATCCTCTTCGTTGAAGTATGTAGGAGCTTGAAATTATATTTTGAGTTCAGTCGTATGAGTATCCAAAAAATACATAGTCTTTCTTGACCCTCTTCACCGAGGTTCGTGGTGCTTAGAGTTACATCCTAAGCTTAGTATCATAAGTTCAAAAGAAATGGGACACGTTATTATTTGAGAATCATAATGTTTTTGTTGATTATCATATATAACGTGTGAATTAGAGAAGGCCAATCAAGATAGAATTTTAATTGACTTCAAAGAAATATTTGTACAAATCAGTAAAGCTATTAGATATGATTATTGTACACAGTGTAGATCTATGAACCTTATTTTCAGCTTCTCTACGCTGAGATATAAGTGTTTTTAATAAGATCATATGAATATGAATCTGTCAGCTTTCCTGCATGTGAAGTTCATTTTTGAAGTTTGTTTAAAACGATCCTGAGGGACTTGAGCTATAAATTTTGGATATGTTTTAGATTAAGAAGTTTGGTTTTTGATAAATTAAGTCTCTCCTATATTTGGTGCTCTCATACAATGATATATCCCCTGTACTATCGAAACACACAAGGTATCACAACTCTGAAGAAGAGAAAGTCAAATCTCTAAAGTAAACAATGATCCAATCTGTAAAAAAAGTGTTTTATTAGTGCTTAAATTAGTAATTCAATAATCATGGTCATGAATCTCAATAATGAACGATTATATTCTTTGACCAAGACCTATACCTAATCTAGATGGTGGAAAGTCTTTACAAATTATGTAAAGTCTTTGCCTTAGATGGGTGTAAAGTCTTTGGCTTGGACTATGAGATTCTTTTGACTCAGACTGTGTAAAGTCGTTGTCACGAATCATGTAAAGTCTTTGTCTTAGACTATGGGATGCTTTTGACTCAGACGGTGTAAAGTCTTTAGCTCGGACTATGAAATGTCTTTGACTCATATGGTGTAAAGTCCTTGCCACAAATTATGTAAAGTCTTTGACTTAGATGGTGTAAAGTCTTTAGCTCGGACTATGGAATGTCTTTGACTCATACGGTGTAAAATCTTTGCCACAAATCATATAAAGTCTTTGCATCAGACGGTGTAAAGTCTTTGACTTGAACTATGGGATGCTTTTGACTTAGATAGTGTAAATTCTTTGTCACGAATCATGTAAAGTCTTTGCCTTGGATGGTGTAAAGTCTTTAGCTCGGACTATGGAATGCCTTTGACTTAGACGGTGTAAAGTCTTTGCCACAAATCATGTAAAGTCTTTGCCTTAGACAGTGTAAAGTCTTTAGCTCGGACTATGGAATATCTTTGACTTAGACGGTATAAAGTCTTTGCCACAAATCATGTAAAGTCCTTTCCTTAGACGGTGTAAAGTCTTTAGCTCGGACTATGGAATGCCGTTGACTCAGATGGTGTAAAGTCTTTGCCATAAATCATGTAAAGTCTTTGCCTTAGATGATGTAAAATCTTTAGCTCGGACTATGGAATGCCTTTGACTCAGATGGTGTAAAGTCTTTGCTACAAATCATGTAAAGTCTTTTCCTTAGATGGTGTAAAGTATTTAGCTCGGACTATGGAATGCCTTTGACTTATACAGTGTAAAGTCTTTGCCTCAGACGGTGTGAAGTTTTTGGCTTGGACTATGGGATGCCTTTGACTTAGACAATGTAAAGTCTTTGCCACAAATCATGTAAAGTCTTTGCCTTAGACGATGTAAAGTATTTGTCACAAATCATATAAAGTATTTTTCTTAGACAGTGTAAAGACTTTGGCTAGAACAATGCGGCACCTTCGGGTCAAATGGTGTAAAGCCTTTGCCAAGAATAATGTAAAATTATTGGCTCAAACAATGCAGTACCTTTGACTCCAATAGAATAAAAGGTCATTGTATATGAAGTAATATTTTTACTTCCAAAAAAAAGGCCTAAACAAAAAAAATGTACCTCGTATCTTGATGAACTCAAGAGTGTATGCAAAAAGGAGCATCAAAAATGCCAATATCAATGATAAAATAAGTAAAAGGAGAGAGTCTATTTATAGTCAAATAGTGATGGTGAGGAAGTCCTTCTCCCAAAGTAACTATAATTAGTTTTTGGATTAGGACTCTTAGTGGAATGGTACAAATTTACCCTCTCCACTAAAAAAAGCCTAAAAAAAAGGCCTAAACAAAAAAACACACACCTCGTATCTTGATGAACTTACGAGTGTATGCAAAAAGGAGCATCAAAATTGTCAATGTCAATGATACAAAATAAATAAAAAGAGAGAATCTATTTATAGATAAATAGTGATGGTGAGGAAGTCCTTCTCCCAAAGTAACTATAATTACTTTTTGGGTTAGGACTCTAGTGGAATGGTATAAATTTATTCTCTCTCAAAAAACAATTTGGTCTAGACAAAAAAAAAATCGACCCATACAAAAAAAAGGGAGGAGAAGAAATTACCTTATATTGTGATTCCACGTTGTGGCTTGCAACACTGCAATTGATGTAAAATATGAAAAACATATCTCTATTTATAGAGATCCCTAAGGTTGCTGTGGAAGTATTTGTTTCCATGTGAAACACTTAAAACAATTATACTCCTAAAAGGACTTGAATTATTGGACTACTAATTGTAGTCATTGACAAACATTAGCTATCCCTCTAAGTGGATTATGATTTCAAGCTTAAAAAATATAATAATAATAATTATTAGAACTCTGATCATCATGCTTATATAAGGTCCTTCAATTTTTGGTCTTTATCTGGTTATGGTGTGCGAGATTTACATGTATAATTTAATATTAATCTCAATTAAAATACTTCAAGTCCATTCTTCAAAAAAAACTTGACAAGACTTGAAGTATGGGGCATTTGTAAAAATTAAAATTATATTGGATTTAAATTTATAAATTAATTTGGACTATATTAAATTCAAGAAAATAGTCCAAATGATGTGGCAATCCAAGTCAAATAAATGATCCACTAAAAACACACCATGTGTTAAAGTTGTGTAGTAATTCAAATCAAATTAAATGAGCCACTAAAATCACACCACGTGTCAAAGTTATATGGCAATCCAAATCAAATTAAATGAGTCATTAGAATCATGCCATGTACCAAAATTTTGTGACAATCCAAGTCAAATTAAATAAGCCACTAAAATTATGTCACGTGTCGAAGTTATATGGCAATCCAAGTCAAATTAAATGAGCCATTAAATCATGCCATGTGCCAAAATTATGTGGCAATCCAAGTCAAATTAAATAAACCACTAAAATCATGCTACATGTCGAAGTTATGTGACAATCTAAGTCAAATTAAATGAGCCACTAGAATAATGCTACGTGTATATGTAACATATTCTGACCAATCAAATTAAAGCTCTTCACCAAGAAAACCTGATTGATCAGTTCAAACCAACCAATCAAATCACACCCTCATACCACTCCCTACAACTATAAATAGGGGTCCTCATTATTCTCAGAGGGGGAGTTTTTCAAGAACAAGAAACAAGAAAAGAGCTCGTGGATCAAAGACCATAAATTTTCTACAAAGCTACAAAGTTCAAGTAATCAAATTCAAGCTCAAGTTCAAGATCAAGAACGGAGGAAAATATCAAGAAGTTCAAGATCAAGTTACTTGTTCATATTTATTATTCGTCATAACCATACAAGTGTTTGTGACGAATAATTCAAATCCAAATTTGAAGACGAAGATTCAAGATCAAGCTATTCAAGCCCTTGACTCTAAATCAAATTCAAGTTCAACATATTACATATTATTTGAAGAATCAGAGGATTATCATAGAGATTGTAACACGCACTACATTTTGAAATCAAATATTACACTTTGTTACTCCAATTTTCCGATCCTGATTATTTATTTTTCTCGGCTCGAAAATTTATTGTTTACAAGTGTAATTACTGATTGGTCTTGAAAGATGAATTCTTTAGTATTGGAATGAAATAGACATGAATAGAATGTAATGATACTGAAAATTTCAACAACGGAGTCCAAGTAATTTGCCAATGAGGTGAAACCTATTTGAACTGTAATATTTATTTGTTGGATTGTCTATATTTAATTTTTATATCTTTTGAGGAAGTTGTCCTTGAATGTAGCTAATAATAAGTATTATAGCTCTTGCATTTCTGCGCAAAAATTCTAGACCTCCTAATTTATACATTTCTCCAACCCCTCATTACATCTTGTGTTTGAGTGAGAAAAATAAAATACACCTTTGGCTGATAAGAGAAAAGATCTATGTGCGTTCAATGTTGTTCGTGTTTGCATAAAATCACAGCCTCCGGTGTTCTTCATACTATTAAGACTATTTCACCTGTGAAATATAACCTTAAAGTTGTCTTGAGAATGCAGAACAAATAAAATATTATCTTAAGTGCAATGTAAAGGGCAAAGACCATGAGAAATTTTGATTCATTTTTATCATGTAAGGTATAGTATAAAGCCACCTCGACTTCAACATTTTGTATTCTTTTCCCTTAGGTGATACTGTGGTCATGCTTCATCTTGCAATCAAAATAATAAAATAATAAGATAATAAACTACATTACTTTATACAGAGTTGCAAAACAACTTTGGCATTGGTCATGTTTGTATCAGATGTTGTTTGGTTGTTGGTGCCCTGATACTTTCTGTACATGTAGCAATCTAAAATTAAAATTGTGAAGTACTTGGTGTAATACGTACAATTCTTATTGATTAATCATGTGACCAAGTCTTATTTTGTAAGACAATTGATGATGTTTTAATATTTTTAAATCTCAAACAAAATGTTATTTTTGTGCTTGCATGTAAAAAAAATTTATTGCTAAAAATTTAGAATGTTAGTTTCCTTGTGTTTAAGATTGTCAACATCTTATTCTGCGGCAAAATTATTGTGAAGCTTCATAATTGATGGAGGTGCTATTGCACTATATTGATAGGAAAAATAAGACTTTCAAAATATTGCGGGAATAAATATGTTTTCTTGAAAAGGTGTAGGTTTGTTTTCATTCTTTAGCTTTTATAATTCTGATAGCATAATGGTCAATTTTTTATACGGCAGAGGAAGAGTGTGGAAGGAGATGTCAAAGTCAAAGTTTATTTGGTACCAAGGTCAGTAATGTTGACAATATTTATTTTAAGGCTCCTGATATTGTCTTCTACTTAATATTTGATGATGGTTCAGTGTATTCATAAATATTTCAAAATATAATTTTGTATTGTTAGACATGTGTATTTTTCTTTAGAGCATTTATAAATTCATTCAAGTAAATGTAATTGATTGGGTTTCAAGTTGGTATCGGTCATGGGATTAAAAAGAATGGGTACATTAATGCAGTTTAATTATTTCTAAAGGAAATTTTTATGGTTAGGATTTTGCGGGAAAATCAAAGACTAATCCCAATGGGTCTCAATTTGATGGTCTGACATTATACTGTCACTGGTAAACTTGGGTAAGTTTCTTCCATAGTTTATTTTGTGAATTTTTCCAAGTAAACATCACGTGCCAATGTCACTGTGATTTCTTTTCTTGCATTTATTGATGTTTGTCATGTACTCGCAAAAGTTAAACTTGGGTAAGTAACCAGAAGTCTCGAGTTCGAGCCTTAGTGTTCGAATCGGAATAAGTTGTCCATCTGTTATGACGGAAGAACGCAAACCCGAAAATAGAAAAAATAAATAACACCAAATTTAACGTGAGAAAACCCTTCAAATCGAAGGTAACAACCACGGAATCTTTGAAATCTGAATTGCTCCACTATAACAATAAGAGGATTATAAATATTCTCCTAAATGGATACACAACAATTGCCAAGCAAGGAGAAGCAATAGATATACCAACAAAAGTAATAGGAAGAAAATCACCCAAAATAGAGCTACTATTTGGGACCTAAACTGGGATGTTGATGACCTTCAAATCCGATCTCGACTGTTCAAATGAAACACTAAGATGTTAGGAACACTCAGTAAAAATTTTAGCAAGACCCAATTGTTAATGAATCGGTAAACGCAATTTGAAGATTTTTGGTCGGAGAGGCAAAACTGCTGCAGAAAATACCCTATTCTTCTCTCTTGTTGAAAGCTCTCTCAAAAACCTCTCTTATGTGCCTAATGTCTCTCAAAGACACTACCAATGAGCAATTGCATAATTTTCTCAAATCATCCTATTTATAGAGTGATACGTTTTCCTAAAGCCAAAACCAACTCCAAATAGAATTATAATTCCAATCCTTTTCTAAATAGAATTGAGAACCAAATTAGGAGAATTATTTCAATCCTTCTTAAGGAATACAATTCTAGATTTATTTCTGCCAACAATTAGCATATCATCCACATAAAGTAGTAAGATAATAAAATCATCATTAGAGAACTTCTAAAAGAATACACAATGATCTGAAGAAGTTTTCTTGTATCCATGATTTTTGATGAAAAATTTAAACTTTAAGTACCACTGCCTTGAAGCTTGTTTCAAGCCGTACAAGCTCTTTCTCAATTTGCAGACATAGTTTTTTTTTTCTTTAACCACGAATCCTTCAAGCTGCTCCATGTAAATATTTTCTTCTAAATCACCATGAAGAAAAGTAGTCTTGACATCCATCTGTTCAACCTCTAAATCTAGACTTGAAGATAAGCCTACAACCATGTAAATAGAAGACATTTTCACAACAGGAGAGAAAATTTCATCAAAGTCAACTCTCTTTCTCTGGCAAAAACCTTTGACAACTAACCTCGCTTTATATCTAGGTGCAGATGTATGTTGCTCTTTCTTTACTCTAAAGATCCATTTATTTGTCAATACTTTCTTACCTTTCGGTAACTCCACTAACTCATATGTGCCATTCTCATGAAGTGACTTCATCTCATCTTCAATGGCTTCTATCCACTTATCTCTATGAGTATCTAGCATGACTTCATCATAATCTTCAGGTTCTCCCATGTTAGTCAAAAGTATATACTCATTAAGAGAATAACGTGTTGACTTTAGCTTCTTCCTAGTAGATCTTCTACAAGAGGTTTCTGGAGCATCTAGAGTAGTCATTTGAATATGAGTTGGTGGATGATCAACCATAACATTATTACTAGGAGCATCTTCAATTTCTACACTCTGATGATCATTCTGATCTTGATCCCTATCAACATTAGTAGCTTGGATTCCTTCATGTGCAAAAGATGTGTCAGTACTAGAAATTGGATTAACATCAACCAAGATCTCATTAATATGAGAATCTGTTTTTTCAGTCTTGTTAATATCTTCAATTGTTTGGTCTTCAAAGAACATAGCATTACGACTTCTGATAAGCTTCTTATCAATTGGATCATAAAAGCGATATCCAAAATAATTTTGACCATAACCAATGAAGATGCACTGCTTAGTTTTAACATCTAGTTTTGATCTCTCATCTTTTGGAACATGCACACAAGCTTTACACTCAAAGACTTTCAAGTGATCATAGGAGACATCCTTTACAAGCCAAACTCTGCTTGGAACATCACCATCCAAAGCAACAGTGGGAGGCAAATTAATAACATAAGCAACAGTGTTTAGTGTTTCTGTCCAAAAGAAATTTGGAAGTTTAGCCTCTGAAAGTACACATCTAACTCTCTCAACAAGAGTTCTATTCATTCTTTCTACCAAGCCATTCAATTGAGGCATCTTGGGAAGAGTCTTCTGATGAAGAATTCCTTGCGCTTTGCAGTAGTTATCAAGGGACTAATATACTCACCATCATTGTCAATGCGAATAGATTTTAATTTCTCTCCAGTTTGTCTCTCTGATAAGGCTTGAAATGTCACGCCCCGGGAGGGTACCCTAGACGTGACCGGCACCCGAAGGCCATTTCTGACCTCCGAGCGAACCACCTGGTCCAGTCACTCCTTCATTCAAGCACATTCTCTTAGCAGGAACTCAATTTAAAGAAATACTTTTCATAATATAAGGGCCGAAGGCCAAACATTTACAATCAAAAGAAGACAATAAAAATAGGACTCCTCAAGATGACCGCTCGACCTCCCACACTCCAGTCTATGAAGCCTCTACTCATGTCAAAAAGGTGCCAATGACAAGCCCATGGCTACCAACAATCTAAATAAAAGGAAGAACAACAAAACTGTACATGAAGGCCCAATATCCTCAGGGAACTAGGAGGACTCACCGACTGGCTGGAAGTGTATGTGGATCTTCAATGGAGCGCCGGTTGATGATCTCTAGTACCTGTCTCTGCATCATGAAACGATGCAGGCCAAACGGCGTCAGTACATGGATTGTACGAGTATGTAAAATGGCCGAATACAACGAACACCAAGGAAGAATAAATCAACTCGGGAGCTCAACTCAAAAGGGATGACAACTCAATCAAATGTCCTAAGTCTAAACAAGGATATGATTTAGACTGGACCAATCATATACAATTCAACTCAATCTGACTCAGAGTACTATCAACACCTATTTGGGAGTTTCTCTTAACCGACAACCAACACTTACGAGCCAGTGAAGGTACAACGAAACGACGTCGTTGCCACGCCCGTTCATACCTTGCCAGGGCATGAACGACGAACACTCATGGATCCAATCCAACCAGGTCCTATAATGTCAGGACAAAAGCTCTCGGGGAAGCATCCGACTTTAACGGTTCAATCCCCCCTACGTTTGGCAACACAGGTATTGGGTTCGAGTATGGACTATACTCTTGCCCAATTCGGTGCTCGATACTCCTCCCAAGACTCAATGCTCATAAAACTCCATCCAATCAACTCAATCAACTCATATCAATAAGTCTCATTACAACCTTGTCAACTCATCAACTCTATCACAATCAAATCTCTTCCAAGCATACTAATTGCTCAATCTCAATCATATCTTCAAAGAAAATTTAAATGCACATGTATAACATCATCTAGATATAATCAATCATTACCTCCATCCATTTGAGAAAATCCTCATGACTCACCACATCTTCAAGACTTCAAATCGACATTTTTATAATAGGCAACATTTTTAAGAAAATAATATACTTTATCAAATCTACATAATTAAGAAGATCAATAAAACATATTTAGCAACTCATTCCTTCATCATCTCATACTCACATAAGGGCTCATTTTAGGAACCTCTTAGCTCAACAACATTGGCACATAAATAATTAAATAAAATAGAGACAAAGCTCATTCAAATATGTACCATACCAAGAAACTCCATTTTCATGAATATCTAACCTCAAAACAAGAATAGGGCACATGGATGGACTCAACCCATGTTTTGGATAGCCTTACATACCTTAGTGAAGACTTGAAGAAAACCTTGTAGTTGGGTCTTCAATGGAGGACTCAAATCTTGAAGTTCTTGGACTCCTTTTTGGTTGGAAATGGAGAAGAAGAGAAGAGAGAAGGGAGAGGAGCTAGGGCTTTTCTTTAGAGAGAGAGTGGGGGCTGAATAAATGCCCCCAAAATACACAAGGCTTGTGTATATATAATTTAGGAAATTTCCCAAATTGCCCTTCCTCCAATTTCTGAAAATCAGGCAAAAACGCCCTTGGCGCGATAGTGGCGCGTCGCGCCCTTACAGCGCCAAGGACAATTACGCCCAAAACTTGCACAACTTTTAGTGGCGCGTCGCGCCAGGGACCAAACTACTGAGGCATGTTTCTGGCGCGATAGTGGCGCGTCGCGCCCTTACAGCGCCAAGCCTATTATTCTAAATTCTGGGAATTTGGCCTGAAAAACCCTGCACAACTTTTAGTGGCGCGTCGCGCCAAGGACCAAACTACTGAGGCATGTTTCTGGCGCAATAGTGGCGCGTCGCGCCCTTACAGCGCCAAAGCCATATCCCCAGCAGTTGCAACCCAGGCCAAAAATGAAATTCCTGTCGTGCTAGTTCGTCTTCGGATCGTCATATCTTTTGACTTCGAACTCTAAAATTTACGTTCTTGGTGGCGTTGGAAAGAAGACTCGACGACCTTTAATTTGATAGGTCGTGGGCCACCCAGATTGACGTCATTCAAAAGATAGGGTTGTTAAAAGTCGACCCTTACATGAACTCGTCCTAAACTTAGCCACGACGGATCTTTTGGACTTAGCTCGGTCCTAGGGGTCCTCAATAACCCCACATCACCTCCAACGCTCTTAAATTCCTCAGGGACTCATCTTAACTCGAGCACATACTTCGAAATAAATACGATGGGCCCCACACGTGTACAAAGAAAGCCCGAATCTTAGGAAGAAATTTTGAGGGGTGTTACATTATCTCCCCCTTGGGATCATTCATCCTCGAATGACGAGCAACCAAGAATGGACTCGGGGTACAAATCACAATCAAAACTCAGTCATTCAATCAATCAAATTCTCAATCAAATATCAATCAAAACTCAAAAAGGTACAAATGAATTCGAGTCAAGGAAATGGTCATTACCTTCAATATCCTCCTCGGTAGGCTCGAATAGATGTGGATATTTAGATTTCATGGCTTCCTCCGCTTCCCATGTGGCTTCCTCAACAAATTGATTCCTCCACAGGACCTTGACTGAGGCAACTTCTTTGTTCCTCAACTTGCGAATTTAGCGATCAAGAATTTGGACTGGAACCTCTTCATAAGACAAGCTATCCTTAATTCCAACGCTGTCAATGGGGACTACCAACGAGGGATCACCCAAGAACTTTTTCAACATCGAAACGTGGAACACCGGATGAATAGAAGCTAGATCTGAGGGTAAGTCCAACTTATAAGCAACACTCCCGATCCGCCTCAAAATTTAGTACGGACCAATATATCGAGGACTAAGTTTCCCCTTCTTTCCAAACCTCATGACACCCTTCATGGGTGACACTTTCAAATACACCCAATCATCCACCTCAAACTCTAAGTCCCTCCTCCTCACATCGGTGTAAGATTTTTGGCGACTTTGGGCTGTCTTTAGTCTCTCTCGGATAATTCGTACCTTCTCCATGGCTTGATGAACAAGGTCAGGCCCAATCAACTCGGCTTCACCAACTTCAAACCACCCAATGGGCGATCTACACCTCCTCCCATACAAGGCTTCATAAGGAGCCATTTGAATGCTCGCATGATAGCTATTGTTATATGCAAACTCTATGAGAGGCAAGTGATCATCCCAATTCCCCTTGAAGTCAAGCACGCACGCCCTCAACATATCTTCCAATGTCTGAATTGTGCGCTCTGCTTGGCCATTTGTCTGGGGATGGAAGGCTGTACTCAAGTTCACCCTCGAATCTAATCCCTTCTGAAAGGATTTCCAAAATTGGGAAGTGAATTAAGCTCCTCTGTCCGAGATGATAGACAGAGGGACCCCATGCAATCTGACGATCTCCTGTATATATAACTTTGCATAATCTTCTGCGGTGTCGGTAGTCTTAACCGCCAAGAAGTGAGCTGATTTCGTCATTCTATCCACAATCACCCAAATGGAATCATGTTGCTTTCGAGACTTCGGCAAGCCTGTAATAAAGTCCATGTTGATCATCTCCCACTTCCATTCTGGAATTTCTATGTTTTGGGCTAGACCACATGGTCTTTGATGCTCAACCTTCACTTGTTGACAATTCGGGCATTTGGAAACGAATTCCGCAATGTCTATCTTCATCCCACTCCACCAATAGATCTCCCTCAAGTCATGGTACATTTTGGTGGAACCCGGATGAATGGAGTATCTAGAACTATGTGCTTCGGCCATAATCCTCTCTCGAACATCGTCCACATCCGGCACACACAATCTATTTTGGTACCGCAACACACCATCTCCCCCTTGGGTAAAAACCATTACCTCTTGTTTGTGTACAACTCCCTTCAATTGGAGAAGGACGGGATCTTGGTCTTGCTTCTCCTTCACCTCTGCCACAAGTGAGGATGTAGACCCGTCCTGAACTGTAACTCCGCCTTCATTGTTCTCTTCCAGATGAACTCTCAGTCGGGCTAACCTGTGTACCTCCTTCGCCAATTCTCTCCCTCCTTCCTCCATGTGGGCAGTGCTACCCATAGACAACCTGCTAAGAGCATCAGCAACAACATTAGCTTTACCTGGATGGTAGAGGATGCTCATATCATAGTCCTTGAGTAGCTCAAGCCATCTCCTTTGCCTCAGGTTGAGTTCCTTCTGGCTAAAGACGTATTGCAAGCTCTTGTGATCGGTGAATACATCGATATGCACTCCATACAGGTAGTGGCGCCAGATTTTAAGTGCATACACCACAGCTGCCAGCTCGAGGTCATGAGTTGGGTAATTTCTCTCATGAAGCTTAAGCTGTCTTGAAGCATAGGCTATCACCTTCCCCCTTTGCATCAACACACAACCCAAACCAATTCTGGAGGCATCACAATAAATCACAAAACCTTCTGTCCCATCGGGCAAGGTTAGAACAGGAGCAGTGGTTAGCTTGGTCTTCAATTTCTGGAAACTCTCCTCACAAGCATCAGACCATTGGAACTTAGCCTTCTTTTGGGTCAGCTTAGTCAATGGTGATGATATGGATGAGAATCCCTCTACAAACCTTCGATAGTACCCGGCCAAGCCCAGAAAGCTCCTTATCTCTGTTGGGGATGTGGGTCTAGGCCAATTTTTCACAGCTTCTATTTTCTGAGCATCCACCTGAATACCATCTCCAGATACAATGTGGCCTAAGAAGGCCACCGATGCAAGCCAAAATTCACATTTAGAGAACTTTGCATACAATACCTGGTCCCTCAAAGTTTGTAGAACGACCCTAAGATGATAGGCGTGCTCCTCTTCGTTCTTGGAGTAAACCAGAATATCATCTATGAATACAATCACAAACATATCAAGGTACGGTTTGAATACCCGGTTCATGAGATCCATAAAAGCGGCGGGAGCATTAGTCAGCCCAAAAGACATGACCAAGAATTCAAATTGGCCATAACGAGTCCGGAAAGCAGTCTTCGGAACATCGCATTCTCTCACCTTCAACTGGTGGTAGCCGGATCTCAAGTCTATCTTTGAAAAACAAGTGGCACCTTGAAGTTGGTCGAATAAGTCATCTATTCTGGGGAGAGGGTATTTGTTCTTCATAGTGACTTTATTCAACTGCCTGTAGTCGATACACATTCTAAGGGACCCATCCTTCTTTCGCACAAATAGGACCGGAGCACCCCATGGCGAGACACTCGGCCTAATGAATCCCTTATCTAACAAGTCCTTCAGCTGCTCCTTCAACTCCTTCAACTCAGCCGGAGCCATTCTATATGGAGAAATTGAGATAGGCTGGGTATCAGGAAGAACATCAATCCCGAAGTCGATCTCTCTATCAGGAGGAACTCCAGGCAGATCTTCAGGAAAGACATCCAGAAACTCGTTGACAATCGGGACCGACTCAAGGGATGGAGACTCAATGCTGTCATCTTTCACTCGGACAAGGTGATAAATACACCCTTTTGAGATTAGCTTCCTGGCCCTAAGGTATGAAATAAACTTACCCTTAGGCATAACAGGACTACCCTTCCACTCTATGACAGCCTCATTCGGGAATTTGAACGTGATAATCTGAGTTCTATAATCAATAGAGGCATAACAGACATAAAGCCAGTCCATGCCAAGGATCACGTCGAAATCAACCATGTCTAACTCAACCAAGTCAGCCAAGGTGTCCCTGTGATGAATTGACACGGTACAATCTCTATAGACTCTCTCAGCTAGGACAGAATCACCGATAGGAGTGGCCACACTAAAAGGCTCAAGAAGACGTTCAAGAATTTTATTGAATTTGCTAGCCACATAAGGAGTCACAAAAGATAGGGTGGCACCTGGGTCCATCAATACATAACAATCAAAAGAAGAGACTCGAATCATACCCGTCACGACGTTTGGAGAGTTCTCCTGATCTTGGCGACTACCCATGGCATATAGGCGGTTTGTACCTTCACTCATCCCTGGAGTAGCGCCCCTCTGATTACCTCTAGCTGGTGGTGCGGTGGCAGAGGACTGGGCCCTGTTCCCCCATGTTGGGCATTCCCTCAGAAGATGGCCCATTTGGCCGCATTTATAGCAACCAACCCTTCCTGCTCTGCATTCTCCCAAGTGGAGCCTACCACACTTGCTGCATGGTGGCTTTCCCTTTGAACCTTGACTTACACTGGCAGGGGATTGAGAAACCTGAGGTCTGAAATGTTAGCGACTTTGTCCCTGCCGATCATACCTGTCCTGCGGCATCGGTGCGCTGGCGGTAGATGAGGCATAGGTGGAAGGTCTCTTCTGGAAGAAGGACCTGTTGCCCTTGCCTTGCCTCTGCTCATTCTCATGCCCAAATGACCTTGCCTTTTTGCTCAGGTGCTCTTCTCTGTCTTTTCTCTTTTCCTCCTCTACCTGTTGAGCATACACCATTAATCTGGAAAGGTCCATATCCGAGATCAACAATGCTGCCTTGCATTCCTTCTTCACATGCCTCCCTAATCCGGAGACGAACTTTCTCATCTTCGACCTCACATCAGGAATCATTTCTGGAGCATACCTGGACAGCTGGATGAACCTTAGGCCATACTCCTTAGCCGACATACCTTCCTGTTTCAGATTAACAAATTCCTCCACCTTCGCTTCCCTCAATTCTCGGGGAAAGAAGTGGTCGAGAAAAGCTCCCTCAAATTCATCCCACCTAGCAGGTTCATCATCTTCACCCCTACCTTGTTCCTATTGGTTATACCAAATGTTTGCCACATCTTTGAGTTGATAAGACACCAACTTGACCCCCTCAATTTCCGTAGCATGCATAGCTTTCAGAATCTTCCACATTTCATCAATAAAGTTTTGGGGATCTTCATCGACCTTAGAACCCGTGAATGCCGGCGGATTCATCCTCAGAAAGTCTCTAATTCTAGTGGCAGCAGATGGCTCCTGAGAACTAGAGCTGAGAGTCGGCGAACTCTGATTACCGCTTCGGGCAGCCATTAGTTGCGTGAGCATTGCAATTGCCCCCCGAAATTCAGCCTCTGATGTGGGTACAGGTGGGGTAGATGGCACTTGAGGTGCCTCCGCATATCTCGAGGGTCGGCCTCTAGCCCTTGCTGGGCATGCCTCTGACTGTGGCATCCCCGCATTATCGATATTCCTCTGGCTAGCGGTACGTTTAGGAGGCATTATCTGTAACGTATGAACGCACACATTAGAAAGGAAGTTTCATGGAGTTCAACTCCATCGCACGAATTTAGAGTATGAAAGAAGGGAAACAATTCCTAATGTCCTATAGCCTCCTGCTCATAAGTGTGGTGCACAACACACCCATAAGCAAGACTCTACTAGACACGGCTTCATAGACTCCCTAGGACACTTAAACTCTGTGCTCTGATACCATGTTGTCACGCCCCGGGAGGGTACCCTAGACGTGACCGGCACCCGAAGGCCATTTCTGACCTCCGAGTGAACCACCTGGTCCAGTCACTCCTTCATTCAAGCACATTCTCTTAGCAGGAACTCAATTTAAAGAAATACTTTTCATAATATAAGGGCCGAAGGCCAAACATTTACAATCAAAAGAAGACAATAAAAATAGGACTCCTCAAGATGACCGCTCGACCTCCCACACTCCAGTCTATGAAGCCTCTACTCATGTCAAAAAGGTGCCAATGACAAGCCCATGGCTACCAACAATCTAAATAAAAGGAAGAACAACAAAACTGTACAAGAAGGCCCAATATCCTCCGGGAACTAGGAGGACTCACCGACTGGCTGGAAGTGTATGTGGATCTTCAACGGAGCGCCGGTTGATGATCTCTAGTACCTGTCTCTGCATCATGAAACGATGCAGGCCAAACGGCGTCAGTACATGGAATGTACGAGTATGTAAAATGGCCGAATACAACGAACACCAAGGAAGAATAAATCAACTCGGGAGCTCAACTTAAAAGGGATGACAACTCAATCAAATGTCCTAAGTCTAAACAAGGATATGATTTAGACTGGACCAATCCTATACAATTCAACTCAATCTGACTCAGAGTACTATCAACACCTATTTGGGAGTTTCTCTTAACCGACAACCAACACTTACGAGCCAGTGAAGGTACAACGAAACGACGTCGTTGCCACGCCCGTTCATACCTTGCCAGGGCATGAATGATGAACACTCATGGATCCAATCCAACCAGGTCCTATAATGTCAGGACAAAAGCTCTCGGGGAAGCATCCGACTTTAACGGTTCAATCCCCCCTACGTTTGGCAACACAGGTATTGGGTTCGAGTATGGACTATACTCTTGCCCAATTCGGTGCTCGATACTCCTCCCAAGACTCAATGCTCATAAAACTCCATCCAATCAACTCAATCAACTCATATCAACAAGTCTCATTACAACCTTGTCAACTCATCAACTCTATCACAATCAAATCTCTTCCAAGCATACTAATTGCTCAATCTTAATCATATCTTCAAAGAAAATTTAAATGCACATGTATAACATCATCTAGATATAATCAATCATTACCTCCATCCATTTGAGAAAATCCTCATGACTCACCACATCTTCAAGACTTCAAATCGACATTTTTATAATAGGCAACATTTTTAAGAAAATAATATACTTTATCAAATCTACATAATTAAGAAGATCAATAAAACATATTTAGCAACTCATTCCTTCATCATCTCATACTCACATAAGGGCTCATTTTAGGAACCTCTTAGCTCAATAACATTGGCACATAAATAATTAAATAAAATAGAGACAAAGCTCATTCAAATATGTACCATACCAAGAAACTCCATTTTCATGAATATCTAACCTCAAAACAAGAATAGGGCACATGGATGGACTCAACCCATATTTTGGATAGCCTTACATACCTTAGTGAAGACTTGAAGAAAACCTTGTAGTTGGGTCTTCAATGGAGGACTCAAATCTTGAAGTTCTTGGACTCTTTTTTGGTTGAAAATGGAGAAGAAGAGAAGAGAGAAGGGAGAGGAGCTAGGGCTTTTCTTTAGAGAGAGAGTGGGGGCTGAATAAATGCCCCCAAAATACACAAGGCTTGTGTATATATAATTTGGGAAATTTCCCAAATTGCCCTTCCTCCAATTTCTGAAAATCAGGCAAAAACGCCCTTGGCGCGATAGTGGCGCGTCGCGCCCTTACAGCGCCAAGGACGATTATGCCCAAAACTTGCACAACTTTTAGTGGCGCGTCGCGCCAGGGACCAAACTACAGAGGCATGTTTCTGGCGCGATAGTGGCGCGTCGCGCCCTTACAGCGCCAAGCCTATTATTCTAAATTCTGGGAATTTGGCCTGAAAAACCCTGCACAACTTTTAGTGGCGCGTCGCGCCAAGGACCAAACTACTGAGGCATGTTTCTGGCGCGATAGTGGCGCATCACGCCCTTACAGCACCAAAGCCATATCCCCAGCAGTTGCAACCCAGGCCAAAAATGAAATTCCTGTCGTGCTAGTTCGTCTTCGGATCGTCATATCTTTTGACTCCGAACTCCAAAATTTACGTTCTTGGTGGCGTTGGAAAGAAGACTCGACGACCTTTAATTTGATAGGTCGTGGGCCACCTAGATTGACGTCCTTCAAAAGATAAGGTCGTTAAAAGTCGACCCTTACATGAACTCGTCCTAAACTTAGCCACGACGGATCTTTTGGACTTAGCTCGGTCCTAGGGGTCCTCAATGACCCCACATCACCTCCAACGCTCTTAAATTCCTCAGGGACTCATCTTAACTCGAGCACATACTTCGAAATAAATACGATGGGCCCCACACGTGTACAAAGAAAGCCCGAATCTTAGGAAGAAATTTTGAGGGGTGTTACATGAAACTCCTTCAACACATTAAGTACTTGATCTTTGGATTTTAAAGGATATACTCACAACTTGCAAGAATGATCATCAATGAAAGTTGCAAAGTAAAGTGCACCACCTTTTGATTTTACTTTAAAAGGACCACACAAGTCAGAGTGTACTAGCCCCAGTAGTTCAGACTTTCTTGAAGGAGGATGATTGTGAAAAGAAACTCTTTTTTGTTTCCCAGCTAAGCAATGAGCACATCTTTTCATCTTTGCTTGTTTCACACCAACAAGAAAATTCTTCTTAGACAAATATATGATCCCCCTCTCGCTCATATGACTGAGTCTCTTGTGCTATAATTCTGACAAAGTCTCACTTTCTACCAAATTTATAGAGTCTCCAAGAATTGATCCTTGTGTCATATATAAATTTGAATGCTTTCTTCCTCGATCTACAATCAATGAGCCTTTGATGAGCTTTCATTGGCCATTGAACAAGTCATTATGGTAGCCATCATCATCTAGTTGTCCTACAGAGATCAAATTCAAAGGAATGCCTGAAGCGTGCTTGACATTCTAAAGGACTAACGTTGTACCAAGAATGGTCTTCAAACAAACTGTGCCAACACCAAACACTCCATCTTTCATTCTAAGTCCAAGCATATTAATAGAAAGTATCACTGGATTAGAATGGCTGTGGAAGAGAAATTATTTGAGGTTGAGAAGGAATTTATGAAAGATCTTGACTTTGAGCAGCCAAGGTTCATCTTATTCTGTGATAATCAAAGTGTTATTTATCTCACCAAGCACTCCACCTTCTTCACATCATCTTCAACAGGTTGAATCTTCATCTTCAAAATCTCCTTTGTAAAATCTATGTCTCGCCACAGAGAATTTCTCTGAAAAATTTCTCCAACAAATTTTTTTATTACTGTCAAAAAAGTTGTAGCTAGAACTGAACCCCCCAAGATGAATACCCATTTTAAACCTTTCTCTGATATCACTTGTTAGGATAAAAAATAATTAGGTGTTTGCCCTGACTTTCCTAGTATAATTAGGTTTTCTTTTTCCTAAAAGAAAAATATAATGTCTCCATATTTGACTAGTCCTTTTTCTTATAGGAAAAAAATTTGTGATTCTATAAATAAAGGCTTATTCCTTCTAACTTGAAGCATTCACAATGTAGTCCTAAGGGGCTTTAAGAGTATTGTGTAGGGGGAGAATTTGTGAGACATAAGTGATACTTTATCACTTGTGTGAACCTCTTTTTATTCCTAGTGAATTGTGTGAGGTTATTTCTCTCAATATTTTGTAATCTCATATTTATAGTGGATTGCTCATCTCCTCTTGTGGATGTAGGTTTGTTGACCGAACCACATTAAATGTTTGTGTCTCTTTTGGTATGTTTCTCACTTTTCTTTTTACTCATGGTCATTCAAGATTTGCTTTGGTAGCTTCCGCATAAAATCTAATTATTTTCGATCCTAACACCATCATGTTGATACTCAACAGTGATAGAAAATAAAAAGTGGAAAAGCTAAAAAGTCTAATATATATATATATATATATATGAGTTCCATGTGGGTTATAACTGACAGTTCCATGTCAATTTTCTCATCACGTGGGCTCTATTTTCCCTTCTTCTAATTCTTTGAAAATGCTCTCCTCTGTATGCACATCCTCTATTTCTCTAGTTCTATTTGTTCCTCTAAAACTTTCCCTCTCCATTCTTTAATCTTCTCAATCTACGCTTCAACTCCAATACTGGCAATGGATGTATAATTATCTTGACAGATGCAACTGCTTGGTACCTCTACTTTGGCCTATCCTTAATAAATTTAGTCGTTAAATTCAACATTGGTTCTTTCAATTGTATTGGAGATTTACTTACTACACGCTAGGTTTCAATTTGTTTGTCTTAGTTTAATTTAGTACAAAATTTTAGGAAATAAATAACTTGTGGTCTTAAACAAAGGAGATAAATAATGTTCCCAAATATCATTAAATGTTGTACTCTTAAATATGTCATGTGAAATATTGAAATTAAAGAGTTATAAATTAGAAGAAAAATACTTTCCTTTTGAAACTAACTAAAAGGGTAATTGGGGATATGCTATCAAATAATTATTGAACAAAATCTCTAATATAATTACTATTAGGTGTTACAGTACTACTTGAAAAAACTGCTTAAGAGAATTATCTTCAATAAAGCTGTACATATATTCTTTAAATTGTTCTTCTACATTTCTAAATTTATTCAAGTATATGCCTTAATGAGAAAATGAGGATATACCATCAAATAATCATTGAACAAAATCATTAATACAATTACTATAAAGTGCTACAATACTGCTTGATAAGTATAGACCTTAACGAGAGAATGAGAATATACTATCATGTTGTGATCTTTGTGATAGAAAAGAGCTCAAAGTAATATCTATTAATGACTCAATCTTCAAATATGATCCTCATGTAAAGTTAAGATGCATCTTATAAGGGGGATCATAGGGTTTAATGGTTCCGATAACGAAATATTTATATATTGCTAATTTTTATGGGCATTTTTTGTGTTTCTCAGTTATAGCTTTTTCCTCTTCTCTTCAATCTATGAATCGTCAATCCCTTGGTGGTCCCTTCTCCTTCTTTCATTTATCAGCCCTTTTGTTTTTCCTTTTCTTCATTTTTTACATGAATAAACCCAACTGCTTTTTCTGTATTCTATTCATTATATTCTCTTGAGTTTGTCATCCAAGTTGTTGTCCCTTTCCCTAAATATGTTTTGTTTTGGTTACTTTTCTATTTTTCTATGGGTTTGAAAAACATTTCAGGATTCCCAAGTGCTGCAAATAAGAATCAGATAAAATGAATCCTTAGATCTAGAAGAAGTCCGAGGTGCCTTTGTAGCTATTTAACTTCTTTATTAAAAATAAACTAATAGATAGTTGAAAGTTCCTAAAAGTGTCTGGGGGCTCAAACTCACACTTTTGGGCAGCCGGCTACTAAACCATTTTTCATTGTGATTTTACCTTCAGTTTTTAATAGTGGAACCTTACTGTCTCGATTTTATTTTTGTGGAAGATGATGAGATGATCATGCATTATTTGCTCACCTCTGTTCAAAGGCTTAATAGATACAACTAACAGTGTTGATTACCTGGAAGAGTAAGCAAAGGAACACATTAAATAGAGTGAAAAAGAACTATTGCAACAGCCTTGATCATCAGATTCTTAAGATAAAAGCATAAACCAATTATACTAGGTAAAACTTACTTGAAAGCCAAAGTAAGCCATGATTACATGGACATTGCTGGAAACACCATCAAGAAGTTCTCGAGCTCTTATACTATTGATTTCATCTAGTGATTAGCTTTTAAATGTGTGTGAAGTTTTGAATTTTATCACTAATTCGTGCTAAATGAGAAAAAATCGCTAAAGGTATTAAATGTTTTAATGCATCCATGCTAGTAGAGAAAAGGAAGACATTTTTATGGTAAAATAATCAATGATGTACCATCAGATTGTAAGTTTTCCTATCAAATAAAAAGCTTTCTTAAATTTAAATGTGCTTCTTAAGATAATTTGGATTGTGCTAGAATTCCTAATAATTTGCAATTCATCTCTATGCTTCTTTATTACTTTTACATTGATTTTATATATTCATTAATTAATTATTTTACTGATATCGTATGTTGGTGCGGTAAGCTTTCATATTGGAGCTCAATTTTATCAGGATGCATTTGGAAAGCTGTTCTTTTCTTTCTTATTGATCTACTTATCTGGTCTTATTTGTATGTCTTGGACTGAGTTATAATCTTTTGAGTAGACTATGTCTATTATATTTAATTGTTTCTGTTCCTTCTTTTGTTGGAAAGAGTGAAGCTGAAACATTAGCAATTGAATTAAATAAATATTATGTGATTTGAGTGCAGAACATATTTAGCTTTGTGAATCTGAGAGATAGATTGACAACAATCCTCTTATCTATTTCCCAAACAATGGAGATCACGTGAGGAAAAAATTTATTCGAAAAAAGGTAAACATCTAAATTTATAGAATATTTTATTTATGTGTAATATGTAGTTCTTATCTACCAAAATGAGAAAAGAAAAAAAGTACCTCTAGTTCTTTTTGAGGTAAGTTGAGTGATTCTATGTTTATTTTTTATGAGTCATTGATGATAGAGGAGTTAAAATATTTCATTTAAATATCTTTCATCTCTTTCATGTCTTGAGAGCCTAGGCAATGAAAAATTCGTTCATCTCTTAGTGACATTGCCAAATGATAATTACAGCCAAAAAGTAAAGAGATTTCATTTGAACAATGGTCAACCTTATTCAACTCTATTATGTCTGCTCATATAGTTTAGCATCTTCAAAGACAAGATTCTGTATAGGTGTTCATTCAAGACAATTTTTTTCCTTCTCATAACCTAGGTTGATTAAAGTATGTCAGGCGCGAGGAATGTTAAAGACCAAGCAGATGGAGTAGAAATATCCACTCATCAGTTCGATAGAAAATTTTGTTCACCTAAAAAAAAAATATGATGTGTTATTTAATTTATACTAGAAATATATTTGAAAATATTTAAAGTTAAGTCACATCTTAAGTCAATTATGTAACATATTTAGATTCGCTTATTTGGCATCCTTTCGCATCAATCATATATCACATCAACATATACACTTCTACAAAGTAGCATTATGTTTTTCTACAAATATTTTTTTAACTGTTATCCCTTCACCAAATAACTGAACAAAGTATCCATCACTGAAAATGTAAATGTTGGGCCCGTGCTTAATGCATTCAGATCAGACATCTTAATCTTAATGAAAATAAATAAGGCCTAACTAGCCCCTCCCAAAATCACCTTGGGTCTGCTATAATGCCAAAAAGGAACAGGGTCCTGAATGAGTCTAGGTAGCCAACTCACCACGGCTAGCCAACCTCACAAACAACCAAGGCTATCAGAAGATCACAACCTAGCCTGGAGGGTCGTATCTAACCCAAATCCATTCTTGAAACAAGCCCCGCTGGCCTCGAAGACCAAAATCTAAAGCAACTCTAGACAAACCTATCCTAAGGCTCTAAAATAACAATACAAAGGCCATTCTATCCTATGCATAGCTCACGGGAATAACTAAAATGTAAAACAACTCACAGAACACGAGATACCAAAAACAAGTCTAAAATGGTACAATTAAGGAAGCAACAAGGATTCATGCTAACTAACAACCCAACACTTAAAAAATTATCATGCTAGAACAATCACAAAGAAAGGTCTAAGGATAGTAAGTCGTCGCCTAACCCACACCCGATCATGCACACTCCATTTCTAAGCCAAGAATTTTTCCTTTTTATCAGCTTCTGTACGGTGCCACGCTATTGAATAAATGATCACAATGTCAATACATTCTATTAGAAATCCAAGTTGCAATAATCAACGACAGGACTAAAAAGAGCCAAAATGGCATTATGTAACCCACATAAAGAATCCTAAAATTGACTTTGTCAAAGGGTCCCAGCCATATCAAGGAACTTATGCCCCAAAAATGAGCTTAATCCAAGTTTAAACCAAACCCAAAATAATTCATGCACCCAAGTTAGAAAATTCACAATTAAGGAGTCAAAATGGAGGAATTGGAGAGAACTTACAAGGTTTAAGTGCACAAGCCTAGCAACATCGCAATGGAATTCCCCAGCAATTCCCAACACCAAAACACTGATTCTACACTAAAATTGAGTTCCTAAAGCTTTTTAATAGAAGAAAATAAGAAAAATGGAAGCTAATAATGGATATAATCACTAGTGATGGTCGCAAAAGCGGTCACTTGGCTGCTTAAGAGGCCACCGCTAAAGCGGTGCAAGGATGCTAAAATGTCTAGGCAACACGTTGGCAGGTCCCGCTAAAGAGACTACCTAGTTGCTTAGGCGGCCACTGGTAAATCAGGCTAGGACGCTAAAGCGTCAATCGCTAAAGTGGTCCGTGGTCACTTTGGCAGTTACACCAGTATTAGGCACCAACCATTTTTTTAAGTCCTAACGAAGTCAGAATGAAGGCTCGGGATTAGTTTGAAACCCGCACACAAAAATGAACTATGTTATCCCTACCAAATTCGACATTCCAGATTATGTTAAAACTTTCATTAGAGGTCATCTCGAAAAGAAGTGGGTCCTATACCCAAGGCTCCATTATAGCCATAAGCCATAAGGTTGCTCAAAATGAGTCTGGAAGCCTCGAGACCCAAACAAAAGATCTCTCTAGACCAAACTTGATGTTCTGAAGCTAACAAAACCATCAAAATTGAATTTTGAGGTCATTTAACTAAAGTTTTGATAGAAGTCAACCGTTCAAACTTAAAATCTCCAAAACATAAAAATTGCATAAAAACTAAATGAACGACTAGGTGACCGAATTGTCAATCCCAGCAAGTCATAAATTATTTGGGGTCACTATAGAAAAATTCTAAACACCAAAAAGTACCGCAAATAAATAAAAGGACCTGGAGGGTCATTACAACATTCATTACTAAAACGACTTTCATCCTTAAAAGTAAAGAGTGAAGAAGTGCCTGAAGTCCCGAACAGGTAGGGATACTAGGCCGTAAGTCATGCTCGGTCTCTTAGTTAGACTCCTTACCTTCTACCTATAGCTGATGCTCTATCTGCTGGCCTGCGAGAGTCACTCCCAGCCACTAAACTGCGTGTGTGAGTCATCCTACAAAAGAATGAAACAAGTAAGATTCGAGATCCTAATAAGACAACATACAATAACGAACCAAAAGAAACAGTCTTCCTAAAAATATTATGTAGCCTCCCGAAGATAGGATATAAATGTCTCTGCACCAATCTATAGGACTCTATTAGACATTAGCTTTGTACCAATGACACCGGAGAACCTAGGGATCTGATACCAACTGTCATGACCCAAATTTTGAGTCATAATAGAACCTATCATAACCCACTAGTAGGTAAGAATAACCATATCATGGAACGACAAGTAATAATCATATTGGATTAAAACAACAACTAAGGAGAAAATAAGAGCAATTTAAATGACAACACAATAAAATGAAAAAGAACATCAATATATACATAGCTGAGTACATATACCAATCCCAAGACTAAGTGGTCGAAAGTGCAAAGCTACTATAAGAGTAAAAGTCCCAAAAGTAGACCAAAAAGTACACACTTATCTCGAATACAAAAGACTAATGAAAACTACATAAAGATGGAGATAATCAAACTAGGAAACTATCAACTCACCCTCCATCTCCGAAGATCTACTCTAAGAAGGCTCTAATCATCGATGTCTACTGGTGCTCAATCTATAACAAAAATAAAAGATCCAGAGAGTAGTATGAGTACCAAAATAATAGGTACCTAGTAGACATCATATGCCAATTGATCTTGAGAATTAGAAACAATATGAAAACAAAAAACTAAACAACAACAAGAGGTCATAAGAACAAAATGATAATGGAAGTATAACTATATAACTCACAAGCCTAGGAAGAGCGGACTAGTCAAGTAAAACAACCCCTACAACCTAACTAGACATCATAAGCCCAAAAGGTACACTCGTGCACAATTGGAAAGTAAATACCTTAACAGACCCCAACCCAATGAGTACACTGAAGATTTAAAGATAGTACTAGCTAAGATTAAAGTATTCCAAAACTGAAATAGCCGACACCGCAAATGTGGTGAAGACACCCTAAAGAACCAAATGAAACCCAAATATCAATACTCAAACCCAACAAGAACTCAAACGGATAATTGGAGACATTAGTCGAGCGACTTGGACAAAGCTAACAGTCTCCAAAGCACACTTTCAGGTCTTTTCCTTTTTGCTATCTTGTGTAAATCCTTTCTTGCCTGGGTTTGCTTGTTGTATTATTGCAGGTTGCTGGAGTGATACATCAATAGGCCTTAACAACAAATACATAGAGGTCATCACAGATACAACCATCAAATCAAAAATCCCCACTAAGAGGACTTCATATGGCCCCTACTGGTTATTCTGTTTGGTTGGATGTTTGTATTCTATTGATGGTCTATATGTAGACACAATAGCATCAGGGGAACCTTGGCAAATAAAAGGCAATAACATGGAGACAGCAGCCTACCATGTTAGGAATTCATCAACACATCAGCCCTCCTTCCAGGCCAATTTCTCTTATGAAATACCTGCAGCAACAATTCAGCATCACAAGAATCTTGCAGCTCTTTGCTTTTTATCTTTGGAAGCAACAAGGAGTTGCATACAGGTCTGCAACAGCTTCCATACTTGTTTGGGTCCTTTGCTACTTCTTGTGCAGGTCTACAAAGCCTCAAACAAAGGAAGACAACAGACCCACATGCAGGGCCTCATCTATTCCCTTCAGCATTCCTTACATTCCGGATGCACTCCTTCCAGTCATCCAGATGGCAGACCCTCTCTGGAAATGCTATAGGGGCTGCAGTAACCTGGGGCTTCTATGGAGCAGCACACTCAGCTTGCCATCCATATTATCTATTATCAACACACCCCAGCAACAACTTCACCAACCTGCAACAGACAAGGAACAAATACAAGTTAATAGTTACAGCAGTGTGGTTTGTTGGTTTTGTATATCTGTGCAGGTACTCTAAGACTCCTTTGGAGGTAACAAGAAACTGTCTACAGGTTTGCAACAACCCCCACAACTATCACACTTGTTTGGTTCCTTGTTTGCTTGTTTGTGCAGGTAAACAAAGTCACAGACAAAGGGACATAACAACCACATTTGCAAGGGCCTCACATATTCCCATCAATTCTCCATGCATACCTGTTGCATTCATTAAACACCTGCAGCAGCCCCCTTCCATACAAGTCCTTTGGAACTCCTTGACTATTTTCATTGATGAGAAGACAAGAAGACGGAGCTCCAACAAACACAATGCTGATTATACAACATCCACCTGGAACTCTTTGCTTGTTTACTTGCTGATGTGCATGCATATCAAACAGCAACAATGGACCCTTCCAAAGTGCAAGGCACCTTCAGTCAAACATTTAAGCCAGGGCTGCAGCCTTGGAACTCTTCCCAAGCAAGCTGGCTGCTATGGCTACATCTACTTCCTATCATTTCATCCCCCTTAGCTGCGATTGTTGTTGCTGCAAATTTCCTTGGACCTACTTGGTACGACATGTCTAAAAAGAGCAAAAATGAAAAGAATTTCCCCAACCCATGCGAGATAGAAGGTTCGTATACTTGTTCTTCCTCAATGTAGCTATGCTTGAGTCGTAGCATATTTGAATAGGACTAGTGTAGGCTACTTTCTTATTTTCTCATGGAAGGGGAGAGTCTCCCTCATTTATGCTTTATTAGTCGATTTGTACCGGGAGGAGTCCTCTCATAGGTTTACTGCTTTCTAGTTATAGTTAGCCCTTTTTTGTTTCGGGGATGAGTTAGCCGACCTTAGTAGGTTAGCCGACTTATGAACCAACATAGGATCGGAGGTAAGGTTTTATGTCCCCCTCCTTGTATTTTTACTTTTGTTATTTATGTTAAGGCTTGGGGGTGTTGCTCAACCCCTGACTGTGCACGAGAGGTGGGAGCCTCGTGTAGGGTCTGTTCCCAAAAAAAAAAAAAAAAAACCATAAGCATGCCAGACTTGAACTGGGACTGGTGTTAATGTTCCAGGGCCTCAAAGTACGTCTAGTAGATGTGTATCAGGGCCACGAACTGTAACTAATAGATGTGTGTTGGGGCCTTGATCCATGATGAATAAATGTGCACTAGGCCTTAAATTATGGCTAAAGGACTCCGAGTGTCTCCAAATCATATGCTCCTCTTCAAGAGGAGACATACAACATAGAGTAACCAGGGACCCACTCTAGCTCATAAACCCAAAACCCAATCCAAATAACCAACAAAGCCCAAAATTGCAAAGGAAACACACCAAGGCTAAAGCATAAGTGAAGTTATGGAACGGTCATAAGAGTTGAATTATCTCCTAGCTAAGGATTCATACTATCAGACCCAAGTCGGCTATATTAGTCTACAGGGAGCTAAGTCGTCTGAAGCAACATTAGAGAATTCTAAGGAAAAACTGATCCAAATCGCAACGCTAAGGCATTCACTAGCCTACGCCTAGGCTAAGGACAATAACAAGCTATAGATCCATAAAAACCAACTATAAGGATAGATAATACATGATGCAATCCATGCAACAAAAGTAGGCATGCAAACTATTAATTAACCATGATATAAGCTAGAAACCCAACCCAAATCTAGCTAATAAACATGAATTTACTAATAGAAGCTTAATCTAAAGATCAATAAGTTGTAACCTACCTCAAAACTGACCATGCGTGCTCCAAAACCACTGCATTGAGCTTTCCCCTTCCAAACTGCCTCCACTCATTTCTACACTATCAAATAATTAATCACAATGTCAATATGGATGTTTTGACACTTAATTTACAATAGTTTAAGATGAGTCAAAATGACTTTATGGGATCTGCACGGGGAACCCTAAAATTGACTTTGTCAAAAAAGTCCTAATTAGCTCAAAGAATATGTACCCCTAAAATGGACACAATACGAGCTCAAAAAAAACCAAAGCAGATCATGCAATTACAAGAACCAAAAATCACCATTGAAGGAAAATGAGAGGTCTTGGAAATAGGAAATTTCCTCCAAAATGAGCCCACAATGTTATTCCAATGGTCTCAATATAAAATTCTATCAATTCCCAATGAAATGCAACAAAAATCAAATCAAACATAGCTCTAGCAATAAGATAATCGAGTTCACAACTTAGAGAAGTGAATTGATTTTAGGACTGGTATTTTAAATAAGACCAATAAATTGACATTCGTGAATAAGGGGCCATGATTGCTAATGCAGTGGTCAATAGGGTTAGGTTAACCCCGACCCTTCATCCTGAATGCAGAGAACCACCTACGAATACAAAGGATCAGGCCCCAGAACTCTACAAACATGGATCCCTTCCCACAAATGCGATGAGCAAGCCCACTAGTCTCCACGAATGCGGTGACAAGATCGCGAACACTGAGAAAATTGAGGTGCACCAGATGCTTATGATCAATAAGAACACCTACCAAGAAATTTCTCTAATGGGGTGCTTAGAATTTGTTTGGAACCCCATGCATATAAATAACCTATACTACCCCACTAAATTTGATATTTTAGACATACCAAAGATGTTACATCTTCTAACGGAGGTTGTTTCGATAAAAGGTGGGCCCACTATTATGACCTGCCACTTGATCTTGAAGAAGAAGGAAGAACCTAGAGTCTTGGAGAGGTTTGTTGAAAACTCTAGATTCTTGTAGAATCTTGTAGAAAAGTCTTGAAAGACATAGAGTCCTCTAGAATTATCTAGAGTGTGTAGAGAATTCTAGAGTAGGGACTTCTTTGTAAATATAGAAAGACTTGTATAACAATTTTTATTTACACTTAAGCACCTTAGGAGTAGTATAAATAGAAGGAGCATTCATTTGTAACAAACCATCCAGAAATCAAGCATTCTTCGAAGTAATATAAAGCCTTTTCCATAAAATTTCTCTTGTTTTTCTTATAATCTAGCATTCCCTTAGCGATCTAGTCTAAAAGGTTTATTTGTGCTTGCAAGATCGTAAAAGATTCGTAAGTAAGTTGTCAAGTGCCACACGAAGGTCTTAGTTGAAGCCTAAGTCCATGACAACATGGTATTAGAGCAAAGTTCTATTAAGAGAAATGGAAAGTGAGGGAGATATCAATGCCACTACCGCCACCAATGTCAAGCAAGATATTGGAAAGAAGCACCACAAGGGAAAGAAGAACTATAAGAGAAATGAGGAGGTGTCACTCTATCCTACACCAAGTGAGGCCCTAACATCCTACTCACCCTCAGGCACCGAGGTAAGTGACGATGAGCGAGGTGAGGAGCCTCTGGATGTCACACCAAGCATGGAGTGGATCGCAAGGGTGGATGCTTCCCGACAGGCTATAGAGATATTGGGTAAGTGCTTGAACAAGTTTGACGACAAGTTCAAGTTTCTAGAGGAATTCACTTTTGAGGAGAACGACAATATCCAGAAGGAGTTGGATGTGCAAAAGGTGACCAAGTACGAGATGAAGGAGATGATCACTTCCTTGGAGTGTCGTCTCATGGACGCGCTAAGCATGATAGAGACCATGAAGGCCGAGATGGCAGCATTCAAGGGAGACATAGAAGAAGGGAGATTCATAATATCCAGCGCAGACAAGGAGGCCAAGATTGAGGCTCCCAAGCCACCTATGTTCAAAGGTGACCGTGATGAATAAGAGGTGAAAAACTTTCTTTGGAAGATGGATAATTACTTTAAGTGTAACAAAGTGAAGAATGACGAGACAAGAATCAACACAACCATGCTATATCTTTGAGAGATGGCCATGTTGTGGTGGAAGTGGAAGGAGTCCGAGATCATAAAGGGTCTATGAACCATCAACACTTGGGAGCAATTCTAGGACGAGTTTAACAAGAATTTCTTCCCCAATAATGTCATCTATGAGGCCAAACACGCAAGTTTCGGGAATTGAAGCAAACATGTAGCATACAGGTCTATGTAAAAGAATTCACTGCCCTTACACTTTAAATCCCCAACCTCATGGATGAAGACATGCTCTTTCTCTTCATGGATGGGCTGAAAAGTTAGGCTAAGATGGAGTTAGAACGTTGTCACGTCAGTACCATTGATGAGGCCATCACCCAAGCTGAAGCCCTAATGAACTTTAGGCATCATAGGTATGACATGAGCAAGGGAAAAGAAATAAGGAGTAGTCATGCCAAAGGTGGGAGAGATCAAAACAAGGGCAAGGAGAAACACCCTTCCACCAAGAGCCACAATGCCAATAAGTCCGACGGCAGAAAGTTCGGACAACAAGGCTATGCCAAGAAGAAGGAGTAAACCACGAAGGAAAGCGACTGCTATATATATGGAGGTACTCACGACTATGCTAGGTGACCAGAGATGAAGAAACTTAGTGCCATACTGCGGGAGCAAAAGGACAAGGAGGTAGACCAAGGGAAAAGTTCGAGCACGACCTAACTAGGCATGATCGGGCTATGCGGAGCCATCGCAAAGTAAGGTGAGAAGGTAGGAGATTACTATGCACAATATATTGACATATCCATCAACGGATGACCAACTTGGGCTATGGTAGACTCTAGAGAAGAAGCCAATATCATGACCAAGATGGCAGTAACAAGGTTGGGGCTAAGTTATGAGCCAAGCAAGACTTGCATGAAGACGGTCAAAGCCCCACTAACTCCCGTGTATGGAGTCGCTCATGGAGTATACATCACGTTGTTCAAGTGGAAAAGTAAGACCAGCTTTACTATCGCCCCCTTAGATATCTTTGATATAGTACTTGGACAGGAATTCTTCCAATGATGCCACACAATGATTGATACCTATCGCTAATAAATCTTAGTGATGGAGCGAGCGGGACCCTGTATAGTACCTCTAGTCAAGGTGCCAAATATGGAAGGACAAGTCTACATGTCTGTCATACAGCTTGTGAAAGGCCTAAAGAAGGTAGAGCCGACGTTCGTAACCATCATTACGAGCTCGGATGAAGACAATGGTGCTAAAGAGGCATTGCCACCTTGCATAGAGAAGGTGCTTGAAGAAAATAAAGATGCGATGCCCAAAGAGTTGTCGAGACACCTACCCTCGAGGCGTGAGGTAGACTATAGGATTGAGCTGGAGCCAAGAGAGAGGCCGCCTACATACCCGCTATAATGTATGGCTCAACCAGAGTTAGAGGAGTTGAGGAAGCAGTTGAAGGAGCTCCTCGACACTGGTCATATCCATTCATCCAAGGCACCTTATGGCGTGCCGGTTTTATTTCAAAAGAAGAAGGATGGCTCATTGCGCCTATGCATAGACTACCGGGTGCTCAACAAGGTGAAAGTGAAGAACAAATATCCCATCCCGCTCTTTGCCGACTTTTTTGATAGACTTGGATAGGCTACGTACTTCACCAAGGTAGATCTAAGGAAGGGATACTACTAGGTACGCATAGCAGAGGGATATACACCAAAGACAACATGTGTGATGAGGTATGGAGCTTACGAGTGGTTAGTGATGCCCATCGTCTTAACCAATGCACCTGCTACCTTTTGCACACTTATGAACAAGATCTCCCATCCCTACTTGGATCAGTTCATGGTAGTCTACTTGGATGACACAGTCATCTATAGCAACACCATGGAGGAGCATGTGGAGCATTTGAAGAAAGTATTTCAAGTCTTGCGCGAGAATGAGCTCTTTATCAAGTGAGAGAAGTGCAAGTTCGTCCAACATGAAGTGTATTTCTTGGGACATGTTATCAGCCAGGGAGAATTACGGATGGACGAGGCAAAATTTTAGGCCATCAAGGATTGGGAAACGCCCACAAAGGTAACCGAACTTAGTTTTTTTCTTGGACTTGCTAACTATTACCGCAGGTTCAAAAGTGCCTACTCTGCCAGAGCCCCTCCACTTACCGAGCTACTGAAGAAGAATAAGCTATGGGTTTGGGGCGAGGAGTACAAGAAAGCCTTTGAAAACCTTAAGACTACCGTGACAGAGGAGCCAGTCCTAGCATTGCTTGACTTTTCCAAGACATTTGAAGTGCACATGGATACCTCTGACTATGCCATTGGCAGAGTATTAATAAAAGAGAGGCACCCTATTGCCTTCGAGATCCACAAGCTGAATGAGATAGAACGATGGTACACCATGCAGGAGAAGGAAATGACGGCCATTGTCTATTACCTATGCACATGGAGGCACTACCTACTTGTCTCCAAGTTCTTGGTCAAGACAAATAATGTGGCCACTACCTACTTCCAATCACTAAAGAAGCTCACGCCAAAGCTAGCTATGTGGCAGGACTTTTTGGCCTAGTTCGACTATGAGTTGGAGTATAAGCCAAGCAAAGGCAATATTGTGGCCAATGCCTTGAGCAGAAAGTTTGAGCTGGCTGCCATCACTATAACACATTGTGACATCTAAGATGCAATCAAGGATGGCTTACAATACGATCCAAAGGCAAAGAGGCTTATGGAGTTAGCCGCTTAGGGTAAGATAAGGTGCTTCTAGATGGAAGACGAACTTCTGCTTACCGCTGGGCAAAGGTTCTACGTGCCAAAATTCGAAAGCATTAGGCGGCGGATCATAAAGGAAAGCCATGACACATTATGGGCTGGGAATCCAAGGCAACATTGCACAAGGGCTTTGATCGAGGCAATTTACTACTGGCCACACATGCGGCATGATATCGAATGCTATGTGCAAACTTTTCCTGTGTGCCAGCAAGACAAAGTGGAGCAACGTCAACCAGGAGGGCTCTTGGAGCCCCTATCTATAGCGGAGCATCCATAGGAGAGTGTGACCATAGACTTCATCACTTTTCTGCTGAAGTCCGGTGGGTACGGGATGATTATGGTCATGGTGGACAGGTTCTCCAAATATAATAGCTTCATGCCCGCCACGGTAGGTTGCACTACTAAGGAGGATGCCAAGCTATTTTTCAAAAATGTGCTGAAGTATTGGGGATTGCCAAGGCACATCATTAGCGACAGAGACCCACGCTTCACCAAGAACTTTTGGAGAGAATTGTTCAAGATTCTTGGCACGAGATTGCATTTCTCCACTAGTTTCCACTTACAGACAGATGGCCAGACAGAATGAGTCAATGCCTTGCTAGAATACTACTTGAGGTACTTGTTGAGCTCCCATCATAAGGATTGAGTAAGGCTACTGGACGTAGCCCAATTCTCATATAACCTACAACAGAGTGAGGCCACAGGGCGGACACCGTTTAAGATAGCCACAGGCCAACAACCATAAACTCCTCATTCACTGCCAGTTGTGTTTCAAGGAAAGAGTTTAGGGGATTATCACATGACCAAAGATTTTGAGGAGCATCTCGACACTGCCAAGTATTATTTGGACAAGGCAGCGAAAAAGATGAAGAATTTTGCTGACCGAAAGCATCTTCCCACAGATTACAAAGTTGGAGACATGGTCTTGGTCAATTTCAACCCAAGGCAATTTAACGCATTGCGAGTCGTGCATCAAAACTTGGTACGAAAGTATAAGGGACCATTCAGGATCGTTCCAAGGTTGGTAAGATCTTATATAGGTTGGAGATACCAACACATCTTAAGGTTCATCTTGTTTCCATGCTAGTGTCCTCAAGTCGTAGTATGAAGACAAAGACGATCCTAGTCGAGGAGAATTAATTCGGGCACCACTCAAAATTACTGGATCCCATAATTGAGACATCGAGGCCATTATGGATTACCAAGCTAAGAGAAAATGAGGACAATAGACCACTGCTATGTTCCTTGTCCATTGGAAGGGACAATCTCTGGAGGAGGCCACTTAGGAGAGATATGAAGACCTGTGGTAGCTTAAAGACAAAATCCGGGAGTTCTTCCAGCAACAGTGCACCGCAGTCGTCGCCACATCAGGTGGGGGAGAATGTTATGACCTACCACTTGATCTTGAAGAAGGGGGAAGAACCTAAGTGTTGGAGAGGTTTGTAGAAGACTCTAGATTCTTGTAGAATATTATAGAGAAGTCTTAAAAGACATAGAGTCCTCTAGAATTCTCTAGAGTGTGTAGAGAATTCTAGAGTAGGGACTTCTTTGTAAATATGGAAGGACTTGTATAGCAATTTTTTATTTATACTTAAGCCCCTTAGGAGTAGTATAAATAGAGGGGGCATTCATTTGTAACAAACCATCCAAAAATCAAGAATTCTTCAAAGTAATATAAAGCCTTCATCATAAAAGTTCTCTTGCCTTTCTTATAATCTAACGTTCCCTTAGCAATCTAGTCTTAAAGACTTACTTGAGCTTGCATGATTGTGAAATATTCGTGAGTAAGTTGTTAAGTGTCACACAAAGGTTTTAGTTGAAGTCTAAGTCCCTAACACCACGCCCAAGGATATATTTTAGCCATAAGCCACAAGGTTTCTTGTAATGAGTCTAGAAGCATTGGGACTCGAACTAAAAGTCCTACTAGACCAAACTCGATGTTCTAAGCTAATGGAACCATCATATTGCATTTGGAGGGCGTCTTCATAAAGTTTTAATTGAAGTCAACCATTTGAACTTCTCCAAAACATAGAAACTTACATAAAAAATAATAAACGATATGGTGATCGAACTATCAGGCCTAGCAAGTCATAAATGACTTGGGGTCTCTATAGAAAAACTCTTAACACTAAAATACATAGACACGGATAAAATGATCTAGCGGGTCATTACCATATCCACTACTAAAAAGGACTTTTGTCCTCAAAAGTAAAGAGACAAGAAGTACCTGAAGGCTCAAAAAAGAGAGAAAACTGCTCTTGCATCTCTTGCTTGGTCTCCCTAGTAACCTCTGGCCAAAATAGTAATTGGATCCTCCACAAAGGTCAGACAATAATCCAACTAAGCTAAATCATACCGATGCACATGGGACTCATCAGGAACATACTGATAGAGCATAGAAATATGGAAAATTTGATGAATAACTAAAATTGTAGAAGGTAAGGACAACTCATAGAGATATCACCAAGAGCTCAAATAATCTTGAATGTCCCTATATACATAGGGCTAAGCATGCCCCGCCTCTTGAATTTTATCACGACCTTCATGGGTGATACTTGGAGGAATACTCGGTCACCAACTCTGAATCTCAAGGCACCTACAATCAGTATAACTCTTATGCTTGCTCTAAGCTACTCTAATCCTATCATGAATCAACCAAACTCTATCCAAAGCCTCCTAAAGAAAATTAATACCACGTGGCCTAGGTTTTGAAACCTCAAACCAACCGACTAGAGAGCGACAATGCCTACCATATAAGGCTAAAAACTCTACTAATGCTAAGAACTAGTCCCACTAACATCCAAAGTCCAACACATAAGCTCATAGAATATCCTTAAATACCTGAATAGTGTGCTCCAACTGCCTATCAGTCTATGGATGAAATATTGTGTTGATATCAACTCGGGTACCCAACTTCTTTTGGAAGTTCCTCTAGAAACTAGAAGTAAATTGAGAACCCCTATCCAAAATAATGGACACAGGCACCCCATGAAGGTGAACCACATCTCGATCTAACCTCTCAGCATTCAAGAAAGACTAATTGGGATAAAATATGTTGATTTGGTCAATTGTTCAATGATGAACTAAATGCTATTAATGCTACTAGTAGTTTGAGGTAGTCCCATAACAAACCATATGGTGATGCACTCCTATTTCCACTTTGGAATGGGCAATTATTGGGATTTACTACCAGGCCTCAAATGCTCAGTCTTAACCTACTTGCAACACAAGAAATGGGAAACATAGTCTGTAATATCTCTCCTCATGCCATTCCACCAGTAATATTTCCTTAAATCTCAATACTTTTTCATTGTGTCCGGATGAATAGAATACTTGGAGTCATGGATGTCAAGAAGAATCAATTGAATCAAGTCTTCGACTCTTAGAACACAAATACGATTATCAAAACTCATAACACCATTTATACCCAAGATGGACTATCCAAGCATCACCTCATAAAACCCGCTCTCGAAGAGCTACCAAAGCCTCATCCTCAAACTTTCAACCACGAATCAACTTTAATAGAGACAATAACACTCTGACATAGGCTAGAATCCACCTAAAATCCAAAGTATCAAGGAGAATCATCCTGTTGGATAAGGAATAGATGTCTAAATCCAAAGGCCTCTCTAAAGTGGAAAGTAATACTAGACTACCCATACTCACCGCCTTCCGGTTCAAGGCATCCTCTACAATATTTGGCTTACCTAGATGGTATAGAATAGAGGTCATGTTCCTTTAGGAGCTTTATTCACCTATATTACCTCGATTTTAGGTCTTTCTATATCATAATATACTGCAAATCCTATGATCGATGTAGATCTCACATTAGACTCCATAAAGATAATACCTCCAAATCATGAGTATAAAAACTACCACCACTAACTCCAAGTCATGAAGGGGGTAGTTGAGCTTATGCATCTTAAGTTGCTTAGATGTATAAGAAATCACATAGTGCCTCTGCATTAGTACAGACCCCAAACCAACATCATATTCATCATAATAAATGGTGAAGCCCTCTTCCTCAACTAGAAGAGTAAGAACAGGTGCAGTAGTAAGAAACTCATTAAGCTTCCAAAAGCTCAACTCACATTGATCTGACCACTCAAAAGGAATATCAAGGTGATTCAACTGCATTAAAGGTGATGCAATCAAAGAGAAACCCTCAACAAACTGCATGTAGTAGCCAGCTACCCCGATGAAGCTCTGAATCTCACAAACTAAAATGGGCCTAGCCCAATCACGAATAGTCTAAATCTTCGTCGGATCAACTGTAATACCATCCTTGGACATCATGTTCCCTATGAATGCTACAGACTCAAGCCAAAACACGTACTTTGAGAAATTGGCATAAAGTCGCTATCTCTCAAATTCTAGAGCACAATCCTCAAATATTACTCATGCTCTTCCCTACTCTACAAGTATACTAGGATGTCATCTATGACCTCAATGATAAGGGAATTGATATAAGGCATAAATACATACTTCATTAAGTCCATGAATTCCTATTGGGCATTGATCAACCCTAAAGCATCATGAGGAAATCATAATGACCATAACGAGACCTAAATATTATCTTTGGAATGTCTGTCGCCCTAATCCTCACCTAATGGTAACTGAATCTCAAATCAATATTAGAGAACACCACAACACCCTAAAGTTAGTCAAATAAATCATCAATACGAGGAATAAGGTATATTGTTTTCACTATCACCTTATCCAGCTGCCTATAATCAATAGACATATGCATAAATATGTCCTTCTTCTTCTTCACAAATACGACTAGGGAACCCCAAGGAAAAACACTCAGCCGAACCCCAATATATCATAAAGATGAACACTAAGCTTCTTGAGCTTTGTAGGGATTATACAATAAGGTGGAATTGATATAGAATGAGTGCCCATCTCAAGGTCAATAGTAAAATCAATATCACGCACCAGGGGGAAGGCCATGTAGATTGATAGGGAAGACATTTGCAAAATCTCGCACAATTATCACTAAATCAACTATAAGAACCTCCTTGCTAACATTCCACACATATGCCAAATAAGCCAAACGCCCACTAGAAAGTAGCCTCTATACCTGAATATAAGAAATAACCCCAATCGGTGTGTAACTAAAGAAGCCTGACACACAACCAGAGGGATACTAGACATGGCTAAGGCAACATTCTTAGCATAGCAATCCAAGATAGCACAAGAGAAGAATAACTAGTCCATGCTTAGAATAACATCAAAATCAATCATATCTAACAAAATAAGATCATCCTGAGTGTCACACTCTTGGATAGTCACCAAATAAGACCTATATACTTGATCCACTACTAAAGACTCACCCACGGGGGTCAAAATATGCAATGGAACTGATAGAGTCTCAGAACACATACGCACTTAAGAAGCATAATACACAAATACATAAAATATGTAGAGCTCAAATGAAATAAGGCTAAGGCTGGCTAATGACATATAAGAATTGTAGTTTTGATGACAATATTTGATACCTCAGCCTCCACACTTACTAGAGTTGCATAGAAATGGCTTTGTGAGCCTCAGATCTAAACATCCAATCTACCACTTGACCTACCTCCGTAAGGTCCCCCTCGATCCCTATGGTGACTACTATGGCAATCTTGATCCTGAGCACCGCCTCTATTCAGAGGTGCTACTAATAAAATTGGCTGAGCTGCCTGTGGAGTAGGCATAATTATCCGTCACTAGGGATACTTTTTACACAAGTGTCCTATATCTCCACAATTAAAACCACCCTGAGATGCATGACCTTGTGAAGATATGCCACCATATCCTACAGAACTCGAATATGAGCCCCTAGAACCCTAATCTGCGCTAGAACCACCAGTTGCACTGCTCTCTCTCTAAGGTCTAGAGTGTAGCCTAAATAGTCTGACTAAACTGACCCTGATGCTTATAGCACTGGTGAGGCCTATCATATGAGTCCATACCTATAAAATGAGAATCACTATAACTGCCTTGGTGATAAGCCTTCTTGGTCCTCGTAATGGAGCTCCTCCATAATACGTGCATAATCAATAACATCTAAGAATAAGCAGCTTACTAAAACTATGGACTCAATCTCAATCCATAGCTGCAACCTAATACCACGGAAAAAGGAATGAGCTCTCTCCTTCCTAGTAAGTAAAATTATAGTAGCATGTCAGGAGAGCTTCTGAATCTGGTCTTATACTCTAATACGATCATGGAGCTCTACTCCAACCTAGCAAACTGATCCTATAGTCGATCCCTGATATTCTGTGATATACATCTAGCCAAGAATGTCTTTGAAATCTTTTTCCACAACACAGGAGGTAACCCAACTGGTCTACACTTCATAAATGAGTGCCACCGTTGCCTGGATGGCTCATCAAACTAATAAGTGGTAAAGTTGGCTCCTATCACTCTACCAAACCCAAGTTGTATAACCTTTTGCTATAAGTAGTCAAGAACTCATGGGCGTCCTCTCCTATAGCCCCAGAAAACCTCATAGAAGAAAGTCTTAAGAAAACTTTGAGAATCTTCTGCTCCTTTAGTGATATGGTTCCTAATGCAATGACTGGTTGGGCGATGATGGGTACTGGTGACACCTCAATCTAGGGAGCCGCTACTGTTAGTTGAACCTGCAGTATAGATATAGATAGAGGTGGGGCCTACTGCATACCTCCTAAAACTATCAATAACTGGATGTATGTAAGTTTTGGGCCATAGTTGGCCTGATTGGTGGCTAGGTAGGTCTCGATCCTTTTGGCTATAGAGTAATATGAGCTACCTTAGTCTCTGTCACTAGCTTCATAGTCACTTAACTACCCTAACCCTTAGTTGGTGATGTAACTTTTGCATGACCTCAGGGTCTCTCTCTACCCCTAGTTGGGGTTCTATTTATTGGCTCAAGAGCATCACCTCTGGTCATTGAACCACACACGCGAGCCATCCTATGAAAGAGTGAAATAAGTTAGATTCCAGAAAGTGAATAAGACTACCAAACGCATGATAACGAACAAAAAAAAATAATCTTTTGAAATATGTCATGTAGACTCTCAAATATAGGATACAAACATCTCCACACTGAGTCATAAGAGACATTAGCTCTATACCAACAACACTGGCAAACCTGGGCTTTAATAAAAACTTTCATGGCCCAAAATTCGAGTCATGATGGCACTTACCATAACCCATCAGTTGGTAAGCCAACCCATATCCTAGAACTATAAGTAAATGGCATATTAGGTTGAAACAACAACCAATAAGAAAATAAGAGTAATTTAAATGACAACACGACAGAAATGAGAAACAACATCAATGTATAAATAACTGAATACATGAACCAATCCCATGATTTGATGGTCGAAAGTACAAAGCTACTATAAGAGTACAAATTCTCAAAAGTGGACCAAAAAGTACAATTTGTCTCAAATTCAAAAGACTAGTCAAAACTATATATAGATGGAGATAAGTTAAACAAGGCTGACATTAGCTCACATTCTATCTCTAAACATCTTCTCTAAGAAGGCTCAAATCACATTGTCTACTAGAGCTCGAATCAGCATCAAGAAAATAAATAAAGAATATAGTATGAGTACCAAAAAATAGGTACCTCGTAGGTATCACTGGCTGATTGAGGTTGGGAAGTAAAAACAATATGAAAAGTTAGAAAGTAAATAGCAACAAGAGGCCATAAGAACAAAGTGATAACATAAGCGTATCTATATAGCTCGCGAGTCTAGGAAGAACTGAGTAGTAAATTAAAGTAGCTATTTACAACCTAACTGGACCTCATAAGATAGAAATATATACTCCTACATAATTAGAAAGAAAATAATCCAAACGGACCCCCATGTTTAGATAAGTACACTAAAGATCTAAAGATAGTACTAGCTAAGATTAAAGTATTCCAGAACTGAAATAGCCAACCCCGAACTTGAACTGCGGTGAAGGCACCCCACAGAACCCAGTGTCAAGACACAACCCAATGAGTAGAAGCATGCCCAGACTTGACCCGTGTCTGGTGCCAATATGATAGGGCCTCGAACTACAGCTAGTTGATATGTATCAGGTCCTCGAACCATGACAAATATATGTAAATCAAGGCCTCAAACCATGAATAATAGATAAGCTCCAGGGCCTTGAACTATGCTAAAAGACTGAGAGTATATCCAAATCACATGATCCTCTTCAAGAAAAAATATACCACATAGTGAAACCACTTTCAGAGTCACCAGGGACCTACTCAATCTTGTAAACCCAGGCCCCAATCTAAATCACCAACGAATCCCAAAATTGCAAAGGAAACATACCAGGGGCTGAAGCATAAGGGAAGTTATGGATGAACGGTTATAAGAGCTGAGTTTTCTCCTAGCTAAAAATTCATACTATCAAACCTAAGTCTACTATATCTGTATAGGGAGCTAATCCGTCCGAAGTTAGGTTGGAGAATTCTAAGGCAAAACCTCTCCAAATTGAAATTCTAAGGCAATCACTAGTATATTCCTAGGCTAAGGCAAATAACAAGCTTTCAATGGATAAAACCCAACAACAAAGATAATACAAGACATGATACAATCAATGAGACCAAAGTAGGTCTGCTCAACCTTCTGATGCTACTCGAAAATAAGGCTATGGCATGTATTCTATCAACTAACCATGATATAAGCTACGAACCCAACCCAAAGCTAGCTATTCAACATGAATTCACTAACATAAGATCAATCTAAAGACCGATAAGTCATAGCTGATAACGCTGAACTACACTCCTAAATTTAGAAATATAGGTGGTCATATGCAAAATATACCCAACTTATGAGGTCAGGGTTGAATCCCATAAGGAAAAATGTAGGGGTAATCGAAAAGATAAAGAATTACAAGCTGCTAGTTTAATCTAAACAAATGATACAAGTATTTTTTAGGGTGTTTTCAAATAAGGGATAAACACTAAGATAAGATAATACAAATAAAGGATAGATTGATCAAAGACCCCTTGACCCAAGGATAGAAAATAAATTTAGGAATGGGGATACAATTAAAGCTTAAATGATCCTTTACAAATAACCAGACATTATCGAGATAATCATGGGTAAGTCAACTTTCCATTGGTGTCTCAAATACCTATTTATATCTCCCGATCACAGGTGAGTATATCTTGACTACTCTTTCTGAACTTAGCAAGTATAGAAAAATAAACAACTAATATGCCAACACTAGGATATCGTATCCCTAGCTTAATTCATAAGATGAAAATTAGACCCAGGTCTAGACTGGCTTGAACTCTAGTGCATTAGCCAACTGCCAAATCACGCTAATCAATCTTTCCTATACTAAATCCTCTTTATCAAGCAAGATCAAGACACATAGGCAAGCCCTTGGGTTAATTACTCCCTTGGAAATCATTTAAAGTATGATATTAATTAAAGAATCAAAGACCCATATCATAAACAAGATAGTATTCAATTAATTACAAAAGCACAAAACAACAATCAAAATCCAAATATGAAAATTAGAAACACTTAAACTATGAATAATCAAACAAAACAAAATTTGAAGTAAGATCTTAAGATTTACATACTTAAGCTCACAATCTTTACTCTTCCAGTTGAGTGGAAGCTCTTTCCTCTCAAATTTTGCTCTAAGGTCTTAAATTAGGCAAGTGATAAGTGATTGATGTTAATGATATATTTCCAAAGGGTTGAGATGGCTTTTATCTAGATTGGGGTATCCAAATGTAAACAGATAGTCTTGGGATTCACTGTAGCCCATCAATCGTAGGAGCGACTCGGTAGTCCTAAGTGGAACCTTTGTTGCAGCGATAATTCCTTCCAAGTAACAAAGTTCTCATGTTAATTGACATATTATAGGAAGGATACTTTTCTACTGATGTGGGATCGTAAGCGCGTGTCTTTGTTTGCAAATGGGAAAGGCCTGATAGTGCACTTATAATCAAAAATTCTCTTTTTAGCACCTTTTGGATCTTTTCCTCGTCAATCCTTCTTTTACATATTTTAACTTGATATATGCATACAACCCACATAAGTAATCACTTTTGAAGAAGACACAAAATCATAAGGAAAAGGCAGTAAATAAGTAGTAAATTCCCCACTTATCAACACCCCCAACTTGATCGTTTTCCTGTCCTCAAGCAAACTAAAATCAAAGCACATGGAGACCTAAACGTCTTAGCACACTTCATATTTACAAATTTAATTTCACACATCACATTCAAGAACAAGTAATGTGATTTCATCTAGTACTAACAATTAGCCCATACATGCAAACTTCTTTTTTTGATGCCCCTCTCATTCGTTTGAGAAACTCATTTTCAAGAATGCACTATATTAAAACTAGAATATTCAAGTGACAACAACTCATCCTCAAGAAATGACTCACACTCACTAGTTTCTTTTCATGCACATTTGGCTCAATGTTAGAGTTTCAACATGTCACAACCCAAGCTAGGCCCTAGGTGTGACATGATGATTAAAATTCCAAGGGACTCAAATCAAACCTCTTAGAATACATCACATACATAAGTCAAGTGAAATACATTAACAAACTTATAAGAAGAAGATAAGTCTCACACTAAAATCTCGAATAAAAGAAAGCTCAAATAATACGGTCGAATAATCAGAGCTACATACTCAATAAACGTCTAAATATGCCTCTACTAGTCTAGAAGGGGAACAGGACATGCTCATAGCTCACCAACATGAAAATAAAATACATAGGAATATAAGAAGTCATGAAGTGTCACATCCTCAGAATATGAGGAATCACCAACAATGGAAGTAGTAATCAAACTCTAGCCACGAGTGGGAGATGCATGATTGTTAGACCTTATATTATGATTTAATGTAGGCAAAAAGTATGTGTTAGTTCATGAAATACAGTAAGTATGTGAGAACCATGCATGATCAATTATAATAGGACATAAACAATATGAATTGTGGGATGCATGCCTAATATCTTACAAATATGGGTAAAACTTGAAAACATTTGAATATCATAATCATAAGGATACGGTCAATGCATAATAAACCTTATGAGAACTTATACTATTTCATATACATTTGTGTAGGATAGGACCTTAATCGATACGTAACACTATGTGAGCTTTGATATTGAATCCTATGTAACTCATACATCGGTAAGGGAGAGGCTACTTGCCAAGGTATACTCCATGAGAACATCTTAAATTTGAGCTATTTGTGGATCCACAGGTAGAACATAAAGGAAAACCTTCATAGGCAATGTAGTTGGGGACTAGATGTTGCTAGTAGAATTCCCATGGGTCACTACTCGAGCTTTCAAATTGAAACCCACCTCAAAGTCCTCTCGGTGCTTCATTATTATCCCAACGGAATTCATAAAAATATAGTCATTAACATCATTAGGGAGGTAATAATAGATATTAATCCAAAATCATAAAATAGTCATAAGAGTATCACATTAACATGGTTGATTCATACAAGAGTGAAAAACCTTTCAATACTTATGATTCCGTGAGTAACAGAGAAAATAATTCACCATATTTAACATGGGTGTATGAGAAAAATCATTCACAAACTTTATACTTGCTTGAAACATCATTGAAATTATAATTCATCATCCTTCATTACATTAATGAGTCATTCATAAGCCTTGGTGATCATTCATGAATCATTCAAAAAAGTCCTTTATCAATCATGATCATAATTCCATCAAAATCATACTTGAAAATAACATAGGGAATGGGTCCATGAAAATAAACTTTCAATCATGTAATGTGACTTGAATATGAGATAAACCAATGCAATTTCATGAAAATTAGGGGTTGGAAGAATAATTCATAAAGGAGAATTTAGAAAAAAACCTTAGGACTCCATGCATGGAAGGATCTAAGGATCTCACATACCTTAGACAATTATAACCCTAAATGCACTTGAATTGGAGACTTGAACTTGAAATCCATTGGAACTTTCTTAAGGAGGAAGATGGTATTTTGAGAGAGAATTTTAGAGAGATGATTTGTGTTTAGGGTGTTAGGGAGTGAATGAGAGATTTAGGAGGGTTTGGGGTAGTTAATAAAATAGAATTTGAACCCAAAACCCATCCAAATACATTAATAAAAGAATGGGGAAAAGACCAATACACCCTCAATTAAAATTGGATGGGTCACTTGGATGAAGGGTCTCCACGTACTGTCAAGATCACCATGGTCCGTGGTAATGGTCGTGAACTGGAGGGTTGAAGACTTATTTGAGTAGTCAACTTCCACGAGCCCCACCACGGCCTGTCAACAGCTTCAAGGGTCATGGAGTGCTTCATGAAGTTGTCCTCTTCAGGGGTTCTAAGGGTGTCCCTCTCATGTAGACCACCACAGTCCGTGATGAGCTCCACAAGTCGTATACCAAGTCATGATCATCAACCAAATTTTGGGGTCTTGGGGGTCAAGTTCATGGATGGCTTCATGGTTTGTGGTAGTCACCACGAGCCATAAATCCCTTCGTAGATCCTTCCCCCTAATTTTCCAATTAACAGTGATCTTGCATGACACCTTTCCATTGCCTGTGAAGAGCACTACAACCTATCAAAGGGTCCGTGAAACCCCACAAAGCTGCAACTTTGAGAAAATTCCTTCTTAAACTTTGTTTTCCTACATTCTAACTTCTGGGGTCTTATACAACAACACCACTATCATAATTCACATGCCCTCATAAGAAAGAATGTCCCAATAACACTCACATGATATTTACAAGTTGAGGGACACATACACAAACACACACACACACAAAGTACTTCTCATTGTCACAAGTAACAAATCATAGGCTTATCTTTATTTTCAATCAACAATAACTCAAAAACAATCAACCAGTAATCACAAAGGACTTTTATCAAGCTTATAATGTAGGGTTAATGAAGGTTAGGATAATATTTGGGTATAAGTTACTACGCCCTTCTTGAACTCTACATACACTATTCACTTGCCTTTTCACCATTCTTATTCACTTTTCAACCACACTCTTCTTTTTAAATTTGCACTAGATGCCCCACATGTAACAATTACATTTTCTTGGAGGAATTTTTTTCTTTTGTTTTTCATGCTTCCTTTCGTTTCTTTCTTTTTCATGTCTTTGTTTAGCACATATTCCTTCCTTTCTTTCACTTATTCTTCATTTCAAGACACTTTGTGGTTCGAATCTCTTCTTCACAATTCTCATCACCCCCAACTTAGGCTTTTAGCCTCATTTTTCTATTTCTTTTAGAGTTCAAAAATTGAAAGGTTCAAGAGAGGATTTATTTTCTCAAAAAGGGCAATACTTTTAACTTGGTTATCAAAGAAATGGTATTAGGCTCAAAAGGAGACATATAAGGATAAATCATAGGGAAATAGTAGGCCTTTTCAGTCAAGTGGATTTTCAAAATTCACAAAGAAGGCGTAAGTTTATTTTACAAATCAAAAGTAATCAAGACCACATTGAAAGACTAACTGAAAAAGTTCTAAATGACATGAACAAATATAAGAATTTATTTTACAACCTCACCACAATGGCATGCAAATTAACCAAGATGATTCAAATTTTACATCCTTTCACAAGAGCACAAAGCATCATTTTTATCACTACTAATGAGTCACGAGTCACAAAAAATATATATAAGAGTTGTCACAAAATCATTCTCAATGCATTTCGTTTGCAAAAATATGAGGGGGCTACTTTGATATTACTAGTCAAGGCACATCCTACGAAAAAGATGACAATTTACCATTTAGAAAGATCTCACCCTCTCTATAATTGCGCAATTTCATCCATCATTTCAAGATGTGGCTACTCACACTTAACCACACAAATGCCCCAGGCATATTTTCTCAACCATACGATGGTTATACCCTTAAGAAACTTATCACTTTATCCAATATTGGGCACCGCCATTCAAAATTATTATAAAATAAAAATAAATATAAAAAGCTACTAAACGAAGATAAAAATACAAAATGAAGTAACAAAAATAACTTTAATCTAACACATTCATAATCACAAAATATCCCGACGAGGGCACATCATCCAATAAAAAATATCAAAATAGCCCGACAAGGGCACAATATTCCATAACACAAATAAAACAACCTAAATGCCACCACACCAACATTAAAGAAATGCATTTTCCCTAATTAACAAGGCAAAAAGAAAGACATAAATATAAAAAGAGTCTTCCTGAAGTCACATCAGACTAGTAAACTCGGGACATGGTGTTCATCTAAGCCAAGGAGTATGCCTCATCTTCAGCATCATCATCATCCTCTTCCTCATATAGAAAGGAATACTCCTCATTGTCATCTGGATCGGCGATGAGAATCTTCTTTCTTGGCTAGCACCATTTGAATATTGTTTTCATGTCACGCCATATCTTTACCATGAGTTTCCCTTTCTTTTTATTCTTCTCTTTCTCCAACTTGAAATCTTATTGAAGAGTAGCATGTGCTTTGGCCGAATTCGCATAGGTCATTTTAAGCATGCTCAATGAAGCTTCTGTTTTGGTGATATCCTCATATTGTTTCTTTTGAGTGTCAAGAAACCCCTTTATTTCCTCCTTAGTGAAGTGCTCTATTTGTGAAGGACCACTAGGCAAATTAGACACCAAATCTCAGATGATATCCAATTGGGAAGAGAAATCTCCAAACAACCATCTTGATTGTGGGTTTTGGGAATAAGTGGATTGCTCCACAGTTATGTCCAAATTCCTCTTTTTTCTCTTAAATGCACTACCTTCGCCTTTTATTTTCTAAGAATAGTAAGGCTTTTCAGGTTGGAGACAATGATCACGAGGCTACATTTCGACACTTGTCAATTGACAAAACTCCGTAATTAAAGAAGGAAATATCAAAGTTGGGCTATCTTGATGTAAATACTCATTGAGCTCATTCACTATATAGTGACTGATATTCAAGAAAATGCCTTCAGGTAGACAAGCTATCATCTTAGCTTAGAGTAAGGGTACGTCTGTAATATTTGTTGCAGGGGACGCACCACTGCAAATGATATTGAGCCACATCTTTGCTTTGGCCGTGAAATCACCAGCCACTATTCTTCGTTTTCCTAATGCCCATTTGATGCTATTCCCCGAGGGACACAACATTGATTCTAACCATTCCCGAGAGCTTGTGTCATATCTTTGCATTAGCTCAAGTGGATGGTTTGGGAGCCCATAAAATGCATTGATGTTTTCCAGGCCAAACTACAGTACTTTCCCTCGGATGGTAAGTTTGGGGTCATTGAAGTTCGTTTATTTGAGATAAGTGTTGAACTCTCTTACCCATTATATGTTGGCTTTGCATGATATAGGCATGAAGCATGTCCAGCTTGTGGTCTCCAATCTGCCTTAGAAATCCAAAAGAAATTATTCCAACCTCTATTCTTCTATTTCTCTCTCCAATTTTATCTTGTTGTCGAGGAGGTTGTTGAAATACCAACGTGCACAATCAATCGACATGAACCTTTCTTGATCATATAGAGTTTTCTCGATCTCCTCCTTACTATTATCCATTAATTAGGTATTTCTATCTTCGTTGAGAGACATCTTTGTATTGGATAATACCTTCTTTTCGGAGAGATTAAGAATAGGGAAAGATTTGATTTCTTGAAGATTCCTTGAAACTCTTTTAGATCTTTGGAGAAAACTTGTTCTTTACCTTATTTAGGATGTGTAGTGTGTGAAAGTGGTGACACTCTAGCAAAATCATGGAGAGCGGGTGATTAATCTAAATTTAAATTGGAGAATGAAGAGTTTAGAGAAACCCCTCATTCATGAACTTGATAACAATGAAATTCCCATCGAGTCTCGTACTTGAAGAACCAACTTTACAGTTGTGGTACTGCTCCTACAAAGTTGGGTCACTCCCATAATAGTTGACTTAGTTGAATATCGTAGGTGCAGAAAGGTCCTTGCACCTATGGCATTGCGCTAACTGAAGAAGTTTTGTAGGGACGACTCCTATGTACTAGAGTTGCCAATTCACCTGCAAATTCAGCTTATCACACTAGAAAGTTATGGTAGTGAAAAAAGAAATACAACAATAAAAATAATAATAAAACAATAAACTAGCTATATTGCAAAAATTTAAAAATAATGGGTTGCCTCTTATCAAGCACTCAATTTATCGTCGCGGCGGACACCAATTGCATCACATCTTATGCTTCTACTTCTAATTAAAGAATCTCCTCTCCAACTTCAAATCAAGATTCTATTGAGGATTGGGAGATAAGAGTGTCCATACAATGCACTCCGCTCTATCTTATATCTTTGACGATATAAATCTCTTGCCTAAATTCACATCGAATTTTCGTTGAGGTGCATGAGGCAAATGAGAGGTTAGTAGTATGCAGCTTTCTTGATATTGAATCATGCATTTCTTGTCCTTTGAGTGAGGAATGCCCTCACTTCCAAATGAATTATAGAGGATATTACTAACCTTTGTTTGCAGCTTTAGTATCATTTCTTTGATTGTGGTATCTTGGATTATCTTTGTCTTGGAATGTATGCAAATACATAAGATTTCATCTATATTAAGCACAACCCGTTCTTCTTCGCTTGAAGCTTTTCTCTCAAGTTGTCCTCAATTTCCCAATTTCAAACAAAAGTTGGACCAAGACTTGGCACCGGTGAAGTTGCAAGTTAAGAAGATCCTCACTCCATTGGATAAATTCCCTTTGTGGCTCTTCTTGGAGTTAAAGACATAGGATTATGCACATGAGCCAATTTTCACACACAACCTCTATTGTATCACTCATTTTTGCATTTAAAGAAGTCTTCATACAAAGTTGCTCAATATGAGTTCCTCCACAATAGGGGAAAGGGTCATCAATATAGGGATTAAAATCCCCAAGCTTGGTTTTATCACAAGAAGCCATAGAACAAAAATAAAAACAACAAAAATACAATACAACAAAAACATATACAAATATTCACAAAAAGGATAGAAACAAGTGAACTATAAATTTTAAACCAATTCAATACATAAATTGTTCCCCGACAATGGACCATCTTTGGTAACTCTCAACTACACTCTCAAATTTAGAAATGTAGGTGGTCGTATGTAAAAATATATCCAACTTCTAAGGTCGGGGTCAAATCTCACAAGGAACAATGTAGGAGTGATTGAAAAGATAAAGAATTACAAGTGACAAGTTTAATCCAAACAAAAGATACAAGTATTTTTTTTTGGGGGGGGGGTCAAATAAGGGATAAAAACTAAGCTAAGATAACAAAAATAAAGGATAGATTGATCAAAGACCTCTTCATCCGAGAATAGCAAATAGATTGGGAAATGGGAATTCAATTCAAGCTTAAACTTCTCTTCTTAACTCCTTTTGGCTCTTTTTCTCTTCAATCCTTCTCTTAAAGCTTTTCATCTGAAATATGCAAAACGTACGCATAAGTAGTACCTTTTGATGATTAGAAGACATAAAATCATAAGAAAAAAGCAAACAATAAATGGTAAATTCACCACTTATCAGTACCTACCTCAAAGTTGATCATGTAGGCTCCAAAACAATTACACCGGAGCTTTTCCCTTCCAAATTGCCTCTGCTTTCTACCACACTATCAAATAATAGATAACAATTAGCTCAAGGAATCTATGCCTTTAAAATGGGCACAATCTGAACTCGAAAATAACCCAAAATAGATCATGCAATTAAATAACCAAAAATCACCATTAAAGTCAAGAAGAGGTATTGGGAAAGAAATTACCTCCAAAATGAGCCCACAATGCTATCCCAATGGTCCCAAGCTCCAGCAATTCTCGACCCAATGCCATGAAAATTAGCTCAAATGAAGCTCTCAAGATCAAATAATTGAGTTCACAACATGGAGAAGTGAACTAACTTCGGGATGGTCTTTTAAAGAAGGACAACAAATTGAATTTCGTGAATGCGTGCCATGTACTCAATTGCGGTGGTCAACAGGGTTGGGTCAACCCTAGCCCTTTATAGAGAATATGGAGTACCACCCATGAATGCAAAAGTCAGGCCCTATCACTCCACGAATGTGGAGAAACTCCTGCGAATGTGATGACCAACCCTACTTTTGTATATACGGCTACAAGCCCGTGAATGTGGAGAAAAAATTGAGGTGCACCAAATTTTGATGCTTTAGCTAGAACAAAATTTTGATGCATTAGATAGAACACCTAGATAAAACATTATCCGATGGGGTGCTTGGGATTCATTCAGAACCCTTGCACACAAATGAACTATGTTACCCTATCAAATTTGACATTTTTGACTCAACAGAGATGTCAAAACTTTCAATGGAGGTCCTCTCAACAAAATGTGGGCCCCAAGCTCAAGGTTCTATGTTAGCCATAAACCACAAGGTTGCTCGAAATAAGTCTGAAAGCCTTGGGACGTAAATGAAAGGTCCTACTAGATCAAAATCAATGTTATGGAGCTAACAAAACCATCAGAATTGCATTCTAAGTTCGTCTTCCTAAATTTTTAACTGAAGTCAACCACTTAAACTTCAAAAGTTCTAAAATACAGAAAGTTGCACAAAAATCAAACGAACGACCAATTGACCGAACTGTCAGTTTCAGCAAGTCATAAATGACTTGGGGTTCCTATAGAAAAGATTTAAATACAAAAATACACAGATATGAAGGAAAGGACTTACCAGATCATTACAACAAAATGACCACAAATAAATACATCAAGAGATTTAAATACTTTTCAATTGAATTATTGACTAACATATTCAGTATTATACAAGTTTAAGGTGATCAACACATAAATGTACTACTCGATGACTAAGTTCAAATTATCCACCATTTGTATGCTTGTTAATAACATCAAACATCAAGTGTAAAAAAATTATGCAGAATGCCAACTGTTATACGTGGTTCGTTCCTATACAAACGTCTATTGTGATCGATATGATTACATGTACTGCATAAATTTTTACTCTCTGTTTTATACAACTCTCTGCATGATTTTTCACATAACTTCTTTCGCCTACCAATAGGTTTTTTGCATTTTGATAGTAGAACTATTTCCTCCTCAATATAATCAGGTATTTTTCATTCATTATATCTAGTAAGGGGTATATATATAACTGTCATATGTATTCAACACCATCTTTTGCTTGCACAAATCCAAACGGAATCTATCAAGTTCAAAATTCTTGCTCTTCAAAATAGCCCAAGCATGTGCACATGGTATTTTAGTCATCTGAAATCTTTGAAAATAATTTTTACTTTGAAGTCAAACTATAAATCTCTTTTCTTCATTATTTATTGTGTGCACGTAATCAGTTGATGCTACAACCTAAAAATATAAATAATCACAACATTATAGTGACCACAAATATTATAAAAATTAGACAAATACATTGAATACATAAGAAAAACTAATCATGATCCAAAAGAATCAAATGTTATCAAACATTATTAAAACATAATTAAATCACAACATATCATCATATGTGTTGATTTTGCCTCATTAAGAATAAGTATATCTTGAAATTTACCATAGATCTATGTGAATGTAAACGTGATATTCTTGTGATTGGTGAGATTTCATACTGCAAACATCAGTCTAGCTTACTCAAAATATCATAAATTGATAATTCTCTTGTTGATACAAGTGTTGAATTAATGGACTTCTCGATGTTTGATGTTATCATTTATTCTTGATGAACTATTGCATACAGTCTATTCCACTTCTTATATCATGTCAACTTTAAGTATTTCTTTATATGAACATTAATCTTTTGTATTATCCTATCAAAGTTAATTGTGTATACTTTTGTCCTTCTACATAATACATCTGATAACTATTCGTGCTGTTTACAGTATTTTTATGCGCGTTATTCCAAAAGTGTCTTTTGCAAACATAATGCAAAATATTGTATACCCTCAAAACTATATTTATATTATTCTTGTTGCTATAGAATACAACACACATATTTTATCTTTCCCTTGAAGCTTCTCTAAGTTATTTGAAGAATGAAATTTATGAAGCATCATTCTCATAATCAAGATGCCCGTATGCTAGTGGCAATATGCTTCATGCATATAAAAGCATATCAAAGTGTATTTCATGTAACATAACATGAAATACTTTCTCCATCTAAAGTACTAATCGACATGAATGTTTCATTATAAGTGCCTCTAAGGTGGCTTTCACTCACTACCAAGATTGATCTATAACATTCAAAATCATTTATCAATGAAAACAGCGACACAAATAGATAGGAGAACTCATTTTCATTTGTTTTCTTCATTCGTATTATGTAAGCCACAGTACATAGTATCCAATACATCTAAATAGTTGGGATATTTATTGTATGATTCAGAGGATCGGCCCCTTAATAAATATATTGTCTTTTCTTTAGCTCTTCACACCAACATGTAGGTCACATCAACTCCAAGTCCAACTTAACATTATTTATGATATCCTTTGGTGTGTATTTCTTTTTTTGTAATTGTATAGTTTAGATTTAATTATTTCTCCAATCAAATTACTTGTTGTTTGGCATTGAGAATACACCATGTTCTTCAAAGGACATGTATGCTCCATGTTAAACTCTCTAATTCTAAATATTCTAAATTAATTAATAATTTATGCATTCATTAACACTTATAATCTTCAGATACAGATATAAGGGTGTAACTGATACAAATTCAAATGATTAATCATCAAACAAATACATATACAAATACAAATACAAGGCATAGTCTGTATTTATTTCTATTCATTTATATTTTATTTCAAAATGTAAGAACCATATGTATTTGTATTTGTACCAAATATAAATGCCACATGTATTTATAATTGTATAAACTGCAATCAAAATAATTTCATATATACAAAAATAAATACATTAAAAAACAAATTGCAACCGATGAATACAACTTGTTGTATGAAGACAAATACAATAATATACGAATAAAATTATCTGATTGTATTAGACCTCTCTATCTGAAATTAAAATTTATGGGCAATAATATAGTGTCATCACAGCCTTCAACATTGTCTTGTCTTGTAAACTTGGTCAATCATTACATCTTTTATTAGTGGCAGAAATAATCTTGCACTTGACCACATCGAATACATCGACTGGCTCAGAAACATCTACAAGCACCATTGCTTGTGTATTAAATGTATCAACTACATCTATCCCACAGATGCCTGCCATTTCTTCTTGAAGAATCTTTCACCAATGTCACTATATACGTTATTCTTGTTGGATATCTTTACACACAATGGATACTTTCTCAAATTTTTGATTTTTTTTAACAATACATACTTTCTAACACCCATTTCGTTGTGTATTTTTAGAAGTGCATCACTACTCTTTTAGCTTGATACAGTTTAATCTCAAATCTATACCCAATTCTTTTATAACTAGTGAACTCATCTGCACTTTGCGTGGTAATATAAATAACTTATTAAAAGTAGATATATTCAAAGAGAATAAATAAATTTTAATAAAATTTATATCTTAACTAGTGAGATTATCCACGCTTCACGCGTTTATAAAATAATTAGTAAATTACTATATTGCAAACAATCAACTTTGTATTGGAACATGACACTCGACCCAATATGTGTCGGAATGTGACACTCGATCCAAATATATCATATCGAAACATGACACCGAATCAAAGCACACCACAATCACAAATACACTCAGTATTTACAGTATTTATATCACCAAGAATAGATTCATCACAAAACAGGTCAACAAGTGATCATTTCACAGATAATCTAGCATGTTTCTCTATTCATATACACACATGCATTTAATGAAGCAATTTAAAAGATATATGACACACATACGGAAAACTAGACCATTACCTACCTCAATTTCAAGCTTCAACAACCTTACAATACAAGAGCCTTCCCTTTCCAAGTTCGTTCTTCTCGTTCTTGGTCTAGAAAATAGTAAATACATATAAAAGATCAACACAATGGTCAAACTATCATGAAATATAATAAAATTCACACCCTACGCCAAGCCCATGATCCTAACCTCACCCTAGGGCTATTTCCTAATATTAGTTTTTAGTTCAAATCCTCCCCCAATGATTACCAACCATACCTTCTAGGTTCTAGGAATCAAAGTATGAATTTAAAGAGTAAAATTCTTACCTTAATCATGGAAATCCGTGGGAAATTGATAGAATTCTCCCTAGGTCACCTCTAGAAGTTTTAGAAATTGATTTTGTAGAAAAAGACCGTTTCTAGGATTTTTCACGACATAAGTCAAGACTGCCCCACTCTGACGGAACCCATCCCGTTCTTGCGGGACCACTCTGGTGGGAATAATCCTGCTCTGACAGGATATGAGGAAATAGTGAGCTCAGATTTGTTTCTCCAAGCCTCCATTTCATAACACACCCCCTTCCAAAGATATATTAGAAGACACCTTTCACGCCAATTTTGATTCTGGGAGTTTTACTCGCCCGAATATAATTCTGCAAAGTCGTAAATGCTTGATATCATCCTATCCAATAAAATTAGAGGTTTGACCTCCCATCATTCACATTATCACCCTAGACTTCATCTAACTCAAAATTCATCCAAGTTTGGGCTATGCTAAGTTTTTTCGAAGTTACTACCCAAAGTTTTCTTGCCCAAAATCCTTCTCTATTGGCCTAGTCCTAATTAAGGGGTCAAGCCAGTACAATAGATACCAATTTACCCATCACTCATCCCCGAGTGACTAACTAGGAAAAACAGGGCTAAAGTAAAGATAGAGTAGTACCTATTTCATCGAACAGTTGAGAATACTTGTCTGACATGTCTTTCTCAGTCTCCCAAGTAGCTTCCTCTACTGGATGATGTTTCATTAAACTTTAACCATATTGATCTCCTTATTCCTCAACTTTTGGATGTCACGATCAAGAATTGTAATGGCTCCTCCTCATACTGAAGTTCCTTTCCTAATAACACCGAGTCCCATTTAATGATGTAGTCCTCATCAAGCTAGGTGGTAAGGCTAATGTCTATGCTATTGGTCCTACATAGTCAAGAATTTCGAAAGTGGGCTAATATAACGAGGACTGAGTTTGCCCTTTTTGCCAAATCTCATCACCTCTTTAATGGGTGACACTTTTAGAAGTACTTGCTTACTAGACTCGAATGTCATATCCCTTACTTTTTGGTTAGCATACTAATTCTGACGACTTTGAGCCATTAGAAGCTTACCTTGGATGCTCCTTACCTTATCTTGAGTATCCCTCCCTAAGACAAGCCCCAATGGCTCCACTTCCCTAGCTTTAAACTACCCTATAAGAGACCTGCATCCCCTCCCATATAAGGCTTCAAATGGTGCCATATCAATATTAGAATGGTAGCTATTTTTGTAGGAGAACTCACACAAGGGCACAAACTTGTCCCAATATCCCCCGAAGTCTATCACACTTTCCCTCAACATATCTTCCAGCACTTGGATGGTCCTTTCTGACTGACCGTCCATTTGTGGATGAAGAGATATGCTGAAAGTGAGTTGAGTACCTAACTCTTCACGCAACTTACCCCAAAATTTAGAAGTGAACTGTGTACCACGGTCTGAAATGATAGAAAGGGGCACTCCGTGTAGCCTTATTATCTCCTTCACATAAATCTTGGCCAACTGTTGTGCAATATAGTCTACTCTAACTGGTATAAAGTGTGTTGACTTTGTTAACCTATCAACCACCACCTAAATGGAGTAATGTTTTCCCAAGGTCTTGGGAAGTCCCACCACGAAATCCATGGCTATTCTTTGAAGAAAACCTATAGGTCTTTGGTGCTCATATTTCATCTGTTGGTAGTTTAGAAACTTGGGTACATAGTCGGCTATGTCTTTCTTCATACCAGGACACCAGTATAATTATTTCAAGTTTTGATACATCTTAGTCACTCCCGGGTTAATAGAGTATCGTAAACTGTGAGATTCAAAAAGAATCTTCTGAATCAGTCCATCTACCCGGGGAACACAAATCCTTCCCTTGAAGTGAAGCACCCCACCTACATTAAGTGTTGAGTCTTGAGACTTTCCCATCAACACTTTTCCTCTAATTTCATTTAAGTTCAGATCCTCAAAGTAGGCTTTAAATCAACTCTGGCCATTATCCCACCTTTCTCTGAGATGCCTAGTCTTATTAATCTGGCCTCCAAGGTTTCAATCGCTCTATCTAGGGGCTGCTTAAGAGTCCCTAAACAAGATAAACTGCCCATGCTCACTAGTTTCTAGCTCAATGCATTTGCTACCATATTAGCCTTATTTGGATGGTACTGGATAGTGATATCATAGTCTTTAAGTAACTCCATCCACCTTCATTATCTCAAATTCAAGTCCTTCTGGGTGAACACGTGTTGTAAGGTGTGGTGATCAGTAAACACCTCACACTTAATGCCATACAGATAATGTCTCTAGATTTTCAGTGCAAATACTACTACTACTAAATCCAAGTCATGAGTCGGGTAGTTCCTCTCATGTACCTTCAATTGACATGATGCATATGCTACAACATTCTTATCATACATCAACAAAGCACCCAAACCATAATGTGAAGCATCACAATAAATAATAAAGTCTTTACCTTCGACTGGCAGGGCCAGGATTGGTTTTGTGATCAAAAGAGTCTTGAGCTTTTGGAAGCTATCTTCACACTTATCTGTCCACTCAAATGGCACCTCCTTTTAAGTCAGCCTAGTCAATAAGTGGAAATAGAAGGAAAGTATTTCAAGAACCAGCGATAAAATTGGCCAGTCCCACAAAACTTCTAACCTCAGTCACGAACTAGACCTAGCCCAGTTCTTAACTGCCTCAATCTTTTGTGGGTCCACTATTACCCTTTTTTTGAAATAACATGGCCTAAAAAGGCAATGAAAAGTAGCCAGAATTCAGACCTAGACAATTTTGCATACAACTTTTGACTTCCCAAAACACCTAACAAAATTCGAAGGTGACCTATATGTTCCTGTTAAATCTTGGAATACCCTATTCATCAAACTCATGAAGGTTGTAGGTGCATTGGTCAACCCAAAGTACATCACTAAAAATTCATAGTGCCCATACCTAGTCCTAAAAGTTGTTTTGGGCATATTCTTAGGCCTAATTTTCAACTGATGATACCCAGACCTTAGATAAATCTTTGAGAAGACTAAAGCACCTTATAACTGGTCAAATAGGTCATCAATACGAGACAAAGGGTATTTATTTCTGATGGTGACCTTATTCAGTTGTCGGTAGTCAATGCACATTCCCATACTACCATCCTTTTTCTTGATAAACAACACCAGAGCACCCCAAGGGGAAGCACTAGGATGAATGAACCCCTTGTCAAGAAGCTCCTAAATTTGAGCCTTAAAATCTCTCAACTCTACCGGATCCATACGGTAGGGAGGAATGGAAATTGGATGGGTACCCGGCTCTAGGTCAGTGTAGAAATTTATATCTTGGCCAGGAGGCATACCAGGCAAGTCTAAAGGAAAAACTTCTGAAAATTAACACACTACTGGAATAGACTTAATAGTAGGATGCTCTACCTCCACATTTTGGATATGGGCCAAGTAATCCAAACAACCATGCCCCACCATTTTTCTAGCCCGGAGAAAGGATATGATCTTAGCTGGCTTAGGCTTCAATACCCTTTCCCACTCTAACCTTTCCCTCTTCAGGATCTCTAGGGACAAAGTTTCTTGCATTACAATTAAGTAAATCAAAGTAGGAGGAAAAGAAATTCATTCCTAAGATCACATCAAAATATATCATGTGTAAGATCACTAAGTCAACCCAAGTATGGTATCCCTATAAACACAATAGAACAAGCATGATATACATGGGTGACTATGACTAAGTCTCTAATAGGGGTAGAAACATAAATAGGGGCATCCAATATATCACACAGTGCATCAAAACCCAAGGCATATTTTATAGACATATAAGAATAAGTGGAACTCGGATAAAACAAAATAGTAGTCATACAGTCACATACAAGAATAGTACATGTGATAACTGCGTAAGATGCGTCTGCCTCGGTCTTAGTCAGAAATGCATAAAACTGAGCTCGATCATCCTGATGGACTATCTCCCTACCTGTCTGGGTTGCTCCTCGACGTACACTACTATTACTTCGGCCCCCACGACCTTTTGAATTACCTCATCGCCCAACCTGTGGACGTCCTCTACCATTGCTCTCTCCAGCGACTGAGACCATTATTCTGGCCTGCTGGGGTGCTAAAACTGTCCTTTGGGGGTGAAGGCTCTATATATTGCCAGGCTCCCCATAATTAAAATAGTCGTGATCAAAGGACAGACAGCTACATAGTAATGATGCTCCCTAACCTTCATGGGCAAAAAATTGTTGTGGAGTACTTGAAAAATTGCCAGTTGAAATGGGTAGTGCTGACTCAATTGGTCGGGCAGCAATCACGGACCAGCCTAACCCTCTAGAATAGGATCCTTAGAAGTTACCTGCACTCTTGAGGTTCTTATCCAAAGCTTTGGCCTGCCCATCCTTCCTCACATTTTTGACCTTCTTAACAAAGTCTGTGACTTTGTTGAAACTCCTATCAGAGGAAGTCATATGGACAGAAAGTACCTGCAACTCAGTGTTCAACCCCTTCACGAACAACCTAATCTTCTCCTCCTCTATAATGACCAGCTGAGTAGTGTACCTAGACAATGCATGAAACTTGGCCTCATAAGTAGTCACTGATAACCCTCCTACTCAAAGGTCATAAACTCATTCTTCTTTCTGTCCCTCAGAGTATGGGGTACATACTTTTCTAGGAATAGAGCATGGAACTGAACCCAAGTGAGTGGGGGCATCACAGATGAATGATACTCCACATACGCCCTCCACCACTAGTTGGCCTCACCCTGCAACTAAAAAGTCACAAACTCTATGTTGATGCACTATACCCTGCTTGTGCAACCTCTCATAGAAATCAAGAATAAATTCATAGGCATCTTCATTTTCAGTACCATGGAAGATTGGAGGTTTGAGCTTGAGGAACTTGGTGAGTGTGTCGTGCTTAGTACCAGTCATCATAAGACCCATTAGTTGCCTAAAAATGCATTTGTGCCTACCACCTCATCTGCTAGCTGAGCTGTAACATCAAATGGATAAGTAATAGGAGCAGGTGCGGTAGGCATGGTAGGGATGGCGCCAGTGCCAGCCAACCCACTCAAAAAGTCCATTATCTGCTGAGCTAATATTAGATCCAGTGGGGGAATACCAACAACCCTAATTTGGTTGTCCTCCTTCTATCTAGCCCTACTCTTGTTCTTCTCTAACTTCCACTTCTTCCTCGAACTCATTCTGGGGAGCAGGAGGGGCCTCATCTACCAGCACCTCCTCCATAGTCACCTACACTCTGGAAGGTGCTCCTCTTCATCTTCCCCTACCTCGCCTCTTTCTATCCTACCTCTCCCTCTGTCAAGCCCTCAAATGGATGGCTCTTCTTCTGGCACAACGGGAGCTATGGTCTTGATACTGTTACAACGAGAGTTTACCATCTACGGATAAGAGAGTGAAAGAGGTTAGATACCAATTGAAATCAAGTTATAGCACGAAGGAAAGAAGATAATGAAATTTTTCCTAAAGTCCTATAGCCTCTCGAAGAAAAGTACAGACGTCTTTATACCATTCTGCAAGACTCTAATAGACTCATTTTGGTATGATAAGATCAATGAACCTAGGCTTTCATACAAACTTTTTCATGACCCTAATCCGCCATTACTAGCACCCACTCTAATTCTTCGATGAGAGAACCATCTTAAACATCCCAACAATAACAATCGCAAAGTATACACAATCTTAAAGATGTAGAAGTAGGTTTAAATCAAGAATAAATTTTGAGTTCCCATAAGCTCAGAAAATGCCTAGTTATCAACCTAAAATATGTGAAAATAAATTCATCCTAGGAACTGAAAGTCGTCTGTACCAAAACTCTAAAAAATGTTAATGTAAGAAAAGGGGAACACTTCCAAAAACAAGTCGAAATACTAAACAAAGTCTAAACATCTGAGTCTCGAAAGAAGGACTGAGACTAATGAGGAAGTCCATGACAGCATGACAGAATAGCTCACTCTTAGACATCGAACAAGCTTTTACTATTCTAAATGAGGTCTCTCCGCAACTGGCTGAATATTCTCTGTACTCAACAAAAGGTAGAGCAAGAGTAGTATCAGCACATAAAATAACGGTGTACTAGTAGGATCACGCGGTTAGACAGTAAGCGGATCATAGACAAGTAAATTCAATACAATAGGCATATACATATTCATAATAAGTCAACTAATCTCAAGTTCAACTATGTTTAGGAATATCACAACTTAATATCCTTCACATGTTATAATTTCACACAAGGGTCCTCTCAACGGACTCATAAACTATCAACTTTGTGTTGGAATGTGACACCTGATCCAAGAATACCAAAATTACAACACATTCAGTATTTACAGTATTTATATCACCAAGAACAAGTTCAATCACAAATACATTTAGTATTTATAGTATTTATATCACCAAAAACAGGTTCATCACAAAACAGGCCAACAAGTGATTATTTCACACATAATCTACCATGTTTCTCTATTCATATACACATATCCATAAAATGAAGCAATTTAAAAACTATATGAGACACATATGGGAAACTATACCATCACCTACCACAATTTCAAGCTTCAACAACCTTACAATGCAAGAGTCTTCCTTTTCGAGTTCGTTCTTCTCATTCTTGGTCTAGAAAATAATAAATACGTATAAAGGATCAACAAAATGGCCTAAATATCTTGAAATATAATATAATTCACACCCTAGGCCAAATCCATTATCCTAACCTCACACTAGAGCTATTTCCCAATACTAGTTTTTAATTCAATCCCTCCCTAATGGTTACCAACCATACCTTCTAGGTTTTAGAAATCAAAGTATGAATTTAGGGAGTAAAATCCTTACCTTAAGTGTGGAAATCCATGGTAAATTGATAGAATTCACCCTAGGTCACCTCTTAAAGTTTTAGAAATTGATTTTTCATGACTTAATTTGCGACTGCCCTATTCTGGCGGGATATGTGGAAACAGTGAGCTCGGAGTTTGTGATCTAAGCCCCCATTTGATAACACACCTCATTCCAAAGACTGTAACACCCCCTAAAATGTTGTATATGATGTTCCAATTCTCAAGAAAAATGATACTACTACTGTATTTTAGGCATAACTTTTAATAGGATGGTCTAAATTAGATAATTCAAATTTCAGAACAACCCCATCAGCATTACCTACAATTTTTGTGACTATATTTTAAGATTCGGAGGCTAAGTAGGTCAAATAAATCAATCTTTTCAAGACCTAGTGTTGTGATGAAATGGAGTATTTATAGAAGAAATATCATATTTCACTGTAGGTTGATCCAAATCAGTTGATTTTTCAATGAAGTGAAAGGAGACTTCTATATCTACAATTCATACACCAAATCCTAAGAATTTATCTTCTTCAAACGTAGCTCCAAAAAAGGATATTCCATAAAAAGATGATTTTCTCATCAACCGTGTAAGATCTAGATGCATTTGACATCAAGCATAAAATCAATAGTCATCTATTTGACATCACCCATTATATCACAATCCTCCATTAACTTTTTTATATTTTTCTTTATAATTATTTTAATTATTGTTAGGTCCATCTTTCACACCTATAAATACCCATTTTATTTCATCATTTTGTTCGTCAATCTTTCTCAAGCAACTCTTCTCTCTTTAGACTTCTTTACTCATTCTGAAAATATAGTTTTAGCTTTTAGTAGTGTAGAAATACTATTCCAGTGATTCATATACTCCGGATAGTACACAAAATGCTCCGGCAAGGAGAAAAGGCTAGGATTCAGGAGTGTTCATTAAGTCCTTCAATTCTGCATAAAGCTTCAAATCTAAGGTATGTGGGTATTGATTCATGGATCCTTTCATCCATGAAGCCCAAATAAATTATCAAAGTCTTCTATTTAATTCAAGTAGGAAACTTTATGGATTTTCATATCATGATTCCGAATGCATTGATTATTAAGTATTTGAAGTTTAATTACCTATCTTATATTAGCGTATGTAAGGCTTCAATGAGAGTATTCCTTCCCTTCTAATGCCTAAAGTATTTTGATTATATAATAAATTATGTTTATTTTTTTTTATAACTTTACACTAAGGTATGTGGGTGTTTATCCATGGGTTCTTCCACCCATGGAGTCCAAAACTCTTTCAACTAAATATCTTGATTTCAAGTAATAAGGATATTTTCTTATTGGTAATTCTTATTTCTACTTAATAATATGAATCATGGTTAAACTAATGATTATTGGTCTATTTTAATGCAAAATAATTTCATATGTATGAATAGATGATTTGTAAGTATTTTCTCTATTTATCTCTTTAAAGGTTCTTGAAATTTCATGGTGGGTTGTTTAAAATATGATTTTTAATTAATAAATTTCAAAATATTTATGCCTAATTTTATTAGATACATGTTTGAAAATTGAAGTGATTTAAACCCACCTAGTTTTACTATATTTTCAATTAAGTTTGACTTAAAAACTTTGACTCCAAATAAATATTTATGAAAGCAATGTCTATGATCAAAAGGGAGTCTTATGAAATAAAAGAATAATGAAATGCTATGAATGACGGATTCTTTATGCAATAAGGATAATTCTTGCATATTTGAATTGCTAAATATTTTAATGATCTATTCTACCGAATATGATATTTTGAATTCTCCAACTATATGCTATGACTTTTGAAGTATTAAACTATTCTGTGGGATTGACTTAGCAACGAATGGTTCATTGAGGTGTGATTCGGTAAGGAAATCCTAGTAGCAACCCCTTGTAGGCTTAGGTTAATGGATCCATGAAAGTCCTTAAAGTTAAAGTTAAAATGGAAAGTTGATGGAGTTCTACTCTAGGCAAGTAGACTCTCCGGCCAACATAGAGGGTTATGTTGGATTCCATGAAATAGCCCACATGGTCTTAATGTCGGTTATAGTTAACTTCCCACAAATGAACTTTTCAAATTCTATTTACATGATTACTCGTGCATGTATATATCCACATATGTATGATTTAAATGATATCTACTTGATTACTCATGCATAAACTCATTTATGTACTTTACCTTATAAATGTCCTAAATGTTTTACTTTGTAATGCATGCCTACATACTTAGTACATTCAAAGTACTAAAGCATACTCTTTGGCCTACATGATATCACCATGTAGGGATCGGTGCTCCTCCTCATTCTTCTCCACGTGGCTAGTTCAGATTTTGTTTGAAGTCTACTTTTGGTGTGTTTCCATGTTTCGGAAACAATACTTCTTTATCTTTCTAGCTTATGATATATTGAGATCTTTAGACACTTTCTATGACATTTATTTATATTATGATTAAGGGTGAGCTAGACACTTATCTTAGCCCCATTAAATCTAAAAGTTAGCAGTATTATTGGACCTATGTAAATTGAAGATTTACTATTATGATTTTCGCATGTTTATTTATTGTCGTTACCTATGAAATGCTAAAAGAATGCTAAGAGTCTTGTTTTAGGTACTTTCAGGTTCGTCATTCGCCATGTCACGTCTAGACCTAGTCTTGAGTCATGACAAAGACGTATTAAAAGATACCCTTCATGCCAATTTTGATTTCGAGAGTTTTATTTGCCCAAATGCCATTTCACAAAGCCGTAAATACTTCATCTTGTCCTGGATATCAGCCTATTCAATCTAATTATTCACATGATTACCCTAGACTTCACCTGACTTAGAATTCATCCAAGTCTGGCCTAGGCTAAGTTTTTCCAAAGTTACTACCCGAAGTTTTATAGCCCGAAATCCTTCCCTATTGACCTATTCCTAATGACGGGGATAGGTCTTTACACAATATCTGCTGGAAGAGATCTCATCCATAATATCCGCCGAAAAATACCTTGGCCATCGGAAGAGACCTCGGTAAATCACCTCACCAGTAGAAACCTTGATCCCAATATCCAGTACTTACTCATATCATTTCTCAGTCATCACAGATAAGTATATGCATAAGTAATATGTAAAACAGGATAAATAATCACATAAGATGTCATATAGTCTACAACCATAGAATAAGTCAATGTCTTGTAATTCACAATACTTAGACAATTACCCCTATCCGAATTCCACTTAGACAACACTTAGACAATTACCCCTATTTGAATTCCGCTATCACACTTCAAATCATATAATTTAACTCCATCTAATGCCCCAACACACTCTCATCCCCTCATATAGGAAAATACAAGGTTCAACATACTTAACAAAGGTTAGAATTCCACTTGCCTTAGCCAAAAGTAACAAACAATATGAAATCACCACTTTTACTCTCTGAAGATACTCCAAATCACCATAATCTAATCAATTATATACTCACAATCACACTTCAAATCTATTGACACAAAAATCAAGCAATTCAGGTAAAAAGAGTAAAATGGTCAAAAAAATCATATCAGAAATCGAACTCAAAATTTGATTATTATTAGATGAAAATGTTCCTAAAGTAATAAGGAAACTAATAGTGAAATTCATTTTTAAAATAAGGTTAAAGCGAGTTCAAAATCTCCATTTCTCCTTCAAAAGTTCATGTTTAAGAATACCCAAAATCTCCAATTTGAAGTTACAATTCAAAAGTATTCAATGAAAATTAAAGGAGAGTGTTAGAAATATATTACCCAGGAGTTTTTTTATTAAAACTAAATCGCCTAAACCGAGCTTGAAAATGTTAAAAATGGTGAAAACACCTTAAACCTTGCATAAACCCTCTCAGATGTCGCTTAAGCGACCAAACCATCGCTTTTGCGGAGGTTCACTTTTGCGAACCCCACTTAAGGGATACCCTTCGCTTAAGTGATGGATCTTGCTTAAGCGAAGGTTCACTTTAGCGAACCTGGTCCTCTTAAGCGGACCCTACATCAGCTCCACCAAAAAGATGAACTAAGTCACAACTCTAGCCTTCGATCAGACCCTTGGGATTTATTCGAAACCCCATATACACAAACCTTATATGCAACCCTACTAAATTAGATGTTCTGAAATCAATGGAATCATCAAAATTCAAATTCGGGCCCTCTTAGGACATAATTAGATAAGTCGCAATTAAACTAGTTTTGGTACTTGAAATACCCAAAATACCTTTGAGACCTCTAAAAATTATAATGAAATCATTTGTAGCATTAGAATCACCTCTCAAAACCATTGGAACCATCATAAATCCATTAGAGCACCCAAACCCCAAATGTTAACCAAACTCAAATTTGAATCAAATTTTAACTCGATTAACAACTTTGGACCTAAATTCCATGTTTTAACTCCAAATCTGATTCAGACAACTCTCCTAGACCAATTTCCACATTCTGGAACTGATGGAATTGTTAAAGAGAAGTACTTTTTATATTTGCTCGAATGTGCAAACAACGATGTGCTTATCATGTCATCTCTTTGTCTTTTCCTTATAGAGTTTGGCATTTTCATAGGTGTGGATCCTAAATTCCTCTAATTCGTGTAGCTGATCCATACGCTTCCTACCCACTACCTATGGATCTAGGTTTAACTTTTATATATCTTAGTAGGCTTGATGCTCTAGCTCAACTGGCAGGTGACACGCTTTGCCAAACATCATATGGTACGATGAGGTTCTAATAGGTGCCTTGTACATAGTCCGGTAAGCCTAGAGACTTCATCTAGCTTTATGGACTAATCTTTCCTTATGACGTTGATAATCTCTACAGGATTTGCTTCACCTCTCGATTTAGATACTTTGATCTGCCCACTTGTTTGGGGTGATATGCTATCGCCACATTGTACCTAATACCAAACTTAGCTAAAATATATTTTATTATCTGATTGATGAAATGCTTACCTCTATTACTAATGATGGCGCTTGGAGTGCCAACCCTTGTGAAGATATGCTTTTTTAGAATTCAACTTACCACTTTTGAATCATTGGTTGGAAAGGCGATGGACTCAACCTATTTGGACACATAATCAACTGCCAACAAGATGTATTGATTTCCATATGAAGGTGGGAAGGGGCCCATGAAGTCCATTCCCCACACATCAAAGATCTCGACCTCCTAGATGTTGTTCAATGGCATTTCATACCTTCTTGACATTATACCCATCTTTTTACATTGATCGAAGTTCTTGACAAAACCTACAGTGTCTTTAAATAAAGTGGGCCAAAATAAACCAGATTGTAGTACCTTATAATCAGTGCAATCCTCTCCATGATGGCCTCCGTAGGCTGACGAATAGCAACTTTGTAGCACTTGTGCACCTTAGTTTCAGGCACACACCTTCTAATCATTCTGTCAGTTCACAATTTGAAAAGTTAAGGCTCATCCCATATGTAGAACTTTGCATCATACATCAACCTTATTTTGATGGGAGGTTGCTTCTGGGGAAATAATCCACTCACTATGTAGTTAACTATATCAGCATACCATGGCAGCTCAGTCACTTCCAAAGCTAGCAACTTCTAGTCTGGAAATTCTTCTTTTATTTGCATCCGTTCACCCATATGAGATGAGTTCTTCAATCTGGACAAATGGTCTGCAATTAGATTCTCATAGCCTTTTCGGTCCTTGATTTCTATATCAAACTCTTTCAATAGCAGGATCCAACTAATAAGCCTTGGCTTGGCATCCTTTTTGCTGAATAAATACCTGAGAGTTTTATGGTCAGTATAAACAATAACCTTAGTACCTACAAGGTATGATCGGAATTTGTCAAACGCATAAACCAGTGCCAATATTTTTTCTTTTTTGTGACAATGTAGTTTGCTTGAGCTGAGTTGAGAGTCTTGCTGGCATAGTAGATGGAGTGAAATATCTTATCCTTTCTTTATATTAAAATAGATCCCACTGTTATGTGCATCACACATGAGCTCAAAGGGTAACTCTTAATCAGGAGCTATCAAGATTGGGGCTTAAGTTAGCTTTGTCTTTAGGAGCTCGAACGCCTGCATACAATTTTCATCAAATTTTTTTTACCTCTTTTTCTAGTAGGTTGCACATGGCTCTGGCGATGTTTTAAAAGTCTTTGATGAACTTCCTATAAAAACCAACATGCCCTAAGAAGCTACAGACACCCTTAACCAAAATTGGAGGCGGAAGTTTCTCAATCACTTCAATCTTAGCCTTATCTACCTCTAGCCCTTGTTTGGATACTTTGTTGCCTAACATAATCCCCTCATTCATTACGAAGTGACATTTTCTCAATTAAGGACAAGATTGATCACCTCACATATTTCTAAGACCTTGTCCAAGTTTTGTAAACAAAGTAAAAAAATTCCCCAAAGACTAAGAAATCATCCATGAAAATCCTTACAAAATCCTCCACCATATCATGGAAGATTGTCATCATGCATATTTGGAATTTGTCAAGAGAATTGCACAGTCTGAATGGCATACACTTGAAGATATATTTACTATAAGGGCATGTCAAAGTAGTTTTTTCCTGGTTTTCACGCGCAATGGTGATCTGATTATATCCTGAATACCCATTAGGGAAACAATAGTACTCTTGTCCATCCAACCTATCCAGCATCTGATCAATGAAAGGAACTGGATAGTGGTCCTTCCTTGCCGCATCACTTAACTACTTATAATCCATGCAAATGCGCCATCCAGTGACTATTTTGGTGGGGATCAAATAATTTTTTTTCATTTGTGATCACTGTCATCCCACCCTTTTTGGAATACACTGGACTGGAATGGCTCACATGCTATCTAAAATGGGATATATAATGCATATATCCAACTAATTGATTATTTCTTTCTTTACCACGTCTTTCATCATAGGATTCAGTCTGCGCTATGGCTGTGCAACTGGCATATATCCCTCCTCTATGAAGATCCTATGCGTACACAAAGCGGGGTTGATCCCATGTAGATCAACTATTTGCCATCCTATTGCTTTATTTCTTCCTTTTAGCACCTCTAAGACTGCTGTGATCTATATTTCAGAAAAAGAAGAAGAAAGGATTACAGGTAAAGTATTATTAACACCGAGAAAAGCATACCAAAGATGGGCTGAAAAAGGCTTCAACTCCAATTTATGAGCTTCCTCTATTGATGCTTTAGGTGAAGCACCCGACACTCTGTCCAATGGCTCTACGTGCTTTTTCCACATACTTACATTTGGGATGTCTAACACATTGGCCAACGCCTTTGCTTCAACATCACCTTCAATATCTTGATCTATTAACACTCTTTCCAATGGGTCTTTTGCTAGAACACACTAAGCTGCCACTTCCTTATCAATTATAATTATTATAGAAAGTTCCTCATAAATGGTGGGAAACTTTAGTGCTTGATAAACATCAAACACCTCTACCTTGTCATATGCTCTCATGGTTAATCTCCCGATAGCTACATCAATTAGTGCTCCTCCTGTTGTTAAGAATGGGCACCCCAAGATGAAAGGGACCTCTAGGTCAGGCTCTAAGTCTAGAACAACAAAGTCTGTAAGGAAAATAAGGGCTCCTACTTGGACCAACATATCCAAAATGATACCATCAGGCCTAGCCACAAAGCAATCAACCAATTGAAACAAAATTATGGTTGGTTTAGGTTCTCCATGGTCTAATTTCTTTAGCATGGATCTGGATATCAAGTTGATACTTTCACCCAAATCACAGAAACTTGTAGCATAACTACACTTACCAGTAGTTACCTACATTATGAAACTCCCCGGATCTTTCTGCTTGGTTGGGAATTTGACTTGGTTCAAAATTCTGGAACTCACTCCTTAGTGAGTGCTACTGTCTCATATTCTGCCAACTTGCTCTTGTTGGACACAATGTTCTTGACATACTTAACATATTTTGGAATTCCATACAAGACATTAATTAAAAGTAAGTTATTTTGTACCTATTTCAGCATGTTTATGAACTTTTCAAAATACTCTTCCTCCTACTAACACATATATACCTAAAGTCCAATTCTTATAATAATTTTGGCCCAACACCAACTCACTACAATACATATATCTTATACTTATACAATACTAACCCCACCCCTTTCTTCTTTTTCCTTTTCCACTTTCCAATCCCATCTAAATCCCTTTTTTTGTAAATTCCCAAACATCATCATTCTACTACCCCTACCCTTTTCCTTTTCCCCTTTTCACCCCACCAAACCCATTATTATTCAAAAACCCCATCATTACTCCCACTAACCTCACTATTTTTTTTAAATTCCTTCATCTTCTTCATAAGAAAGGGGGAACAACAATATTAAAGGAAGAACAATTAATTAACATTAACCATTTTTCATCAAGAACACCAAAAAACATTCAATAACATAAAAATAAATAAGAACAAAATTACTACAAAAATAAAACAAAAAAATAGAATAGAGAAATAAGGGCTGGATTTTATACAAAAAATTAATAAGAACAGAGAAGTAACATTTCTTTTAAAAAAATAGTATTCCTATAGCAAAAATTTTTTGAGTCCATTTATTTTTGAATTCAAACTTTCATTGGAACTTTATTTTTGGTGGTGAAGAAGCTTCAAATTCATCGTCTCAGTCGCTGCTCGAAAAGAGGTAAAATCTTTTCTCAATTTTATTTTATTTAATTATTTCATGTTTTCTATTTAGTTAATTCGTAATCTTTTTTTTAGTTAGCATGTGTTATGATAATTTAAATTAATGAAAGAAATTTCTTGTCTTCCTTGAAATGTAGTGATATTTTTATCAAATATGTAAAAGCTCTTAATTTCGTTCATTATTTTCCCAATTAGTTTTCTTTGACGATATAGATTTCCATGTTTTCAAAAAAAAAATTTATCATGATTTAGATAATAAATATATGCTTAAGTTAGTAGTTAGTTAGAACTTTCATTGTTTAATTGATTTAAATCTTTCTTTAAAATTTGAGTTAGTATAATGTATAGATTAATTCCATGTTCTTTAGTTACTTGAATATATATATATATATATATTTATTTATTATTTTTTTCTACATGTATGCATGTTGTTAGTCATTATGGTATCTTATTATATTCATATGTGATCCTTCTAAGTGTTATACATATATACATATGTGTGTTTTCATATTTCATTCTAATGCCTCAAGTAGTAACCATATCAAGTTCAATTTAGTGGTAATTGGATCATGAGTTGTGTTGTCCCTATTCATTTACTGTGAAGTTATAATGCATATGACATGTATATATATATATATATATATATATATATATATATATATATATATATGTTTATTTTTTAATATACAGTAGCTCATATTTATATTATTAAATATTATGCATGAATTGGTCTCTTAGTACAACACATGATTAGTTAGAATTAATGAGGTATCTCGTCCTTAGATGCAAGTTTCATATTGATTTTCTTTAGATCATAGTGATTGCACTTAAAATGAGATGTCTTAGTGTCCTTTATTCAATTAATAATAATCATATCTCAATTGCTTTCTCTCTATTCAGTTACTAATTTTATCCTTTTTGTTTATTGTATGAACCATCGCCCGAGTCCAATATGGACTTTCTCCATTATTTGTATTTCGACGTTGAGCCATGGAGGCCCAAATACCATTTTGTTTCAAGTCATGCTCTTCAAATAAAAATGGAAAGGGATGCTGATTTACAGGTTGATAAAGCTAAAATGTCACGCCCCAGGAGGGTACCCTAGACGTAACCGGTACCCGAAGGCCATTTCTGACCTCTGAGCGAACCACCTGGTCCAGTCACATATTCATTCAATCACATTCTCTTAGCGGAAACTCAATTAATGAAATACTATTCGCAATATGAGGGCCGAAGGCCAAGCATTCATCAACTCAACAACAAAAATAATAAGACTCCTCGAATTAACCGTTCAACCTCCCCACACTCCAGTCTATGAAGCCTCTATCCAAGTTTAAAAGGTGTCAATGACAAGTCCATCGCTACCAACAATCAAAATAAAAGAAAGGACAACAAAACTGTACAAGAAGGCTCAATATCCTCCAGGAACTAGGAGGACTCACCAACTGGCTGGAAGTGTATGTGGATCTTCAACGGAGCGCCGGTTGATGATCTCTAGCACCTGTCTCTTCATCATGAAATGATGCAGGCCAAATGGCGTCAGTACATGGAATGTACGAGTATGTAAAATGGCCGAATACAATGAACATCAAGGAAGAATTTATCAACTCGGGAGCTCAACTCAAGAGGAATAAAAAATCAGTCAAATGTCTTAAGTCTAAACAAGAATATGATTTAGACGGGACCAATCACATACAATTCAACTCAATCTGACTCAGAGTACTATCAAGACCTATTTGGGAGTTTCTCTTAACCGACAACCATCACTTATGAGCCAGTGAAAGTACAACAAACCGACGTTATTGCCGCGTCCGTTCATACTTTGCCAAGGTATGAACGAATCAACAAATCATGGATCCAATCCAACCAGGTCTTATAATGTCAGGACAAATCTCTCGGGGAAGCATCCGACTTTAACGGTTCCATCCTCCCTATGTTTGGCGACGCAGTTATTGGGTTCGAGTATGGACTATACTCTTTCCCAATTCGGTGCTCGATACTCCTCCCAAGACTCAATGCTCATAAAACTCCATCCAATCAACTCAATCAAATCACATCAACAAGTCTCATTACAACTTTGTCAACTCATCAACTCTATCACAATCAAATCTCTTCTAATCATACTATCCGATCAATTTCAATCATATCTTCAAAAGAAATTTAAATGCCCATATATAGCAACATCTAGGTATAATCAATCATTTCCTCCATCCATATAAGAAATCTTTGAGACTCATCACAATTTCAAGACTTTAAATTTACATTTTATAATAAGCAACATTTTAAAGAAAATAACATCCTTTATCAAAATCTACATAGTCAAGAAGATCAATAGAACATATTTAACAACTCATTTTCATCAACTCATACTCACATAAAGGCTCATTTTGGGAAACTTCTTAATTCAACAACATCAATACATATAGAACCAAATAAATAGGGGACAAAACTAATTTAAACTTAGACCATACCAAGGAACTCCATTTTCATGAACATCTAACCTCAAGGCAAGAATAGGGCACATGGGTGGACTCAACCCATGTTTTGGATAGCCTTACATACCTTAGAGAAGATTTGAAGAAACCTTGGTGTTGGGTCTTCAATGGAAAACTCAAATCTTGAAGCTCTTGGAACAAATCTTTGTTGAGAATGGAGAAGAAGAATGAGATGAAGAAGAGAGAGGGAGAGAGGAATTTCTAGGGCTTTTAGAGAGAGAGAGAGGGCTGGAAATTTTTTATCCCAAAATGACCAAGGGAAATACCTATATAACTTGGGTAAGTTCCCAAATTACCCCTCCTCAAAAAGTTCTGAAAATAGGCTAAAAACGCACCTGGCGCGATAGTGGTGCGTCGCGCCATTGCAGCGTCAGGATGAATACGCCTAAAACCTGCACACCTCGTAGTGGCGCGCCGCGCCAGAGACCAAACTACTGAGGCATGTTTCTGGCGCGATAGTGGCGCGTCGCGCCCTTACAGCGCCAAGGCCATATTTTCTAGGTTCTGGAAATTTGGCCTAAAAAACCCTGCAAAACTTTTAGTGGCGCGTCGCGCCAAGGACCAAACTACTGAGGCATGTTTCTGGCGCGATAGTGGCGCATCGCGCCTTTACAGTGCCAAGGCCATTTCCCCAGCAGTTGCAACCCAGGCCAAAAATGAAATTCCTTCCGTGCTAGTTCATCTTAGGATCGTCATATCTTTTGACTCCGAACTCCAAAATTTACATTCTTAGTGGCGTTGGAAAGAAGACTCGACGAAATTTAATTTGATAGGTCATGGGCCACCCAGATTGACGTCCTTGAAAAGATAGGGTCGTTAAAAGTCGACCCTTATATGAACTCATCCTAAACTTAGCCATGACGGATCTTTTGGACTTAGCTCGGTCCTAGGGGTCCTTGGTGACCCCACATCACCTCTAACACTACTCAGTCCCTCAGAGACTCATCTTAACTCACGAATATACTTCAAGATACTTGGGTTCGACCCCTTTCGAACACAAGAAGGGTCCGAATCTTTCGAAAATTTTTGAGGGGTGTTACATAAAAAGAGATTGAATACAGTGTATTTACAGTCCGATATACATGAAAAAAGTATTGTATACACTGATATACAATGAATATACATCCGCAATATACAGTGGAATTTGGCCTAAGGCCCAAAACACAGGTGACCTAATAACTTAGTCTAGGCGTACAGAAACTAAGTGTTGAGCCAAATTTTCACACCTTATTCATTTATGTTTAATTTGGGTTATAATAATTTATTTATTTATTTACATTTATTTATACTTCCGTAGAAGTTGATTTAGTTTGATTTAACTTAATTGAACTCCCCTAAAAGAGAAACCATTTTTTTGTTAATTTATTCTTTATAAATGATTTTATTTAAATGTTTTCTTTTACTTAGACATTTCAACAAATATAATTTTCTTCCAAATTATCTTAGAGGTTTTAAGTTGATGTTCTTTCAAATCAATTGAGTTTAAAGTGTCTTTCTCTAAAATAACTTTTCCCTAAATAGCTCAAATGATTTTTCTTATTTAATCAAAGTCTTAATCGCTTTTAATTTAGTTAAAATATATTAGATCTACTAATTCTCTTAAACATATTTAAAATTCATTTACTTAGTCATTTAATAGATTATATTTTCTTGATAAATTATCTCAAGTATTTTAAGTTGATTTATTGCTCAAATAAATATATTTATCTTTACTACTTACAAGTAATTTTCTCAAAGTTAGTCAAATAATTTTAAATCATCGGATAACCGCATGTTTGCGGCCATTTTGAGTGCTAACACATTCTCAATGTGAAAATTTGAACTCTTACCCATTTTCTCTAATTTTTAAGACTAAGTCTGTTGAGATCTTTTAAATTGAATTTTCTTAATTTCTTTAAAAAATTAAGTGGAAACTCTTCTTTTTCTAAAATTAATTTTTTGTCTAAAAGTTAAAATTAATTTTAAACCGTGTTTTCCCGGCATAACAGAAATGATGACTCTATTGGGGACTTAATCAGGTTCTAACCGTTAGATTTAATTGTTTATTTGACTAACTGTTTGGTTTTGTTGCTTTCCATAGTTGCGCAATTATGTGTTTAATTTATATATTAAACTGTCATTTGCATTTCATGGCATCGTCTGATTGAATGTATAGTATATTAAAGAACGGTTTTGCGGAACCACTACCAAGCTTTTTATACTTGACCCTTTTTTGGAACAACCGAAAATTTATTGATACACTATGCATCCAATGGTTGTCGTAAGTTCTAGCCTGAATTGTCTGCTTGGGTTACCAGTCTTGCAAAAGCCACTCTTAGTCAACCTAGCATAGAGCAAAACCAAAATCCTAATTTAGCGCATTGGCCTAAGATGACCCAATGTCCAAGGCGTATTGGGTCCATTAGAAGCCCACCTTGTATCTATTTGGCCTATTGGTTAATAAAAAAAAATCATGCTTATGCATCTAATTGAAGGATGTATATGTTATTTTTAAAAAAATCAATTATCCAAAGAGGGTGGGGGTAACTTGTTTTCATTCTTGTAGGATGGACCCAATAGAAGAACCTTTGATAACTTGGATGGTGACTCTACCTTATCCTTACCTCCAAGTGTAAACAAAATCTATGAACAACGAAGACAAGAAAAAGTTTCAAAGTCATATAGGTCATATCCCGTCAATTATGGAAATGGAGGCTTGGCCTGATTTAGTTGGAACAATGGTGAAATTTTGGGACAGTGATAGCATGGTGTTTAGATTTGAGAAAGTAGAAATGACCCCAACTATCGAGGAAGTCCTTACTAGTTAAGAGAGTATAGACATGTGTAACAAACAGAATCGTAAGCCTAATAGTGACCTCCTTATTCCTAAAAATATGAGATTTTGACAAGATCAAGGAAGAAATTTCACTTGTCAAAGCTAAATGGATGGACAGGCTTCCCGGACCGAACATTTCATTTCAAAAACTTTACACTCAATTTGGATGAGCTAGAGCTTTTGAAAAGTATCAAGACGAATTTGTTTCAAAGGAAAAATGAAAGAAAACACGTCCCCTTGCATTTGTAATATACCTACTTGGGAAAATGGTGTTTCCCCAAGGCCCAAACTATACTATCCATCCAAGTGTAGTAATGGTTACTCATGCCATCTTCTATTGGTTAAACTACGGGTCCGTAATCCAGTACTCTACTTTAGCTCCCATAATTCTTGCAGAAATTTATCGAGCTTTGAATAAGTGTAAAAATGGTGGATGATGAAACACTTACTCAAAGCTCATGACCCAGAACATCCAGATCCTTTGAGATGAGCAGAATAACTTGAAGGTCGAGGTTGGTGGTTATATTGTAATCATTTTCACAAAACTAGAGGTCAAAAATTATGGTATCCAAGGCTTTAGGGATTAAAAGAAGAACATGGGTAATGGTCAGTCCGTAGAAAGGTTAAGGCATCAAGAAGGGGCTCAGTTAGCAAGAGATCATCTATGGGAAAAAAGATATGCCATATGGGAAGAAGTCAACATCGCCAAGAGAACCAAATTTAGTGAAGGATTAGAAGAAGCTTAAAGTTCATTATCATCCCCTGCGTGGGATTGCTTTTATTTGAACTTTGTTTTGTTATTTCTGTTTTGAACTTATGTACCTATTTTAAGATTTGCTAAACATTTTGAATTTTTTTAAAGTACTTTGGGGATAATGAATTAGCTTAAAAAATATATACATCCTTCAATTCGCTAGGCCTACCCTTGGCATCAAAGGGTCACACATATGTTTAGGACGCATAATAATTGTTTATGTGTCTTATGTGTTTATTTGTCTCATTATATGTGATATTTTGCATTACATGCTATGAACAAAGACTAACATATTTGTTTTTGAGTTTTTTTTTCTATTATCAGGTATGTAGAATTGATCTATGTTGATAAACTAGCCGAGCATCCTTATTTTATGAGATCAAAAACTTCCAAAGATTCCTTTCCCGATCAAAATTTGTTAATAGAGAAAAGAAAAATGACTGGCAATAATGAGAACACTGGTTTGACAGAGATTGTTGTGACAGGACCTATCGTTGCTGAACCGAATGAGCTGATTGCACAGTTGGTGCAATAGATCACTGAGATTAGAGTTGAGATACAGAAAAATCAAGAATTGTTAAATTTGACTATCACCGCCAACACGTTGGTTCTAGGTGAGGGAAGGCCTCAACTCCATTTCCCTTATCTAATTTCAAGTATGGAACACATTCAAAATCCATCCTCAAACGCCACTCAAAATTCCTCCATTGTTGACCTCACTGCCTCAAATCCCCATCATGCTTCTACTTCCTACAAAATCCCACTTTACCCTAAAAATAACAACCATAAAACCTTCCCTCCTCCACAAAATACCAACCCTCAAACCTTTCTTCCTCCTCAAAATGCTAATACGCAAGTTTGTCCTCCCTCATGAAGACAAAACATTAACAATCCACAAACCTTTCTCCATAACCAACATCAGTATACTAACCCTCTTACATTTCCCCAAAATTACCAGACCCCTCAAAATATACAAAATCCATCCATTATCCTGCCCTTGCCTTAAAAGACAACTTTCCAAATCCCAATCCCATATGAACCCTATGCATCAGTTCTGAACCTGATCACTATGAGGAACATGAGAGAGAGTGGAGGAAAAAGGAACAGACAACCAAATTGATTATGAAAGAGTAGATCATGAAAGCTATGAAGGAGTTTCATTACGCGCCGGATGTTATAAGATTAAATAATAAAGATTTGTGTATCCACCCAAATTTGGACCTTACGAAGGGGTTCAAAGTGCCAAAATTTAATACTTTCAGAGGAATTGGAAATCATTTGGCTTATCTAAGAGCATATTGTGATCAACTAGTAGGAGTTAGGAAGAACAAAACTTTGCTAATGTGGCTCTTTAGCCGAAGTTTAAGTGGGGAGGCCTTGGAATGGTTCACCTCCCAAGAAATATAATAATGGTCTAATTGGAATGCATTGGCCAAAGATTTTATTGAGAGGTTTGCTTACAACGTGGAGATTGTTCTCGGCCATTATTCTTTGGAGAAAATCAAGCAGAAATCCACTAAAAGCTATTGCGAGTATGCATACAAATGGAGGAAAGAGGCCACCATAGTTCGACCTCCCATCATAGAGAAAGAGATTGTTTAAGTATTTATATGCATGAAAGAGCTCAAATATTATGAGATATTAATATTGCTTGTTGGAGCAAAAATTTCCGAGATAGTCAAGATGGTGAGACTATTGAGGATGGGATCAAGAATGGAAAGGTAGCCCGTGTAGCCTCCTCAACTGGATCTTTGGGACTGTTTAAGAAGAAAAAAGAAGATGTATCTGCCATCTGCTACACACCTAAAGGGAAGAGATTCGACAACAGCAACCTCAGGAAATCTGCACCTTTCAAGGTCTATCTGCGAGATACATAAAGTTCATATCAAGTTTACTATACCCAACTGAATTACCAAACCTCATCTTCCAGTTACCAAACTCCACCCCTAAATTACCAATCCCCACCTCAAAGTTATGAAACTCCACCTTCTAATTACCCAATTCCACAATACCAAAGTACTCTGCCAAACTACCAAACTCCACAACCAAATTACCAAACCCAACCGTATCCAAGATTCCAAACTCCCGCAACCTTTCCATAAAACTCATCCGAGTTATCGTCATGTACCCCCACCCTTGAAAAATAACTATGACCTTTCTCAACCCAATCTTGAAAAAAATCCACTAGGACTTTTACTTCTCTAGTGGAAAGTCAGACTAAGTTGTTTGAAAGATTGAGATATGAGGCATTATTCATCCCATTGCACCTAAACCGGATGATAAAAGCTCTAGATTCTTCAGAGATGATAGAACATATGCATATCATTCCAATAGTGTCAGGCATGACACCGAAACTTGTATCAATTTGAAGGATAAGATTTAGGATTTGATTGATTGTGAGGTCTTCACTGTCCAAACTGCCTCTCCTAATGTTAATAGAAATCCTTTTCCAAATCATGGCGGGGTTAATATCAATATGATTGAGATAGAAGAAGATTGGTGTGTAACAAAGGTCATAGTACCAGCCTATCCTAACAGTCTTGAAAAGGCTATGGCTTCACTGAGCATAAATGAGAAATCGAAATTTGTGATTTTGACCCCTCAAAATGTTGTTGATTTGGTGCTGAGACAAATTCCTAACAAGAAGAAGTTTGTGATCGAGACTACAGCAACTCAATGAATGAAACGGTCTTATAGGTGTTACACCCTAAAAGAATTTGCTCAAGGATGGCAGAAGAAAGATCAATAAAAGAGACCGATTAGTAAAGCTGAGGCTGAAGAGTTTTAGCAGAAGATGCAGCCAAAAGAGTATTCTATAGTTAAGCATCTAGAGAAAGTACCTGCCCAAGTCTCAGTGTGGGCATTGTTAATGAGATCACAATAGCACATACATGCAATGATGAAAGCTTTGGATGATACTTACATACTCGTGGGTACAAATGGAGTTAATCAGGCCGCTATGGTGAGTCGAGTCATTCAAGGACACCAAATCAATTTTAGCGATGAAAAGTTGCCTTTTGAGGTGTGATGAATAACAAAGCTCTTTATATCACTATTAAGTGTCGGGATATGATCATGAATTATGTATTGATGGATGATGGATCGGGTCTTAAAATTTGTCCTTTGTCGACTCTTAAACAGTTGAACTTTGATTTGGGAAAGGTTCAAAAGAACCAAGTTAATGTTAGAGCTTTTGATGGGGATCAAAGAGATATATTAGGAGCTATGAACTTGGGTATTCAGGTAGGTCCTGCTAATTTTGTTGTAGAGTACCAGGTGATGGACATCACCACTAGTTACAACCTACTATTAGAAAGATCATGGATTCATATGGCTGGAGTCGTGCCCTCTACTCTCCGTCAGATAATAAAGTTTGTGAAAAATGACCGTGAGGTGGTCGTTTATGGTGAAGGAAGTCATGAAAATGTTTAGGTGCCAATTGTTGATGATATTACTAGAGGTACCGACGTCTACACAGTAGAGCTGGTAAATGCCACTGGCGATGATTTGTCCCCACATCCTCCTATGCCTTCTGTTTATAAAATAATAGCCATGGTCATGCTTCGAAGTGGTTTTGATCCAGGTTTTGGATTGGGGAAGTATTTCCAAGGAATCATCTAGCCTATTCAGATTCATGATAGAGGATTGAAGTATGGTTTGGTATATGTCCACACAAAAGACAACAAGGCAGAGGTGACAAGAATGAAGGTTGATCGGGTGTTGACTAAGACAATACCTCACTTTTATATGTTGTTTCCAATATAGGAATATGTCAATGATGGTGGTCTTAGGAAAAGATATTGGGATTTTTTTGGGGGAAGTGAAGTAATTTTGGATGAAGAAATGAGGACATCGGGCATCCGTGATGCTGAGCCCGAGGTGCAATTATCAAATTGGACATCTGCACCGCTCTTATTTCCTCACTTGACTTGGTAGATAAAGACATATTATCTACTTGCTTTTAAATCGGTGGTAGTCCAAAGAAGGCTCGAGATTTACCCTTTATGTTATTTTCATCTAGTTATGCTTTAAATTCCCCCTGTGATGTTTGAAAAAAGGTAGATTGACCCACAGTCATGGCCCAAGTTGGTATTTTCTTTGGTTTAAATGAAGAACTCCTGTATTATGAAAATTTACTTATTATTTTCTTGTCGGTCTATTTTTATCTACCTTTGTTTTCTTATGATTTCAGTGAAAATAACTTAAAACCTACCAATATCATGACATGTCACAAGCTAAATGAATAAAGTGAGATAGATGGTGATGAGTTCGAGGATTATGATGAAGAGACTACGATACCAGAATACCTCACCGAGGGATTAAAACAATCTGAGGAGCAATATAAGACAAATCAAGAGGAAACTGAGGCTATGAATCTAGGAGATGATGAGTGTATCAAGGAAATCAGAATTCTATTTAACAAAAGCTTAGAGGAAGGAACTTATCATTTTTCTTAGGGAGTACATCGATATATTTGCTTGTTCTTATAATGACATGTCAGGGTTGAGTATAGAAATCATTTCTCATAAATTGCTGATCAATTCAGATTATAGTTCGGTAAAACAAAAGAATTCAAAGTTCAAGCTATATTTGAGTTTGAGGATCAAAGAACAGGTTAAAAAGAAAATCCAATCTAGAGTTGTGGAAGTGATATAGTATCCAACTTGGTTAGCCAACATTGTTCCAGTGTCTAAGAAAGATGGAAAAATCAAAATTTGTATTGATTATAGAGATCTGAACAGAGCTAGCACTAAAACTAACTTTCAATTGCCAAATATCTATATTCTCATTGATAATTATGCCAAGCATGAGATGTAGTCATTCATGGATTGCTACGTGGGTTATCACCATATTCTAATGGATGAAGAAGATGCAGAAAACACAACTCTCATCACACCATGGGGTGTGTATCATTATCGGGTGATGCCATTTGGACTTAATAATGCTAGTTCCACTTATATGAGAGCCATGATGACCATTTTTTATGATATGATTCACAATGAAATTGAAGTGTATGTGGATGGTCATTATCAAATTTGCGAGAATGCATTTCTTTGATCATCTATGCAAATATAACTTGAAATTAAATCACACCAAATGTGATTTTGGAGTACCAACTGGCAAGTTATTGGGGTTTATAGTTAGTAGAAGGGGTATCAAGCATGATCCAGCTAAAATCAAAGCAATTCAGGAGTTACCTTCACCTAAGATCAAGAAAGAAGTGATGAGCTTCTTCGGAAGATTGAACTACATCAGTCGATTCATATCTCAATCCACGTTGTTTTGTGAACCTATCTTTAAGCTATTGAAAAAATATAAATTGACAAAATGGACCGAAGAGTGTCAGACAACTTTCAATGCTATCAAAAGTTACATATCTAACCCATCGATGTTAGTTCTTCCGAGTGAAGAAAGATTGTTGTTTCTATATTAGTCCATCTCAGATAATGCATTTGGATGCATTCTAGGTCAACATGATGATACTAGAAAGAAGGTGAGACCAATATACTACTTAAGCAAGAAGTTCACTCCATATGAGTCCCGATATATTCTTTTGGAGAAGACTTGTCGTGCTTTAACCTGGATTGCTCAAAATTTATGACATTACTTGTCTTCGTACACTACATATCTCATCTCCAAGATGGATCCATTGTAGTATATTTTCTACAAAGCAATTCCAATGGGAAAATTGGCCAAATGGCAAATGCTTTTGAGTGATTTTGATATTGTTTACATGACACAGAAGGCGATAAAGGCGCAAGCCTTAGCTGATCTGTTATACTCCATACTTTTGTACCTTGGAAGGTTATCAAGCTTCTTGAAAGGATCCTAAGTTTCTTGAAAGGTTCGTAAGCTTCTTAAAAGTTACCGTGTGAGTTGGATAATCTATAACACTACCAAACAACTCTAAGGAAGGGAGAATGTGATACCCCATAGTAGGGAAGATTGGAAATATAGTTATAAGAATCCGGAAGAGGTTGGAGGCTAAGTAATAAATCGTAGGACTCGACTTATTTACGTAAGCTACAACCTTGAAAATCTTACATACTTAAACTACTTTAGTACATACCAAACTTACGTAGTAAGGATTACATAGGTTCGTAAAGCAAGACGAGATTACGAATCAATAGAGAGGAAAAGAGGGTGACATATGGAAGTAAGAGGGAGTGCCACATGGAAGAAGCTAGGAGTGACACATGGCAGCAGCTACAACAAGGGGGTAGGCCCGACCTACCATGTAACCCAAGGGTGTAGAAGGGGGTGCATTGGCCCTATGATGGCTTGACACGTGTCACCACTTAGGGGTTGACATGTGTCACCCCTAAGGTGGCCTATATATATATGTTTTATGACTTTTTAATTCATTCTTATCCCATAAGTTTCATCTTTATTCAAGAAAATTCTAGAAAAGAAAAGAGAAGAGAAACTCTAAACTAGAGAGAGGGAGCTATAAATTTGGGAGAAAAAAAAGGTAAGTTCTTCGATTTCATTCCATGAATTAAGTATCTAGGGTATACCAAGATGATATTAAGGTGTTAGTAATGAAACATTATGGTTTTGAGAAGTACCAAAAGGATGACAAACAGCCACGAAGTTTCAGCCGCGCTAAAAGAGCTTGCGAGGTAAGTTTTGGTGAGTTTTGGCGAGTTTCGGGCAAGGTAAGGTTTTCCATTTCAAATTGGAGTTTATGATGTTTTTATGAAGTATATTACATATCTTAAATGAGGTTGGAAGTGGAAAAATTATATAAGGATGCTTGACGTTAGAAACAAACTAAATTAAAGTTGTTATAGTTAAATCGAAGTCGAGTAGTGTGTTGTGATTGTGGTGCTGTGGTTGAAGATGGGTTGGTTGTATATTTCAGGGCTGGAAATTTTTCTAAAATGTGTGTGGGTGCTTCTGGTTTCAGCCACACGATCCTCCATTTTGTATGGTTTAAGATTTTACTAAACAAAGATTAAAAACTCTATTTTGGTATCGTAGTTTTGGGCGAGTTGTGTAGAATTTTTACTTCATCATATTGGAGTTATTTGATTGGATATATATTCTGGTTGTTGTGGGTAGTATGTCTGCTAAGATTAGAATTAGGATAGAGTAAGTTATAGGGGAGATGCTGCCCAATTTCCGGCAACTTCGGAACGTGGTTGTGGATTTGGAAGTTGGACAGTGGAAGGTTATTAGTCTTAGTATTGCTTCCATATTAAATAGGTTCAAAAGATGACAAACATGGTGAAAGGTAACCCATAAGAGGTATGTGAAGCTACCTTCTTTCTCTTGGCATGTTTTTGTATAAGTATGTAAAGCTACCCTTCTTCTCTCTTGATATGTCTTTGACATCAGTTGTGATGTTATGATGAAATGTTTATGGTACCGAGTCCCTTGATGGTCCAAGTAGGATATATGTTACTATCTAAGGATCGAGTCATACGTTTCACGGTACATATATGTATGACGACTATATGAGGGGAAGTAGAGAGTATGTAAAACTTATCTCTTCTTTTCTCTTGGCATGTCTTAGTCATAAGTGGTTGGTATATGTACTGTGGGGATAATTCCATTCATAGAGACCCAAGTATGGTTCGTAAATCTTATTCTCTTCTTGATGTTAGAACTCCTGCGATAGTTGAGTTATTGTCTTGTAAGTCTTCTACATAACGAAAGGTAGTACACGTGAAGCCTATCCCTTCCTTCTCTTGAAATGGCTTAACGTAAGTGAAGTGGTATACGATATGAGTTAGAGGTAATTCCATTTATTCTCACTTCTGAATGTTAAAGGTCCTAAATCAATTGAACTACTACCCTTGAGCCTTCCATATGTTGGGTAGTAACTGGATACGCAAGCTCGTATTCCTAAGGGCTCTAGGGTGATGAATGTCTCTGATTGCGTAAGCTATGTAGTATTATCTTGATGCACATCTATGACGCCTGAGGATCCACTTAATATGATCCCTAATGACCCTCAGAGGGTACTCAAGACAATTACTACTCGGATCTTCAAGTGATGATTCACGTGGCTATTTTATGGAGTCTCAGATAATGATTTAGCTTGCATATGGTTACTCACTGCTCTGCTCGTGCATATGGTTAATATATCTTCCATCGAGTCCCTCATAAGAGGGTTGAGTACGACCGAGTCCCATAAAGGTCCGGGTACAATATAAGATGATATAAGTATTTATGGAGTCCCATAAAGGGCCGAGTACGATCAAGTCCCATAAAGGGCCGAGTACAATATAAGATGATATAAGTATTTACCGAGTCCCATAAAGAGCCGGGTATGACTGAGTCCCATAAAGGGTCGGCTATGACTGAGTCCCATAAAGGGTCGGGTATGATATATGTATATGATGGTAAGATGACATGATTATTTACTGGGTCCTATAAAGGTCTGGGTATGGTATATATACACATATGATGACATAATGATACATTTGTAACACCAAGTCCCACAATGGGCTGGGTACGGAATATGACACTGAGATACATAACATTGTTTTACAAGATGCAGGTACAGTGATTTATTAATTGTTATACTTGTTCCCTGCATCCCTATGCCAACTATAAATTCCTTATTATGTCTATGCTTATATACTCAGTACATATGTCGTATTGACCCCCCCTTTCTCGGGGGGCTCCATTCATGCCCGCAGGTATAGATACACACTTTGGGGATGCTCTAGTGTAGGAGTTCTACTCAACAGTTCAAAAGTGCTCCATTGTGCCAGAGCCTAGTTTTGGTACTAACCCTTAATGTATATATTTATTTGTTCATGGGTACGGTGGGGGCCCTGTCCTGCCTTATGTTACTGTTCTTACTCTTAGAGGTTTGTGGATATGTATGTGGGTTGTATATGTGTGTATGTACAGTGGTGCCTATAAGACTTATATTTCGAGAAGTTCCCTTTTGTCATGGAAGCCTCATCGGCTTATATGTTATCATGCCTATTGATTCCTTATGACACAAATAGGAGACAGGGTTACTTATAGTTAGCAGGGGTATATGCGAGTGTCTAGTCCGGGCACCCGTCACGACCTACGGGGTTGGGTTGTGACATGATCATCTTGCAAAAAATCTAGTTGATGGAGGGTATGAACCGCTGAAGACTTACTTCTCAGATAAAGAAGTATTATTTGTAGTAGAAGACATCACTGAGGCATACCCTAGTTAGAGGGTATTTTTTGATGGGGCGGTGAATCATGAAGGAAATGGAATTGGAGTAGTCCTAATATCAGAATCTGGCGAACATTATTCTATGGCAGCCAAACTTCGATTTCGTTGCATGAAGAACATGGCTAAGTATGAAGCATGCATCATGGGTGTAAAGATGGACATCGTTAAGGACATTCAAGAGTTGCTAGTATTCAAAGATTCAAATTTGCTGATTCATCAGGTTCAGGGGGATTAGGCCGTGAAGAATTCAAAGATTGCACCGTATGTGAAGTTAGTGCAAATGTTGTCTAAAAGGTTCCGTAAGATTGAGTTTAGGCATACTCCAAGGTTGCAGAATGAATTTGCTGACGCTCTTTCTACTATCTTCTCAATGATCAAACATCCGGATACAAGTTATATTGACCTTCTGGAAATATATTTGAAAGAACAACTCGCTCACTTTTCTCATATCAAAGTAGAACCAGATGGAAGGCCTTGGTATTTTGACATAAAGAAGTATCTATAAATCGAACCTTATCCAAATAATGCAACCTTTAATTTGAAGAAAGCAATATGTCGAATGGATAACAATTTCTTTCCAAGTAGATAAATCCTTTATAGGAAAACTCCAGATATGGGACTTCTCAAATGTGTCGATGCCATTGAAGATATAAAGCTTTTCAATTGGATTCATGTGGGAGTTTCTGGAACTCATATGAATGGGCTAACCTTGACAAAGAAGATCCTTAAAGCCGGCTAATTTTGGATTACTATGGAGCATGATTGTTGTAAGTATGTGCAAAAAGCCATCAATGTCAAGTGCAGGGTGATTTGATTCGAGTACCTCCTCACAAACTCAACTCTATGAGTTCTCCTTGGCCATTTGTAGCTTGGGGTATGGATATCATTTGTCCAATAGAGCCATCCGCCTCTAATAGACATAGAGTCATTTTTGTTGACATTGATTACTTTACTAAGTGTGTGGAAGAAGCTTCTTATAAGTCTGTGACAAAGAAATTTGCAGTTGATTTCGTCCGTGACAACTTAATATTCATTTTGGAATACTAGATTCCATTATCACAAACTTATAAGAAGCTCAACAGTTATTTGATGAAAGATATATGTGAGCAATTCAATATTACTCATCAAAATTCAACTGCTTATCATCTACAAATGAATGAAGCCGTAGAAGTTTCCAACAGGAACATCAAAAAGATTTTAAGGAAAATGATTGTCAATCACAGAGGTTGGCATGAGATGTTGCCATATGCTTTGTTAGGTTATCGAACGATTGTAAGAATATCAATTGAATCAACCCCATACTTGTTTGTATATGGGACGCAAGCAGTGATACCCGCTGAAGTGGAAATACCTTCATTGAGAATCATTCAAAATGCTGAATTGAGCAATGCCAATTGGGTTCACAACTGAATTGAACATTTAGATTTGATTGATGAAAAAAGGATGACCGTTGTTTTTCATGGTCAATTGTACCAACAAAGGATGATTCATGATTTCACCAAATGAGTGAGACCAAGAATGTTTGAAGTTGTTCAGTGGTTCTCAAACATATTTTTCCTCATCAATATGAGTATAAAGGAAAATTCGCACCAAATTGGCAAGGACCGTACATGGTTCAAAAAGTGTTATCCAAAGGTGCCTTGATCCTTTCAGAGATGGACGGTTAAAAGTGGATGAAACCAATCAACTAAGATGCTTCCAAGAGATACTATGTCTGAATATTAGTTTTCCTGTCACTTTCTTCCTTGTAATCTCACTATTTGCTTGTAATTGTTCATGCTTAGCATTAATATCCATTCTTATAATGAACTACGTTTGACCTAAATTCTAAAGAATAAGATACGTAGGCAGCCTAGATCGGCTTCGATCACCCCTTTCTCTACTTTCAATATCCCATTTTGTACTTGAACTACATATGACCTGAATTCTCAAGAAAGAGATACGTAGGTGGTCTATGTCGGTCTCGGTCATTTCCTTATTAAAATTTCCTATTTCTCATTTACCTCACGAGAGGGGATCTATAATGGAAACTGGGACAGAATTTTTGAGGGAGACTCAAAAATTTTAAAGAACATCTTTCTACAGAAAGTCCAAGACTGAAGGTGCATTAGAAAAAAGCAACTGGGACAGAATTTTTTGAGAGGGTCTCAAAAACTTCTATAAATCATCTATCAATAGTTTGAGATTTACCGAGACATCTAACTGGTACAGAAATTTTTGAGGATGACGTCAAAATTTTTATCCAGTATCATCAGAAGGTTTTACTCAACTTCAAAGTTCAAGGCTGGTTTCAAATAATCCCCAACATTATTAAAAATTCAATGTCAACCTCAATAATCTCTAGTATCATAAGAGTTCAGAGTCAACTACAAAACTTTCTAGCTTTGTCAGAACTTTCTAGCTTCAACCCTCAAGGATCCTAAAAATTTTGTGAACAAGCTATCAAGCATGCTCAAAGCTTTGAATCAAGGATGTTCATTTAAGCTATGCATAACATGACATTTGGCAGTGACCATTTCCAAATTATTTTTCAAGAACTCATCTTTCTTAAAAGATTTTAATATATCAAGTATTTTGCATAAAGTATACTTTTGTCTTATGTCTATCGAGAAGCGGAGAATCAGAGGAAGCAATCGAAGATAGCAAGACAAGGAGAAAACAAATAGAGAATTCAATACAGATCAATTCATTCAAAACTAACAAATTTTATGTGGATGTAGATTTATAAAGGATCATCATATCACTCCGTTCAACAAGTACGAAGAAGTCAAAAGAACAAAGAGTTTTCAAAAGTAATAACCTTTCGTGAAAAAAAAAGTCATTAGGATTCATCAGAAAAAAAGTTCAAAATACGAGCAACAATGCCTCGTTCAAATCCCCAGCAAACTATGAGTCCCAATGAATATAAAGTATTCAAAAATGAGGATGTTATTTGCACACTAATGACAAAGTGATCAGGCACTTTGAACACATACTCAAGATTTTTTCTTAAAACTTTTTATTCACCCAGTCGTTAGTTAGAATGACAATGGATCTATTACTTGTTTCTTTTTTAGTACAGGAACAGGCGAAAGAGCCACCTTCATATGCAAACGTCTATAATAACATCAAATTGTATTTTTCGGTGTCAAAGATGTCTGATAGGCGTACATAAGTCGCATCAAATACCGAGGAGTGTTTGAAGTGCAATAGCCAAAATATCCAATATCGTGCCAAAAATCGATCAAATATAAATATTTGAAGGATATCGATCATCATTCTATCAATGGAGCATCATCATTCCTACTAATGAAGCATCATCATCCTATCAATAGGACATCATCATCATTATCATATCATCGCTAAGAGGGCCATTCATATTATATTACCGAAAGTGGTAATATTATTGCCAAGAGGTTTATTCATATTATATACCAAACCAAAAGTGGTAATATCATCGCCAAGAGGGTCATTGATATTATATTACCGGAAGTGGTAATATTATTGCCGAGAGGATCATTATTATATTATATTATCGGAAGTGGTAATATCATTATCAAGAGGGTCATTCATATTATATTATCAGAAGTGGTAATATTATTGCTAAAAGTGTCATTCATATTATATTACCGGAAGTGGTAATATTATTTCCAAGAGGGTCATTCATATTATATTACCAGAAGTGGTAATATTATTTTCAAGAGGGTCATTTATATTATATTACCAGAAGTGGTAATATTATTGCCGAGAGGGTCATTCATATTATATTATCGGAAGTGGTAATGACATTGCTGAGAGGGCCATTATCATATCATTTACAAGAGGGTCATTATCATATCATTGCTAAGAGGACCATCATCATTATTATATCATTGCCGAGAGGGCCATTATCATATCATTACCGAAAGGCCATCATCATATTGCATCATATCAACTCATCATCATATTGTATCATATTAATTCATCATCATATTACATCATATCAACTCGTCGCATATTGCATCAAAATTGAAAGAAGCTGACATTCGAGAAATATATTATAAATCACATCAACTTAGGAAGTATGTTTTGTTTGCTCTACATCAAAATCGGAGGAGGTTGACATGCCAATATAGTAATGACTCTACTTTTCTATTTGAGTTATATTTTTCTACTAATGAGTTTTATCTCAGTCTTTGTTGAGAGCATCCAAGAGGATGAATTCTCAATTAAACCATAGGTGCGGACGATATCAAGAAGGATGCAACACATCATGGAACATTTTCTTAGCAGCGAACTAAGACATAATCCAAAGAGGAGTATCAAACTCTTAGAACACGAGTTGAAGGGAAAATTCCACCAAAATCAAACCACACCCCTATCAGAAGGCATCTGGGTATTTCTTTGAAGTTTATTATTTTCTGTTTTGCAAAACTTCGAATCTCACCAGAAGTAACTTTTCAATCCGAGTGATAACGCACCGATATCTATGGAAATTATGTCCATGTAAGTTCTTAATTATGGGTGTGAAGTGCACCACATTCATGGATAAAAGGTTGCAAGCCTTATTGGTCAATCCTGCCAACCGAAGGTTGTCTTAGCATAAAATATTTCCTTTTCAACCAATTTAGTCAAACTACAAGCAGTCTGATTTCCATGTTTAAAAATATGTAGGCGGGCTCGATGTTGAAAAATCGAATGTACTCCAACTTTCTCATCTCATTTCCGAGCATTCTGGTTTCTCCATAATTCGACACCAAGATAGCTTTTCTATTCTTTCAAACTCATGCGCCAAATTAAGCATCTTGCACTACAAGTAGCCTGAATTCTCATATAGTCTGAGTTATGTAGGAATCCCGATATCGAGGTCCGACCATAATTTTCAAAGTCCATACCAAACCCCTTTTCAGGATGATGAAATGTAGTTAGTCAAAATTGGTTTTATCAATTTTCTTTGTCCAGAATCTCTTTCATCGACCCTACCCAAAGAAAGAGACAGTTGTTGACACCCAATTTTGACCCTTCACAAAGTATATTAGTTATTGAACTTCTTCAATTTTAAACAATCTGAAGTAATTATTTTTATAAAATACCAAAATATTTTCAAGTGTACTTTTAAAGAAATTTTTATTTTTTTATAATTTTTAATGATATATATATATAGTTCTATATAATATCTATATAATTATTAATTTCTAGAAAATATTTAAAAATCATAAAAAAAATAATTTTATTGTTTCGTAAATTAGTAGCCTATATTTTTGAATTATTTAGTTTATAACTAAGTTAATTAATTCATTTTGTTAGAATTAAGAAGCTCATTAATTAATTATTTTCGATTCGTCTTATCTAATTTTTAGCTGAATTCATAATTAAATCTGTTTGGCTATTTTGTTAAGCTTAATTGGCTAAGTTATCAATTTTTGTGAGACCATTTTTCTTACAAATCCAACCAATTTTATAGCCTAAATTCAGGCCCAAAGTCATCCCAACCTAATGTTATCATTCCACTCTCTACAAACACAATAACAACAACAACCTACGTTACTACAACATACTAACATCTATACAACTAAAGTCCAATTCTTATAATAATTTTGGCCCAACACCAACTCAGTACCATACATATATATTATACTTATACAATACTAACTCTACCCCTTTCTTCTTTTTCCTTTTCCACCTTCCAATCGCACCTAAACCCCCTTTTTTCTTAAATTCCCAAACATCATCATTCTACTACCCCCACCCTTTTCCTTTTCCTTTTTCCTTTTCCCTTTTTCACCCCACCAAACCCATCATTATTCAAAAACCCCATCATTAATCCCATCAACCTCACTCTTTTTTTTAAAATTCCTTCATCTTCTTCATAAGAAAGGGGGAACAACAATATCAAAAGAAGAACAATTAATCAACATTCACCATTTTTCACCAAAAACACCAAAAAACATTCAAGAACACACCAAAAAAACCAACAAAAATACTGTAAAAACAAAACAAAAAAATAGAGAAGAGAAATAGGAGATGGATTTTATACAAAAAAACTAATAAGAACAGAGAAGCAATATTTCTTTTTTTTAAAAAATAGTATTCCTATAGCAAAATGATTTTGAGTCCATTTATTTTTGAATTCAAACTTTCATCGGAACTCCATTTATGGTGGTGAAGAAACTTCAAATTCATCGTCTCAGTCGCTGCCCGAAAAGAGGTAAAAAAATCTCAGTTTTATTTTATTTAATTATTTTATGTTTTCTATTTAGTTGATTCATAATCGTATTTTTTTAGTTAGTATGCGTTATGATTAATTAAATTAACAATATAAATTTCTTGTCTTGCTTGAAAGGTAGTGTTATTTTTTATCGAATATGTGAAAGCTCTTAGTTTCGTTTATTATTTTCCCAAGTAATTTTCTTTGACGATATAGATTTTTATGTTTTTAATTTTTTTTCTTTTATCATGATTTAGATAATAAATATATGCTTAAGTTACTAGTTAGTTAGAAATTTCATGACTTAATTGATTTAAATCTTGCTTTAAAATTTGAGCTAGTATAATGTATAGGTTAATTTCATGCTCTTTAGTTACTTGAATATATTTCTATATTTGTTTTTCTACATGTATGCATGTTGTTAGTCATTATGTTATCTAATTATATTCATATGTGATCCTTTTAAGTGTTATGCATATATACATATGTGTATTTTGATGTTTCATTCTTATGCCTCAAGTACTCACCATACCAAGTTGAATTTAGTGGTAATTAGATCATGAGTTGTGTTGTCCCTATTCATATACTATGAACTTATAATGCATATGTTTGTTTGTTAATATACAGTAGTTCATATTTGTATTATTAAATGTTATGCATGAATTGGTCTCTCAGTACAACAATGAATAATTAGAATTAATGAGGTATCTTGTCCTTAGATGCAAGTTTCATATTGGTTTTCTTTAGATCCTAGTAATTGCACTTAAAATGAGATGTCTAAGTATCCTTTATTCAATTAATAAAAATAATATCTCAATTGCTTTATCTTTATTCATTTACTAATTTTATTATTTTTGTTTATTGTATGATCTATCATTCGAGTCCAATATGAACTTTCTCCATTATTTGCATTTCGACGTTGAGCCACGGAGGCCCAAATTTTATTTTTTTGAGTCATCCTCTTCAAAAATAATGGAAAGGGATGTGATTTACAGGTTGCTGGAGCTGAAAATAGGCTGTATACAGTGTATATATAGTCCGATATACATGCAAATAGTGTTGTATACACTGATATATAGTGTATATATATCCGCGTTATACAGTCAAATTGGGCCTAAGGCCCAAAATGCAGATAGTCAAATAACTTAGTCCAAGCATACAGAAACTAAGTGTAGAGCCAAATTTTTATACTTTAATTATTTATATTTAATTCGGATTGTAATAATTTATTTATTTTTATTTATTTATACTTGCGTAGAAGTTGATTTAGTTTGGTTTAACGTAATTGAACTCCCCTAAAAGAGAAACCATTTTTTCTGTTAATTTATTCTCTAAAAATGATTTCATTTAAATATTTTCTTTTACTTAGACATTTCAACAAATATAATTTTCTTCCAAATTATCTTAAAGGTTTTAAGTTGAGTTTCTGTCAAATCAATTGACTTTAAAGTGTCTTTCTCTAAATTGATTTTTTCCTAAATAGCTCAAGTGATTTTCCTTATTTAATCAAATTCTTAATAGCCTTCAATTTAGTTAAAATACATTAGATCTACTACTTCTCTTTAAACATATTTAAAATTCATTTACTTACTCATTTAATAGAGTATATTTTCTTGATAAATTATCTCAAGTATTTCAAGTTGATTTATTGCTCAAATAAATATATTTATCTTTAAACATTACAAGTAATTTTTTCAAAGTTAGTCAAATAATTTTCAAATCATTGGATAACTGTACGTTAGCGGCCATTTTGAGTGTTAACACCTTCTCAAAGTGGAAATTTGAACCCTTACTCATTTTCTTTAATTTTTAAGACTTAAATCTGTTAAGGTCTTTTAAATTAAGTTTTCTTAATTTTTTTTAAAAATTAAGTGGAGACTCTTCTTTTTCTAAAATTATTTTTTTCTCTAAAAGTTGAAATTAATTTTAAACCTTCTTTTCCCGACATAACAGTGGGACAAATAATAAGTAAAGATTTAAATCTGTCCCAGGCTTGGTACAAATTCTCTCCAGATTTCATTTTGAAACTCAGGATTTCACTTCTTAGGTTTGTTGTCTTCCCTGACACGAAGAATCTAATCTGAAATGGAGCTAAATCATCTCAAGTAGTGATTGAATTTTGTGGCTCCATCTTCAACCACTTCCTTGATTCCCCCAATAGAGAAAATAGAAACAAGATTAATCTTACATAGTCCGGTGACACTCCAGTTGGTGTATATGTGCCATTGATCACCAATAAGTTCTGCAAATGAACTTGGGGATTTTCATGTGGCAATCTAGTGAACTGGACATTAATGTGCAAGAGTTGTGCACTATATTTTTCTTTAGTTCGAATCTACCTCTAGAAGGTGGTTTCTGGATGTTATTGGTAACATTTGTAGTTAGATGGATTGCCACATCCTTATCTGTTCTCGTTTCTATATTTGCAAGAACCTCTATGGGCACCTCTTGATTGTCCTTCAAATTGATCTGTGATACCGGATATAAAGTGACTGCTCTCCTCCTTTGTTGATGTAAAAATCTTTCAGACTCAGCTAGTGGCTCTACAATTTCTCCACTCCTTTCTAGTGTGTTTTTTAAGGATACCTGCAAGAAATCATAGTTAAGATAAAGTAGTTAACACTAACATAAATAATAAAGAAACTTCGAAAATGTCACGACTCGACCTAGGTCCTAGTCGTAACACGGTGATCAAAACCCCAAAGAGCTCCAACCAAGCCTCTTGTACATATCATAAGCATACATAAGGTAAAATAAAAGTAGAGACATCATAAGAGAGTCTAAAACATGAATAGAAATCTGAAAATGTCTTATTATAACATAGACTAAAATATATGTCCAACTAGATGCCTCTAAACATGAGTATGGGCGGGGGCTAAGACATGTCCCTAGCTCACCCTCAATATACAATGTAAATAAAAGTCTTTTGAAGATAAAATAGTAACCAGCTTGAAAACTAGTCCCCAAACAATGAGGACTCACCACAACACAGTTGGATAAAGAACGCCTACTAGTTACGTGGACGATTAAGATCTTCAACCTCAACCCCTACATTATGAGACAATGTAGGCAAAAAATATGCCTTAGTGCATTGTAATGTACTAAGTATGTGGGCAATTCAATGTATGAAAAACCATATTTGTAACAATGACCATTTGAAATAGCATGTTAGGAGAAATAGTTAAAAATCATAAGTAGTTTTTAAGAAAGATCAATGTATAATAACCATAAGAGTATCATGTAAAATAAAAGATAGGATTAGTCATTTAAAACATAAATAAACGTACATATGTGGGATAGGAACCATAACCAATAATAAGACCATGCGAGCTATAATATGGAATCCGATGATACCCACATCGAGAAGGAGGAGGCTACTTTGCCAAGGTAGACTCATGATCATGAACATGTGCTATTTGTGGATCCACTAGTTAGGCTATAAAGGCAACCTACAGTGGCACGTAGTTTATGGGACATGAAACTACTACTAAGGCTTTTGGTAAGACCCCCACCTCAAGTTCCCTTAGTGCTAAGTCAAATCCCATGGAATACATGCATAGCATAAGATCATAATTTCATATATCATAGTCATAATAATAGGTTTGAAATCATAGAGTAGTTCATTTTTATAACATATTTATAATGTGAGAATTGTACTTTCATCATTACAATCATATTTGCATAATTCTTATCGTTAGGCCTTAGGTCACCACATAGGGACCTAAGTCACCTTACTTCATAACTTGCATGAAATTCATACCTTGAACTTAGAGTAAAAACTCAATTGCATAATCAATTGACTTTGAAAATCATGTAATTCATTTGAAAACATGCATGATCATAAACTTTATATCAGCCCATACATAATTCATATAGATAATATCCTTTGGAAGTATAATTCAAAATACTCATAATTTACATCATGAACCCTAGAGATCAAAATAGGAGAATTAATGAGAAAACTCTTCAATTCAATACAATAACCATCAATTTATATCAAAATAGACTCATGATCATATTTTGAATCATAATTCATGCAATAGGAATAGAGATCATAAAACTCATAAAATACCATACTTTAATTTGATAGAAAACCTTGAGAAATTGATTGGGCTTCATGGATGAAAGAATCCATGAATCAATACCCACATACTTTATGTGACAACACCAAATAATCGGAAGAACTTGAGAGTTTGATGGAGAAATTGAGTAGTTTACTTGAATTCTTCAATGGAAGCCCTTGAGAGCCTTTTTGTAGAGAGAAAAATATTTGATAGATGAATTATAGAAAAATGAATAGAATTAGGGGTTTAAGTGAATTTATAGAGTCGGATTAGGCCCTAAGAATATCTAGGTTCATTGACTACTAATTTGGGAAAGGTCTAAAATGCTCTTTTAAAAAAATCAACTCGGCCAGAAAACTCTCCCAGGTCCGCGACGCAGACCTGTCGTGGATTCTACTATTTCGTGAATTTCTTCAAAAATCTATCTTCTGATATACGGGTCCTAAAAATCCACCAAGACCATTATCCTACAGGTTTTGACCCCCTGATCAATATTTCGAACACGGATTTTTTAAACAAATTAAGGATGATGCATTACTTGAGCGACCTATTACTAAGGCATTCTTAAGGTACTTGTAATCATTTTTGAGAGATGTTATAGAAAAGAACCAATTGTCAAATTTAATGTCTCCAGCAACAGAGCCAAATAAATATTGTTATCAAAGCACACACAAGTGTACACGGTTTCACTAGTAGTAAAGTGACTCTTTTCAGAGCCAAATTATCGAACTCAAAGGACTTTAATGAGGCACTTCCTAGCTTCTCAATGAACTAAATTACTTATGTGTGTTGCAAAAAGTTGAGTGTTGCTACTTCTAATTTAAATTATTGAAAATACTGTTAAAAATGATTCACTAATTTCACTGAGATTTAATCAACTGATTTTACTGAGATTTAATCAAATTAAGAAAGAATTCGAGGGTTGTAGTATTTATAGATTTCAGGCATAATCCTCCTTACTTTGGCATTTAATGGGTTATTTAATTACTAATTCACAGGGTTGATATTACAATCATGGTCTTCTGATCTCTAATTGCCTACCTTTGTTGACAACCTAACTACATCATTGAGCGGGGATAAGCATGAATCAGCAAAAATGCATTAATCCTATCATCTTGTCTAATAACCAAACATGGTGTATAGGTATGTATCACAGGAATCCTATACACAAATTATCCTAGTTAATACTAGAACAAACATGTTCCCTATATTTTAATGTTTTATCCCCTATCCATCTTTCGAGTTCAAGGTAGACAACATGTTCATCCTAATATTGGCCAAACATTAAAATGGTAAAAGTAAGAACATAAGAGTAATTATACACAAAAACCCATTATCAACCAAAGTAAATAATATTAAACCATCATCTTGTGGCTAGAACCCGAGGATAGGGAAACTTAGCCACTCATAGTTTTAAACACAATCATAAAAATAATTAATTTCATTAAAGAGTAGTCTAAAATGAAAGAGAAATAGAAAATTAGCCCTAGAGAAGTTCTTTCTTCTATCCAGTTCGTCAAAACTTTGAATAAAAACTGAGTGAATTATAAAACATACAAGTGTGTTATTTATAGCCTCGAAAAATGTGAAAATCCATTATTGTCTTTTATTTGTGTTTGATTCTTGTTCTATTTCATTGAAATTTTATATTCGTATCCATAACTTAGCTTGATTGCTTTACTTACCTTATGTATGCTCATGTATGATATTCTAAGAGGCTTGGTTGGGGTCTTTTGGGATTACAATTGTTGTGTCGCACCTAGGGTCTAGGTTGGATCATGACATCAAGGGTGCTACTTGGGAAGCCGAAGTTGATATGGTGTCCAAGTATACCATCTCTTTCCATCTAGTTCAGTTCTAGCGTGAGATATTAGTTCCTCCTATGTACTCTTTGGGTTCATGCGTTTCATCTATTCTCATGTTTTTGCCATGAACCATCCCACCGGACTATGCGGGCACCCACTATACACCCTAAGTAGGAGAACCCTTATATAAGAACAGTTGCGGAATTTAAAATAAACTTAAAATATTAACCAAAATTTCTAAAGAAAACTATATTAGAGATTAGTTTATTCAATTATACAACCCCCCAAGGATACTAGTCTAAACAAGTACAAGAGCTACTAAGAACAGAAATAAAAATAAAAGACCAATGACCCAGCTTTCACCAAGATAAGGGAATAAAATAGAAGCTACTGGAGGATCGCCTTCGTCTTCACCTACGAAACATAACTGACCCTGCAACTAGACTATGCCAAGTGGCATATGAAGAGTAGTATGAGTACAAACAACACATACTGGTAGGAATTATCATTCAATTTGATACCCACCGCATAATATATGAATAGAAAAGTAAGAGATATCATAGTACTTAAACTTCTTTAATTTAGCCACCCCAGCCCAATAAATGCACTCCTTATTCTCACCCTTAGGGTATTCACCATACTAACCAATACGGTTCCACTACCACTCTAGTCACAACTTAAAGCCTGTGGGTTAGGGTCCACCTTAATATTTTTCCATCACCCCAATAGTCCCCACCTAATAACCTTAACCGTTCAATGATTTTGCTCAACCCTCACTAGTTTGTCTAATTGTCTCACAACATAAAGCATATCCGTCTCATAATCACACTCTCCAACTCACCTGAGTTCTAGATAGCCACTATACCTACCTCAGTTATTCATGAAAATCACAATGATAACACTCTCTGGCAACTAGAAACCTCAACTTTAAAGTGTATAAATATAGAACACAATTATACCATTTAGATCATATCCAGGCATAACAGGGCCCATCCTCTTACCCACCAATAAGTGTATTGATGATCATCATCCTCTATATCTAGCAAACCTCAACTCAATAGTTCATTTAAAGCTCTCAGTTCATGGCTCATCTACTACTAGCCATATTATTACATGAAAATGCACATATCATTAGGTCCTCTCAGGGGACCATCCACACACACATACTTGGCCCTCTCAGGGGACCCAATTCAGTCATATTTGTGTCAAAATGTGATACCCGATCCATATACGTGTCAAAATATGATACCAGATCTATTTATAATGTGACACCCGATCCAATCATACCACATTCAAAATTATATTCAGTAGCCATATCATTTATATCACCAAGAATAAGTTCATCACAAAAATAGGCCAACACGAGTTCATTTATATAAGGACTAAGTGGTCGCATGTATCTATAAACATTTAGGCGTTTCATAAGTAACTTGATTACACATTTAAGACAATTCCAGGAACAATCAATGTACAGCCTACCCAGCCTTACGGTCTAACCTCAAATTTACTAGCTTTAATTTTCTAACGAGATCCTATGCCGAATATAAATTAACCAGCTACACACAAACATCACAATCAATAAATTCTCAATTCACTACAATACCTTTCTACCAGGTCACATTCAAATTTGACCCTATCATAATTGGATCTCTGCCCGTAACCCATGACCCACTACTTAGTATATGAATTCTCATTAATGTTTCTTCTATATTACATAGTAGGCACAGATTTACTACTTAGAAAATAGAAGCCTAGCCTACCTGGGTACCAAGCATTAGCGGAGAGATAACACTGTTGAAATCATTCGTTCCAGATGTTTCATGGGCAAGACTAGATTGAATTCCACGGGTTGAACCCTTCTAAAACCTGAGATTCCTTTCCCTCCTCTTCTTCATTCAAGAGCAGCCTTTTTGGATGGTTTTGCAGAAACCCTTACCTATAACCTCCACTTGAGAGAAGTAGAGAAAATAAGAAAATTTGTGACTTAAGTTTTGTCTCACATGTTCCCGCTCTGGCGGTCTTATTCCCACTTTAGCGGCGCCTCTTCGGCTGGACCATCCTATTTTGACTGGGTGGTGGTACCCAATCAAGCCAAATTCTTGTAATTTCTTTTTAATAGAAATTAATGACTGTTCGAGTCATTACAGTTTTCCTATGCATGTATGTTTAGGATATCAATTTTAAACTTTATGTTTTTTAGTTCAAAGTCAATCATTCCTTCAATTGTTTCATCGTTATTGCATTCTTCACAACTAGATCTATTTTCTGGGTAGTCATTCTCCTATTTGATGAAATCAATTAATGTCTTCTTGTGTTGTTTCCCTTATTTTATTGATTATTCTTATGCTCAATTTTCTACTGAGGGGAAAATTTGATGAAGTTTTCTGGACTTCCACATTTGTGGTAAACTTGATTACAACTTGACTCATCACTATTTTTGAGAACTTGGTTTCTTCACCTTAAATTCTGACCCTTTCTAAACATCCTCTAAAATCGTCTAGTCATAAGTGCAAGATTTTCTTCTTCTATGTCTTTGTCTATGGCTTTAAGAATCAGGTTCTTCTCTTTACTACTTCTAGTGATTTCACAATCTTGATTTTTCTTGAGCTCATATGTTGTAAGATTTGTGATTAGTTCATCCATAGTAAGTGTGTCCAAGTCACAAGCTTCACAGATGGCTTGAACATTATTTTTCCAAGACTTTGGTAGTACACTGAGTAGTTTGTGAACTGCTTTTCCATTGAGAAATATCTCTTCAATTGAGTAGATATCATTAATGATAGATGTGAACCTGATATTCATCCCATGGATAATTTCTTCATCTTTCATCTTGGAAAATTCATACCGTCAATTTAACATGTTAATTTTTTATTTCTTAACATGATTGGTACCTTCATGGGTTGTCTACAGAGTGTCAAATCTGTTTGGCAGTGGTGCAGGATGAAATTTTATTGTACTCATCTGGGTTTATTTCACAAATTAGAATGTTGTTTGCTTTAGCATTGTTTTGAACAACAATTTTATCATTAGCATCTAACTCTAGTCTTTCATTAGGAATCAACATCTTCCCATCCTCATCAAGTTTGGTGGGAATAATTCTCTCATCAAGAACTATAGTCCACAGAACATAATTTTCTCCGATAATATGATCCATAATTTTGTTCTTCCACCATCCATAGTACTGCCCATTAAAGAGTGTTGTCCTGGTTTATGAAGCACCTTCATGAGATGTTGGTAGAGCATCCATATGATTTTTTTAAGGTGCTAGACTTTGATGAAAATACATGATCTAATACCAATTGAAATAAAACTATGCATTAATAGTTATTTCTAGGAACCTGGTTCCTAATGTCATATTAAAATAGTAAGTAAATAACTCTTGATTTTCCATGGAAAACTTCCTTGTTTAAAGGAATAAAAATCACAACCTACGATATGTAGGATTTCCAGCAACCTTCACTAATTTCAAAGAACGATTTCATAATACAACTCTATAACCTAAGGGACTAACTCTAGTACCTCAATACATCAGTTAACTCTAATTATTCTAACAACTGTCCAAGAAGATAAACACTCTTCTTGTTACAAATCTCATATGATCACACCTTTGACAATGCTAGGAATTATTACAACTCTATAATAATTCTATTAAAAAACTCAATATATACTAATAACCCTAGCCTTCAGCAACCCAAATATCACATAAACTAACTCACCAATTTACTCCAACTGATGAACTCAACAAAGACTAATAACTTTAGTCTTTAATTGATCAAACTTCAATATTCAATAGTACAGGCTCTAAACACATCGTAAACCAGGTTCCTATGTTGTTATGACGAAGTCCTATAGTTTTTCTCCAATGGTTATTGATCTCAAGATGATGAATTTCATGAATATGCAATAGGTGCGAATCTCAATGGTCTTCATGCTATATATATACTGGATATTTTTCATTTCCTAGTATATCAAGGACTAGGACTTTTACTTTGAATAGGACTTGGCCTCCGGTAATGAAATTTCTGATTTTCTTTCTTAAAAGAAGTTTCATCCTACAAGGAAACTTTGACTCATCTTTGGACTTTAATTGTACTCTTTATTTCTTTCCTACTTTACTACTTTATTTCTTTCTTCTTTGCTCCTTTTTTTGACTATTTATTTCCTTTTTGTTGCTCTTTTTTATTTCCGTAGTTTGTTAGTTTCCTTCTTTGCTGAAATCTTTCATATCTGTACAGGTTGTCCATAGACGTTTGGGGACCTGGTTCACTTGATAGAGTACAAATAAGACAACAAGTCACTTTATCAATCATCAAAACTACTTATATGTTTTCCTATTTCACTATAATTTCTTGTTATTTTAAAAAAATTATATTAAAATTTCATTGAATTACAATTTAAAATTTTAATTAATCAGAAAAATAGTTACCCCATACTCATCACAGGCATCGAAGAAATCATTCCATATTTTAATTAGTATACTATATTATCTTTAAAAATTCTCTCTCTCTCTCTCTCTCTCTCTCTCTCTCTCTATATATATATATATATATATATATATATATATATATGTGGATGACATCTTGATTTTAGCATAATGAATTCATTATCTGTAGTCCAATTAAAATAACTAGCCCAAAAGATTAGATCATTGATTTAATCCACATTTATAACGACATCGCTTCTCTCTCTAAAACTTCTATCTAGCAAGAGCTCTCAAGGAAGGGCATTTTAGTCATAAAACAAAAATGCCGGTGGATCCACCACCGGACGTCGGAAAATTTCGATCCAAAGATGAGATCGAATATTCCGTCAATACGAATCCAATGCAAGTTATTACAGCTTTTAATTCCAAGTATAGCTCCTCTAATCAACAAAACAATGAAGCGATCAATACTTGTGTCACTGCTGAGGAGCTAAAAAAATTTCAAAAAATCAACTATCTTCAAAGTCGTGGATTGATTCAACTAAAAGGAATTGGAGGAAATGAATCCTCATCAAAAGGACAACATACAGTCCAAATTTCACAAGAAAAAATTGATATCAGTGCGCACAATGAAGAGGCGCAATCTACAAGAACAGCCGTAGCACCTTCGCCGGTGCGCCTTTAAATTCGAACCAACTCCGGCGAGATTCGATCCATTGCACCATCTGGGGTTTGTTCGCAAACACCTGAAGCAGCTATAGGAACAAAGTTCACTGGAGAAATCATCTCCGGCGAAGATATTGTGGTCGTCGCCAGAGCTCCAGTAACATATTCTGTTCAAGATCAATGCCAAAATGTTCGAGAAGTCCTTGCGGACCACCCTAGCAACATGCGCCAGTTCGAATCATGCCATGGCGCGTTGAATTTCACTTCGACCTCTGAACATATTGGTGTCGCCGGAGCTCCGGCGAACCAAATGCCCCAAGCTCAATCCCAACAAGTTCGTGACAATGTAGAGATCATTCCTAACTATATACCAAGTCTCAAATCACTACCAATCAGCTCAAATGTGAAAAGTCGTCAAGACGACAATCATAGAGGAACTGCCGGAGCTCCGGCGATTCAAACGATGAGTGACCAATACCAAAACGTTCCCAAGGCTGTTGTGAAGACTTCTGAACAAACCAAAGACCCCAAATTATCTCCAATAAGTTCAAATCAAAAAAGTTGTCAAGACGCAATTGATGGAGATAGTTACAGTTACAGTGGTGTTCGAACTGAGGAACCTACATTGGTAGTCATTCCCACAATAATCAAATGACTTGCAATGACCAAATGCCAAAAAGCTTGAACCATCACCACAATAGTAGTTTAAGCACAGGAGCTCCAGGTAATGTTTCTCAATCTCTTGACTTCAATATGCAGGATCAGTTTGTTTGTTCTCCTAAGGACACTCAACTATATCCTAATCATCTTGAACTTCCTAATAGTGGGCAATGTTTAGAAAATAATTTGGTGCCTAATGCTGATACAAGGAAACTTGATATGGGGGTGCCTGGTAATACTATTCCCTCTATTTTGAGTATTGAAGATGATGTTGTGTTGAAAGCCAGTGATGTTCATGCAAATGAGCACCCTGGTACTGCTGGTGCTACTTCTATGCAAGGTACTGATACTATGGCTAAAAACAATCCTGAAAAAACTACCAAGGTTCATATCAATAATAATCCTCAGCAAAACAGTCTCCCACAAGTCAACAGACCTACCACCTATCAAAATAACTTCCCTAAGATTTCTAATAATTTTGATAGGCATACTCCTAACAATCAAGGTTCCAAAATTCTCAATAATCAAACTCATCATAATGACAATACCAACCAAAATGCTCAGATGACTCAGTTCCCTAGCAGAAAAGAACAGGTCCCTCAGCTAGCCCCTTATACTGTAACTCAAACCTTTGCTGCTAAATTGAGAATCAATCAAGCAAGAACTGAGACCCCTGTAGAATTATCTACACCTATATACACCACTAGACAAGGTCTTCCTGCACTGCTATATGACAACAATGATTTCATGGTCAAATTAGCTGAAAAATGTAAATTTACTCTAGTGGGTAAATTCACCAATACCATGCCCAAAATAGAGCTTATCAGGAGAAGCTTCATCCTCCAAACTCAACTTGTAGGAGGAGTTAAGATTGCTCATTTTAATGCAAGGCATGTGTACATTGACCTGGATAATGAAATGGACTACACCACAGTGTGGACCAAACAGAGAATGATAATTGAGGGACAAGGTATGAGAATACAGACCTGGACACCAACATTCAGGCCTGAGGAAGAGACTCCTATTGTGCCAATTTGGGTGGCCCTTCCTAAGCTCCCCTGGCATTGTTACACTAAGGAGTTTGTGACTACTTTGCTTGCTCCTGTTGGCAAAGTATTATTCATGGATGCAGCATCCATTCAGAAGACTAGAAGGAGCACTACCAAGGTGAGAGTTCAGGTTGATATCACTAAGGAGAGACCTCCTTATGTGTGGCTTGGCCATGATAAAATGGATCCCAACATAGGAAGATGGCAAACTCTCCAATATGAGAATGTCCCAGAATACTGTATGTACTGTAAACACCAGGGACATATGCAGCATACTTGTAATATTAAGAAGAGGGATGATGAACAAAAGAGAAGAAAGGATGAAGAAGCTGCTAAAAAGAGCAAGACCAGGGAGAACAGAAATGGAAATGACCAAGAGGACCCTCAAACTTCTGTTGTACAGAAAAGGAACCACACATTACCAACTGAAGTTCCAAACCAAACACAGACCATGAATGATAATACAAATGAGAATGTGTGGCAAGCAGGAACTGCAGCAGCCAAGTCTAAAGACCATGAACATCTACAAGCTGACGGGATTCAAGTCCAGAACAACTATTCAGCAGCTAATATACCACCTCAACCACAAAATGCCAATGCTAATAGGGAGGAAAATGGTTGGCAAATCCAAAAAAGAAAGCAAAATAAAGGACTCAATACTGTTCAGCAGAACCAGGGCATCAAAACCACAACAGCACAAGCCAAAGGTAAATATGTGCCAGTGCAACAGAACAACACAACCTCAGGTAAGTTTTCTAACCCTAAATCTATTTCCATTATCTCCAATACTTATACTGATCTTGTTCCACAAGATCAGCCCACTAACTCAAATGCAGGACCACAAAGTACTCAAAAAGGTAATGTTATCTCTGAAGTTCAGAGACAACCCCATAGAAATGATGCTACCACCTCCCAACATCCAAAGAATCAAGAAACTCATGGTAATGAGATCACCAGGCATGCTACTAATTCAATTATCAATATGGAAGCCAATGAAATCAATGCTACAAACCCAGGTATTGACTTAATGCTCCCACACCCCCATGGCTCCCCCACTACTTTATTGAATATTTTATCTGCTGATGCTGCTGAAGTAGTTGAAGGAGGTAAGGAAGGGGGAAGTCAGGAGATCCCTACTAACCTGCAGGAAGGGGGTACCAAAGGGAGGGAATCTAATTTGATTGACCATAGGCAAGACTATGAAACCCCTGCAACCACTCTTCAAGCTACTCCATTGCTCAGTCAACAAACAGATGTGCAACATACTATAGAGCAAAGTTTGCAAGTCAAGGTGCCAGATAAAGGGGATACTGAACAAAATCAGTGTGCAACACCTCATTCATTGAATAAAAAATCTACTCTATCACTAAGTAAAAAGAAAAGGGAGGCACTAAAAAAGAGAAAGACTATACAACCACAGCTTGAGACTCCGCCAAGAGTAAATTATATCCTGGCTGAAAACCAAGTAGGAATTCAGGTGCCTTCTATAGAGCATTGTGAACTTAATCAGAAAACCATATCAGATGATTCTGAAGAAGAGTACTCAGTTACTGATCATGCCATACCTCTGCAAATTCATGATGTATCCAATGAGAGGCAGATGCTGAGTAAAGAAGGCAGTTCAGAAGACTTATCTGATGAATATAGGATCACTCACTCTGAAGATGAGGAAGACCCTGACCAGTGGGAGGATGAACAACAAGAAAACCAACCGGAGGCATTCAGATCCACTATAATAGCCTCATTGCATAAGGAAAATCAACAAGAAAAAGAGAAGAATGTATCCAAAAGTAAGCAAGAAAGGAAGAGGAGTAAACAAAGCTTAATCAGCAACCTAGATAATGTTGCAGTCAAAAGCAACATCAACACAAGGTCTAAATCCCACAGGTTATTATGATCAGTACACTCTGTTGGAATGCAAGGATTATTGATACTCAAGGTGCCATAGACAGACTTCAAAGGTTGAAAGATTATCACAAGCTCTCTATGATTGCAGTGCTGGAACCTTTCTCCAACAAATCACAACTCCACTTCTACAGAATTTAGTTGGGAATGGATAATGCCATGTCCAACTCCAACAACAAAATATGGCTATTTTGGAACAAAGACTGTGTGTGCAATCTTGTGGATCAGGATGAACAGCAGCTTACCTGTAAGATTAGCCATGCAGCTTGGCCTAAACAATATCTCATTATCTTTATATATGCCAAATGCAAAGACTACATGAGAAGAGAACTATGGGACAAGATGCTTCAATTCTCTGATAGGGAAGAACCTTGGTGAACCATTGGAGACTTCAATGTAATTACTCATGTTAAAGAGAAGATGAGGGGCCAACCTTATAATATGAACAAGAGCTTTGAGTTCATTAGTATCATAGAAGCTTGTGGACTCACTGATCTTGGTTTTCATGGACAACAATTCACATGGTGCAACAAGAGAGATGCAGATGCCAGAATATGGAAGAGACTTGACAGGGCCATGGTCAATGATGCTTGGTTGGAGGTCATGCCTGTGAGCACTCTTAATCACCTGGCCTCTACAGGTTCTGATCACTGTCCTCTCCTGATGGAATGTACTGAAAGACAAAGTCATACTATCAAATATTTCAAGTTCTTACACTGTTGGGTTGAAAATGAAAACTTCCTTGATACTATAAGATCTTACTGGGAAAGACCTATGGATGGAAATCCAATGAGGACTTTCCATCAAAAACTAAAAAGACTCTCTAATACCCTTAGCCACTTGTCTAGAAATCAATATGGTGATATATTTGCTTCAGTCAAACAGTTTGAGGAATAGGTGATGCAAGCTGAAGAAAATATCATCAATGACAATTCTGAAGATAATAGAGCCAAGCTAAGTCAGATAAATGCCCAGTATATCAAATATTTGAAGATAGAGCAGTCCATTTTGAAACAAAAAACTCAATTGCACTGGTTCAAAGATGGAGATGCTAATACCAATTATTTTCATGCCATCATCAGAGGGAGAAGAAGAAGGTTGTTCATCCATCAAATCAGTGATGAACAAGGAAACTCTATCCAGGGTGATGACAATATTGCAAGTGCAGATTGTGCACACTTTGAGAGAATCTTTACTGCTAAGGAGAAACAAATCAATGAAGATGTGATTAAATGCATCCCAAAGATAGTTACTGATCAGCAGAATTAACTACTACAGTCCATACCTACAAAGGAGGAGCTAAAGGAGGTAGTATTTTCTATGAGTCCTACTTCAGCTGCAGGGCCAGATGGCATGAGTGGCAAGTTCTTTCAATCATGCTGGGATATCATTAGTGATGATCTGCTGAAGCTAGTGCAACACTTCTTCAATGGTCACTGTATTCCCAGGTACATATCTCATGCATGTTTGGTTCTACTTCCTAAAACTGAACACCCCAACAAACTGTCAGAGTACAGGCCCATCTCCCTCAGCAATTTCACTAGCAAGATCATATCCAAACTACTCTGTCTCAGACTTGCTCCTATTCTACCTCAGCTCATTTCAGACAATCAGTCAGGATTTGTTAAAGGTAGGAGCATATCAGAAAATATAATGCTGGCACAGGAAATTATTCACAACATTAACAAACCCAATATAGGGGACAATGTAGTGATCAAGTTGGATATGGCTAAGGCATATGACAGGGTCTCTTGGTCCTTCACTTGTATGGTCATAAGAAGGATGGGATTTGGAGAAGTCATTATTGATATGGTGTGGAGGATCATGTCCAACAACTGGTATTAAGTCATCATCAATGGGGCAAGACATGGATTTTTTCATTCCACAAGAGGTCTCAAGCAAGGAAACCCCTTGTCACCTGCCTTATTCATTATAGGAGCAGAAGTACTATCCAGGATGCTGAATAATCTTAACCAACACTACCTATATACTGGATTCCACATAGAAAGAAAAGGCCCCCAAGTGAACTACTTGAGCTTTGCAGATGATGTGATCATCTTCACAACTACCAACAACTTTTCCATGAGTCTTATTACCAAGACTTTGAAGGCTTATGAAACTACTTCAGGACAGCTAATCAACAAGGACAAGAGCCAGTTCATGCTTCCTCTTAATACCAATCCAGATATTATTGAAAGGATAGGTAGTATCACAAGCTTTAAGTGTACACATGGTCCCATTACTTACCTGGGCTGTCCACTCTACATTGGAAGGTAGAGAATCATTTACTATAAAAGTATGGTGTCCAAAGTTCTAAGCAAAATCAGAGGATGGCAGACTAAAGTGTTGAGCTATGGAGGCAGAGCAACATTGGTGAAATCAGTGCTGTAATCACTACCAATCTACTTGTTGTCTGCAATCAGACCTACTGCTACCACTATGAATCAGATCAGAGGCCTCATAGCTGACTTTTTCTGGGGGTGGGACAAGGAGAAGAAGAAATATCACTGGGCATCATGGGAGACCCTCAGCTATCCTATGGAGGAAGGGGGTATTGGTATGAAGAAAATACAAGATGTGTGCTTAGCTTTGTAATACAAATAATGGTGGACCTTCAGGTCTAAGAAGACTTTATGGGGAGAATTTCTGAAGGCTAAGTACTACCAGAGGGCTCATCTTGTGATAAAAAAAATGGGGCACAGGTCAGTCTATTATGTGGAAGCATATGATGGCTAATAAAATTGATATTGAGCCACATATACACTGGCACATCAACTCAGGTACAAGCAGTTTCTGGCGGGATGATTGGCTGGGTAGTGGCCCCCTAGCTTATCATAACAACCATCTACCTAGACTCAACAATACTAGAGTATCTGAATATATTGAGAATGGGGAGTGGAATGTGCAGAAAATTAGAAAATATGCCCCTCCTCAGCTGGTGCAGCAGATACTAGACACTGAGATAGACTATTACCCTAACACAGCTGATCAAGCCTGCTGGAAGTTGACTTCACATGGCAACTTCACTTCTAAATCAGCCTGGGAACTAGTTAGGAAGAAAAGAGCCAAGACCCTGACTGATGGGTGCACTTGGCACACTAACATTCCCTTCAAAGTGTCTTTTCTACTATAGAGAGCTCTGAGACAGAAACTCCCTACTAATGATAAACTTGTCCAATTTGGAGTAGTACCAGCAGCATGTTCTTGTTGTTACAGACCAGGATTGGACAATGTAGATCACATATTTACTTCAGGAAATTTTGCCGAGCATATTTGGCAACACTTCTCTAGCTCATAGGGGATAATACAAGGGACCTGCTCACTGAGAAGCATATTGATGAAGTGGTGGACTGCCAAGTCCAGTAATGAGGCTCAGAAGCTCATGTTGCAGGCCACTCCTATCTTTGTATGTTGGCATATATGGAAGAATAGATGTGCAAGTAAGTATGGAGGAAAGAAATCTAGTACTAATAGAGTTAAATTCTCCATAGTCAAGGACCTTTACATGCTGATACACACTGCTTTCCCCTACATTAAGTGGCCACAGAGCTGGAAGGAACTGGTTCCTATGATAGAACAGTGTCAACAAGACATGAGAGTGACCAAAGTTATGTGGATCAGACCTCCATCTTCCATTGTGAAATTGAATACTGATGGGAGTGCATTAGAAAACCCTGGGAAAATTGGAGCAGGGGGAATATTAAGAGACCACAATGGTAACTTAATATATGCCTTTGCAACTCCATTGGGAATGGGTACTAATAACCAGGCAGAGGTGCAGGCAGCAGCTATTGGCCTCAATTGGTGTCTCCAACATGGATATAATAGAGTGATATTGGAAGTTGACTCAGAACTATTAACTAAGTGGCTGAAACAAGACCTCAAACCACCCTGGAGCATTCACAGATATGTTACAAAGCTACAATCTTTGGTCCAACAATTGGAACTCTTTCAGTGCAAACATATCTTCAGAGAAGCAAACCATCCTGCAGATACCTTATCAAAATGCAGCCACAGGTTCAATGATACACAACACTTCTACAACCTCCAGCAGCTACCATAGGAAACAAAGGGCTACATCAAGATGGACAAGCTAGGAGTGGCAAGTTTCAGAAGGAAAACTCTGAAAAGAATCAAACTATCCTCTTGACTGATCTCATTCCCAATGTGTAATAGACTATTTACCTGTATTTTGTTTTACTTCTTCTTATTCCACCTAGTTATTTTCTATTGTAAGGGGAGAGTCTCCCTTGTTTATTGCTTTAGTAGAAATAATAACACAATGCTAGAAGTAAAAGATAGAGTGGGAGTGCCCTCTTGTGTGGAAGCCTTGTGCAGGTACTCTACACATCTGCACCCTCCAAGAACAAAAACTTCCACCTATCACAACACTCAAGAGCATACAGCAACAACAACCCAGACCAGCAACACAACATCACACACATGGATCCACACTCAACAGCCATCAAAAAGGAAGCTTAAGTTCCAATCCTGTTTACTATTGGGTGTCTCATTGTTCAGGTATCATGCAACTTTGAGCCATGTGGTGGTGTTGCAGTAGCTGAGCCTGGAATTCATGCAACACCTACCATCTACATATATACAACAACTCCACAACAGCACATGGAGAAACTACAGTACATCAACAGCAGGTGGAGGCTCATTCAACTCTTGGAGTTCCCTTCTTGTTGGTTTTAATTTTGCAGGAACAATGTTTAAGGACAAACAACCCACCATAGACCTGCATCAACTCAACAACATCAATTGCAAAAGCTCTATTACATCAGCAGAAGTGAATGCCACTAATCATCATCAGCAGCAACCTAACAGCAACAGCAGAAGCCAGAGGCAACCACCAACACTCAACAAATACATCATGCAACACCAAAAGAACTCCAAATTGGGCAAGATTACAGCAAATACACCTCCTGTAGAGCCCAAGAAGTTTCAACTCAAATGGATAAGTAGAGACGTTAGTCGAGTGACCTTGAAAAAGTTGGCCGACTTAAGTCTCATGATGGAGCAAGTCTCAATTTGGAACTTCCAACTTGTGGAAAAGGCCTCCAAAAGTTGCAGGACAATAGAAAATACAGTAATTGCAAAGCCCAAGAAGTTTCAACTCCAACGAACAATCGAAGACGTTAGTCGAGCGACCTTGAAAAAGTTAGCTGATTTAAGGTTTGTGCATGTTTGTTTTTGGTCTTGCTAGCTTGGTTCTATGCATTTGCAGAAAGCTGGAGGTACACTAAAGCATGTAACACTTGGAGACATGTTCACAAGCCACAACACACAATAACTCCAACAACATGCAGCATATAAGGAGAAACTACATGCCCACAATGGACATTCAGAACTACAGCACAGTTTTTGCTGTGCAGAAGTCTTGGAGGTAGTTTTCCTCTGGTTCTTTTACTTGTGCAGGTACAATACACAATTGAAATCTCCAAGAACAAGGTCTCCAGCATATAACAACTCACTAGAACATAAAGCAACACCAACACATACCTGCAACAGATGGGCTACAGCAGCAGCAACAGCAGTACTATATTTTTATTCCCTGTTGTGTGTCTCTTTGTGCAGGTACAACTGCTTCAACACCAGTAAGAACATGAGGAGCTACAGTCTCAACAATTGGTCCATCCACAGCAACTATACCTTAACCACATCAACTTGGGGATTTCCATTTCTGTTTGTGCCTATTAGTTTTTTGTTTGGTTGGCTTGGTTTTATGCATTTGCAGGTAGCTGGAGATACATTAAATCAAGTAACATTTGTAGATACAAGACACAATACACAACACCTCCAACAACATGCAGCACCCAAGGAGATTGCAGACTTGCAGGAATCAGCAGAATTACAACTCTTAATGGGGCTCTCTATTGCAGGATACCTCCTACAGTGCATGCAAGTAATAAAGAAACCAACTAGAGCTCCATTACAAACTGTCTTCTGCTGGCTACTACAATCACAGCAACACTAGAGTACAATAACCTGGAAGACCTCAAGATCATGCACACTGCTACTACAAGCTGCTACTTACTTGCTGAGATGCAATCTAGGGACACAAAATGCAGCCAAGCACTTGGACATCCCAGCTGCATCTCCAACATTGTGGATGCACTGCTTCAGCATTTGTGCCTCATTAGTTTTTGATTGCAGTTGGATCTCCAAGCAGCAGTTCAGCCACAGCTGCACCACTTACATCCGCTGCATACAGCAATTCAAGACCATATCATCCTCAACAACAACTCCAAAGATGCCGACTGATATAGCTCCAAAGCTGCTGACTGTTACACTTCTTTCCATTTTTCATCCTCCATAGCTGCTATAATCATGATCTTGAAGTTGATGCATCCTTCCATCTGGACTCACTTGGTACGACAAGACGAGAAAGGGCAAAGAGGAAAAGAGCTTCTTCACCCCATGCGAGATAGAAGGTTCATATACTTGTTCTTCTTCAATTTATCTATGTATAGTACGTAGCATAGTTGAATAGGACTAGTGTAGGTTACTTTCTTGTCTTCTCATGGAAGGGGAGAGTCTCCCTCATTTATGCTTTCTTAGTCAACTTGTATCGAGAGGAGTCCTCTCATAGGTTTACTGCTTTCTAGTTATAGATAGTTCTTTTTGCTACGGGGATGAGTTAGCCGACCTTAATAGGTTAGCCGACTTATGAACCAACATAGGATCGGAGGTAAGGTTTATGTCCCCCTCCTTGTATTTTTCTGTTTTATTTTTATGTTAAGGCTTGGGGGTGATGCTCAACCCCTGACTGTGCACGAGAGGTGGGAGCCTCGTGTAGGGTCTGTTCCCATAAAAAAAAATCCACATTTATTGGACTGAAAATATTAATCCAAGTATATTATCATATAATGTTTACTTAAACTAATATAATTTGAGTTTAATACAATAAGACTTTCTTATGAACTTAAATTCAATAAAACATTTGTATCCACGTATTTTAAGAGAAAATGATGTTTCTTGTCCTATTACAATTTAAATAGAAAAACATGATCCTTTTCAGATCTCTTAAGTATAAAAAATGAAAATCTCTTATAAAATAAAACTATTTTTTTTTGTAAAAGTGTAGAAAATTATTTCTCCTATATTAATTTGATAATTCACAATATCATTTCACCAAAGTGATTTGTATCCTAATTTAATGCAGACTAATTAAATAGTTAATAATAGAGTTCATACAGTTAATCCTAAGCTTACTAAATGAGTTGGGTTGAGCCAAAGTTGATTATCAATCAGATTGACCGCCCCTAGTAAATGGGGTTGGCCTATGCTGGGGATTGTGTCGCACCAATTATGCATGGTTCAAATTTCCAAACCCATGGCCTGGGATCGATAATGTCATGCCAATCAATACCCGTGTATCTAGACTAGTCCAGTGCAATATTTTATAAGATATATTTTGTTTAAGATTTTATATTATTTTAATTAAATTTTCAAAAAAAATTATTTTATTATAACCAACCCGGGCTCGGACACTGCAGCTCATCCCACACAGGCTATTTCAAATATACCCCTATACTATTGGAAATAGTTTAAATATACTTCTCGTTATAATTTTGGGCTAGATATATGTCACGACCCGATTTTTAAGGTCATGATGACACCTATTATAACCCACCAGTAGGTAATCCAACTCTTGAACCCAGAATGACAAGTAATGAGTCTGAGGGAAGACACTAAACAAGAATAGAAAATGCCAAAAATAAATAGAATAAATAAGTGGAAGTAAAATCAAAACCTGACCTCCTAGCCGCTTTAGCGGCACTCGCTTTAGCGACCAGGAGTCTCTTTAGCGATGACACCAGCCTTAACTGGTGCAAAAATGGACTTAGTATGTTCAAATCTTCGACGGGGTGCTCAAGATTCATTCAGAACCTCATGCGCGAAAACAAGATAAGCTACCCCACCAAATTCGACGTTTCAAAATCAATGGCGCAATAACAATTTCCATACGAGGTTGTCATGACTGAGAGTGGATCCCACACCCAAGGGCTATTTCAGAAAAATTCCACAATGATCCTTGGAATTAGACTAAAAGCCTTGGAAAGCGAACGAAGGGTCGCTATAGACCAAACTCGACATTCCGAAGCTAACTGCGCTATCAAAATTTTCATCCAAGTGCGTTCTTTAAGAATATTGATCAAAGTCAACCATGGATCAAATTTCAAAGGCAAAAATGTCAAATGGCCTCAAACTCGTATCGGTTGCCTCAGTACTCATGCCAACTATGGTGCTACCCTAATTTGGCCATTCCGAAGTTGATGGAACCATCAAAATTCCGTTCTGAAGCTATTTTCCTGAAGTTATAACTTAAGTCAACTTTTTAAGTTATAAAAGCTCCAAAACAGGGAAATAGGTCTAAAATCCAAATGAACGACCAAACGACCGAGCTATCGGCGCTAGCAAGTTATAAATGACTTGGGTCGCTATAGGAATGCTCTAAATGATGAAATAGAATCAATATTTGGAAAATGACCTGGAGGGTAATTACAATATCCACTACTAAAAGAACTTTCATCTGCGAAAGTAAAGACAAGAATATACCTGGAGGCTCAAATAAGCTAGGGAACAGCTCCGGCATCTCCTGTTTGGTTTCCCAGGTAGCCTCCTTGATCGAAAGGTGGCACCACTGGACCTTAACCATAAGGATGGACCTAGAATGAAGCTGGCGAATGTCTCTGGCTAGAATAGCAACCGACTTCTCAACAAAAGTCAGGCGATCATCCAACTCAACTGAATCATACCGGAGTACATGGGACTCATATGGAATGTGCCAACGCAGCATGGAAACATCAAAAATAGGGTGCATAGCTGAAAATACTGGAGGCAAAGCCTTCTCATAAGCAGCCTCTCTGACTCTCCTCAGAATCTCAAAAGGTCCAATATATTGGGGCTAAGCTTACCCCATCCGCCCAATCTTATTATGCCCTTCAAGGGTGACACTTGTAAGAATACCTAATCTCTAACCTCAAAGTGCAAGGGTCGACGCCTACGATCAGCATAAATCTGGTGCTTACTCTGAGCTGTCTTTATCCTATCCTGAATAATTCAGACCATGGCTCCGACATCCTAAAGTAAATCAGTACTGTATGGCCTAGGCTTTGAAGACTTAAACCAACCAACCGGAGTGCGACAATGCCTACCATATCCTCGAATAGGCCATCTGAATAATATAGTGCTAGATGTTGTTGTACAAAAACTCCGCCAAAGGAAAGTATTGCTCCCAATAACCCTCAAACTCTAATACACAAGCTCGCAGCATATCCTTCAAAACCTGAATGGTACACTCTGACTGCCATTGGTTTATGGATGAAATGCCTTTCTAAGATCAACCCAGGTGCCCAACTCTCTTTGAAAGACTCTCCAAAAATTGAAAGTAAACTGAGACCCTCTATCTGACATAATAGACATCAGTACCCCATGAATAAGTACCACTTCTTGAATATAGATCCGAGCTAGACACTCTGCAGTAAAACTAGACTGCGTCCCAGGAAGTTCGCTGACTTGGTAAATTGAATAACGATGAACCAAATACCATCATTACCTCAGAGAGTCTGAGTCAATCCCATCATGAAGTCTATAGTAATCCACTCTTATTTCTACTCGAGAATGGCTAGTCTCTAGAATACCCCACCAAGCCATTGATACTCGACCTTAACCTGCTGGCAACCCAAACAACAGGACACATACTTTTCTATATCCCTCTTCATACCATACCACCAGTAATGTTGCCTCAAATCCCGATATATCTTTATGGGCCATATGATGGATGAATAGAGTACCTAGAATCGTGGGCCTCATAAAGGATCAACTGAATAAAGTCTCCAACTCTAGGAATACAAACGTGACTATCAAACCATAGTACCCCATCTAAATCTATAGAATCCTGTCCACCCTCACGCCGCAATACCAACTCTCGAAGCTCTACCAATGCTCTATTCTCAAATTGTCTCCTAAGAGTTTTATCCAATAGAGATGACAGAGCTCTCACAAAATTCAAAATCGATCTAGAAATCTGGGATGTACAACCTGACTATCCTATTAGCCAAATATTGGATGTCCAAGTCTAGGGGTCGCTCCACAAAAGGTAAGTAAGCTAGACTACCCATACTCCCCGCCTTCTGGCTCAAGGCGTCCACTACTAAATCTGCCTTGTTCGGATAGTAGAGGATAGAGATTTCATAATCTGCTAATAGCTCAATCCAATGCCGCTGTCTAGAATTAATGTCCCTCTGACTCATAATGTACTATAGGCTACGGTGATTTGTATATATATCATAATGGACCCCGTATAAATAGTGCCTCCATATCTTGAGTGCGAAGGCTATTGCTGCCAACTCTAAGTCATGAGTGAGGTAGTTAGACTTGTTCTCTCTCAACTATCTGGAAGCATAAGTAATTACTCGGCCCCGCTGTATTAGAACATACCCAATACCTACACCAGAAGCATCACAATATACTGATAACCCCTTGCCCTCAATTGGAAAAGTCAGAACATGAGCGGTGGTAAGAAACTCCTTGAGCTTCTGAAAGCTCGACTCATAATCCTTGGACCTTATAAAGGGAATATCCTAATGGTCAAATGGGTCAATGGGGCTGTAATGGTGGAGAAATCCTCGATGAAATGCCTGTAATAGCCAACCAATCCGATAAAGCTCTGAATCTCTATAACAGATGTGCGCCTAGACCAACCACAAATAGTCGCAATCTTCATCGGATCTACCTACCCTCCTTGGACACCACATGTCCTAGAAATGCCACAGACTCCAACCAAAACTCGCACTTTGAGAATTTAGCATAAAGTTATTGATATCTCAAAATCTGGAGCATAACCCTCAAATGTTACGTATGATCCTCTTTACTCTGCGAGTATACTAGTATATCATCAATAAATACAATCACGAAGGAGTCAAGATAAGGCCTAAATACTCGAGTCATAAGGTCCATAAAAGCTGCAGGGGAATTAGTAAGCCTGAAAGACATCACAAGGAACTAGTAATGGCCATAACGAGTCCGAAAAGTAGTCTTAGAAATGTCGGCAGCTCTAATCCGCAACTGGTGGTAACCGGGCCTTAAGTCAATCTTAGAAAATATGGAAGCATCCTGAAGCTTGTCAAACAAATTATCAATATGAGGCATGGGATAACAATTTTTCACCATCACCTTATTCAGGTCCCTGTAATCAACATACATCTATATAGTCCTATGTTTCTTTTTAATAAATAGGATAGGTGCACCCCATGGAGATACACTCGAAGGAATAAATCCCTTACCTAGGAGATCCTCAAGCTGCACACTGAGCTCATTGAGCTCTACGGGGGACATACGGTGAGGTGGTATAGAAATAGGCTTAGTGCCTGGCTCTAAATTTGTAGTAAAGTTAATATTTCTCTCTGGGGTAGGCCAAGTAGGTCAGTAGGGAAGACATTAATAAACTCCCTAACCACAGGAACTGAATTGACAGAAGGGGCCTCACTGGACACATCACGGATATATACTAAGTATGCCAAACACCAGAACATAACTAGCTGTTAGGCTCGCATAAAGGATATGATCCTAGTCGGTGAACGACTATAAGCACCCTACCACAAGACCGAGGGAATGCCAGGCATGGATAATGTAACAATCTTGGCATAAAAGTCCAAAACTGCATGGTGAGGGGACAGCTAATACATGCCCAGAATAACATTGAAGTCTAGCATATCGAGTAAAATAAGATCTTCCCGGGTCTCATGCCCCTGAATAGTCACCATACCACATCTACAAACCTGATCCACTACTAAAGAATCCCCTACCAAGGTAGAAACATGCAACGACACCTCAAGAGACTCATAAACAATACCCAGATAGGGAGAAAAATATATAGACACATACGATTCCATGGAACCTAGGTCAAATAAAGCTGAAGCAGTCTACGAACATATAAAGATAGTACCTGTGATGATATCATCTGATGCTTCAACCTCTTCCCTTACTGGAGTAGCATAGAAATGGCCCTCTTGGCCTCCCTCATGACATCTGCCCTTCCACCTGACCTATCTCCTCAAAGACCTCCTCGAATACCCTACTGGCCATCGCCGCAGACATGACCACAATCTTTACCTTCTGGTAGAGGTGGTACTACTGCTAATGATCTAGCCCGACTGGGGTACTCCGTATCCCAGTGCACCAATAAGACACAATTAAAACAACCTGAAGCTGGGCAGCCTGTGATAACTCATCCATGATAGGAAGAAAGCAAACCCGATTCCTTCAAGCTCTGCCCTATGGGGAACCCCCCGAATAGGGCTGACTAACCTTAGATGCTAGCAGCGCGGCCTGAACAAGCTAGCTGGACTGACCTTATTGGTACCTATCTTGCTGGAACCGCTGGCGGGGCCTGTCATACCTATCATGGCCTCTAGAATAGGACCCACTATAGCTGCACTGATACTTGGGTCTCTTATTGTTGCCCTCTTGGACCTGGCAATGAATGATCTCTATGGTGCGGGCATGATCTACCATATCCAAAAAAGAGCAGCCCGTAGAGACCAAGTGCTTAGTCCCCAACCTCAGGTAGGGCTTTAATTGACGCATAAAACATCGTACTTGCTCCTCCTCAACGGGTAGAATCATAGTAGCATACAATGATAGCTGGTGAAATCTAGCCTCATACTCAGAGATCGACATTTGGCCCTATTCCAACTGAGTAAACTGATCCCAAAGTCAGTTCATGATGCTCCAGGGGATGCACTTGGCCAAGATGGCCTCTGAAAATTGAGCCCATATCAACTGTGGTGACCCAACTGGCCTGGTCTATAAATATGAATAGAACCACTACTTGGCTAACCCTCGAAACTTATGAGTAGTAAAGTCGACATCTCTAAATTCCACAAGTCCTAAGGAGTGGAGTTGCTCCTAACAGGTAGTCAAAAACTCCATGGCATCCTCACTGATGGCTTTAGAAACTATCGGGGTGACAACCTTTGAAAGACCCCCAACATCTTCTGCTCTTATAGTTAAATGACACCCTTTGGAAATGCGGGCAGGGGTGCAACAACTGGTGGAGGTGCCTGAACTACAGGTACTGGTGGTGCAGGTAGATCCCATAGTGCTGGCATGTCCTACATTAGAGATAGGGCCTGTGGTATAACCCTGATAGCCGTGAGGAGCTAGAAAATCACTGCTTATAGTGCTGGGGTCATAACTGGTGTGGTTGGAGGCTATGTTGCTGGTGGTAGCCCCTCTGGCTAAGGAGGAATAGAGTCTTTCTGGTGCTCCTCCATATGCTCAAGAGCTATATCTGGATCGAGAGTTGGTGATGCTGCCCTGCCTATGCCATGGGGCAGGCCTTTATGCCTGCCAGGCCCTGGTGGCTCATCACCACAGGTGGTACCGCGCATGCGAACCATTCCTGCAAAAGAGTGGAACAAGAGATCTCAGTAAACCAAATAAACACAAAATTGCACAAAATGATACAACATAAAGAATGCTCCTAATGACATCCTGTAGCCTTCCAAAGACAAGTTACATACACCTCTGCATCCATCCCTGAGACTCTACTAGACATTATCTCTGTATAGGTAAGACCAATGAACCTGGAACTATGATATCAACCTGTCATGATTTGATTTCTCAGGTCATGATGGCACCAACTACAACCTACTAGTAGGTAAGCCAACCCGTGAACTCAAAATGACAAATAATGGGTTTGAGGGAAGAAACTAAACAAGAATGGAAAATACCAAAAATAAACAGAATAAATAAGTAGAAGTAAAAAAAACCTGATCTATACAACTAAAGATCCCTTCCAGAACCTAGATGTCACAAATATAAAGCTACTATAAAATAAAATATGAGTAGAAGTCCCAAAAGTGGACTAAAAATATATACGTGAACTGGCTAGTCTAAATAGGTAAAAGATAGGTCATCCACACTGAAGGAGACAGATATGATCCTAAAACATCAACTGGTCTTCGAAGCTGACTATAACAGGCTTGATCTATCTGCGATGGTAGCTGGTGCTCGGTCCTGCATTATGAAAGTAGATGCAGAGTGTAATATGAGTTCCAAGATAACAGGTACCCAGTAGGCATTATAGGCCGACTGAGCAGAAAAGGCAATAACAGTATGAAAAGGAGTAATAAGTCTAAATAGGAATCATAAAATGCGTCTAAGTAGGGAAAGCACTACTTAAGGGTACTACAACTAACTACACCCAACTGGGACCCCATAAGCCCAGCTAGGACACTCATGCAGAGGTTAAATAAAAACCCAAATGAACCCCCATAAGCCTTCCAAGTACATAGAATAGCTACAACTACCAAGGCTAGGAACCAAGAATCTGAGATGCAAAAAACCGAAAAGCCATGTAATTTTTTGAACCAAGAATTTCCTAGAATTGATAAACTAAGAATGCTTTAAGGGTCGAGGCCGGGATTAGGACCTAGATGCTCGCCCAAATATTCAATGTGGCCAAGGTCGAGACTGGGTACCCATATGCTCGACATAACATATCGTACGATTGAGGCTGGGGCTAAGTACCGAAATGCTCTTTATATCATATCATTACAATCAAGGTCGTAGCTAGGTACTTGGATGCTCCTCGATGGAATTTTCGAACAGAGGCCAGGACTGAGTACCTGGATGCTCACAAATAATTTATTCCATTATGCCGAGTATTCGTCTTTTGAGCAGGACGCTAATAGTCATGAGAATATCCTTCTCGATGAATTAATCAATATACCGCCAAAGATTAAGCCGAAGCCAAAATAGAATGATCACAAAGTCTAATATCACCGACGCATCTCAAAAGTTGTAATCATGCCGAGCTATGGATAAGGGTGTTCATGAAAGCAAGGTTACCACCTAGCTAAGGCCAAGCTACTAGGAACTAGCCCACTACACCATTCTACAAGGATCTAAGCCATCGGAGCAACTAAGGCAAGTTTACAACCTATACTAAGGCCAAACTACTTAGCAATATCAAAAACGTAAACATTCAACTCCTTTTTTAATACTAACAAATATCAGAAAGGGTCACATGTTTTCAGTTACCCGAAAACCCAATAAAAGCCTAAAACATGGTTTCTAACACCTAAGATGTAAAAACAAGCTACCCGACCCAAATTCCAACAATATTAACATGTTTTCAAACATTCCAGGTCAATCTAAAGAAAGAAAAGTCGTAGACTACCTGTAGGCTGAACACGCGCGCTTCAAATCATTCTGTTGAAGCTTTTCCCTTCCGAACGGCCTTGGAATGCGACACTATCAAAAATAGAATCACAACGTTGTTACAGTCGTTTAGACAATAAATTTATAATTTTCAAAAATAGACCAATTTTGAGGTCTAAAATGGGAAATATGGGATCCGCGTCTTAAATTATGGAATTGACCCCAAAAATAGGTTCTAAACAGCATCCTAAGCTCAAGGACCGAATTACAACACAACTTGAGGTGGAAAACAATGTGAATCAATCATGTACAAAATTCTCATATTTTAACCTAAAGAGTTGAATATGAAACCATCTGTAACCCACATTTTACCAAAAAGAAACCCCCACATCCCAAACTAAGCATATACGATGTTCCTTGCGGAAAAACTCACAAGTTAGCCTCAAGAATCACTACAAATAGAGCTAAGACTATCAAGTTACAATCTTTCAAAATTCAACGCAATTCCATCTCTAAAATGAGTAAATGCAGCAGCTAGAATAGAAATTTACCTCACACGAAGCTCTTAAATAAGTTTACGAACTCCCCAATGGATGTTCGACGAAATTCCCTTAAATTTAGACCTTGGAATAACTTAAATCAATGATAGACTTCAAAAGTGAAATTCGGATGAGAAGTATCCTCAAGTGTCGCAAAAGCGGACACCTGATGGTCGCTTAAGAGACCTCCTCAAAGAGGTGGGCCTCGCTTTAGCAATGGTACCAGACTAAGCTGGTGAAAAAATGGACTTAGCATGTCCAAATCTCCGATGGAGTGCTCAAGATTCATTCAAAACCCCGTGCGTGCAAACAAGATATGCTACCCCACAAAATTTAACGTTCCAAACTCAATGGTGCAGTTGAAATTTCCATATGAGGTAGTTACACTAAAAGTGGATCCCACACCCAAGGGCTATTTTGAGCAAAATACTACAACGGGCCTCGGAATTAGACTAGAAGCCTTGGGAAGAGAATGAATGGTTGTTCTAGACCAAACATGACATTTTATAGCTAATCACATTGTTAGAGTTTTCATCTGAGCACGTTCTCCAAGAATGTGACCAAAGTCAACCATGAACCAAATTTCGAAGGCAAAAGCGCCAAATGGCCCCAAACTCATATTGGTTACTTCGGTACTCGTGCTGACCATGCTGCTAGCCTAATTTGGCCATATCAGAGCTGATGAAACCATCAAAATTCCGATATGAGGTTTTTTCCTAAAGTTATGATCAAAGTCAACTTTTCAAGTTATAAAAGCTTCAAAATAGGGAAACAGGTCTAAAACCCAAACGAACGACCAGAAGACAAAGATACCAACACCAGCAGGTCATAAATGACCTGGGATCTCTATAGAAATGCTCTAAACGACGAAACGAAAGTATTATTAGGAAAATGACCTGGAGGATCATTACAATATACCCCTCTTGTTATACTTTTGGTTCAAATATACCACTCTCATTATACTTTGGTACAAATTCGCCCTTAATTTTAATGGAAAAACACTTTAAAATTCAAAATTAAATAATTCATTCCCAATTTTAAATATCTAATTATTTAGGAATAAATAAAATTTCCAAATACTAATTTGAGTTTTGTTTTAAATCCAAGTTCCTATTTTGAAAACACTAGTACTATATTAAAGACCACCAACAGACGTATCTTAATAAGTCGGAGAAAATGCAATCTTCTATATGGATGACTTTTCCACTGAGCTAACATCTCTATTTCACGTATATAAACTCTTTCCATTCATTCAAAAAATACACATAGGAAGATGAGGAAAACTTTGTCAGAAAAAGTGTGTGTAAGTTTTCATTTTGTAAGAAAAAAAGACTCAAATTAGTATCTAGAAATTTCATGTATTAGTAGTTGAAATTATGCAATGCATTTTGTATTGTCATTTTTAAGAAAAAAACTCAAATTAGTACTTGGAAATTTTATTTATTGTTAGAATTCAAACTCAATTTGACAACTAACTTCATAGTCAAAGATGACAATTCAATTTGAATATGAAAACTATCCAACTTGGATCCAATTCGCATTCACATATGCTAGATTGTTCTTATCAACTTGAAGCCATCATCCTTGTCAAATTGAATACAACTTCATCATTGTTGTCAAGTTGAAAACAACTTCTAGTTTTGGCTATATTAGGCAAGCCATGATTCGAGAATCTTCCAAATAATGGTTTAACTTTCTTATAAATAGGCATGAATATGTAAGTTTTAGATATATAGAAATTGTAAGAAAGTGTGCAAGAGAAAGTGCATTAGAGAGAAAGAAATAGAGAGAAAAACTCAGATAAAAAAATAAAAAATAATAAAGTGCTGAAGCACTTATTGTGAGAAAATTCTGAGAATTTTATTTTTTGTATGTAATATTTTGCTTCTTGTATAGTACAAAATAGTATTTTGGTCCACCATGCTTCCAACAAGTGGTGTCAGATCTTTGGTTATACATGTCACAATGTCAAATATGTTCCAGTTTCAAATCCCAAAATTAACAAAATGAAATTATGGCAACTTAAGTATCTAGATGAATGTCCTACTTGGTGTAATTGATTGTTAGAATCTGGTTGAAATATGTTATGATGTACCAACAGATGAAGAAGCTGAGGTGGCTCTATCAAATAAAGAATAATGAGTGCTAAGAAAAAAATTGAGAAAGAGATAGCGAAGCGTTGAACGAAATTCATCAAAGTATTGACGAATCAACATTTAAAAAAATCTCTGGAGCAAAGACATCAAAGAAGACATGAGAGATTTTGCAAAAATCTCTTCAAGAAGCAGAATAGGCGAAAAAGGTATGTTTACAAACCCTTAGAGCTAAATTTGAGACATTGAAAATAAAAATGTCAGAAAGCATGGATGATTATGTCACCCGATTTAAATCGGTGGCAAACGAGATGAAAAGAAATGGAGAAGTTCTTGATGATGTTAGAATCAGAGAAAAGATTTTGCGGTCATTGGCATGCAAATTTAATTACGTGGTTGTTGACATCGAAGAATCAAAAAATCTTTCACAGATATCCTTTGATGAGCTTGTGGGTTTTGTTCAAGACCATGAGCAAAAGATGAAACAAAGTGATGATTTTAAAAGTCAGGATCAAGCTTTGTAAAGCAAGTTATCTTTAACTGAAGGCGGAATGAATAATAGCACAGGACAAAGTTCAAACAATCATGGAGGATATCGAGGTGGTCGTGGACAATGTGGATAAGGCAATCGACCATATGGTAGAGAAATATCAAGTGAAGACTTTCATGCAACAAGTCATGGATGAAGAGCTCAAGGCAGAAGACGAGGTAGAGGTAGATCTCAATAGGGATATAAATCTCAAGTATAATGCTATAATTATGATAAATATGGTCATTATAGCTATGAGTATAGATCAACTCCTTAACATAAAGAAAAAAGCCATGTAACAGCTATTGCAAATCAAAATAGAGAATCTTGCATATTCCTCACCTACAAGGGAGAAGAAAAATCCAAGAAAAATATTTGATATTTGGATAGTTGCGCCAACAATCATATATCTGGCCAAAAGGAGTTGTTTTCTGAACTGGATGAATTGTTAATGGTAAAGTAACATTTGGCGATGAATCACAAGTTTTTGTCAAAGAAAAAGACAAAATCAGAATTACTCAAAAAATGGGGAAAAGAAATTTATTCCTGATGTCTACTATGTACCAACTGTGAAAAGCAATATCATCAGCCTTGGCTAGTTTTCTGAAATAGAATACGAAGTGCAAATAAAAGATTGCTTATTGACCTTTAGAAATAAAAATAAAGAATTTGTTTTCAAGGTTAATATGATGCAAAATCGCCTATCCACTATTGATATCAAGTCAAGTGATGTGAAGTGCATGAAAATATCTATAAAAGATGACTCATGGCTTTGGCAGTTGAGATATGGACATCTTGAATTTTCTGATCTAAAGTTGTTAGCAAAAGAAAAGATGGTGAACGGTATGTCAGAAATAAATTTATCTGATCAACTGTGTGGAACCTGCCTCAAAGGAAAACAACATCGACAAAGTTTTGAAGTTGTAAGGTCTAGAAGAGCTATAAGACAACTCGAGATTGTTCACTCGGATTTAGTTGGTCCGTTTGACATACCATCACTTGGTGGAAATAAGTATTACCTAACTTTTATTGATGATTGCATTAGAAAATATTGAGTATATATTTTGAAAGAAAAATTAGAAACTCTTGAAAGATTCAAAGAGTTTAAAGTGATGATGGAAAAATAAAGTGGGTATTATCTGAAGATACTCAGGTCTTATAGAGGAGGTGAAAACACTGTAAAATTATTTGAATATTTCATTAAAGGTCATGGGATTATTAATCACTTGACAGTTAAATATACACCTCAATAAAATGGAGTCTTGGAAAGAAAAAATCATACCATTCTCAACATGGCAAGAAGTATGATGAAAGGTAAGCATTTACCAAGAAATTTTCGGGCTAAAGTTGTTCAATGTGCAGTTTATTTATTAAATTGTTGTCCAACAAAGAGTGTACAATTTATGACACCAAATAAAGCATGGAGTGGTCAAAAGCGTAAAATTAGGCATCTCAAGATATTTGGATGTATTGCATATACTCATGTTTCTGAATAGTTAAGAAAGAAGCTTGATGATAGAGGAGAAAAGTGCAACTTCATTGGATATGATAAAAGAAGAAAAGCTTACAGGTTTTATAATCCTCTCATGAAAAAGGTGATTATCTCAAGAGATGTTGAATTTGATGAAGGTGATTATTGTAAATAGAGTGAAGAAGAAAATAAAGTTGAAGGATTATCCTTCGTGATTAGGATGATGATTATTTTGTTGATAAAAATGAACAAGGTGACGAAAAAAGTCCACCACAAAGTCCTGTTGCAACAACTCTTTCAACATTTGCATCATCAAGCAGCAACAGCTCAAGTGAACCTCCAATGAAAATGCGTAGTCTCTGTGAGGTCTATGATGATACTGAACCCATAGAGACAACTCTTGACTATTCCTTATTTTGTTTAATGGTTGATTGTGATCCAATAACATATGAAGAGGCAACTGAAGATGTTAAATGGAAGAAGGCAATGGATGAAGAAATTACTGCCATCAAAAGAAATGACATATGAAAGCTAATAACTCTGCCAGAAGGACATAGTCCTATTGGAGTCAAATGGGTGTACAAGACAAAAACCAATAAAAAAGAAAAAATGGACAAGTACAAAGCAAGACTAGTTGCAAAAGGCTACAAACAAAAATATGGAGTAGACTATAGTGAAGTGTTTGCTCCGGTCACAAGGATTGATACCGTAAGGCTTCTCATAGCAATTGCAGCACAAAATCAATGGAAGATTTATCAAATGGATGTGGAGTCAGCATTTCTCAATGGCTACTTGGAAGAAGAAGTTTATATCGAGCAGCCGCCTCGATATATAAAGCATGTACATGAAGATAAAGTCTACCGTCTGAAGAAAGCTTTGTATGGATTAAAGAAAGCTCCGCGAGAATGGAATACCAGAATTGATGAATATTTTCAAAAGAATGGAATACCAGAATTGATGAATATTTTTAGAAGAATGGATTCGTGAAAAATTCAAACGAGCATGCATTATACACGGAGAAAAATAAGGTAGATGACATCATGATCATGTGTCTATATGTGGATGATATGATTTTCACCGAAAACAATCCAGGTAGGTTCAATGACTTTAAGAAAGCTCTGACTAAAGAATTTAAAATGACAGACATTGGTAAAATTTCATACTTTCTTAGAGTCGAAGTGAAACAAATGAGAAATGGCATATTTATGTCTCAAAAGAAATATGCAGAGCAAATTCTGAAAAAGTTCAGAATGCAAGATTATAAGCCTGTAGCCACGCCAGCAAAATCAGGCATGAAGTTAAGTGTTGACTCAACAAGCGAGCCAGTTAATCCAACTTTATTTAAAAACATAATTGGAAGTTTAAGGTATTTGACTATCTCGCAACTAGATATTATGTACGCAGTTGGACTGATTAGCAAATTTATGGAAAAGGAAAAACACGATCATTGGATTGCTGCAAAGAGAATTTTGAGATACATTAAAGGTACAGTGGATCATGGTCTCTTTTATACACACTTCAAAAATTTGAAGTTAGTTGGTTACTTAGACAATGATTATGAAAAACACTTGGATGATCAAAAAGCATGTCCGGATATTTATTTCATCTTGGATTAGCAACATTTTTATGGTCACCAAAGAAATAAGAAACTGTTGCTCTTTCAACATGTGAAGCAGAATATATAGCCGCGACATCATATATCTGTTAAGTAATTTGGTTGAAGAATATTTTGAAAGAATTGTCTTTTGCACAAAAAGATCCGATCACAATTTATGTCGATAACAAGTCTACTATATCACTTGCAAAGAATCCAGTGTCACAGTCGAAGCAAGCACAGTATCATTTTATCCGTGAACAAGTAAAAAATAAGAAAGTGAAGTTTGTCTATTGCAGCACTAAAGACCAGTTAGCAGATATATTTACGAAGCTATTAAAAGAGGAGACATTTCATATGCTCAAGAAAAAAACTCGAAATGCAAAATTGAGTTTGAGGGAAAGTGTTAGAATTCAAACTCAATTGGACAACTAACTTCATGGTCAAAGATGACAACTCAATTTGAATTTGAAAACTATCCAACTTGGATTCAACTTCTATTCACATATAGTGGCGGAACCAGAATTTTTAATAAGGGGTTCAAAATATGAAAAAGTAGACACACGAACTAGCCGAAGGGGGTTCAACATCTACTATTTATACATAAAAAATATTTTAACCATGTATAAATAGTATAATTTTTTGCCGAATGAGGTTCGGATGAATCCCTTGGACACATGCTGGGTCCGCCACTGTTCACATATGCTAGATTGTTCTTATCAACTTGAAGCCATCATCCTTGTCAAATTGAATACAACTTCATCATCCTTGTCAAGTTGAACACAACTTCTAATTTTGACAATATTAGACAAGCCATGATTCTAGGATCTTCCAAATGGTGGCTTAACTTTCTTATAAATATGCATGAATATGTAAGTTTTAAATATATGGAAATTGTAAGAAAGTGTGCAAGAAAAAATGCATTAAAGAGGAAGAAATAGAGAGCAAAGCTCTTATAAAAAAAATAAAGTGCCGAAACACTTAATGTGAGAAAGTTGTGAGAATTTTATTTTGTGTGTAATATTTTGCTACTTGTATAGTAAAAATATGATTTTGGTCCACTACGCTTCCAACATTTATTCCTAAAAATATTAGATATTTAAAATTGAGAATGAATTATTTAATTTTGATCTTTTTAAGTGTTATTTCGTTAAAATTAAAGGCGAATTTGTACCAAAATATAATGAGAGTGGTATATTTAAACTGAAAGTATAATAGGAGGGGTATATTTAGCTCAAAAATATAATGAGGATATATTTAAACTATTACTAATAGTACAAAAATATATTTGACCCTTCTCCATATTAAAACCCTTCTATACCCGGTCCAGTTGGAACCGGTCCCAGCTTGGTAAACAACCCAAACCTCGACCTAGCCTGGTTAATTGTTTTTAATCAGATCGGGCCAGTCCCTTAACCGATATAGTTAGTCCCATCTGTTTTGCATAATCTTATATTTTTAAATTTAAAGTTGCAGTATGTCAATTTTAAATAACAAAAAGTAGCTTCTCTATTTAGAGCTAAATACTTAAGTTTCTACCTTGTTTAGATGTGGTATATATTGATAATATATGTTGTTTGTTACTCGTACCCTGAAAATAAGGAAAAATAAAGTTAATGCTATATTTCAAAAGATTTCCAAGATTACCTAAATTTGTATTTTTGTAAATTCAATCAAATTCCATTTATTTCACATTTAAAAAAATTCCATTTATGGCTTTAGTTCACACTTTTACTTGATATAAAACCATTTTCTTTTTTGAAAAAAATTCTTTCTCCATATATATACTTCTAGCCACCATTAGTAATATTATTATTAAGAGAAATTAAATAGCATAATGGTGACCATGTTTTTGTTCTTTTTTGTTTCGTTGCTGATTTTTGTTACAACAGAAAGTCTCCTTGTTAATATCACTATACTTCAAAGTGCCGTTGCAGAAGGAGCTGGTGATTTTCTTCTTCTTTTCTCTTTTAATTCCTTTTGATTTTTCTTTCTTCTTTCTTCCCACCTTTTTTCTTTTTTTTGGCAGAAGAATGTTTCTCGATTTGTGTGTGAATTTGTACATAGGTTAAAAAAAAGACGTTTTAACGTTTTTTACTAACACTTTAGAATGTTTCTCTGTATATATATAGATAGAGAGTTGTAAACAAACACAAATAGTTCTATTTATTTATCTATCTATATGTATATGTTCGATTATTTGTTAATAATTCTCTTTTGTATGTCTATTTACATAGCTAGACACGCTCACACGCGTATATATTTATTTATATACTTGTTAATGTTGTTTTTATTATAGTTTGCTTGGATGGAACTCCACCAGCATACCATCTTGATAGAGGATCAGGTTCAGGAGTGAATAATTGGGTAATATCGCTTGAGGTTAGTTTTATTTTAAAACTCTATTTATTGCTATAGAAATTTTTTCAATAATAATGAAAAAACTTCAAATTTTCCAAAACCAAATCTCCATCGTTGAGATTTTTTTATTAATAAAATTGATTTATCAACAAATAACTTTAGATTTTAACATTTATTCTTGTGAATTTACTCTCTCTTAAAATAGCATATATAATTATTAATTAAATAAATTTGGATATTTAAGGGAGGTGGATGGTGCAAAAATGTTACTCTTTGTCTTCTGAGGAAGAATACTAGGTTGGGATCTAGTGCAAAAATGGATAATCCAGTTGCTTTCTCTGGGATGATGAGTAATGATGCCAAGTTTAATCCGGGTAATCTTCTAATTAAATTTTTAATTCATGTCACATTTATTGACAATTTCTATATATTATGCATATATACAACTTAGTTTGATCAGGATGAGTTACACGTTTGACTGGACCGTAAATAAAATTCCAAACGAAAACGGTTTTCCAATCAATTTCGAAGAATTCCCAGTTTCTCTTCGATGGAGCTCCAAGAGACTGGAAAATGGAAAATCTCGCTGCTATGCCGCTCTGCCAGTAAGGAGCGAAAGAACAAAGGAAGAAAGGCTTGCCTAGATCTCGTATTCCATCTGCCATAGACTCTTTCTTTCTTTTTACTACGCAAGCAAGAGTTGGGGCTTTCGATTAGAAAAAATATGGTGCGCGTTCATCTCTCTCGACCAGTTCAGGTGAGCGTTGCGTCTGCATCGTATGACATTTTCTTTTTAGTACAAGTCTGAGACTCTTTTAAGTATTGCAAAAGAAAGGGCCCGCTGATAGAGCTGGGCGGGGAGGCGATACTTGTTATCAGGTCAGAGAGAGGCCTGTCCGAGCCTCAACTCTGCTCCTTTCCTCAGTTCTTCTTAGTACCCTTTCATGAATGGAAAGAGGAAGTGGGAAGACCTCCCTACCTAACCGCAATTAGGCCAATTAGACTGAAGGGAAGGTGCGAGCAGAGAAGGAACTGGATCGGGGAGATGCCCTTGAAGATCACTTACCCAGCTCTGGAAGGACATGAGTGGAGAATTGTCATCGGATTTGACCCAACTGGACCTAGTCAGCCCGAAACGTTTTGCGGTTCTAGAGGACCCTGAACAAGAAGAGGCAAAGATGCCAGATCTGGACACTGCTGAACGATCAGATCCGATTGGATTTGGTCCTATCCGATCCAACCCCGGAACTTAGAACAGCCGGCTCTTATACATGCTACTACTATGGTAGCGGCGGGACCTCTTGACTCAAAGTCTTGAGCCACGTAAATCAACCCCAAAGCTAAAGGAGTCGGATAAACGCAGTAATTCGCGAAAGGGGAGTATTACATTCACTAGCTAAATATGCAAATAACAATACGCTCAATATAATTTCACAAAGTGGAGTATGAAAATAATAAAATGTACACAGATCTTATCACTATCAAATATTTATACGTTTTTTTAATAAATATTATACATTAATGTATTGCTTTAAAATGCATTACTTGAGCCGATATCTTTTCAAAATAATTGTTCAACCTTCACGAGATAGAGATAAAGTCAGTAAACAATTTATCTTCACCAGATCTGTAGAATTACTATTGTTATTGTATTATACATTAATTACAAAAATAATAGATTGTTGTGATATTATTTTGGTGGAATGATATAAGGGGTAACAATCTCTTCAATTAATACAACTAAGGTGGTTTTGATATTTGTAGAATTTTACAATTGGAACAGAGTTTCCGTCAGATACTGTGATGGAGGATCCTTTCTAGGAGATGTTGAAGCAGTTGATCCTGTAAGTCACATTTTGAATATATTCTTCAGAGCTCCTAATTTATTAATTAGTTGTAATTATAATATTTAGATATTTTTCTTTTCTGATTAAAGCTCCAAATTTGACAGGGTACTGGACTTCATTATAGAGGGGCAAGGATATTCAAAGCAATTATGGAGGAATTATTGGCCCAAGGAATGAATACATCTCAAAATGTATGATCAAATCACACTTTTTACTCTTATATATATCACACATTCTCCACGAAAAAAATGACTTTTATACCAAAATTACTTTAAACATCTCATGGCCACTATTATATTTTATTTTTTATGTTATCGATTTCACTTTTTTATGCGTACATAATTACCTAAAGCTATTTTTTAGACGATCTGATATATATAGTATATGAACTCTTTAAAATTGCTCGAGTATTAAATTTTGACTACATTTTTTACTACATTTAATTTGGCAACGTTACTATAGTGATTTATAGTTTATATTAAATAAAAATAATAACACAATGTTTCTCCACCGAACTATCGAAGCTTATAGTTGAGTGATAATAGTGAGATTCTAACAACATGTGTGGACTCAACGCCAATGGTCTCTCTTCTCCTCCTCACTTTCCTCTTATACATGGTGGAAAAAAACTAAAACATATTTTTTTTTATGATTTCCACTTTTTAACTCTTTATTTTTTAAGAGTTTGAATTTTTTTAATTTTTTTTTTAATGGTAGGCTATACTCTCTGGATGTTCAGCTGGAGGATTGGCGACAATTTTGCATTGTGACAACTTTAGAGCTTTATTATCAAAGAGTGCTAAAGTTAAATGTTTTTCAGATGCTGGTTATTTTGTTGACCTGTAAGTATTCTTCTTTTTCAATAAATTTCAATACTCATTAATTTTTTATTTTTGGTGATTAAATTATTTGCAATTTATGTTCAATAATAGTACCTTTTATCGATTTAATTCTTCATATCATTACTAGTTTAATGTGGGTATATTTTCAGGAAGGATATATCAGGGGAAACGTATATTGAACAGTACTTCAATGATGTTGTCACTCTACATGTATGCTTTTTCCTCCCACTTTTTCAATGTTCCTCTGTCCCAAAATAAGTGTCATATTAACAAAAATTACGTTTATTAAGAAATTAATGACTATAATTATAATTTACTAAATTATCCCTATTTAATAAATATCTATTGAAAATTGAACTCTACTATGGAGTATAATGGTATAGTTGAAAAACGTACTACTAATTTTTGTCTTAAATTTCTAAGATGACACTTGTTTTGCAATATTCAGTTTTTGCTAAGGTGATAATTATTTTGAGACGGAGAAAATATTATTTTGAAAAATGTATTCTCTTTCTTACATTTTATTTTACTTTTAATTTCAGGGCTCCGCCAAAAATTTGCCTCCATCATGTACTTCAAAGTTTAAACAAGGCTTGGTAAGTGCAATATAATATCAAGAACCATAAGGCTAGCTGAATTAGTTGAGCGGGGGATCTCCCAAATGGGAATTCTCAAGTTCGACACCTGGCATGCTTTTTCGATCGAGCTCGTCCAATGGGACTTGCCTAGTATGATTATCTTTCATGTGTTGTTTGCAGACTATTATACTGGAATAGTGATTATCTTATGTGCACTAGCATGATAGCGATTGGGAATTTTCTTGTCATTAGAAAAAATATAATATCAAGAATTAATTATCATTTATTAACATTATAGGGGTCTTGTTAACCAATTCCCCCATGGCAATAACAAATTTCACCAATAATTATTTTAAATTTTGGAATTAATTCCTCAAGGTAATTACATACATTACGAATTATCAAATAAATTAATGAAATTCCAAATCTAAATTTTTGTATTTAAATGTTTCAGTGCTTTTTTCCACAAAATGTGGCTCAACAAATCCAAACGCCACTTTTCATCATAAATGCATCTTATGATCATTGGCAGGTCAGTTTGTTAGATTTACTGAGATTTTTCAAATATGTTTCATAATATGATTTTCTTTTTCGTTTTATTTGATTTTGTCCTGAATTCTATTTCATATATTTACTTTAAATTAAGGTAAGAAACATTTTGGTCGCTCCTGGTACTGATCCTAATGGTGCCTGGACAAGCTGCAAAGCTAATATAAAAAATTGCACACCAGATCAGCTCAAAGTTCTTCAAGGTCAGTAATATTTTCAATTTTCTTGACTCATTATTTATTCTCCAATTATTTATTTTTCCGAGGCATTCCGGTGCACAAAGCATTTTGTAATAGTAGAGTTTGGTGAAGGGTCGTACCCCAAGGGGTGTGATATATAGAATCTATCCTAATGCAAGCACTAGTGACTGTTTTCATGGCTCGAACCCATGATCACTAGGTCACACAGAAACAACTTAACGTTTGAGTATATCAGATTTAGTTTTAAGTACTAATTTTGAACAATTATTTTAGGTTTCAGAGAGGATTTTTTAAAGGCATTGGAAGGGCTAGGGCCATCTTCAACAAGAGGATATTACATCAACTCTTGCTTTTCACATTGCCAATCTCAACAACAAGCCTATTGGTTTGGACCCAATTCACCTAGATTATCCAACAAGGTAAACATAATTAATTACTACACTTATTAAGCTCATTTTCCAAATTTTTATCTATATAATTTTGTTTAATAGTCGTCTTGGAATTAAAATGAGTATAAAAATTTCATTTGTTGAAAGACTGTAAATATTCAGTGACAAGGTATATAACTACTAAAGCGTAAACTGCTCATTTTTCATTGTTACAGACAATAGCTGAAGCAGTAGGAGATTGGTTTTTGGACAGAGATCAATTTCGAAAAATTGATTGCCCTTATCCATGTGACAAAACATGTGTTGAAGCCAATCACATAATTAGTTCACAAGATATATAACAATTATATGTCTTTTTCTTTGCCATTGATAGAGATGATTCTGATATAGGAAGAAGGATAACTTCTTTGAATTAATGGAATTGTATCAACATAGAAATGCGAAATTTATATATTGATTTGGAAAAATTCCAATTTCAAACATTGCATTTTCTTTAGTTATCCATCAAATTGCAAGTGTTTTCAATGTATTGATCTCCCAATTAATTGAATTTTTTGATAAAGATATGATAGAATATATGCGTCCACTATTCATCAGCGACTAGGTCTCTTATCAAAATAAAAAAGCGGAAAATTAAAGAACAGAAAGTAAAATCAAACACAAAATTTTACGTGAAAAACTCCTTGTTCAAGGGAGAAAAACCACGACCTATCCCATAGGATTTCACCTCAAACTTTACTAATCAAATAGCCAATATTTAGATTACAAATGCAATCTAGAAATTGAACTCGCAATCCCTTCTCCCCCACTGCAACAACCCTGTTACATGCATACTTAGACTTCAAGATATCTCCATAACCAACTCTAGCTATACTGACACAAATTTATATTAACTAAGAGTTGATCTAATTCCTTTATAGAATAGGAATATATCTACAATGATACGACCAAGAAACAAAGACTCTAAAAATAAATAAGAATTTGATAGCTCTATCAAGTCCTTATGTTCTTCGAGACTCAATTTCAGAGAAAAAAGCTTTTCAATATATTCCTCACTCAGATTCACAAAAGTCACCAAGAATTGTTGTGGAAGATGTATGTATGTATATATATATAAATGATAGACATAGTGCTAGAGTCATTTCTTTGGTTAGACAACTTTCCCTCTACAAAACGACTCGTCCGAGCACACCCCAGACCTGCAGACTTGGCAGAGTATGCAGTGTACTATTTGTCGGCTGTCTCTTTCAGTGCATCTGAGTTCTCACATGAGATCAAGTCCCTCTTATGTTCCCCTGGTTTTCCAAATTATCAAAACCATATAACATCATTTTCCCCTTTTTGATGATTACAAACCACTATGCAATATTCTCCTTCCAAATTATTTTCTCTATCAAAGTATTCCCCCAGCAAAGTTCCCCCTTACACTTTGTAATCAATTCCATATTAATCTGAGAACACCCTGTAGCCCACAATACATTTCCCCTTTTGACATCATAAAAAAGTAATAGTAGTAAATTATGATCAATGCACGCAAGGTTCAAATCAACAATTCATTTCAATAAGTTGAATAAGATACCAAAACATTACACAAAAACCATAAAATAAAAACCACCGTGACATGACAAAAAGTTGATAGAACAGGAACATGATGTTGAAGCAACTTGTCCTTGAGACCGAAGGCCTGTGTATCAAGACTTGTATTTTGTTCCTTAAGATCCTGAAGTTCAGTGGAACCTGGCTCCTCTGATTGTGACTTGGCCAACTGTGCCTTGAGTCTAGCAATTTCAACATCTTTGGCACTTAATAGGCTATCATTTCCTCCAATTCATGCTTCAACTGTGTCTGTTCAATCAAGAGTTCAAACTTTTGCTAACCTGCCCAATCTTTTCATTTACACACTCACATTCCACTAAAGTATTCATAGAAAATGATTGCTTTACAGTTCCTCTAACACCTGCACCTAGAGGAACATCAAAATGATTGAATACTCAAGTGAGAAAATAACCATACCCCATACCATAATTTCTATCCTTAACTATGATATTCTGTGCATATGCTCTAGAATGAGGGTTGGCAAGTTTATGACATCATATTTACTAAGGGCTTCCATAACAAATAGATCAGCACCAGATGCCACTATTCTCTTCTCAGATCTAGGAAAAATTACCTTGTTCACGAATTCGAAATACAATTGTTATCTCCCTTTGAGAAACTTCTTAGGAATACCGATTGTGTTCAACTTTTGGAGTTTCCCACACTAATGAAAAAACCCTTTTAATCAGCCCATTCGACTTATAGACCTTATCCCCTATGTTGGAATGTTCAGTACCTCACGAATTACACCCTCATCCAAGAGAATTTCCTAATTTCCTATCTTGGAGTAAAGACTCTATCATCCTAAAAAAATTATTGTAATGAAACTCCCTACCCTGTGCGTCATGCAATACTGGAGTGTAATCAACAAACTAGTGATTCTAACCGTAAATCTCCACAACATCAACCAAATCACACATTCCAGGCTTGGTTAGGATGTCAGAATCAAACACTCTACCATTTAACACCTTTTGAGTCTGTAGAATGTTGACTCTCTCCTCCTGTGTTAACTCCTTCTCAACTTTCATCTTCTTACTGTGTGAACCTGGTCCCTTGTTTGACTCAAGCTCAGATATTGTAAATAGTTCATCAGTGTCCGGTGAGGGTTCTCTCTTTCTTTTTGATGTTTCCTTTTCTTTTTCCTTTGCTTTCTCCTTTCCTTTTGTGCTAACTGTCTACCTGCTAGAAAATTTCTTTGTTTGAACTTTGAGGATTGTTTTCCTTTCTGCAGAGCCTTTCCATTATTTCTCTTTGCAGCCTCCACACCTTTATTAGACTCATTTTCACTGTCACTTTTTCCTTTGGAGATATTAGGGATCAAATCCTCTTCAACTTTGGCTTTTCTCCTTCAATCTCATACTGAATCCTGTCAATTGAATCTTTCAGTTGTTATTACTTTGTTTTCTTTCATTGCATCATTCATAAGCTTTTTTGTAGAATTACTGGTGGTAGGGTGAGTTTTTGACCTAACTCCCTATGTTTCCATGAATTTCTCCTTTCCCTTACTAGAAATAGGGACCATTATTCTTTCGACTCCCCAAGATAAAGGACAATTGTACTCACTATCATCATCAAATGCATTGTAGGGGTAGAGCAGTTCCAGTTTTTTTTTCAAGTTTAGGAGGCAGTGCTTCAGAGAGAAGAATATGAGTATCCGTTTTTTCTTCTGAAAAAGTAGGAACTACCTTGTCCTTCATTGTAGTGAGACTCTCTATGTCAAGACTTTCAACCACTAAATATTCACTCATGGACAAGATATTTGACTCAGTTTCTTTACTCTCAGGAAGGTCCCCTTTAAAATGCTACTCTGAGATGGCTATAGAAAGCAGACCTGGTTGGGATAGATATAGTTCATGCTCAAAGGGATATTTAAACAAAAAAATTCTTAAGAGACGAGTTTTGTGGCTCATTCAGATCTAGAGTGTGAGAACATAAAGGAGACGCTGGTTCATTGACTGAAGGAAAAACATCAGTGACTGGAGTTATAGTTTCTTCAATGGCAGGAATGGTTGAAATAAGAGTTGAAGAAGATGGATTATCTAGAACAACGGAAAATGCAGAGGGGTTAATTTCTTGGAGAGATTCTAGCATGTCTTTTGTTTGAGATATGCTTGAGATTTGAGTGAAAATTTGAGAGATGAAGTTTGAGAGAAAAAGATTCTTCGAAAGGAATAGGGTTTTGAATTTTTTGAAAAAGAATAATCGAAGGTGATATATAAGTAAAGGAAGAGGCATGTCAAGTCCCTTTGAAAAATCACGACATTTGGATTTTGAATGATGGGACAATGGTTCTTATAAACAGTTAAAATGCAATGTAAAGAATACTAACCTTTGATATAGGGTTAGGTTCTTCTCTTCAAGTTGAGATGATTTCTCTTGCTTCTCCCATTCTCCTTTTATTCAAGCTCATTAATTATTTGTGTATACCTGCACAGTTATAAGACTGACTTTCATAAAATAATGCAATACAAATACCAAAGATACCTGCCTCTTAATCATAGTCAAAGAGGGTTGTGAGCTTCACATGAAATCAGCTTAGTTTAGCTTCAGCTTTCCCAACTTCAGCCTTATGTTCTCAAATTGATCCCTACTCAGAGACTTGGTAAATATATCAACAGTTGGATCTTTAGTTTTGCAGAATTGTATAACAATGTTTCCCTTTTCAACATTATCTGTCACAAAGTGATGCCTGACATCAATATGTTTAGTCCTCTTATGTTGAACTAGATTATTTGCCATGTTTAATGCACTAGTATTGTCACACAGAAGAGGAATTATATGAGTGACAACTCAAAAATTCTTTGGTTGTTGTTTAAAAAACAATAATTGTGTACCACATGATGCTGCTGCCACATACTCAGCTTCAACAGTTGAAAGAGCGACCAAATTCTGCATTTTAGTATCCCAAGAGATGAGATATGTTCCTAAGAAGTAAGCTATCCTAGAGGTACTCTTTCTGTCAACCTGGATTTTGATGGCCGGTAGATGCTTTCTGCTCTCCTTATTAGTGCCAGACCAGGCTCCGATCAAGGCTTATAAAAGCATCAAACTCATTCTAAAAGAACCCAACATAATTTGCATCCGCATATCCCACCAAGTCAAAAGAATCACCTAATGAATAGAATAGGACCAGGTCCCTGTCTTCTTCAAATATCTCTGAATTCTTTTGGCAGCTTTCAAGTATGATTCCTTTGGATAAGCTTGAAATCTTGCACACATACCAACACTAAAAACAATATCAAGTATGCTAGCAGTCGAATACAACAGTGAGCCAATGATACCTCTATACATAGTTTCATTTATAGTAGGATCATGCCTATCTACATCCAGTTCCTGAGTTTTTCCCTGTGTCAATTGGCTTTGCATCCATCCTATGAAACTTCTTGAGCAGCTCCTTGATGTATTTTTCTTGACAGATAAAAGAACTATTTTAAGTATACTTTATTTGCAATCCTAAGAAGAAACTCAATTCTCCCATCATACTCATTACAAATTCACTTCCCATCAAGATAGCAAACTTTTCACATAAGAATTTAGAGGTTGCTCCAAAGATTATGTCATCAACATATACCTAAATATTGAGGAGTTCCTTACCTTTTGACTTCAAAAGGAGAGTATTATCAAACTTTCCTCGTTTGAACCTATTCTATAGAAGAAACTTTAACAATCTTTCATACCAAGCTCTAGGAACCTATTTCAGTCCATACAGAGCTTTGTCTAATTTGAGAACATGATTTGGATGATTAATATCCTCAAATCCAGGGGGTTGTTTTACATAAACTTCTTCTTTCAGGTAGACATTGATAAATGCACTCTTTACATCCATTTGAAATAATTTGAACTTCGTGAAAGCAACAAAGGCATTGAGAATTTTGATAGCTTCCATTCTTTCCACATGGGCAAAGGTTTCATTATAGTCTATGCACGTTTCTTGGTTGTAACCTTGCACCACCAGTCTTAAATTATTCCTCGTAATAGAACCATGTTCATTTAATTTTTTCCTGAACAACCACCTAGTCCCTATTATAGTTTTTTCAGAAGGTCTAGGGACCAAGTTCCCTACTTTAATCCATTGAAACTTATGCAAGTCTTCTTATATGGACATCACCTAATCATCATCCTTTAAGTCTTCCTTGATATTTTTGGGATCAATACTGGAAATGAAAGTGGAGAATGAAACTAGATTTTTAGCCTTGGATCTAGTTTGCATTCCATAATTTAAAGGAGAGATGAGATTGTCAAGTGGATGAGAAGTTTTGTATTTCCACCCTGATCTTAATTTTGAAGGTTGAGGTTGTTGATCTACTTCTTCATCTTTGTTCTCAGAACTTCTATTCTTAGGTGGAACAACATCCTCTGGTGCAGAGTTGTCGAATAGACCATGTCCCTCTTCAGTTTCGACATCTTCATTAACTTCTTCTAATAGTTCTGGTTCAACAACATCTGGACCTGGAGTCATTTCTGTTTGTATTATTTTATTTAGACTATCTCTCTGAATTTGTAGTAACTCTTCAAGTTCATCATCATCTCTGTTCTTTAGATCCTTGATATCACCATTCTTATTAAAAATCACATGGACACTTTCTTCAATGCACATAGTCTTCTTATTGTAAACTCTATAAGCTTTTTTTGAGGAAGAGTATCCCAAAGACACTCCTTCATCACTTTTAGGATCAAACCTTTCAAGATCATCCTTTTCATTGTTTAAAACAAAGCATTTGCATCCTAAGGCTCTTAAATAACTCAAGTTGGGCTTCCTAGTGTTGAGAAGATCAAAATAAGTTTCTTTCGGAGTGGACCTGATCAAGCATCTATCAGTCATATAACAAGATGTGCTAACAGATTTAGCCTAGAAGTTCTTTCAAATATTTGAATCAATACGCATAGTTTTGGCAATATCAACTAGTGTTCTATTCTTCCTTTCAATAAAGCCATTTTGCTGAGGTGTTCTTAGCACTGAAATGTTATGATGAATCCCATTTTTAGCACATGAATTATCAAGCTTGGCATTTTTAAATTCTGTCCTATGATCAGACCAGATCCCTACAATTTTGCAGCTTAGCTTCGTCTGAATCATTTTGGCAAATATCATTAGTACTTCATATATTTCACCTTTGGACCTTAAGAACATGATCCAAGTACATCTAGAATAATCATCCACAATTACCATTATATATTTCTTTCCGCCTCTACTTTGAATCTTTATAGGACCACATAGATCTATGTGAATCAATTCAAGAGGTCTTGTTGTACTCACCTACTTCTTTTATTTGAAAGATGATCTAGTTTGCTTTCCTTTGAAACAAACATCACACACATTGTTATCTCAGAACTTCACTTTTGAAAATCCACAGACCAGGTCCTTGGATACAAGCTTGTTCAATAGAGAAGTATTTACATGACCTAGTCTTCTGTGCCACAAATTTGCCTTCTCACATTGAGCATTGAGACAAGTGAGATCATCCCGTTGGGCAGTGTCTAGGTCAGCAATATACATATTCTTGCATATTTTAGCAGTTAGAATTACCTCTTTTGAAGTTAGATTTGTCACAATGCATATTTCTGACATAAATCTAACTTCATTCCCTTTTTCACAAATTTGTGAGACACTAAGAAGGATATACTTCAAACCATTCAAATAATATACATTCTCAATGGAGAGCCTAAGAGATTTTCCAATTCTCCCTACTCTAGAGTGTATCCTTTTTTTCCATTTCCAAATGAGACACCTCCACCTTGAAGTGCCTTGAGTGAGAGGATGTTTTCAATCTTTTCAGTCATATGCTTTAAGCGTCCACTATTCATAAACCAACATTGACTGCTACTTCCTCCACTTCCCTACAACATAGATTAGTTGTTAGATTTGGGAACCCATTTCAATCTAAGTCCCTAATAATCAGATAAAGGCATGATAAGAGAATTTCTTGTCCATTATGGTAATTCAACTTTTCTCATACTGTGGAAGGATCCAAAACTAGGATCAAGTCCCTTGTTTGTTCTAACTTTATGTTTAGAATAGTTTGAGAAATTTTCTTCAGTTCTTTTCCAAGCTGGACAGTCCTTCTTTATATGACCATTATGACCACAATGAATGCACCAGAGATTATCAGACACCGACACATACTTGTTGTGAGGGTTATAAAGAGGACTGATTTTCAAACTTCCTAGACCCCTTCCACCATTGTGACCCTGACTAGTGAGATTTTCAAGTAATTTTAAGGAGGTGGTCCATTTTAGTGACTTGTTTAGCACTTTTTTTACTTGGACCATGTCCTGTTCTAGCTACTCATTTCTTTCTAGTGCTATAGTTATCTTCATTTCAATAATATTCAATCTACCTTTAAGCTCAAGTTGTAAGCTACTAGATTCACCCTTTCCATTAGAACAACTTTTATTCAACTTCTTAAAGAGCATGTTTAAGTTCTATATTATCAGCTATTAGAACCAACATTTGTTCTTACATTTCAAATATTTGAGAAACCAAAGACACTTTTTCATATAGAAAAATATCTAAGAGGTTATTCATCAGATGTTTTTCAGTTTTTAACTCGGTAATTGAGTCAATTAGATCACCAGCTAGACTTCTCAACCTTTAACAGAATAAACATGCAAGTTTTGTTTAAAGTCAGAAAGGGTTACCTCTTCTTCAACTTCTTCTTTAGGTTTTTCATCATCAGATTTTTCCATGAAGGCAAACATTGAATCAAACACTTCATCGTCATCCTTAAATACAAGCATGGAAACATATTTAGGATGTTCAGAATCCTCAGAATCACTTGAGGTTTTTTCCCAAACAACAAGAGCTTTTTTCACCACATAATCTGCAAAAGGTTTTCTTCCCTTTTTTCTAAGACTTGGTCCATTCTTTTGTCTTTGTATCCTCAAGATTTCACATAGTCCTTGCATTCCATCTTATGATTAGGGTAATGTTTGATGAAATACCCTGGTTTACCATACTTGTGACACATATTTGTGGCATTGGCAGCTCAACCGGTGTTATCCTTTTTCATGAAACCTCCATGTTTTCTCATAATTTTCTGAAATCTCCAGTTAGTTAAGCCATATCTTCCTCTTATTCAGGGGTTTCCTTTTGATTCACTTTTAGAGCAAGCGACTTGTCCTTCTTGACTTCCTTCTTTGACTAGTCTTGACTTCTATTAATCTCATGTGCCTGAAGATTTCCAATGAGAGCATCCAGGGGTAGAACCTTCAGGTCCTTAGCTTCAATGATCTAATCAACCTTGCTTACCCAAGACTTGGGAAAAACCCTTAGAATCTTTTTGATCTATTATCTAGTCTTGATAGGTTCACCCATGGCTTTGAGTTTGTTAGTGATAGGTGAAAATCTCATATTCATGTCATAGATTGATTATCCTACCTTTATAGTGATGGTTTCATACTAGGAATTGAACATGTCCATCTTTGATTCCTTCACCTGGTTTGTTCCTTTATTAGCAATTCTTATGCAGTCCTAGATTTTCTTAGCAGATTTACACGCAGAGATTTTATTATTTTCCTCAGCTCCTATACCACAGAACAGTAGTTTCTTTGCTTTGTATCTCTTTTTAATCTTCTTCCTCTCGGCTTTAGTGTATTGTTGTTTGGTCTTTGGAATGATCCTTGTGATATCCCCTCCTTTCACCTCAGTAGTATGAATGAATGGATCATCCAGTACCACATCCCATCGTTCACTATCCTCAGCCATTAGGTAGTCATGCATTCATGTCTTCCAACAACTATAGAACTTTCCATTGAAATGAGGTGGCATAATTTATGATTGTCCATCCTCCAGATTTAATGGAGCATCCATTCTTCCACGGGATTCTCTCTTGATATTAGCCGAAATAGAGGGTCCAATTTCGGATATGAATTGATAGAATTTATGGGTCCACTATTCTTCAGGGATTAGGTCCCTTATCAGAATAAGAAAGTAGAAAAGTAAAGAAGAGAAAGTAAAATCAAACAAACGATTTTACATGGAAAACTCATTGCTCAAAAGAGAAAAAACATGACCAGTCCCATATGATTTCACCTCAAACTTCACTAATCAAAGATCTAAGATTTAGATTACAAACTCTTGCAATCTAGGAATGGAACTCACAATTCCTTTTCACTTACTGCAACAACCCTGTTACAAGCATATTCAGAGCAATAGCTCTATTGCCCACTAAACCAATAAAACTTAGTTGACTAAAACTTTAAGAAGTCTCCATAACTAGCTCTAGCTATATTGACATAAATTGATATTAACTACAAGTTCATCTAATTTGTACAAGACTCTAAAAATAAATATCAACTTGATAGCTCTATCTGGTCCTTATGTTTTTTGAGACTTAATTTTAGAGAAACAAGCTTTTCAATATATTCCTCACTTAGATTCATAAAAGCCATAGAAAATTGTTGTGGAAGATGTATATATATATATATATATATATTAGACATAGTTCTGGAGGCATTTCATTAGTTAGGCAATTGTCCCTCTTCAAACCTAGCACAGGTCCTTCACATGTTCCCCTGGTTTTTCAAATAATCAAAACCATATAAGATCAATATAGTTTTTCTTATCCGTATCTAATCAACTATTATCATTAAAAGTTTCTAACCAATATTTTCTCAGAGGTTGATCATCATTTTCACGTATAAGATTTCCGAAAATAATTTTAAGTTGACGTAAAATAATAAATGGATTCCCAATCAATAATTTATAATTATTTTGTGGGTTTCTAAATATAAGTATAAGGTATAAACAAAAGTCAATGTCCTCCAGTGAATACGTACTTTAATGGCTACATCGACGCCAAATTTCTTAACAAACTCCTTTCATTCCTATATGATATTTTTTTTACTAGACAAGAAATTTAAAATTGAAAGCAAGACAAAAATGAAGAAAAAAAGTAGTAAAAAAATTGAAACAAGGGATGATTTAATTTCTAGCGTACAAGCTTTCTTTTTCATTGTATTGTTAGGTCTTGTCAACGTTAAGGTTCTTCGTATCTTGATCCTCAACCCTCATCTTACATACATCTACTTTTTTTTAATTGTTCCTTGGCTAAACTCTATTGAGAAATACTTATTTACACCTAATACTAATATTAAAATATATTTATTTATTATATTTAAATAATTTTTATGAAATGAATATAAAATTATTATAATTAAATGATAAAAATATATGTACAAACTCATATCATGATTTTATTGATTTGATATACGTATCAAATGTGGAAGTCCACCAAAAGTAATTTCTTTTGTTAAAAAGCAAAAATAAAACAAGCCTCGTGCTCGTCCAATTTCACGAGTTGTTTAGGCCTCGAGAGTTTTCAATAAGATTATGACGTCTGAATATGAATAACACATCTAATCTTAATATGTGCATTAAGATCTTGGTGTCTAAATTGGAATACGAATATTAAAATATTGTCTCTAGATTTGAATGATGAATAACTAAGATTGCTTATTTTCAATATCTGAATGTACATATGAAACTAAATATTAGGTGAACAAAATATTATAAAAATCTTCTTTCAGCAAAATAATAATATTTTTTGATGAAAAATCAATAGTTTGAGTATTTATATTTGATAAAAATATTGAACTATCTGAAATAAAAATAAATATTATACATCCATATAAAAAAGTATTGTAACAAAGCAGTATGACATCTTTTAACATCATTTATTTTCCACATAAGCAACACATCACCAACTAAATCTTAAATAAAAGAAAAAAATCAACACTCATTCACCCAAAAGCACTAGCTTTATCTGCAACAGTCATTGCTTGAGCGGAAGCATTGTATGTAACAACAATCCAAACAATATCTTAAAATTTATAAAAGGGATTCTGGGAGTTCTTACCGTAATGGAGAAATCATTGGTTGAATTCATAGAAACAACTACCTTTCAATGAAAGTTGATGAAGTTTGTGCTTTATTATGAATTTCATTCAGATATATGACAATTATAATAAATTACAGTTGAAAATAAAATGATAAAAATAAATTAAAAATATATTAAGGCCGAGATGCATCTCTCTCTCTCTCTTTAAGGAGATTCAAGCCCTCTGCAAACTAATATACACCTATCAAGAAATATATATCTTGACTTGTTCCCTTCAAGATACAACAATATAATAATGTGTATAACTCAGACAACTCCGAATTAGTTGAGAAGTCCAAATCTTCACCATTAGAACACATTTCTTCAATATATAATTACTCTCTTTTGCATAGTGAATTAGCTGATACTTTGAATATTTTCTTTGTTTCAACTCTCTCTTTCACTACACTAACCTCAATATAAACACAATATAATACTTCTCATCTTTGTCCACTCTATATTTTCTTCTTCATAACACCAAGTAAGACTATCACTATTTATAGTTGATAAAGTCTTCCTTGCAATGAATAGGTAGATTATGGATAAAGAATTGGGTAAATAAATGGTCAAAGTTTGCATAAGTTACAAAAATAAAGAGGTACAATAATGAGTTAGTAGTTATAAAAGTTTCATAGAAACTTATTACCATATTTTTATCACAATTGATGAGAGTAAAGAAGGCATTATATGCTATCAACATAACAAGTCAAAAGAAGAATATTATGAGAGGATTATCACATATCGTCACTTAATATTATATTTATAATATTAAAATATAAATTCACCAATAATCTCCCATTCATTTTAATATTAAATAAGATATTACTTCATAACTTAGTTGAAGGTATACTATTATGCATAATGAATGTATGCTCTGCATTGAACCTTCACTTAGTAAAATGTTAACCTTTACAGTAGAGTCAATAGTTATCTCATACTTAAACAATGACTTCTTAAGGGAAATAAAGTATCACCTCTTACACATAGCAATCAACGTGTTGGCATAAACCTTCATAGCCAGCACATTACGGCCTTGTGGTATCCCAATTTTCATAAGTGTTTTTCTTAAAACAAGGCCATTCTCATAGAAAGCGGCCCACTTTCACACTCACATAGGTAAAATCTGTCAAGGGTGCTCCTGTAGTTCCGACACCCCATCATACGAGATACAAACTATTATTAAGAGTTCACACTCTCAACCTCCTCAAATCATTACAGGATAAATGCACTCACATCATAGGAATTGAATAAAATTAATATTAGTGCATTTTGATAACAAATAATCATATGATTCATTTTTTCCATTGAACATGGTTATAGGATCTCATGTCCCCCTGTTGGGTTTTTAAGACCTCGGAAGTTAATAAACAGAGTCTAAAAAGGATTTAAGAAAAAATTAAAGCTTTTTGGTCCTTCATGGAGCTATTCACGTGTCATGGAAAGGACCACGACCTGTGGAAAGCCACCGTGCTGGAGCGCTAGAAATTTGAAGAAAAAAGGGAGAAAGTTTATGGATCCTTCTATGAACCATGACGAAATCCATGTCCCATGAAGGTGTCCCATGGAAGTGTTAGTAAGTAGGGTAAAACCAAGGGGAGTCCACAACAAGGTCCACGACCAGTAGAAGGTGCCACGGACCATGGAAGCTCTACCCTCAGAACCAAGTATGGGCTACCATTCGAGAGTCTCTCCATGAACCATGGAGCCCTTCAAGAGCCGTGAAGGAGTCCACAGAAACAACCTCTTCCATTTCCAGTTTGAGTCTCCTGATCATGACCATCTTCACGAATTGTGGAGAGCTTTAAGGGCTGTGAAGACCTCCCATCCAATGACCCATTCATAAATTCTTATGGGTATTTTAGTCTTTTCCCTATTAGTTCATTAATGTATTTGTATGGTTTTTGGGTACAACTCCTAGTCTATTAACTATCCCAAACCCCCCTAAATCCCTCATTCACTCCCTAACACCTTAAACACATAAGTTCTTCTTCCAAGTTCATCCTCTTCCTTAAGTAAAGTTCAAGGAATTTCAAGTTCATATCTTCAATTCAAGAGCATTTAGGGATCTAATTGTCTAATGTAGATGGGAATTCATCCATGGATTCTTCCATTAATGGAGTACCAAGGTTTTTCTTCAATTTTCCTTTATGAATTCTTATTCTAAGCCCTAATTCTTATGAAATTGCATTGAGTCAGTAGAATTATGGTTTATTTTATTATAATTGATTTAATTAAGCATGAATTAAGTTAAGTTGCATGATTCAAGTTGATTTTCATGGACCCAAAATTTATGGTGTTTTCAAGTATGATTTTAAGGAATTACGATCATGATTGATAAAGGATTTTTCTGAATGATTATCAAAGACTTATGTATGACTCATGAAGGTAATGAATGATGATGATTTATGATATTAATAATATTTCAATGATGTTTCAAGCAACTATAAAGGTTTTGATGGGTTTTCCTCACATATTCATGTTAAAAATGGTGATAGGTTTTCTCATTGACTCACGAATTCATAAGGATTAAAAGGTCTTCTCATTTTGTTATGAATCAATCATGTTAATGAGCTCCTCTTATGATTATTTTATAATGATAATTAGTATTTATTATATCCTTTCCTAATGACGTTAACGACTATGCTTTATGACTTTTCATTGGGATAACAACTATGCACCGAGAGGAATTTGAGGTGAGGTTCAGTCTGGATGTTGAAAGAGAGACCAAGGGAATCCTAGTAGCAACTTTTAGTCTCTAACTATGTTGCTCATGTAGGTTTACCTTTATGACCTAGCTACTGGATCCAGAAATATCTCAAGTTTAAAATGTTTTCACGGAGTCTACCTTGGCAAGTAGCCTCTCTCTTATTAATATAGAGTTACATCAGATTCCATGTTATAGTTCAAATGGTCTTATGTGTCGGTTAAGGTCTCATGATGTTTATGATGCATTGACCACATGATTATGATATGATGTTTAAAGATTTTTAAGTTTTACTCATATTTTTGAGATATTGGTCAAGCATCCCATGTTCATATTGATTGTGTACGATTATTATTATTCATGAATATTACTCACATAGTTAGTGCATTTTATGTACTAACACATATATTTTGCCTGCATTATATCATAATGTAGGTTCCAACAATCATCCCGCACCTTCTATTCTTGGCTAGAGTTTAAGCATTATTCTCTCGTTATTGGTGAGTCCTCATGATTTGAGTAGGCGACAACTATATTTATTTTTTATAATATTTAATCATATATTTTGGGTGAGCTATGAGCTTGTATTATGCCCACATTTACACTAGTAGAGGTATGTTAGATGTTCATGGGATCTATGTTGTCTTTCTTTCTGAGTTTGAAATTGATTTTGATTTTATCGAGATACTCATGTTGAGACTATTGGGACGTTGATGGGAAAATCCATAGAGCTAGTTAAGATTTTAAAGAAAAGGAAGATTAATATAGCTTGTGTACAAGAGACCAAATGGGTAGGTTCTAAAGCTAAGGAGGTAGATGGGTATTAGCTTTGGTTCCCTGGTAGATCAAAGTATAGGAATGGGGTAGGCATTTTAGTAGACAATAATTTAAGGGATCAGGTGATGGAGGTTAAGAGAGTCACTGATAGGATGATGTCGATTAAGGTGTTTGTTGAAGGGATCACATTGAACATTATTAGTGCTTATGCGCTGTAAGTGGGCTTAACCGAGGAGGATAAGAGGCACTTTTGGGAGGATTTGGATGAGTTAGTGGGAGGCATGCTACCTACTGAGAAGCTTTTTTTGGGAGGGGATTTCAATGGACGCATCGGGTCTATTTTGGGAGGGTATGATGATGTGCATGGAGGCTTTGGCTTTGGGGAAAGAAATAGAAGAGGAGTCTCCCTTTTGGATTTTGCAAGAGCTTTTGGGTTGGTGATAGCCAATTCGAGTTTTCAAAAAAAGGAGGATCACTTAGTAACCTTCTGGAGTGCGGTGGCTAAGACTCAGATAGATATTTTACTCCTTAGGAAGGATAATAAAGGACTGTGCAAAAGCTATAAGGTCATTTCGGTCGACAACCTTACGACCCAATATAAGCTCTTGGTAATGGATTTAGAGATCAAGATGATGAGGAAGAAGAGGGTCAGGGATGACCGACCTAGGATCAGATGGGGGAGTTTGAGTACGGCTAGTGCCTTGGAGATGGAAGAGAAATTGAAGGATAGGGGGGCCTGGGATAGTAGTGGGGATGTGAACACTATATAGGATAGGATGGATAGTTATATTAGGACTGTATCAAGGAAAGTGTTGGAAGTCTGGACAGGTAGCCATGGCCGGCATCGAGGGGACTAGTGGTGGAATAGAGAAGTACAAAGGAAGGTGGAAGCAAAGAAGATAGTGTATGCAAAGCTAATAAAAAGAAAGGATGAGGTAGAGAAGTGGACGAGTAGGGAACTTTATAAAGTAGCGAGGAAGGAGGCGAAGTCGGAGGTTTCAACAGCAAAAATGGTATCTTTTGAATGCCTTTATACTGAACTAGAAGAGAAAGGTGAGGATAGGAAATTGTTCAATCTAGACAGGGTGCAGGAGCAAAGGTCACGCGATATGGATCAAGTAAAGTGCATTAAGGATGAGCATGGAAAAGTATTGTAGAAGAGACCCTCATTAAACAGAGATGCCAGTCGTACTTCCATAAACTCTTGAATAAAGAAGGGGACAGAGAGATTATGTGGGGATATTTGGAACATACAGGGAGGCTTCACGATTTTGGGTGTTACAGGAGTACTTCAGTTGAAGAGGTTAAGGGTGCTATGCTTAGGATGCGCTGGGGAAGAGCGACTGGACCTGACAAGATTCCTGGAGAATTTTGGAAAAGCGTGAGCTCAGTAGGTTTGGAGTGGCTGACTAGGTTATTTAATGTCATTTTTAGGACATCGATGATGCCCGAAGAATAGAGGTCGAGCATAATAATCCCTCTATACAAAAACAAGAGGGATATCCAAAGCTGTAAATACTATAGAGGTATCAAACTTTTAAGCCATACTATGAAAGTGTGGGAAAGAGTGGTGGAGATGAGGATTAGGAGAGGCATGTCTATTTTAGAGAATCAGTTTGGATTTATATTGGGATGCTCAACTATAGAAGCCAACCAGGGTAAGGACAGTAGGAGGGGACTTAGAGCACTTTCCAGTTATGATAGGGTTGCATCAAGGATCAGCCCTTAGTCCATTTTTATTTGCCTTGGTGATGGATGGATTGATGCGAAAAATTCAAGATGAGGTGCCATGGTGTATGCTTTTTGCGGATGATATAGTCCTGATCGATAAGACTCGTAGCAGAATTAATGTTAAGCTGGAGGATTAGAGACATACATTAGAGGATTAGAGACATACATTGGACTCTAAAGGGTTTAAGCTGAGGACCAAGATAGAGTACTTAGAGTGCAAGTTTAGTGAGACACCTCAGGAGGTTGGTGCAGAAATTAGGCTTGATGACCAAGCCATTCAAAAGAAAAGTAGTTTCAAGTACCTTGGGTCTATCATGCAGGGCAGTGGGTGATTGACAATGATGTCACACATCATATTAGGGTAGGGTGGATGAAATGGAGGCTCACTTTCGGTGTTCTATATGACAAGAAGGTGCCATCACAACTTAAAGGCAAGTTCTACAAAGTGGTGGTTAGACCAACTATGTTATATGGGGCAGAGTGTTGGCAGTTAAGGTCTCTCACATTTAAAAGATGAAAGTAGCTGAGATGAGAATGTTAACATGGATATGTGGGCATACCAGGAGCAACATGATTAGAAATGAGGCTATTCGGGATAAGGTAGGAGTGACCTCAGTAGAAGACAAGATACAGGAAATGCGACTAAGATGGTTTGGGCATGTGAAAAGGAGAGACATAGATGCCCCAGTGAGGAGGTGTGAGAGGTTTGCCATAGATAGTTTTGGAAGAGGTAGGGGTAGGCTAAACAAATATTAGGGAGAGGTGATTAGACAGGACATGGCATAGTTACAACTTACCGAGGACATGACCTTAGATAGGAGGGCGTGGAGGAACCATATTAGGGTAGAAGGTTAGTACATAGTCTCATTATTCTTCCCTATTAGTAGGCATATTAGCGCACTATAATTTCTTTTGTAGAGGACTCAAATTAGGATAAAAGGCTAGGTGACTTATCCTTAGACCATAGTAGTTGTAGTTCTGCTCATTGTTTATTGCTATTTGATTTCTGCATTGTATTGCTGTTTATAGGTGTGAGGCCGTTGTGCTTTGATTATCTTATTTATTTATAGTAGTTAATGCCTCTTTCTTTTCCTACTATTCTATCATGACTTTCTCACTTTTGTTATTCCTTATTTTCATCTTATTTTTGATATGTTTGTCCCTATATGACTTTTTATCTTATTTTCCTCTATTGAACTAAGAGTATTTCAGAAACAACTGCCCTACCTTCCAAGGTAGGGGTTAGGTCTACATAAACTCTACCCTCCCTAGACCCCATATGGTAGGATTATACTTGGTTTGTTGTTGTTGTTGTTGTTATTGTATGCAAATATATGATATGCTAAGAGGCTTGATTGGGGTCCTTCATAATTTTAATCATCATGTCACACCTAAGGCCTAGCTTGAGTCATGACAAACTTGGTATTAGAGCACAATTTTTTAAGGTGTCCTAGGGTGTCTAACATGCCGCATAAATTAGAGTCTTGTTCATGGGTGTAAAGAGCGCCACACCTATGAATATGAGGCTATGAGATATTTTAGGAAACTTCACTTCTTTCATTATTCCTATGTTGTGTGATAGATTTGAACTCTAAGGCTTTTCCTTGTAATGCTTTCTCTTCACGATTACAAAATCATGCTTCCACAAAGAGTTCTCACAAGAAAAATGTTTAGGAGGAGCAACAAGTTCCAAATGACCCTTTGAATGAGCAAGTGTATCGTGCGGATTTTCGAGGCTCTTTTTCAATTACTTGTACAAGCAGTATCCACTCAAACTAATAGGGAAGTGGTATCTATGAAGCCTAATGTGGGTATAGTGGCTAGCCGAGTTTGTGACTTCACTCGAATGAACCTTTCTAAGTTTCATAATTTTAAGGTGGATGAGGATCCTCAAGAATTTATTGAGGATATTAGTAAGATCATTGAGATCATGGGCATTAGTCTCGTGGATAAGGAGGAATTGGTGGCATATCAAATCAAGGGGGTTGCATAAATGTGGTTTGACCAATGGAAGAGTGAAAGAGGTAGAGATGATGGTCCTGTTAAGTAGGAAAGAGTTCAAGGGTGCTTTCGTTATTTATTTTCATTGGAGTTGAGGGAAACAAAGGTTTAGTAGTTCATCAATTTGTGACAAGGTAATACGAGCTTGAGGGAGTATGCCCTCAAGTTCACTAAGTTGTCAAAATATGCTCCTTTTATGATTACCGATCCAAGTGCTCATATGAGCAAGTTTATTTTGGGTGTGTCAGACTTGGTGGTCAAGGAGTGTAGGACCGCCGTGCTAATCAATTAGTTGGACATATCTAGGCTCATTACATATGCAAAATAAATAGAGGAGGAAAAGTTGAAAGAGATGTCTAGAAGGAAGTCCAAAATGGCTTGAAATGATGGTGGACACTTTTATCATGGTAAGTCAAGAAATGGTGGTCTTCCTTAATTTTCCAAAAATACTCTGGCCAAGACTCTTTAAACAATCTATCTCTAAAGTTCTATAAGGATAGGATGCCTTACCCTAAGGTTCAAGGAGAAGCTCCGAGTGCCCAAGTCACTCCCCCATGCAAGATGTGTGAAAGAAACCATATAGGAGAGTGCTTGGTGGGATCGGTCCATATTATAAGTGTGATAAGATGTGTTATCATGCAAAGGATTGTAGAGGTGGGCTCCAAAACTGATTATATGCTCTTTAGACTAGGAAGGATTTGAAGGAGTCTTTTGTTGTTGTGACTGGTATATTGAAAGTCTTCAAGTTTGATGTTCAGGCATTGTTAGATCTGGGTGATACTCTATCATTTTTTACTCCTGATCTTACGATGATATTTATTGTGAGTCCTAAGATTTGTTAGAACGTTTTTTGGTCTATACTCCTGTTGGCGATTCAATTTTGGGTAAAAGAGTCTATAGAAGTTGTCTAATTTTAGTTTTTCATAAAATCACCTCAATTGATCTTGTAGGTCTTGATATGACCAATTTTAATGTTATCCTTGGTATGGATTGTCTTCATGCATGTTATGCTTCTATATGTTATAGAACTTGTGTGATCAAGTTTTAGTTTTCTAATGAGTAGTCCTAGAATGGAAAGGTAGTAATTTTGTGTTTAAGGGTCAATTCATCTCATGCCTGCTTGAAAAATGATTTCCAAAGGTTGCATATATCATCTTGTCTGGGTTAGGCATACAAATTTGAAAGCTTCTACTCTGGAGATAGTTTTGGTTCTTAAAGTGTTTTTTGAAGTATTTCCCGATAACCTCTAGGTATCCCTCCTGAAAGGTGGATAAACTTCAGTATTGATCTTCTCTTTGATACCCAACCAATATTTATTCCTCCTTAGTGAATGGCACCAATAAAACTTAAGGAGTTAAAGGATCATATGAAGGATTTATTGGATAAGTATTTTATTATAACGAGTATCTCTCCTTTAAAATAATAAACATCCAAGTTTTGTTTAAAGTTAGAAAGGGTTATCTCTTCTTCAGCTTCTTCTTTAGCTTTTTCATCATCTGATTTTTCCATGAAGGCAAATATTGAATCAAACAATTCATGACCATCCTTAAGTACAATCATGGAAACATCTTTAGGATGTTCAGAATCCTTAAAATCAACTGAGGTGTTTCCCCAAACAATAAGAGCTTTTTTGACCACATAATCTGTAGTAGCTTTGCTTCCCCTTTTTACTAGTACTTGGTCTATTCTTTTGTCTCTTTCTCCTCATGATTTGACATAGTCCTTGTATTCCATCTTGTGCATAGGAAGCTCGACTGGTGTTACCCTTTTTCATGAAACCTCCATGTTTTCTCATAATTTTCTGAAATCTCCCAGTTAAATAAGCCATATCTTCATCTTCTTCAGGGGGTTCCTTTTGAGTCACTTTTAGAGCAAGTGACTTGTCCTTCTTTAATGAGTCTTGACTTCTATTCATCTCATGTGTGTAAAGATTTTGAATGAGAGCATCCATGGATATAACCTTCAAGTCCTTAGCTTAAATAATAGCATCAACCTTGCTTACCCAAGACTTGGGAAAAACCCTTAGAATCTTTTTGATCTATTTGCTAGTCTGGATAGGTTCACCCATGGCTCTGATTTTGTTAGTGATAGCTGAAAATCTCGTAATCATGTCATAGATTGATTCTCCCACCTTCATAGTGATGGTTTCATACTGGGAAGTGAACATGTCCATCTTTGATTCCTTCACCTATTTTGTTCCTTCATGAGCAGTTCTTAGGTAGTCCCATATTTCCTTATCATATTTACATGCCCAAATTCTATTATTTTCCTTGGCTCCTATACCACACAATAGCAGTTTATTTGCTTTGTATCTCTTTTCAATCTTCTTTCTATCAGCTTTAGTGTATTGTTGTTTGGTCTTTGGAATGATCATTGTGATATCCCTACCTTTCACCTCAGTAGTAGGAATGAATGGATCATCCAGTACCATATCTCATTATTCACTATCCTCAGGCATTTGGCAATCATTCATTTATGTCTTCCAACAACTATAGAACTTGCCATTGAAATGAGGTGGCCTATTTGATGATTGTTCTTCCTCCATATTTAGTGGAGCATCCATTCTTCCACAGGATTCTCTCCTAGCGTTAGCCAAAATAGAGAGTCCAGTATTATAATCCGCCACTTGATCTTGAAGAAGGGGGAAGAACCTAGAGTCTTGGAGACATTTGTAAAAGACTCTAGATTCTTGTAGAATATTGTAGAGAAATCTTGAAAGACATAGAGTCCTCTAGAATTCTCTAGAGTGTGTAGAGAATTCTAGAGTAGGGAATTCTTTGTAAATATGGAAGGACTTGTGTAGCAATTTTTATTTACACCTAAGCCTCTTAGGAGTAGTATAAATAGAGAGGGCATTCATTTGTAAAATAGAGAGGGCATTCATTTGTAACAAACCATCCAGAAATCAAACATTCTTTCAAGTAATACAAAGCCTTCTTCATAAAAGCTCTTTTTTCTTTCTTACAATCTAGCATTCCCTTAGCTATCTAGTATTAAAGGCTTACTTGAGCTTTGAAGATATAAAGAATTCTTGAGTAAGTTGTCAAGTGCCGCACGGAGGTCTTACTTGAAGTCTAAGTCCATGACAATGTGATGTCAAAGCAAGGTTTTACTAAGAAAAATGGCAAGTGAGGGAGACACCAACGCCACTACCGACACCAATGTCAAGAAAGATGTTGGAAGGAAGCACCACAGGGGAAAGCAGAACTCTAAGAGGAATGAAGAGGTGCCGCTCCAGCCTACACCAAGCAAAGACCTAACATCCTACTCTTTCTCGGCCACTAAGATAAGTGATGATGAGCGAGGTGAGGAGCCCATGGATGTCACACCCGGCATGGAGTGGATCACAAGGGTGGATGCTATCCGGAAGGCTATAGAGATATTGGGCAAGCACTTGAATAAGTTTGACAGCAAGCTCAAGACTCTAGAGGAATTCACCCTTGAGGAGAATGACAATATCCAGAAGGAGTTGGAAGTGCGCAAGGCGGACGAATATGCGATGAAGGAGACAATCACTTCCTTAGAGTGTCGGCTCATGGATGCACTAATCATGATAGAGACCATGAAGGCCAAGATGGAAGAACTCAAGGGACACATAGTAGTGGGGAGACACATCACGTCCAGTGCAGACAAGGAGGCCAAGATTGAGGCTCCCAAGTCACCTATGTTCAAAGGTGCCTGTGATGTACAAGAGGTGGAGAACTTCTTTTGGCACTTGGACAATTACTTCAAGTGTAACAAAGTGAAGAATGATGAAACAAGGATCAATACAGCCGTGCTATATCTCTCGTAGATGGCCATATTTTGGTGGAAGCGCAAGGAGTCTGAGATTGAGACGGGTCTATGTACCATAAACACCTGGGAGCAGTTTTGGGATGAGTTTAAGAAGGCCTTTTTCCCCAAGAATGTCATATATGAGGCCAAATGCAAGTTCCAAGAATTGAAGCAAACGGGTAGATACGACCCTCTATGAAGGTTCACTACCCTTACGCTTTAAATCCCTAACCTCACAGATGAAGACATGTTCTTCCACTTCATGGATGGGCTACAAAGTTGGGCCAAGACAAAGTTGGAGCATCGTCAAGTCAGCACCATCAATGAGGCCATCACCCAAGCTGAAGCCCTGAAGGACTTTAGGCATGACAGGAATGACAAAATCAAAGAAAAAGAAACAAGGAGTAGTCATGCCAAAAGTGGGGGAGATCGTAGCAAGGGTAAGAAGCAACACCCTCTTACTAAGAGCCATGATGCCAAAAAGTCTAATGGAAGAAAGTTCGGATGATAGGGCTATCCCGAGAAAAAACATCATACCATGAAGGGTAGTAGGTGCTATATATTTGGAGGTCCTCACGGCTATTATAGGTGCCCAAAGATGAAGAACCATCATCCCATACCACAGGAGCGAAAGGACAAGAAAGTGGACCAAGGGTAGAGTTTAGGCACATCCCATTTGTCCATGATCAGGCTATGCGGAGCCATCGTGAAGCAAGTTGAGAAGGTGAGAGATTACTCCACATAATATGTTGACATATCCATTAATGAATGGCTAGCTCATGCTATGGTGGACTCTAGAGCCGAAGCCAAAATCATGACCAAGATGGTGGCAACAAGGTTAGGGCTAAGTTATGGGCCAAGTAGCACCCGTCTAGAGAAGGTCAATGCCTCACTGACTCCCATGTGTGGAGTCCCTCATGGGGTAGACATTACGTTGGGCAAGTGGCAAGGTAAGACAAGCTTCACTATCGCCCCTAGATATCTTTGATATAATACTTGGGCAGGAATTCTTCCAATGGTACCACACGATAATCGATCCCTATCTCCAAAAACTCTTGGTGATGGAGAGAGAGGAACCCTGCATGGTACCTCTAATCAAGATGCCAAAAAAGAAAGACAAGCCCACCTGCATGGCTCCACACAAGTTAGAGGAGGTGAGGAAGTAGTTGAAGGAGATCCTTGAGGCCGATCATATCCATCTATCCAAGGCACCTTATGGCGCTCTGGTTTTATTTCAAAAGAAGAAAGATGGCTCGTTCTGCCTATGCATAGACTACCGAATGCTCAACAAGGTAATCGTGAAGAACAAGTATCCCATCCCGATCATTGCCGACTTATTTGATAGATTGGACAGGCCAAGTACTTCACCAAGGTGGATCTAAGGAAGGGCTACTACCAGGTATGCATAGCGGAGGGAGATGAATCGAAGACAACATGTACAATGAGGTATGAAGCTTATGAGTTGTTGGTGATGCCCTTCATCTTAACCAATGCACCTGCCACCTTTTGTACACTAATGAACAAGACCTTTCACCCCTACTTGGATCAATTCATGGTAGTTTACTTGGATGACATAGTCATCTATAGCAACACCTTGGAGGATTACGTGGAGCATTTAAAGAAAGTGTTCCAAGTATTACACAAAAATGAGCTTTTCATCAAGAGGGAGAAGTGCGAGTTCTCCCAACATGAAGTGCATTTCTTGGGACATATTATCAGCTAGGGAGAATTACGGATGGATAAAGCAAAAGTTTGAGCCATCAAAGAATGGGAGGCGCTCATAAAGGTAACCTAACTTAGATATTTTCTTGGACTTGCTAACTATTACCGCAGGTTCATAAGTGCCTACTCCACCAAAGATGCTACACTTAATGAGCTATTGAAGAAGAATAAGTCGTGGGTTTGGAGCTAGGAGTGCAAGAAAGCCTTTGAAGACCTCAAGACTATCGTGATAGAGGAGCCGATCCTAGAATTGCCTAACTTCTCCAAGACATTTTAAGCGCACACAGATGCCTCTGACTATGCCATTAGAGGAGTATTGATGCAAGAGAGGCACCCTATTGCCTTCGAGAGCTGCAAGCTAAACAAGACAGAATGACAGTACACCGTGTAGGAGAAAGAGATGACATCCATCTTCCATTGCCTATGCATGTGGAGGTACTAACTACTTGGCTCCAAGTCCTTGGTCAAGACCAAAAATATGGCCACTAGCTACTTCCAATCATAAAAAATCTCATGCCTAAGCAAGCTAGGTGGTAAGACTTCTTGGCCGAGTTTGACTATGAGCTTGAGTACAAGCTAGGCAAAGGCAATGTTGTGGACGATGTCTTGAGTAGGAAGTTCGAGCTGGCTTCCATCACTACAACACGTTGTGACATCCAAGATACAATCAAGGATGGTATGCAGCATAATCCAGAGGCAAAGAGGCTTATGGAGTTAGTTGTTTAGGGATAGACACGATGCTTCTGGATAGAAGATAGACTCCTTCTTACTGCCAGGTGAAGGATCTATGTGCTGTAATTTGGAACAATCAGACGGGGGATCATGAAGGAAAGCCATGACACATTGTGGGTCGGGAATTTAGGGCATTGTCACATAAAGGCATTGATTGAGGCAATTTACTACTGACCACGTATGCGAGACGATGTTAGATGCTATATCTAGACTTGTCTTGTGTGCCAGCAAGACAGGGTGGAGCAGCATCAACTAAGAGGACTCTTGGAGCCCCTGCCAATAGCAAAACGTCTATGGGAGAGTGTGACCATGGACTTCATCACTTGTCTGTCAAAGTCCGATGGGCACGGGACAATTATAGTCGTGGTGGATAGGTTCTCCAAGTATGCTAGCTTCATGTATGCCTCAGTAGGTTGCACTGCTAAGGAGGCTACCAAGCTATTTTTCAAAAACATGGTGAAGTATTAAGGATTTCCAAGGCACATCATTAGCGATAGAAACCCATGCTTCACCAGAAACTTTTGGAGGGAATTCTTCGATATTCTTCGCATGAAATTGCATTTCTCCACTAGTTTCCACCTGTAGACAGCCGGCCACAAAGAGCGAGTCAATGCCCTTATAAATGCTACTTGAGGCACTTTGTGAGCTCCCATCAGAAAGATTGGGCGAGGGTATTGGACATAGCCTAATTCTCTTACAACCTACAGCGGAGTGAGGCCACAGGGCAGACACCATTTGAGCTAGCTCCAAGATAACAACCACAAACTCTATATTCACTATTGGCCATATTTAAGGGCAAGAGTTTGGGGGGATTATCACATGGACAAGGGCTTTGAGGAGAAGCTCGACTCTACCAAGTCTTATTTGGACAAGGTAGCAAAAAAGATGAAGAAGTTTGCCGACTGCAAGCATCGTCCCATAGATTACAAAGTTGGAGAAATGGTCTTGGTTAAGTTCAAGCCAAAGTAGTTTAAAGCATTGCGAGGCGTGCATCAAAACTTGGTGTGAAAGTATGAGGGACCGTTCAGGATCATTGCCAAATTTGGAAATATCTCATATAGGTTGGAGCTACAACTTCTTCTTAAGGTTCATCTTGTCTTCCATGCTAGTGTCCTCAAGTCGTACCATGAGGACAAGGATGATCCTAGTCGGGGAGAATCAAGTCGGGCACCACTTATAATTATCGCCTCCTATTATCGAGACATCAAGGCCATTATGGACAACCAAACCAAGCGGAAATGGGGAAAATAGGCCACAGCTATATTCCTAGTCCATTGGAAGGGACAATCTCCGTAGGAGGCAACTTGAGAGAGATATGAAGACCTGTGGCAGTTTAAAGACAAAATTTGGGAGTTCTTGCTGTAGTAGTGCACCGCAGTCGTCAACACATCAAGTGGGGGAGAATGTTATGACCCTCTACTTGATCTTGAAGAAGGGGGAAGAACCTAAAATCTTGGAGAGGTTTGTAGAAGACTCTAGATTCTTGTAGAATATTGTAGAGAAGTCTTGAAAGATATAGAGTCCTCTAGATTTCTCTAGAGTGTGTAAATAATTCTAGAGTAGGAACTTCTTTATAAATGTGGAAGGACTTGTATAGCAATTTTTATTTATAATTAAGTCCCTTAGGAGTAGTATAAATAAAGGGGACATTCATTTTAACAAACCATACATCTATTTTTTTTAATGGTTTCTTGGCTAAACTCTATCGATAATTACTTATTTACACCTAATCTTTATATTAAAATATATTATTTATTATATTTAAATAAGTTTTAAGAAATGAGTATAAATTATTATAATTATATGATAAAAATATATGTACAAACTCATATCATGCTTTTATTAATTTGATATAAGTATCAAATGTGAGAGTCCACAAAAAGTAATTTCTTTTGTTAAAAAGTAACAACAAAATAAGCCTCTTACTCATCGAATTCCATGAGTTGTTTAGGCCTCGAGAGTTTTCAAAAAGATTATGACGTCCGAATCAGAACAACACATCTAAGTCTTAATATGTGCATTAAGATATTGGTGTCTAAATCTAAATATGACTATTAAACTATTGTAGCTAGATTTGAATGCAATATAATTAAGATTGCTTGTTTTCAATATCTGAATGTACATATGAGACTAAATATTAGATGAATAAAATATTATAAAAATCTCCTTTCAACAAAATAATAATTTTTTTGATAAAAAATAAATAGTTTGAATATTTATATTTGATAAAAATATTGAGCGATCTGCAATAAAAATAAATATTATACATTCATATAAAAAAGTATTGTAACAAAGCAATATGATATCTTTTAACATCAGTTTTTTCCACATAAGCAACACATCACCAACTAAATCTTAAATAAAAGCAAGAAAATCAACACTCATTTACCCAAAAGCACTAGCTCTATCTGCAACAGTCAATGTTTGAGCAGAAGCATTGTATGTAACAACAATCCAAATAATATCTTAAAATTTATAAAAGGGATTCTGGGAGTTCTTACCGTAATGGAGAAATCATTGGTTGAATTCATAGAAACAACTACCTTTCAATGAAAGTTGATGAAGTTTGTGTTTATTATGAATTTCATTCAGATATATGACAATTACAATAAATTACAGTTGAAAATAAAATAATAAAAATAAATTAAAAATATATTAAGGTCGAGGTGAATATATCTTTCTCCTTAAGGAGATTCAAGCCCACTGCGAACTAATCTATACCAATCAAGAAGTATATATCTTAACTTGTTCCCTTCAGGATACACCAACTCAATAACGTGTACAACTCAGACAACTCTGAATTAGTTAAAGAGTCCAAATCCACCATCAGAACACATTTCTTCAACATATAATTACTATCTTTTGAATAGTGAATTAGCTGAAAACTTATAATATTTTCTGTGTCTCAACTCTCTCTTTCACTAAACTAACCTCAATATAAACACAATATAATAATTCTCATCTTTTTCCACTCTATATTTTCTTCTTCACAACATCAACTAAGACCATCACTATTTATAGTTGAGGAAGTCTTTCTTGCAATGAATAGGAAGATTATGAATAGAAAATTGTGTAAATAAATGGCCAAAGGTTGAATAAGTTACAAAATAAAGAGGTGCAATAATTAGTTAGTAGTTCTAAAAGTTTCATAGGAACTTATTACCACATTTTTATCAAAGTTGATGATAGTAAAGAAGGCATTATATGTTATCAACTTAACAAATCAAAAGCAGAATATTATGAGAGGATTACAAAATATTGTAACTTATCTTTACATTTATAATATTAAAATGTAAATTCAATAAAAATCTCTCACTAATTTTAATATTAAATTAAAGATTACTTCACAACTTAGTTGAAGGTATACTATTATGCATAATGAAGGTGTGCTCTGCATTGAACCTTCACTTAGTAAAATGTTAACCTTTACTGCAGAGTCAATAGTTTTCTCACACTTGAACTACGACTTCTTAATGGAAATAAAGTATCACTTCTTACACCTAAAAATCAAGCATTAAGACCTTGTGGTATCCCGATTTTCATGAGTGTTTTTCTTAAAACAAGCCCATTCTCATAGAAAGCGGCCCACTTTCACACTCACATAGGTAAAGTCTGTCAAGGGTGCTCCTGTAGTTCCGACACCCCACTCATAAGAGATACAAACTATTATTAAGATTTCACACTCTCAACCTCCTCAAATCATTACAGGATAAATGCACTCACATCATAGGAATTGAATAAAATTAATAATAGTCCATTTTGATAACAAATAATCATATGATTCTTTTTTTCCATTGAACATGGTTATAGGATCTCATGTCCCCATGTTGGGTTTTTAAGACCTCGGAAGTTTAAAAATTGAAAAACGGAGTTTAAAGAGGATTTAAGAAAAAATTAAAGCTTTTTGGCCCTTCATTTGCCATGGAAAGGACCACGGATTGTGGAAGGCCACTATGCTGGAGAGCTAGAAATTTGAAAAAAAAGGGGAGAAAGCTTATGGACCCTTTTATGGACCGTGAAGGGAACCATGACCCATGAAAGTGTCCCATGGAAGTGATAGGCAATAGGGGAAAACCAAGGGGAGTCCACAACAATGTCCACGACCAATAGAACGTGCCACGAACCGTGGAAGCTTGACCCTCAAAACCAAGTATGGGCTATCTTTTGAGAGTTTCTCCATGAACCATGGATCCCTTCACGAGCTGTGAAGGAGCCCACAGAAACAACCTCTTCCAAGTCCAGTTCGAGTTTCCTAATCACACCATCTTCGCTAATTATGGAGAGCTTCACGGGGCCATGAAGACCTCCCATCTAGTGACCTATTTATAAATTCTTAAGGGTGTTTTACTATTTTTTCTATTAGTTCATTAATGTATTTGGACGGTTTTTGGGTACAACTCCTAGTCTATTAACTACCCCAAACCCTCCTAAATCCCTCATTCAATCCCTAACACCTTAAACACATAAGTTTTTCTCCCAAGTTCATCCTCTTCCTCAAGAAATGCTTCAAGGAATTTTAAGTTTATATCTTTAATTTAAGTGAATTTAGGGCTCTAATTGTCTAAGGTAGGTGAGAATTCATCCATGGGTCCTTCCATTCATGGAGTCCTAAGGTTTTTCTTCAATTTTTCTTTATGAATTCTTTTTCTAAGCCCTAATTCTTATGAAATTGCATTGAGTCAGTACAATTATGATTTATTTCATTATCATTTATTAAATTAAGCATGAATTAAGTTAAATTACATGATTTCAAGTTGATTTTCATGGACCCAAAGTTTATGATATTTTCAAGTATGATTTTAAGGAATTACGATCATGATTTATAAATGATTTTTCTGAATGATTAACAAGGACTTATGTATAACTCATGAAAGTAATGAATGATGATGAATTATGATTTCAATGATGTTTCAATAATATTTCAATGATGTTTCAAGGAACTATAAAGGTTGTGATGGGTTTTCCTCACATATTCATGTTAAAGATGGTGATAGATTTTCTCACCGACTCATGAATTCATAAGGATTGAAAGATCTTCTCATTTTGTTATGAATCAATCATGTTAATGAGCTCCTCTTATGATTATTTTATGGTGAGAATTAGTATTTACTATAGCCTTTTCTAACGATATGAACGATTATTATTTATGACTTTTTGTTTGAATAACGACTTAGCACAGAGAGAACTTTAAGGAGGGGTTCAGTCCGGATGTTGAAAGAGCGACCCAAGAGAATCCTAGTAGCAAACTCTAGTCTCTAACTATGTTGCCCCTGTAGGTTTACCTTTATGACCTGGCTAGTGGATCCACAAATATCTCAAGTTTAAAATATTTTCATGGAGTCTACCTTGGCAAGAAGCTTCTCTCTTATTGATGTGGGAGTTACATCAGATTCCATGTTATAGCTCGCATGGTCCAAAGTTTCGATTAAGGTCTTATTCCACATAATGGTATATGAAAATTTATTAGTTCTCATGATGTTTATGATGCATTGACCACATGATTATGATATGATGTTCAAATAATTTTGAGTTTTACTCATGTTTTTGAGATATTGGTTAAGCATCCCATGTTCATATTGATTATGTCCGATTATTATTATTTATGCATATTTCTCACATAGTTAGTGCATTTCATGTACTAACACATACTTTTTACCAACATTATATCATAATATTGGATGCGATAATCATCCCGCACCTCCCACTCGTGGCTAGAGTTTGAGCATTATTCTCTCATTATTGGTGAGTCCTAATGATTTAAGGAGGCAAAAACTATATTTATTTGTTTTTTATGATGTTTAATCATATATTTTGGATGAGCTATGAGCTTGTCTTATGCCCCTATCTAGACTAGTAGAGGCATGTTAGATATTCATGGAATCGATGTTGTCTTCCCTTTTGAGTTTGAGATTGATTTTACTTTTATTGAGATACTCATGTTGAGACTATTATTCCACTTTATGATGTTTATATTTATTTCTACATCTACCTTATGTATGCTCATGTATGATATTCTAAGAGGCTTGGTTGGGGTCCTTCAGGATTTTAATCGCCATGTAACACCTAGGGCCTAGATTGAGTTGTGAAAAACTTGGTATCATAGCACAAGTACTTAAGGTGTACTAGGGAGTCTAACATGACACATTAATTAGAGTCTTGTTAATAGGTGTAAAGAGTGCCACATCTATGAATATGAGGTTGTGAGGCAATTTAGGAAATTTCACTTCTTTAATTATTCCTATGTCGTGTGATAGAGTTGAATTCTAAGGCTTTTCCTTGTAACACTTTCTCTTTGAGATTACAAAATCATGCCTCTACGAAGAGTTCCTGCAAGAAAAAATGTTTAGGAGGAGTAACAAGCTCCAAATGACCCCTTTGAATGAGCAAGTGTATCATGCGGAGTTTCGAGGCAATTTTTCAAGTACTTGCACAAGCCGTAGCCACTCAAGCTAATAGGGAAGTGGTAGCTATGAAACCAAAAGTGGGTGTAGTGGTATCAGAGTTTGTGACTTTACACGAATGAACCTTTCTAAGTTTCATAAGTATAAGGTTGATGAGTGTCACGACCCAACCCCGTGGGCCGCGATTGGGGTCCGACCTGGATCTCCGTATATGTATCTAGTAGATATAAAAATCAAACACATAAACCCAGTGGGTGATAAAATATTCATACACGTGTAGCCTATTTTATTTTTGCATCATGTCATGAAAGGGAAAGCCAGCCGACAAGACCGCCATAGCATAGTAACATTTACAACACATCGAACAACTATAATCGCACAAAACTCACACATTACCCACATACATATGTCTACCAACCTCTAAGAATAGTAACGGTAACATATGGTGGGACAGGGCCCCCACTGTACCCCTGAACAAACAAATACATATATATCAAATGACCAATATCAAAGGTTAGGCTTCGGAATAGTGGAGCACTTCCAACATGGCTGAGTGGAAATCCTAAGCTGGCAGATCTCCAAAATGAACATCTATACCTGCGGGTATAAAACGTAGCCCCCCGAGGAAAGGGGGTCAGTACGATATATATACTGAGTATATAAAGCATAAAACACCATAACTGAGACAACAGCTGTAATAGGGGTGCAGGGGGAAAGTATAACATTTAGCCATCTACCGTACCTGCATTTTATAAAATAAAGGCATACATGCTATCATTGCGTACTGTATCCATCCCATTCGGGGACTTATGTAATAACTACATCACTTTGTCATCATAAGAACATATATACCATTAGTGCTGTGGAATGTACAACCCGATCCATGTATATAGAAAGTAACCGCCGAGGAACGATGGCCTGATCTACATATCTTATAAAAATGCTGAAGAACGACGTCTCGATCTGTATATCGCATAATAATGCCGAGGAATGATTTCTTGATCCGTATATCATGTAACAATGCCGAGGTACCATGGCCTGATCCATATATTATATAATAATGCCAAGGAATGACGGCCCGATCCGTATATCATATAACATGCCATGGAATGTACGGCCCAGTCCTTACATAGCAAGATATGCCAAGGTACATTCAGCCCGATCCATATATATCATAATGCATATACGTGCATGTAAAACTCTATAGCGTATCAAACATCCTTTAGATATCACCATAAAGCATGTTGAAGAGCCCTTAGGTATAGGAGCTTACACATCCCAATACTATTCAACCTATAAGAGGCTCAAGGGTCGTAGTTCAACTACTTCAAGGCCCTTATCATTCCAAAGTGAGTACAAGTCTTAAGTTATACCCGAAACCTATAATGGAATCACCTCTAGCTCATATTACATCTCGCTTCACTTACCTTAACTATTTCAAGAGAAGGAAGGAATAGGCTTCACATGTACTACTGTTAGTCATGTAGAAGACTTAAAAGTCCATAACTCAACTATCGCAAGAGTTCTAATATCGAGAAGTGAATAAGAGCCTTAACTCACACTCAGAGTGCTTCGCTTTCAACTTATAATAGAAGGGTCTCCTCTTCTTTCATTTCGTAAGCTTGCTCGCTTACCGACTGAACCATCATCATCTGCTTGCTTGGTCATTTAAGAGTGGAATAAATTCAACTTCATATACGTAATACTTACATCTAAGTCATGCCAAAAGAGAGGAAGAATAACTTTACATACACTACTTTTCAGCATATAGAAGACTTGAGGAATGGGAGCTTAACTACTTTAAGAGTCTTTAACATTCAGAAGTGAACACGAATTATGAATCATGAATAATGTTCAGAGCTCATGAATAGAGTTATCCCAAGTTGCATACACATATCATTTGTCACTTAAATCTAAGACATGCCCAAAAGAAAGAAAAGATAGGCTTTACATACTTATGCCAAAACATGCCAAAAGAAGGAAATGTTAGCTTTACATACCTCTTACGGGTTACTCTTAACATGTTCGCCTCGTCATCTCTTGAACCTATTTAACATGAAAGAAATCTGAGCATCAACAATCCTCAACTTTCCATCATCTTAAGTTACATACGAGTATTCATAGAACTCATTTCCTCTCTCGTCTTCTCAACTAGTCCTTTAGCTAGTTAAGGCATTAATAAAAATTGGGCAGCATCTCCCCTATAATGTGCCCTATCCGAATTTCAATTATACTCCTAATAGATACATCCAACCAACAACAATAACCTTAAGCATATATATATATACAATTTACATCAATCTTATACTAAATAAACTCCAAATGACTCGCTCGAAACCACGATACCAAAATAAGGTTTCTAGTTTCCGTTTTGAAAAACCTTTAACCGTATGAAGTGGGGGTCGTGTGTCTTAAACCATCATCTACACCAAATATTTTAGAAAACATTTAGTCCCTGAAACACACACCACACAACCAGCAGCCGACTCCAAACACACAACGCCTTACTTCGACTACAATTTAACTACGACAACTTTAATTTAGATTGTTTCTTTCGCTGAGCATATCCACGACTTTTTTATACTTCCAGAAGTATAAAGGGTACATAATATCCTCCATAAAAATCCTATAAAGTCCAAATTTCAAGAAGAAACCTTACCTTACCCGAAATTGGCCAAAACTAGCCAAAATTGCGCCTCAGAAATCTCTTTAGCGTGCTGGAAGTTGCGTGGACTGTTTGCTGTCCATTTTGGATGCACCAAGCTATGATTTTATAATTATAATACCTTCATATAATCTTTGTATATGCTGTATAATTAATGTACGGAACGAAATCGGGACTTACCTATTTTTTTCTTCAAGCCGTCCTTTTTTTCTCTCTAGATTTAGGGTTCTTTTTTTTTCTTGGTAGCTGCTCAAGTTTTCTAGATAGAAATGAACTTAAGAGTCATGTAATACATATATATGCATTGTCTTAGGAGATGACATGCGGCATCCCCCTAGGGGTGACACATGGAAGCCCCTTAGGGTGCCACCTCATCCGAACTTCCAACCCAAAGCTACCACATGGCAGCGTGGGGTCCACCCCAAGTAGGTGATGCACCTACTTGCTTCCCCAAAGCTACCACGTGGCAGCGTGGGGTCCACCCCAAGTAGGTGAGTCACCTACTTGCTTCAAGTAGGTGCATCACCAGCTTGCTTCAAGTAGGTGTGTCATCTCCTTATCTCTCTTCCGTAGTTTTGTAATCTCATCTCGCTTTAAGAGCCTATGTGTTCCTTGCTACTTAATATCGATGTGTACTCAAGTATCTTAGTATGCAAAATGTCCCAAGTAATAGCTTTTACAAGTACGTCGAGTCCTACGACTCACTACTTAGCCTCCAACTTCTTTCGTATTCTTGTAACCCTATTTCCAATCTTTTCTCTTATGGAGTATCTCCTTCTCCTTTTCTTAGGATTATTTGATAGCGTTATAGATTATTCGACTCACATGATGACTTTTAAGAAACTTAAGAGCCTTCCCAAAAACTTAAGAAGCTTATGAAGCATTCCAAGGTACCAAAGTACGGGGTGTAACAATGAGGATCCTTAAGAATTTATTAAGGGTATTGGTAAGATCATTGAGATCATGGGAATTAGTCCAGTGGAGAAGGCAGATTTAGTGGAATATCAAATTAAGGGGGTTGCACAAATGTGGTTTGACCAATGGAAGAGTGAAAGAGGTAGAGATGATGGTCCTATTAAATTGGAAGAGTTCAAGGGTGCCTTCCTTATTTCATTTCGTTGGAGTTGAGGGAAGCAAAGATTCAAGAGTTCATCAATTTTTGAGGAGGTAGTATGAGCTTTATGGAGTGTGCCCTCAAGTTCATTAAGTTGTCAAAATATGCTCCTTTTATGGTTGCTGATCCAAGAGCACGTATGAGCAAGTTCATTTTAGGTGTGTCAGACTTGGTGGTCAAGGAGTGTAGGACCGCCATGCTAATCAAGGAGTTGGGCATATCTAGGCTTATTACACCTGCCAAATAAACAGAGGAGAAAAATTTGAAAGAGAGGTCTGGAAGGGAGTCTAAGACGACTCAAAATGATAGTGGACATATTTTTCATGGTAAGTCAAGAAATAGTGGTCTTCCTTAATTTTGCCAAAAATACTCCGGCCAAGACTCTTTAAACATTCAAGTCTCCAAAGTTCTATAAGGATAGGATGCCTAACCCTAAGGTTCATTAAGAAGCTCCGAGTGGCCAAGTCACTCCCCATACAAGAAGTGTGAAAGAAATTGTAAAGAAGAGTGCTTAGTGGGGCCGGGTGCATATTATAGGTGTGGTAAGATGGGTTATCATGAAAAAGATTGTAGAGGTGGTGGTCGGACTCACTCTCAAACCTAGGTTATAGATTCCGATGGTGGCCAGCTCCAAAATCGATTCTATGTCTTTAAACTAGGAAGGATTTGAAGGGTTCTTTGAATGTTGTGACTAGTATATTGAAAGTTTTCAAGTTTGATGTTTATGCATTGTTAGATCTTGGTTCTACTCTATCATTTTTTACTTCTGATATTGCGATGAAATTTATTGTGAGTCCTGAGATTTTGTTAGAACCTTTTTTAGTCTATACTCTTGTTGGTAATTTAGTTTTGGGTAAAAGAGTCTATCGTAGTTGTCCAATTTTAGTATTTCATAAAATCATCTCAATAGATCTTGTAGATCTTGATATGCCCAATTTTAATGTTATCCTAGGTATGGATTGTCTTCATGCATGTTATGCTTCTATATGTTATAGAACTTGTGTGGTTAAGTTTTAGTTTTCTAATGAGCAGTCCTAGAATGGAATGGTAGTAATTTTGTGTTTAAGGGTCAATTCATCTTATGCCTTCTTGGGAAAGGATTTCCAAAGGTTGCATATATTATATAGTCCGGGTTAGGGATACAAATTTTGAAGCTCCTACTCTTGAAATAGTTTTGGTTCTTAATGATTTTCCAAAAGTATTTCTCCATGATCTCCGGGTATCCCTCTCGAAAGGGAGATAAACTTCAGTATTGATCTTCTCTTTGATACCCAACCTATATTTATTCCTCCTGAGTGAATGGCACCGACAGAACTTACTGAGTTAAAGGATCATATGAAGGACTTATTGGATAAGTGTTTTATTATATCGAGTATCTCTCCATTGCGTGCTCCGCTTCTCTTTGTTATAAAGAAGGATTGTTCTCTTTGAATATGTATTGACTACCGACAATTGAACAAGGTCACGATTAAGAATAACTATCTTATTCCCAAGATTGATGACTTGTTCGATCAACTTCAAGGTGCAAGCTACTTTTCCAAGATTTATCTTTGATCGGGTCATCATCAACTTCGATTAAGAGAATGTGATATTTTGAATATATCTTTTAGAACTCGGTATGGTCACTTTGAATTCTTGGTTATGTCTTTTGGACTAATGAATTCTCTTACAATATTTATGGATTTGATGAACAGGGTGTTCAAACAATATATAAATGTTCATTATTGTGTTCATTGATAACATATTGATCTTCTAAGATCCCAAAAGTTGGAAGGTCGGAAAATGAGGATCTAAGTATGAATTTCTCAGAAAAACTTAACTTTGCCCTAAATAGTCTTCATGGGACCTATTGTCTTGAAGAGCTACCTTGGTTCAAGTCCTGTATGTTGAGTACAAAGGTGGTGACCACGAGTCATAGTGCGGACTACGGTCCATTATGGGATCTGTGGCGAGACTTTCCTATAGGCCTTTGATAGACCCTGCACCTCACTATGTTAGTAATAGACGTTTGTGGTATATTAGGGGCAGGTGAAGTGGTATGAGAACATGAGGAATTTGGTGAAGCTAAGTAGGTGAGGTTTGATGTATTAGGCTAACCTTGAGGCAAATATGCATAATGTAGATGTTGATGGTTATGGGAAGGCATATGATTTGGGGTACTTTAAGCATATGAGATAGGAAGGGATAATGGATGAAGGCTAATGAATGTGGGTCAAGATCTGGGAGTGGTGTTGGCTTCAATTTGTTGCTCCAGATGAGTATTTAAGGTAAGCGACACATTTAGATTGCGAGCATGAGATAATTGTCCTGGCATCTCTAGAATTCTTTGATCCAACCTTGATATCACTTCATTATGTTCAGGTGTATACCTTTTCCTCGAATTCTCTAAACCATCTTTCTGAGTAGTCATAACAATCATGTCTCTAGAACTGTTGTTATTCTCTATATTACTTGATCTCAGTGACTATGACAATAAGATGAAAGAGAAAAAGCCTCATCTGATCGAAAGTGACAAGAAGGTGAAAACATATAGAAAAGAAAAGAACAAAATAAAGAAACCAAGATAGTAACATGATATATAACACAAGAATAAATAATTTGATTTGCAATAAATAAACCTTCTAAATATAGGGAGCCAGAGATGGGCCTAAGACGACAAATTAGTGATTTGTGATGGTTAATTCATGTCTTAATGATATTATTTGGAGTTTAGAGTTAGAAATAAGAAAAATAACTGACTGTAGGACACTCTCTAGCTAAATGCCCAAACTCACTGCACGAATAACACTTTCCTCCAAACGCAGCCCACTGAGATGTACCAGCAGAATTAGAATGAGCCCCAAAACCTGAATTCCCAAGTAGCAAACCTTGAGAAGTCTGTCGAGAACTCTGTCCATTGTGGGTACCATAACCTGTTATAGGACCACCTATAAATTAAGGTGCTCTCTCTGTAGGCCCGGTAGGTCTAGAGTAAGGTTGACTCTCACTAGGATGGTGCCTACCTCGGATGGGATGCTACCTCTGCTGTGAAGACAGTAAAATCTCCTATCTCCATTATCTTTGTATTTCTTCATACATACATTCTCCATAGACCTCACATAACTGGTCACCTGGGGAAAAGTAGACCCTACTGCAATCAAGTGTTGTGATGCTAGGCGGAGCGGTAAAATCAATCCCTCAATAAATTATTGAGTCATGTCTCGCTCTATAGGAAATATTGTAGGAGCCTTCACAGTCCAATCTAGGAACTTCATAACATACTTGGAGACCGAAGAAGAACCTTGCTGAGGACCTACAAGTCCAACTCTAGGAGGAGGACCGCTTGATGCACCCAAAATCACACCTGCTTATGGTGTATGCTCATCGAGATGCTGAATCTCTAATGTTGGATCCAAAATAATCAAGATGGTCAAAGATACTGTCAAAGCCTGGGTAATATGTGTTAATTCCCTAACCACGCCCTTCATAAAGAATTAGCGAGGATCCTTAAGAAAGCGGGTGCCATTCTGTCAGCTTCGTCCCAATGGATATCTCTTCTCTCAAATAGCAACCTAAAAAAGGTGATCCAAAAATGGATTTGACCTAAAGTTTCAGAGTATGTCCGACCAAAGATTTTACCTACCCAATAGTGAAATCCTTATTCTTGAAGAATGGGGGGAAAATGGATTGATCAAGAAAGATCTTTTGTTCTTCTTATATATAAGATCGTGATTGGATCCGTAAGAAGGAATGAATTCTAAGAATGTATTTAGAGGTTAATCAAGGAAAGTTCACACAATGAGGAATCAAAAATAGAGTTTCCTTAAAACGTCCTATATCCTCCCGAAGATTGGATACAGACGTCTCCACACTGATCTGCAGGACTCTACTAGGCCCTTGCTCTTATACTGATGATACCGGTGAACCTAAGCTGTAAAACCACTCTATCATGACTTTATTTCTCAAGTCATCATGACACCTACTATCAACCCACCAGTAGGTAAGCCTAGTCCCATAGTCCAAAACCATAGGCCATTGACCATCACAAGTGGAAGAAAAGAACTAAATAATAATAATAATAATAATGATAAAAGAAGAATAATAACAATACAACAAGATAACCTCAAGCCCTGGTATCAGTCGGTAGTCGAGCCACTAGACCAAATAAGGAAGTATAAGGTTTATATATATGCAATAATAATAATATTACTACATACTGTCTCCGAATAAGAAATAAAGACTAGTCAAATTCCATCATAGAAGGAGATAGGAAACTCAGAACGCCAATAGCTCACCCGAGTCTCCAAATCTAAGAGCTGCTCTGCATGATATCCAAATCAGTAGTCAAAATCCGTACTATGATTTACAGGGTGTAGAAGTATAATATGAGTACCAACAAGTGCCACTCACTAGGATCGACCGACTGAGCTCCAAAGATAAAGCAAGTATAAAGAACATGTAAGTAGGGAGTGTATATCACAAGTAACTAACAAGAATAATAGGGAATCCTGCAATAAGAATATCTGATAAAAGGGGGGAAGATAGGAAACAATCAAAGAAACAAAGGACGTACCTAGTGGCGCCAGCCCAAGGCCTAAACACGATAACACACTATGAAAGGGAGACAACTAAATGACAACCTACTAACAAAACTAAGCACAAATGTCACATAAAGTCCAAAGGACCTTATCAACTAAATTCCTGCATAAAAGATAGGTAAGTAAGGACAAGGGAAGTAACTACCTTCAAACAACATACCACCCTTTATATCGCCACAAGTTCAGAAATAGTAAGACAATACGTCCTAAGTCCTAGTGTACCCGGGATTCACTCACAAACAGGTAAAACCATATGACATCCCATATTACCAACAGGTACAAGCAACTTGCTAATGATAGACAATGGATATATGCATGAAAAACTAGTAGTACCATTAATGCCCAGCACCGCCTGGTCTCGATCCAAATCTTACCTCAATCTATAACATGAACGCATCTACGATGCCTCGAATTAATATCATAAAATAAGTGCATCCTCGATGCCTTGAATCAGTACAAAAATAAGCACATCCTCAATGCCTTGAATCAGAATAAAAAAGACCATATCCTTAATGCCTCTAGTCCACTAAAATAGTAGTAGGTAGTACGGGCCCCCATTTGAAAATTAGTATAAAATCACTTAGGTTGCATCCCAGCTTTCTCAAATCAATGCTAGAACCAATGCATGCACTGGGGTCGACGACATCCATGAGAAAACAATGATCCAATACAATGCATGTTATCACAAGCAACCAAACAACACGCACAATCAAATACAATAATGACTCCACAAGCACCTTACCCTATAGAGCATATAACATGGCTCATAAATACAACCGACCTCAAATAAAGGCCTAAAGCTCAATTCTACTCCTCTACCTCAACAGAAGGCCCAATAGGGAATCAACCCTAACTGGGTAACAAGGAGGAGGAAAAGAGGAAATAGGTTCTCAGCTACTTAATCAATAACCCCAAATCCATCTAAAGCACAATCTCGAGAGTATAAATACAACTAGCCCCGCTAATCGACAAAAAGGAAAGCATAAAGGATTCTAACTCTAAGTTTAGAAATGAAGCCCAACAGTAATACATAAGCCTATCCGGGTGGGAATTTCTACACCAAGGCATCTAGAGAGGTGCTATAATAGAAAAAGATACAAAGTCTCATAACTTTTGGCCAACAACAGCTACATCCACTAAGGATCAACTAGGATCCAATTCTAAGGCGCTAATCCGCCATCCACATAAACATCACACAATTCACCTAAAATAGGCTAAACAGGGAAAAACTAAGGCATAATTAATAATCTTACCAACTAGATGGGAAATCTTATAAAGGCAACCTAACCTGAGGTTCATACCAAGATAAAGAACCAAAAATCTAGGAATCAAGCCTAACCCATCAGATACACTTCAAACCACAAATAAACTATACTATATAATACCTTATAAAGCTCAATCAAAGAAGGGGGACCGTAGCCTACCTCCAAGCTGAACACACGTGCTCCAACTCCCCTTCCCTATAACTTTTTGCTCCAAAATCAACCCCAATTGCCTCCACGCTAACAAAATGCACCTCATCAATACGAACGTTTTGACACTAAAATTATATTTTTTGGAGACAGACCCAAAATTGGGACTAAAACAGGATTGTGGACCTACAATGGGAATCCTGAAAACGACTGCGTGAAAATGTCCTAAACTCATTATTGAGCTTATACCCCAAAATAGGGCACAAATCAAAGCTCAAAATGACCTAAATTAGCCCAACATTTCAAAATACCATTAAAACCCTAACTAAGCTTTAGCAGCCTCTTTGGGTAAGAAATTGCATCAAACCGACTATCTTTGCGCTTCCCTGAACCTAGAAACACGTAGCCACAACTCCTACAAACACAATGCACTTAGAATTGCCTAAAATAGAGCTCTCTAACTCCTAAAATTGAACAAAAAGTAAAGGGGTTAGGGCTGGTTCGCATCACTGGTCTTAATTATAAGACCATTAAATTGCTCTCCAAAAACACAGAGGCTAATGCCTCAAAGATCCATAAGCACAGAGGAACTACCGCGAACAAAGAGGCCAATCTTCCAGGCTTCATGAATATGGCCCCTTTTGCTAGCTAATGCAAAGACCAAGAACCATAGATTCCACGAATGCGTCCTGCGTGGCGCAAATGCGAATACCAAAATTGGTTTGCACCAACTGATGCACATCAGTTGGTTTTAGAAATATTTCCAACTGCGACAGGGTGCTCGAAATTCGTTCAGAATCCCATATACAAATATGGACTATGCTACCACACCGAATTTGACGTTTTGGACTCAATAGCGCAGTAGACATTTCCATCAAAGCTTCTCTCAAGAAAATATGGGTCCCACACCTAAACATACTTTTTTCCATTTTCACAAGTAGGCTCGAAATGAGACTGGAAGCGTTGGGACACAAATGAATAGTCATTCTAGACCAAACTTGACATTTTAAAGCTAACCTTACCGACGATATTTCAATCCAAGCGTGTTTACCAGAACTGTTGACCAAGGTCAACCTTAGGCCAAATTTCGAAGCCTAAAGTGCCAAATGGCTTTAAACTTGCACAGATCACCTCGACACTTGTGCCACCTATGCTACTACCCTAATTTGGCCATTCTAGAGTTGATGGAACCATCAAAATTCGATTATGAGTTTGTATTCCTAGAGTTTTGACCAAAGCCAGTTGTTCAACCTCTAATAGCTTTAGAATAGGGAATTATGCATAAAATCCAAATGAATGACCAGGCAACCAAACTGTCAATGCCAGTAAGTCATAAATGGCTTGGAATCGCTAAAGGCTCTAAATACTCAAAAGATTAGTGAAGGACGAAAATTACTTGGAGGATCATTAAGACATCCACTATTGAAAGGAATTTCATCCTTTAAAGTCAAAGGATAGAAAAGAACCCAAGGGCATGAAATGATTAGAAGTCTAGGCCCGCAAGCTCTGCCAAGCCTATAGGTACCTTCTCAGGTTGCGCAACCCTAACCTAGAACTCAAACCAAGGGAAAACTCCCAAATTCACTTCTCTCCTTTATATTCAAACAAACTTCCAATTTCTTTATTTTGATACTAACTTTAACTAAACAAGGACAAACTCATTGGAACGCAATAGACTCATCCGATATAAACCAAAACTATACAAATCCTTCAGAATTAGTCGACCAACAAGCAAGAGGAGATGCTAAATAACTCCTAAGTAAAATTCTTTGCTTTATACTCCAAACTCTAAACTCTTTAGTCATCATGGGTATCCTTCCCAAATAACTAAAAAGGAAGTGCAAGCACCACCTGAGCATCGAAGAGCATCAAGAACTCAAATTGATCAACTTATCCCAAGGCAGCAGCTTCAATGTCACTATGCTACCAATAGGACTTCTAGAAACCAAACCAATATGAGAACCTAACCCTAAAAGCAGTCAAAACTAAGGCCATGAGTCCATATACTACTCCACGAGTGCAAGTATGAGTAAACTACCAATCTAAGAGCAGAACTGACCTAATAAGCAATTTATTAGCATACTAAACCTGCAAAACTGACCCATTAGAACTGAACCATTGCAGTAAATACCATAAGTCAACCTGCTAGCTAACCACAATGAAATATGAGAACCTCTCACCCTGAACAAGAAACCAAGAGATGATCCCATGAATTACTTTGACTCCATCCTGAAGTTGAGCTTTCTAGGAGAGATTCCATTCGCCCATAGAAGCCAAAGTTTGACTTACTCAAAACACCCTACAACAGAAGACCCAAATCAACAATCTAACTCTTAAACCATCGACACACTTGCTGTAGTTTACCGATAGAGCCAAGGTACAACACCAAATCACCGAGATTAAAGGTAGTCTTGGTTGTAAGGTAAAACAAGCCTGCAACTGAAATTTCCAGATTGTATTGTCCAACCACACAAAACTCTACAAATCAAAATGACACATCAAGGCAATTCTAATAATCTACGACTCATCAAAATGAATGCTCTCGCTCCACAATCACTCCTCTTTCGCTAATCGGTGGTCGATCATAACTGCATTACTTTATCTCTTCCATGAATCTCAATAGAACCTTCTTTACATAACGCTTCAAGCTAAAATATCACCCTACTTAGAATAACCAAGGAGAAATCCCTTCATAGCCTTCCAAACTCAAACATAGCCATCTGACACCACATTACACAACCAGTTGAACCGATAATTTAATAATCAAACTTACCATGAAAAGACAATCCAACGAAATTTGAAAGGCAAATCTTAACTTTGTCATATTAGGAACTAAGAATAAGAATCGAACAAAGGTAAAATTATGGAACTAAGAATAAGAATCGAACAAAGGTCCACAACTACTGACAAGCCCTTCTCTCGGCAGCAACCTCACATCAACTAAGCACAATAGGAGCAAACTAGAAAGGGGAAATGACCAACTCAAGAAAACTCAAGAATGGCTAAATAGGAATCCCTAGAGTAATCAACTAAGCTCAATATCCATAAGGTATAATTCTACTACTAATGCAATACAACAGTAAATCCAATATGATCCACTACTAAAAGAAATCACCTAGGGAAGATAAACATATACACATAGATTTAAATAAAGTTGTCATAGCAAATAATAAGAAAGTAATCAGGCTAAGCAAGCATGCCCAGAGAAGTCTAGGTAAAGTAACTACTAGATTCAAAATGTGGATCTAACAAGCCAAGTAATCATCAGTGGGTACGAAGACCCCAACACTCAAGAACTACAAGCAAGGAGTTCCTAGTAACAAAATTTACACACATATGATTGATACCTGGAGTCTTGTCATCTATCTGAATTGATGAAGCATGGGATGAAATGCGCTTGGCCTCGAACTAAACACTTGAAGTACTAACTGCAACACTTGAGGTACCACATCTAACTAACTGTCTTTGAGCCCTACAAACCATATCATGCCGCATGCGATGTGTGACTACATGACAATCTCTAGTCGGATGCCCAAACTTATCGCATGTATAGAACTTTCCACAAAACACAGCCCGCTGAGATATATCGACTGAATTAGTATGAGTCCTAAAACCTAAATGCCTAGATAGTAAACACTTAGAAGTCTATTATGAACTCTATCCACTGTAGGTACCATAACCTGTCATAAGACCACTTAGAGCCTGAGGTGCTCTCGTCATTAGCCCGATAGGTCTAGAGTGAGATTGACCCTCACTAGCATGAAGCCTACCTTGGAGTAGGGTTGTGCTACATCTATTGCGCTAATAGTAAAATCTCCTATCTCTACCACCTCTATAAGTCTTCATACATGCATGCTCCATAGAACTCACATAACTAACCAACTAGGGAAAAGTAGACCCCACTGCTATCAAGTATTGTGATGCTAGGCGGAGCAGCAAAATCAATCCCTCAATAAATTGCTGAGTCATATCTCTCTCCATAGGAAACATTATAGGAGCCTTCCCTTCTAGGAACTTCATCACATACTCGGACACCGATGAAGAACTTTACAGAGGACCTACAAGTCCAGCTCTAGAAGGAGGATCATTAGATGCATCCAAAACTAGATCTGCTTGTGGTGTACGCTCATCGAGATGCTGAATCTGAAATGCTTGATCCAAAAGAGCTGAGATAGTCATAGATACTGTCAAAGCCTGGGTAGTATGTGTTGATTCCCTATCCATGCCCATCTGAAAGCTCGTGTTGTCTACCTAAGGAGGAATGAATTCCAAAAAAGTATTTATAGGCTAATTAAGAAAATTTCACCCGATCAAGAATCAAAAATGGAATTTCCCTAAAATGCCTTATAGCCTCCTGAACATAGGATACGAACGTATCCGCACCGATCTGCAAGAATGTACTAGGCACTTTCTCTTATACCGACCATACTAGTGAACCTAAGCTCTTAAGTCATAATGGCACTTATTATTAACCCACCAGTAGATAAGCCTAGCCTTATAGTTCGGAACCACAGGTAACGGACCATCATAAGTAGAACAAAAGAACTGAATAATAATAATAATAATGAGAAAAAAAGAATAATGAAAATATAATAAGATAACCTCCTAAGACCCGGTATCGGTCGGTAGTTGAGCCACTACACCAAATAAGGAAGTACAAGGTTCATACATATATAATAATAATAATAATAATAATAATAATAATAGTAATATAGATTATCTTCAAATACAAAATAAAGACTTGTACAAGTCCATTATAGAAGGAGATAGACAACTCTAAATGCCAAGACCTCACCTAAGTCTCCAAATCCAAGAGCTGGTTCACATAATATCCAAATCAGTAGTGGAAACCCATACTATGATCTATAGGGTGTAGAGATATATTATGAGTACCAATAAGTGGCACTCAGTAGGCATCGACCGACTGAGTTTCAAAGATAAAGCAAGTATAAAGAACATTTAAGAAAGAAGCGTATATCACAACTAACTAACAAGAATAATAGGGAATTCTTGAATAAGAACATTTGATAAAAGGGGGAAATATAGGAAACAATCAAAGAAACAAAGGAAGTACCTGGTGGCGCCAGCCCAAGACCTAAACATGACACCACACTACAAATGGGAGACAACTAAATGACAACCTACTAAAAGAAGTAAGCACAGATATTACCTAAAGGACCAAAAGACCGTATCAACTAAATCCTGCACAAAAGAAGATAAGTAAGAACAAGGGAAATAACTACATTTAAACAAGAGACCACTCTTTATACAGCCATAAGTTCGCAAATAGTAAGACAATACCTCCCGAGCCCCTGTGTACCCAGGAAGTTCACTCACAAATAAGTAAACCCGTACGACATTCCATATAACCGACATGTACAATCAACTATGATGGAGATAAGCAATGCATATATGCATGAAAGTATCAAAACCAGTAGTACCATTGATGCCCAACACCTTATACCAAGATATATACACCTACTTCCAGTCCTGGCTAGGAAGTAGGACCCATACACCTATATAGGATTGCCATGGGGGGTTTGGGAGCCCCTATATATCGTGTAGTCCCTATCCAGGTCTTATCACAATTTATAACATGAATAAATCGTTAATGCCTAGAATCAATATCATTGAGCTCATCCTCGGAGCCTCGAATCAGTATAAAATAAGCATATCCTCATTGCCTTGAATTAGTATAAAAATAAGTGCATCCTTGATGCCTCGAATCAGTATAAAAATAAGCGCATCCTCGATGCCTCCAATCTACTGAAATAGTAGCAAAAAGGTACTATGACCCCTCATTCGAAAATCAGTATAAAATAGTTTGGTTTACAACTCAGCTTTGTCAAATGAATGTTAGAACCAATGCATGCATCGGGATTGACTACATCCACGAGAAAGCAATGATTCAATGTAATGAAAGTCACCACCAGCACCCAAACAACATTCACAATCATATACAATAATGACTCCACAACCACCCTACCCTCTAAATCATACAACAAGGCTCATAAATACAACCGACCTCAAATCAAGGACAAAAGCTCAATTCTACTTCGCTAATTCAACACAAATCCTAAAATGGAAATCAACCCTAACTGGGTAACAAAGAGGAAACATGTGCTCAGCTACTTAATCAATAACCCCAAATCCATCTAAAGCACAATCTCAAACACACCTAGCCCCGTTAATCGGCAAAAAGGAAAGCATAGAGGATTCTAACTCTAAGTTCAGAAATGAATCCAAACAGTAATTCAGAAGCCTAACCAGGTGGAAATTTATACACCAAGGCTTCTAGAGAGGTGTTATAATAGTGAAGGATACTAAGTCTCATAACTTCCAGCCAACAACAGCTACATCCACCAAGGATCAAGTAGAATCTAATTCTAAGGCGCTAATTCGCCTCCACATAAACATCACACAATTCACCGAAAATAGGCTTTATATGGCCAAACTAAGTCATAATTAATAAGCTTACCAACTAGATAGGAAGTTTGATAAAGAAAACCTAGCCTGAGGATCATACTGGACAAAGAACCAAAAATCTAGGAATCAAGCCTAACCCATCACATACACTTCAAACCACAAGTAAATTATACTACACAATACCTTATATATATCAATCAAAAGAAAAGAGATAGTAGACAACCTCATGGCCGAACACACGCACTCCAAGTCCACTTCCCGATAGATTTTTGCTCTAAAATCAACTCCAATTGCCTCTACACTAACAAAATGTCGATCCCCTCATCAATACGAATGTTTTGATACTAAAATTATATTTTTTTGAGAACGACACAAAATTAGGTCTAAAATAGAATTACGGGACCTATAAAAGAAATCCTAAAAATGACTTTGTGAAGACATCCTTAGCGCATTATTTGGCTTGTACCCCGAATTGAGGCATAAATTAATGCTCAAAACTACCTCAATCAGCCCAATATTTCAAAACACCATTACAACCCTAACTAAGCTTTGGCAGCTTCTTTGAGCAAGTAATTACCTCAAACTGATGATCTTCGTTCTTTCCTTAGCATAGAAACTCAAAGCCACAACTCCCACGAACAAAATGCACTTGGAATCGCCTAAAATAGAGCTCTCTAACTCCTAAAATTGAACATAAAGAAAAGGGGTTAGGGCTGGTTCGCGTCACTGGTCTTAATTATAAGACTAGTGAGTTGCTCTCTGTGAATGCAGAGAGGAGGTTCAAGAACACAGAGGCTAAAGACTCAAAGCTCTATGAAAGTAGAGGGACTACTATGAATGCAACATGGGCCTTACGAACGCGGAGGCAAATCTGCTAGGACTTCATAAATGTGGAGACCAAGAACCATGGCTTCTACGAATGTGGCCTAGGTGTCGCATATGCGAAGACCAAAATTGTTTTGCACTAGCTGATGCACATCAGTTGATTTTGGAAATATTTCCAACTTTGACGAGGTGCTCAAAATTCGTTTAGATTCCCATCCGCATAAATGGACTATGCTACCCCACCAAATTTGATATTCCAGACTCAATGTCATAGTCTAAATTTCCATTTGAGGGCATCTAGACAAAATGTGGCTCCCACATCTAAGCATAATTTTGGCCATTTCCACAAGGAGGCTTAAAATGAGACCGACAGCCTCAGGACACGAATGAAAGGTCGTTCTAGACCAAACTCAACATTATGAATCTAACTGCGTGGATAAAATTTCAATCCAAATGTGTTTACCAAGATTGTTAACAAAGGTCAAACTTAGGACAAATTTCAAAGGCTAAAGTGACAAATGACCTCAAACTCGCACCAATCTCCTCGACACTCATATCGCCCATACTACTACCCTAATTTAGCCATTCCAAAGCTGATGGAACTATCGCAATTCCATTTTGAGGTTGTATTCCTAGATTTTTGACCAAAATCAATTGTTCAAACTCCAATAGCTCCAAAATGGAGAATCGAGCATAAAACCCAAATGAACAACTAGGCAACCTAACTGAGAGTTGGCTACCAAGGATGGATCATACTTAGACAACTTCGTGAACTTGAGATCATAATCCCTTGCACTCATGCTACCTTGTTTAAGGTTGATAAACTCCAACACCTTTGCCTCTCTTAACTCAAGTGGAAAGAACTGGTCGAGAAATACAACTTTGAAATTTTCCCAACCTATGGGACCCTCTTCAACCCTTTCATCTATCCCTTGATTATACCATACTTGAGTGACACCTTTGAGTTGGTAGGCCACCAATTTTTCCTTCTCCTCCAAAGAAACTCCCATGACACTAACAATATTGCATAGTTCACAACAAAGTCTTGGGGATCCTCATCAATCTTGGATTCATAAAACTTAAGAGGGTTCATCTTTGTAAAGTCTCTAACCTTAAAAGCCGATGTAGACACATTTAGAGGAGCATTTACCCCTCTGTTCACTTAAGTAGTTACGTCTTGGGCTAGTATTTGAAAAGTGGCTCGGAACTCCATATTAGTCACTTGATCATACAAATGATTATTTGGGGCTTGTGGCTCCTCTTCAATATTCCTTTGGATGGGGTATGTTCGAGGAGTTATGATTCTATATTCACAAAGAGAAAGTGTTAGAAGAGAAAACCTTAAAGTTTAACTCTACAGCACGATGAGATGATGAAAAAGGTAAAGTATTTCTTAAGATGCCTTACAATTTCCTATTTATAGATATGGCATGCCTCACAGTGACGAACAAGACTCTAGTCGATGTAGCATGTTAGACTCCATAGGACACTTGAACCTTTGTGTTCTGATACCAAGTTTGTCATGACCCAGCCTAGGGCGTAGTCCTAAAAAGGCGATAAAAATCCCAAAAAATCCCAATGAAGCCTCTTAGCATAAAATTCAAGAGCATACATAAGGTAGATAAAATAAATCCGCAAGGATCAAGGAATATGAAACATAATCTTAATAGAACATAAGTCTCAAATATGCAAAAATGACAACATAGACTCTTTGTTGTCTAACATGCCTCTACTATTAGATGAGGGCGTAAGACAATCTCCTAGCTCGCCCAATATAAAAGGTAAAAGTGGTCATAAACTCATAAGAAATAAATGTCTCATCCTTGGAACATTAGATTTATGAATATTATACAATTGCTAACTCTAGCCACGCACTGAAGGAGGATGAGTATGATCATCGGTCCCTACATTATGATACAATGTAGGCACAAAGTATGTGTTATCACATTGAATGCACTAAGCATAAGAGAAGATATATGATTAATAAGAATAGGACATAGTCAATATGAATCATGGAATACAACATTAATATATTTAAAACATGAATGAAGTCATGAAAATATTAAAACATTTATCTCATTGGTCAATGCATCAAAAAAATCTTGTAACTTTCATAATAACTCATAAGTCAAATAAAATTGTGTGGGATAGGACCTTTAATCGACATATAAGACCATACGAGCAAATACATGGAATCCGATGACTCTTTCTTCAAGACAAAAGAGGCTACCTTGCAAGGGAATACTCCATTAAGTAACTCTTTTAACTTTGATTTGTGTATCCAATAGCTTCACCATATTGGCATCATTGAAAACCTACACGAGCAATGTAGTTTGGGACTAAAGGTTGCTACAAAGATTCCATTGTGTAACTAACAGCATTACCAAAATAAACCCCACCTAAAATTTCTCTCGGCTCTTAGTCAATATCCCAATGGAACTCATAAAACATGATCATAATATCATAGGGAAAGATATTAATAGATATCAACCCATTTTTATAAAACATCATAAGAATAGCTCATATAGCATCATCATAATAATATTTGGTGATTAGCTCATCTATCATGTAAATCATGCAATGTGGGTGTAAGCCTTTCATTATTACATATATTTGATCATAAAACATCTTTAGGTACTTAACTTGCCCTATCATAAACTTGCTTGAAACATCACAACATCATCATTCATAAACTTCTTTGCATAAAGCATTTTTAACTCATTCATAAACTTCTTTAGAATATAACTTGAAATCATGATAATATCTCATAAATCATACTTAAAACTAGCATATAGTATGGGTCATTAAAATTCAACTTGAAATCATGCAATATGATGTGAATTATTCATAATTAGGCTAATATCATTGAAATATATCATAATTAAGAAGACCCAATATAAATCATGAAATTAGGGCTTTTAAATGAAGAACTAATAAGAGAATTGAGAAGAGATCTTTTCGATTCTATGGGTGAAAGGAACCATGGATGTAGTCCCACATACCTTAACCTTGATGAACCCTAAATTAAAGAGAATGTAAATTTAACTTTGAAGAAAATCCCCTTGAATAGCTTTAGGAAAAAGAGGACCTTTAGAGAAAACTTGGGAGAGAAGACTTTGAATTTTGGGGAAAACTTGGGAGAGAAGACTTTGAATTTTGGGGAATTATGAGAGAATAAGAGGGTTAGGAGAATTTAGGTTAGTTAATAAGTAGGAATCTAGCCTCAAAAATCGTCCACATTCATTAATGAGATGGGCGGAAACCACAAAAATTACCCCAACTTAAAACTGAATCCGGAACCAAAATGGTCCACCACCACGGACCATTAAGGTCACCACGGTCCTTTGTCCCCTCCGTAGTGAGGGACTTACGATTTTTTTAAAAGGGGGATTTTGGAAGGTTGCCCACTATGAGACATACCACAGACAATGAAAGGCAATATAGCACGTGGTGGACATCTATCATATGGGACTTGAACTCGAATTTTAGGAGTTGCAGAAAAAGTTTCAGGACTTCCTCTACGAAAATCTTCATGATCAAAATAACAAAGGAAATAGCGGAAGTAAGCCAAAATCTATATACAATAGAAATATCCCTCTTGAAACCTGGAAGCACAAGTGCAGAGCTACTAAAATATAGATACAAGTCCCAAAAGTGGACCATAGAAACAAGATTGTATAAAAATGCAAAAGACTAGTCATAATATATATAGAAGGAGACTGGTAAATCTAGGACGTTGTGTGCTCACCCTCACCTCCGAATTAGACTGCTGCAAACTCAATATACATGCTGGTAGCTGGTTCTTGGATATGCATCATAAAAATAGATGCAAAGTTTAGTATGAGTACCAAAACAACAAGTACCCCATAGGCATCATAAGCCGACTGAACAAGAAAATTAAAAGTTATATTAAATGCGAGAATTTAAAACACAACCCGAAACAAGAATGAAAATCTAACTAGGATGCACACGAGTGTACTAACACACAAAGAAAGAGAGTACATCTAACTATATCCGAACGGTCTCCCATAAACCTAGCAGGTATACTCGTGCGCAAGTTTAAGTAAAACCCGAATAGACTCTCATAAGCTCGATAGGTGCACTGAAGAGTTGAGATCAATAAAGAGATTCTGACAAAATTTCCAAGATTACTACAAACTTCTGCGGACTTTAACCAAACCAACCGAATGCATGAAACTTTATCCATAACTAAAGAGGAGCTAAGGACTTGAGCCGAAGCAAAGATGAAGAAATCAGTGATTTTAACAAAGATTGGAGTAGCAGAGGATTTGAACCAAGGCTGAGGATAATCATGGAGTTGAATAAGTATGAAAGTGTAACATCTAGTACCATTTTTTTACCATTTTAACGGACCTAGGAGGGTATTTTTGATCTGAATAAATTTTTAGGAAATAAAGTGTACGATGTCTCTGCGTCGCAAAGAAGAAAAAAATAAAATAAATAGATCTGGGGACCAGGTCTGCATCACAGACCTCGGAGCTTATTTTTGCCCGACTTTTATTTTAATGAGGGACATTTTGATCTTTTTCCACTGTAATATCCCTCAAAATTTAATATATATATATATATATATATATATATACCTATATATATAACTTAAGAAAGCCTTGGAAATAGGCCGCTCATATAACGCATTATCCTTAACCTTTTTGAACAATCTAAGTTCAGAATATCGATCAGGAGGTCAAAACTTACGGGAAAATGGTCTCGGTGGAGTTTTAGGACCGGTAGAATGGAAGAAAGATTTTTGAAGAAACCACAAAATAATGTGGTCCGCAAAAGGACCGCGTCGCGGACCTAGGACAGTTTTCTGGCCGAGTTGGTCGTGACAAGTCCGCGTTGCAGACCTGGGAAGGTTTTTGGCCAATTTTTTTTAGGGCATTTTATACTTTTTCCAAATTATTAGTTAATAAACCTAGACGTTTTTAGGACCTAATTCAACTCTATAAATTAACCTAAATCTCTAATTGAATTTATTCTTCTACAATTCATCTATCAAATATTTCTCTCTACAAAAAGGCTCTCAAGGATTTCCATTGAAGACTTTAAGCAAATTCACTCAATTTCTCCATCAAAACTTTTAAATTCTTCTAAATTAAATTATGTTCTCACTCAAGGTATGTGAGTATTGATTCATTGATCCTTTTATCCATGAAGACCAATCAATTTCTCAAATTTTCTATCAAATTAAAGTATGATAATTTATGAGTTTTGTTATCTCTATTCCAATTGCATGAATTTTGATTTAAAGTATGATCATGAGTCTATTTTGATATAATTTGATGGTTATTGAATTAAATTGAAGAGTTTTTTCATGAATTCTCCTATTTTGATTTCTAGGGTTCATGGTGTAAAATATGAGTATTTTTAATTATACTCCTAAATGATATTATCTATATGAATTATGTATGGGTTGATATAAAATTTATGATCATGCATGTTTCCAAGTAAATTTCATGATTTTTAAGTTAATTGATTATGCATTCACGTTATACCCTAATTCCAAGTTTAAGCTATGGTCATGAATTTTCAAGGTATGAATTATGACTATGTAATTCCATTATGATCATGAATTATAAGTATGTTTCAAAGTATGAATTTCATGCAAGTTATGAAGTAAGGTGACTTATGGTCCCATGTGGTGACCTAAGGCGTAACGATATGAAGTATGCAAAAATGATTGTAATGATGAAAGGACAACTCTCACATTACAAGTATGTTATGAAAATGAGCTATTCTATGATGATATCTTGATTTACTCTCAGAACGAGGAAGATCATATGGGTCACTTGAGGATTGTGTTGCAAACATTGAGGGAAAAGAAACTATTTGCTAAATTTAGTAGGTGCAAATTTTGGCTAAGAGAGGTTGCATTTCTTGGCCATGTAGTGTCCGGTGATGGGATTAAAGTAGATCAAAAGAAAATGGAGGCGGTTAAAAATTGTCCTAGACCATTATCTCCTTCGGATATTAGAAGCATCCTAAACATAGTCGAATACTACAGAAGGTTTGTTGAACAATTCTCATCTATTGCTTCGCCTTTAACTAAGTTGACACAAGAAAAGGCATAATTTTTTTAAGGCATTTTAGAATTTTTCCAAATTATTAGTTAATAAACCTAGACGTTTTTAGGACCTAATTCAATTCTATAAATTAACCTAAATCTCTAATTCAATTTATTCTTCTACAATTCATCTATCAAATATTTCTCTCTACAAAAGGCTCTCAAGGATTTCCATTGAAGACTTTAAGTAAATTCACTCAATTTCTCCATCAAAACATTTAAATTCTTCTAAATTAAATTATGTTCTCACTCAAGGTATGTGAGTATTGATTCATTGATCCTTTCATCTATGAAGACCAATCAATTTCTCAAATTTTCTATCAAATTAAAGTATGATAATTTATGAGTTTTGTTATCTCTATTCCAATTGCATGAATTTTGATTTAAAGTATGATCACGAGTCTATTTTGATATAATTTGATGGTTATTGAATTAAATTGAAGAGTTTTTCCATGAATTCTCCTATTTTGATTTCTAGGGTTCATGGTGTAAAATATGAGTATGTTTAATTATACTCCTAAATGATATTATCTATATGAATTATGTATGGGCTGATATAAAATTTATGATCATGCATGTTTCCAAGTAAATTTCATGATTTTTAAGTTAATTGATCATGCATTCATGTTATACCCTAATTCCAAGTTCAAGCTATGGTCATGAATTTTCAAGGTATGAATTATGACTATGTAACTCCATTATGATCATGAATTATAAGTATGTTTCAAAGTATGAATTGCATGCAAGTTATGAAGTAAGGTGACTTATGGTCCCATGTGGTGACCTAAGGCGTAACGATATGAAGTATGCAAAAATAATTGTAATGATGAAAGGACAACTCTCACATTACAAGTATGTTATGAAAATGAGCTATTCTATGATTTCAAGCCTATGATCATGACTATGATATATGAAATTATGATCTTATGTTATGTATGTATTCCGTGGGATTTAACTTAGCACCGAGTGGACTTGAGGTGGGGGCCCTACCAAAAGCCTTAGTAGCAGCCTCATGACCCATAAACTATGTGCCACCGTAGGTTGCCTTTATGGCCTAACTAGTGGATCCACAAATAACACATGTTCATGGTTAGGAGTCTACCTTGTCAACGTAGCCTCCTCCTTCTCGATGTGGGTATCATCGGATTCCATGTTATAGCTCGCATGGTCTTATTGTCGGCTATGGTTCCTATACCACATACGTATGATTTCTTAAGTATCTTATGATATTGAACTTATGCTTTTAAATGCTTTGGTCAACATGATTTTCTAATGACTTTACGTATCTATCTTATCATGTGATTTACTTGACCTTTGCATTCCATGATTTACGTTCCAACGTAGTAATGCATACTTTTTGCCTACATTATTTCATAATGTAGGGGTTGAGGTTGAAGATCCTTATCATCCACGTAATTAGTAGGCATTCCTATTTGAAGGTGTTGTGGTGAGTCCTTATTTTCCAAGTGTCCTAGGGTGTCCAACATGCCGTGTCAAGTAGAGTCTTATTCATGGGTGTGAAGCGCGCCACACTTATGAGTAGAAGGATATGAACCATTTTAGAAATTCTCACTTCTTTCATGATCCATGTCATGCTATAGAGTTTACGTTAAGACTTCTTCTCCCTAATAGTCTTTCTTTGCGATTTTTAGAAAAATGGCTCCAAGAAGACCACCATTTCCAAGGGGAGAGATTGTTAATAAAGCCCAAGCTCCCTCGGCTCTACAAGACAATGGTCCTCTATTGGACCAAGTGTCTAATGCAGAGTTTTGAACTGCTATCACCATGCTAGCCAGAGTATTGACTAACCAAGGTGTCGTGGCTCCTCCTAATATTTCTACTCCAGCCTCAAGAGTTAGGGACTTTGCATGAATGAATCCTTCGGAATTTCATGGTTCAAAGGTCGATGAGGATCCTCAAGCGTTCATTGATGAGGTCTACAAAATAGTGAGTATTATGGGGGTGACGTCGGAAGAAAAAGCAAAGTTGGCGGCTTACCAACTCAAAGGTGTTGTTCAACTATGGTACACTCAATGGATGTTTGAGAGGGTGGATGAAGGTCCTGTTGAATGGGAAGCTTTCAAACTTGCTTTCCTTGATCATTTTTTTCCTCTTGAGTTAAAGAAGGCCAAAGTGTTGGAGTTTATAAATCTTCGACAAGGCAATATCTGGATGATGGGCTATGCCCTCAAGTTTATGAAGCTATACAAGTATGCTCCTTCAATGGTTGCTGATCTATGTGCTCGAATGAGTAAATTTATATCGAGGGTGTCCGACATGGTTGCTAAGGAATATCGCACCTCTATGCTTGTTAAGAAGATGGACATATTTCGGCTCATGACTTTTGCTTAACAAATTGAAGGGGAAAAACTCAAGGAAATGAGGATGAAGGATTCTAAGAGGGACCAGTATGAAGGTGGGTTCTCCAATGCTAGGACCGTTGGTATCAATGGACGCACAAATCAAGGCCAAAGCTCAGGGAGGAAGTTTGCTAAGGATAGGGTGCCATACCCTAAAGCTCAAGGTGAAAGAGGTACAAATGCTAGTAACCCTTCTCTTCCAAAATGTGCAAAGTATGGAAGGAATCACAGAGGAAAGTGCTTGATCGGAATGGGTGCTTGCTATGGATATGGCAAGATGGGCCACAAGCGATTTGAGTTCCCTCTTATAGCCAACAAAGGTGGAGATGGTCGTCTTATATGAGGCCAAGTACAATAAGGCTCCCAAGATCAACCTAAGGGTGGCCAACGCAAGAACCGATTCTATGCTCTTCATGCTAGGCAAGAGGTTGATAAGGCTCCCAATGTGGTCACAAGTATGTTATGAGTCTTTAACTTTGATGTATATGCATTGCTTGATCTGGGTGCCAACTTGTCTTTTGTTACTCCTTACATTGCTATGAGATTTGATGTGTGCCCCGAAGTGTTAATAGAATCTTTCTAGATTTATACTCCCGTTAGTGGTTCATTATTAGACAAGAGAGCTTATAGAAATTATCCCGTATGAGTCATGCACAAAGTCATTCAATGTGACCTTGTTGAACTTGATATGACTGACTTCGACATCATTCTTGGTATGGATTGGTTATATGCTGCTTACGCATCTATATGTTGTAGAACTCATGTGGTTAAGTTTTACTTCCCTAATGAGCCTATTTTTGAATAGAATGGTAATGATTCAGTGGTTAAGGGTCAATTCATCTCATGTATTAAGGCTCGAAGAATGATTTCCAAAGGGTGCATTTATCATATTGTGCGAGTTAGGGACATTGACTCCAAAACTCCTACTCTTGAGTCGGTCCCTATAGTTAACAAGTTTTTCGATGTGTTTTCCGATGATTTGCCCGGTGTTCCTCCCTAAAGGAAGATTGACTTTTCCATAGATCTCCTTCCCGCTACCCAACCTATCTCTATTCCTTCTTACCGTATGGCTCCGGCGGAACTTAAGGAGTTGAAAGATCAATTGAAGGATTTGTTGGATAAGGGTTTTATAAGACCAAGTATTTCACCATGGGGTTCTCTCGTGTTATTTGTTAGGAAGAAAGAAGGGTCACTCCGACTGTGTATAGACTACCGATAATTGAATAAGGTCACCATAAAGAAAAAATATCCAATCCCAAGGATAAATCACTTGTTTGATATATTACAAGGAGCAAGCTATTTTTCTAAAATTGACCTCTATTCCGGTTATCATCAATTGAGGGTAAGGGAGTGTGATATTCCCAAGACGGCTTTCCAAATGCAATATGGTCATTTTGTATTTGTATTAATGTCGTTTAGGTTGACAAATGCTCCCGCTATATTCATGAATTTGATGAATAGAATTTTCAAGCCCTATTTGGATATGTTTGTAGTGGTGTTTATTGATGATATGTTGATTTACTCTCAGAACGAGGAAGATCATATGGGTCACTTGAGGATTGTGTTGCAAACATTGAGGGAAAAGAAACTATTCACTAAATTTAGTAAGTGCAAATTTTGTCTAAGAGAGGTTGCATTTCTTGGCCATGTAGTGTCCGGTGATGGGATTAAAGTAGATCAAAAGAAAATAGAGGCGGTTAAAAATTGGCCTAGACCATTATCTCCTTCGGACATTAGAAGCTTCTTAAACATAGTCGGATACTACAGAAGGTTTGTTGAACAGTTCTCATCTATTGCTTTACCTTTAACTAAGTTGACATAAGAAAAGGCAAAATTTCAATGGTCGGAAGAATGTGAGAAAAGCTTTCAAATATTGAAAGACCGTCTTACGTCGGCTTCTATTTTGACATTGCTCGAAGGTTCAGATTGGTTTGTTGTTTATAGTGATGCTTCACGTGTTGGTTTGAGTTGTTTCTTGATGTAATATGGTAATGTTGTAGCCTATGCCTCTAGGAAACATAAAGTACATAAAAGAAACTTCCCAACCCACGATCTTGAACTTGCAGCGGTTGTGTTTGCATTGAAAATTTGGCGCCACTATCTTTATGGGGTGCATGTTGATATGTTTATCGACCATAAAAGCTTGCAATATGTGTTTAGTCAAAAGGACTTAAACCTTAGGAAAATGAGGTGGCTTGAACTCCTAAAAGACTATGACATGAGCGTATTCTATCATCCGGGTTTGGCAAATATTGTAGAAAATGCTCTTAGTCGGTTTTCTATTGGTAGTTTCTCACATGTTAAGGAAGGTAAAAGGGAATTATTCAAAGAGGTCCATAGATTGGCACATTTAGGTGTGCGTTTGGTTCATTCCAAAGATGCAGGCGTTCTTATACATAATGTTTTAGAATTATCTCTTGCGGCAGAAGTCAAGGCCATGCAAGACAATGATCCAGCTTTGGTTGAATTGAAGAAGTCGGTTGTCGAAAAATCTATTGAGGCTTTCTTCCTAGGAGAAGATGGGATACTACGTTACCAAGGTTGGTTATGTGTTCCAAATATTGATGGAATAAAAGAGTTGATATTGAATTAGGCCCATAGTTCTCGGTATTCAATTCATCCGAGATCCACCAAGTGTATCGTGACTTTAGGGAAGTATATTGGTGGAATGGCATGAATAAAGACATAGTGGAATTCGTGGCTAAGTGTTCTAATTGACAACAAGTGAAAGTTTAACATCAAAGGCCGGGAGGTTTAGCTCAAGAAATCAAAATTCCTACATGGAAGTGGGAAGATGTGAATATAGACTTTATCACGGGTTTGCCTCGTACTAGAAGATAACATGATTCTATTTGGGTCATTGTGGACCGAATGACTAAATAGGTGCATTCTCTACCGATCAAAACTTCTTATGGTGCCAAAAACTATGCTAAGTTGTACATTCGTGAACTTGTGAAACTTCATGTTGTTCCTTTGTCAATTATATCGGATAGAGGTACTCAATTTAGTTCACATTTTTGGAAGTCATTTCAAAAATGTCTTGGCACTAAAGTCAAGGTAAGTACCACCTTTCATTCTCAAATCGATGGGCAACTGAGAGAACAATTCAGACCCTGGAGGATATGTTAAGGGCATGTGTGATTGACCTTAGTGGAAGTTGGGATGACCATTTACATTGATTGAGTTTTCTTACAATAATAGTTATCACTCTAGCATCCAAATGTCTCCTTTTGAAGCCTCGTATGAGAGAAGATATAGGTCTTCGGTGGGGTGGTTTGAAGTTGGTGAGATGGCGTTGATTGGTCCAGATTTGGTAATTGATGCAATGGACAAAGTAAGTCTCATAAGAGAAAGATTAAAAATGGCTCTAAGTCATTAAAATTCTTATTCGGACAAGAGGAGAGAGCTTGAATTTGATGTAGATGATATGGTGTATTTAAATATTTCACCTATAAAAGGGGTAATGAGGTTTGGTATGAAATGGAAATTTAGCCCTAGATATATAGGACCGTATAGGATATTGAAGAGCATTGGCAAAGTAGCATATGAGTTAGACTTGCCACTTGAGTTGGCTTTGGTTTATCTGGTATTTTATGTGTCGATGTTGAGGAAGTTTGTGGGTGATCCAAAGTCATTTGTACCAAGGGAAAATGTGAGTATTGAAGAGAATTTGACTTATGAGGAGGTCCCGATTGAGATTTTAGACCGACAAGTGAAGAGGCTGAGAAATAAAGACATTGCATCTGTCAAAGTGTTGTAGAGAAATCATCAAGTAGAGAGTGCTATGTGGGAAGCAGAATCGGACATGATGAATCGATATCCTTATCTCTTTCCTTTCACTCAAGCCTAAAGGTACTAAATTGCTCATGATCAAATCAATTAAACTTCTACGCTTCAGTTCCATATGTCATTCATATGCATGCATGATTCATGAAAATGATTTCTCTCAGGGACTATATTTTATTTTAAGTATGAGGTTTACACATTCTATGCATTTTTCAAAGTGTCCTTATGTCCATATCGAGTTTCTAATTATTCAATTCATTCTTCTAAAATTCATCTATCAAATATTTCTCTCTTTACAAAAAGGCTCTCAAGGGTTTCCATTCAAGACTTCAAGCAAATTCACTCAATTTCTCCATCAAAACTCTCAAGTTCTTCCAAATTAAATTGTGTTATCACTCAAGGTATGTGGGTATTGATTCGTGGATCCTTTCATCCATGAAGCCCAATTAATTTCTCAAGTTTTCTATCAAATTAAAGTATGATATTTAATGAGTTTTGTGATCTCTATTCCAATTGCATGAATTTTGATTTAAAGTATGATCACGAGTCTATTTTGATATAATTTGATGGTTATTGAATTAAATTGAAGAGTTTTTCCATGAATTCTCCTATTTTGATTTCTAGGGTTCATGGTGTAAAATATGAGTATGTTTAATTATACTCCTAAATAATATTATCTATATGAATTATGTATGGGTTGATATAAAATTTATGATCATGCATGTTTCCAAGTAAATTTCATGATTTTTAAGTTAATTGATCATGCATTCACGTTATACCCTAATTCCAAGTTCAAGCTATGGTCATGAATTTTCAAGGTATGAATTATGACTATGTAATTCCATTATGATCATGAATTATAAGTATGTTTCAAGGTATGAATTGCATGCAAGTTATGAAGTAAGGTGACTTATGGTCCCATGTGGTGACCTAAGGCGTAACGATATGAAGTATGCAAAAATGATTGTAATGATGAAAGGACAACTCTCACATTACAAGTATGTTATGAAAATAAGCTATTCTATAATTTCAAGCCTATGATCATGACTATGATATATGAAATTATGATCTTATGTTATGTATATATTCCGTGGGATTTTACTTAGAATCGAGTGGACTTGAGGTGGGGGCCCTACCAAAAGCCTTTGTAGTAGCCTCTAGACCCATAAACTACGCGCCACCATAGGTTGCCTTTATGGTCTAGCTAGTGGATCCACAAATAGCACATGTTCATGGTTAGGAGTCTACCTGGCAAAGTAGCATCCTCCTTCTCGATGTGGGTATCATCGGATTCCATGTTATAGCTCGCATGGTCTTATTGTCGGTTATGGTTCCTATACCACATATGCATGATTTCTTAAGTATGTTATGATTTTGAACTTATGCTTTTAAATGCTTTGGTCAACATAATTTTCTCATGACTTTACGTATTCCATCTTATCATGTGATTTACATGACCTTTGCATTCCATGATTTAAATTGCATGTCACGCCCTCATACTTAGTACATTCCAATGTACTAATGCATACTTTTTTCCTACATTGTTTCATAATGTAGGGGTTGAGGTTAAAGATCCTTATCATCTACATAACTAGTAGGCATTCTTATCCGAAGGTGTTGTGGTGAGTCCTCATTGACCGAGAACTAGTTTCAAGTTGGTTACTATTTTTTTTAAAAGACTTGTGTTTACGTCATAAATTTGAGGGTGATGTAGGGATATGTATTAGCCCCCGCCCATACACATGTTTAGAGGCATCTAGTTGGACATATTTTTGATTCTATGTTGTCATAAAACATTTTCAGATTTCTATTCATGGTTTAGACTCTCTTATGATGTTTTCGCTTTTATATTTTACCTTATGTATGCTTATGATATGTACATGAGGCTTGATTGGAGCCCTTCGAGATTTTGATCACCGTGTTATGACTAGGCCCTAGGTCGGATCGTGACATCCACCTTTTTATAATTTAACCCATTATATTTTAGGACTAAAATTTGTCCCTTATTAGTACCCAAAGGATTTGTTCCCTCATTAAACACCCAAAACTTTTGAGAGTAAGTACTAAAGAGAAGGGAAGAAGCTAGGGTTCAAGGATTTCAAGCCTAATCATCAATTTTTGCTTACGAAATCTTCATTTCAGGTATGTAAGGATATCATAACGTTGGACTAAGTTCTTACTCGTGCCCTAGATCTATACATTGTCAAGTTGAGTTTCAAGATTGAGTTTTTTGTTTCGATATTGTGAATTCTAAGTTTCTAGATGAATTCCATTGTGTTTTTGTGTTTATCTAAATATACCTTGATGAGTTTCTTGAGTTGAGTTTTGAGATTTGGGATTCATGGTTCATTCACATGAACCCTAGTTGAATTTTACATTGATTATTTTATGTATTATTTGGGTTAAAGAATGAATATTATTTGCATTATTTGATTGAAAAATATCTTGAGCATGAGTTGAGGTTGAGAAGCCTTTCATTTACTATTTTGAGCATGAGTTGAGTTTTAGAAGTCTTTTGTATATCATTTTAAGAAGGAGTTGAGAAGACTCTTAATCTCTATTTTGAGCATGAGAATTATTGAGTATAAATGATGTGAGCAGTTTTGAACACCTATTTTGAGATTGAGTTGAGAAGTGAACTGTTCCTTTTAAATGCATTTATTGAGTTGAGTTTATGTCTATTTTAATGAGAAGAGATGATTTGAGTTTTGAGCTAAGAAAGAAAGATACTAATTGAGCTTATTGAGTTATGAGCATAAGAAATTATATTTTGGTAGTAGTACTGATCATCGATTTGGGTAAGAGTATAGAACAACTCGAACCCCAAAAACTACATAGCCATCGTAGGATAGGATTGTGTCGTTCATTCAGAAGACTCCACATTGTCCCAAAAGAGGACTTTTATTGGATCCAGATATGAGTTTACATCCCTTACTCTAGCAAGTTATTGGATCAGTTTGTTGTATCATCACATAACTCATAAGTGATGGTTGTCGGTTAGAGAAACTCTTCAAAAAGTAAATTATTATATTTTATACATTCAGTTGCATTACTATCTTTTAAAGTATTGTCTCTTAATGCATTTCAAGCTTATTTGAGTTGAGTTGGTTTTAGCGTTGAGTATCCTGAGTAAGTTTCCTTTTTTATTTTACATACTCGTGCATTTCATGTACTGACGTTATTCGACCTGCATCATTTTGTGATGTAGCTACAACTGAAACAGATCCTCAACCAGCGCACCGTGGAAGATCAGTTTCTACCCAGCTTTGGTGAGACCTCTTTGCATTCAGATACACTCTTGAGTCTTTATTTTCCAGTTATTAATTAATAGTTTAAGGTAGCCATGGGCCTGTCACAGTACCTATTTCAGAGTAAGTATTCTAGAGGCATCATACACTAGTAGACATTGTTAAGTTTATTTCCCTAAGTATATTTCGAAACATCAAGTCTCATACATTTTATATAATTGAGTTTCTATGATTTATGCTAAAGTGTATTAAGTTGCATGCTTCATTGTGCCCATAAATAAATCACTCCAGCCCAAACCAAACTCAACCAGAATTAATGAGCAGCTTCGAATCAAGAGTCGGGTACATCCAATGTCACGACCTAATTTCTCAAGTCAGGATGACATCTACTATGACCCACCAGTAGAAGGCCAATCGATATCCCAAAAATATGAATAATAGGATGTAAGTATGGAAGAACAATATTAAACTACAATAGTAATATAATAACAAGAATCACAGATGAAAAGACAGAAGCAAACCAAAACTATATACAAATAAAAGATCCCTCCCTAAAATTGAAATTTACATGTACAGAGCTACTAACAAAATAAGTACAAGTACAAAAAGTGGACCACAGAAACAAGACTATCTCAAAACGCAAAAGAAAGGTCAATATATATATATAGAAAGAGACACGTAAATCTAGGATGCTATGTGCTCACCCTTATCTCCAAGCAAGATTGCAGTTGGCTCGAGATCAACACTGATAGCTGGTGCTCAAACCTGCATCATAAAAATAGATGCAGAGTATAGTATGAGTGCCAAAACAACGGGTACCCAGTAGGCATCATAGGCGGACTGAGCAAGAAAGGCAAAAGTGATATGAAATATGAGAATCTAAAACACTGCCAGGGACAAGAATAAGAAAATCAAATAAGTATGTACACGAGCGTATTCACACACAAAGAGATAGAGAAAATCTAACTAAATCCGCTGGGCTCCCATAAACCTGACGAGTACCCTCCTACATAAGTTTAAAAGTAAAAAACTTGAATAGACTTCCATAAGCCCGACAAGAGCAAAAATAGTTGAAGTGAAATGCAAGAATCCGATGAAGTACCAATAATGCCACAACTTTCTGCAGACTTGAACGGAACCATTCCATGAGCCTGAAGCTTTTAACCCAAAGCTGGAAATAGTTAAGGACTTGAACTACAAGAATACTTAGGGATTAAGGACTTGAACCAAGATTTGGAGTAGCCAAGGATTTAAACCAAGTATAAGGATAACTGTGGACTTGAACCACGTGAAATTATGACCAAGGTCTTGAACCGAGGTGAGTTATGGACTTGAACCAAGTCTGTAAGCGGCGGTGGACTTGAACCATAGCTAAGTAAATCCAGGGACTTGAACTGAGGCTAAATTACCAAGGAAAGGACTTGTACCACTCCCAGTGGAGTGAATTGGGGACTTGTACCACGAATAGAGGTAAATCAATTAGAATTAGGACTAATGGGTAACCGAGCATCACAGGGAGTACCCCCTATTTGAGTGCCATCAATAAATCACTCCATGCTAAACCACATCCCACTAGAATTGGCAAGTAGACTTTAAAAACCAAGAATTAAGTAACTCGGGGTTAACAAAATCAGGGAATTATGGATAAAAGGTTTTAAGACCGGTGCTACTATCTGTCTAAGGCCCAGACTATCAGACTCAATCTGTTATATCAGTCTACAGGGAGCTAAGCCATCTGAAGCAATGTTAGAGAAGTTTCCACCAAAAGAATGCAAGTCTATGGCAATCACTAGTCTAAGCCTATACTAAGTCCAAACATTCTACCAACGATATACACCAATCATACAATACAAACCACAAGGTATGAATGATCAACAATAACAAGAGACATGGTTCAATAACCCGAATTACCTCAAAATAGAGCCTAAGGCATGGTTTCTAGGAATTTAGCATGCTTGACCACCAATTACCCCCAATATTGTTCAAATAAACATACAAATGTTTAAACATGCTCAGTCTATAGGAGGGAAGTTGTAGCTTACTTGTGGGCTGACCGCACATTCTCCAACTCAAGTAATCGAAGCTTTTCTCTTTCGTACGGCCTTAAAAAATTACGACGCTATAAAAAATAGAATCCCAATGTCAATACGGTCGTTTCAACACTTAAATTATCAAATTTGAAGATGATGCAATTTTATAGTCAAAAATGGGAATGTGGAACCTACTCTAGAAATTCTGGAATTGCCTCTATCAAAAGGTCCTAAACACCACCCCGAACTTGTGTTCCAAAATGGGACACAGTTGGGGGCATGCAATAGACCTAACATTATCATGCAATAAAATAACACATTTAAGCTAAGGACTCCACATGGACAACAATTATTAGTTAGAAATTAACTCAAACAAAGTTTATTTGACACTATCTAAAGCTACCCACACATTCACCTAGAAATTCCCTTAAGATCAGACTTTAAATCACTGAATTTGTCCAAGAAATGAGAGAGATATGGATGTTATAAGATTATAAATAATGACTGAACGTGTCTGATCTCTTATTTAAGAGACTAGATAATTGCTCTTCGCGATTGCGGAGTCCTAGGCTCACGATCGTGAGCCACTAATAAAACATTCTTCTACGCAATCGCAGAAGGAGTCTCACGATTACAGTGAGTCAATCAAACTGACCCTCATGATCGTGGAGGACTCCTCGCTAACGTAAAGGCCTTTGGTGTCCTACACCAGGAATGTTCTGCAATAAAATTTTTGGCCAAGTCCAAAGTTTTGACGGGGTTCTCAAAATTAGTTTAGAAACCCGTCCGTGCAAATGAGATATGTTACCCCACTAAATTTGACGTTCTAGACTCAGAGACGCATTCAAAATTTCCATATGAGGTCATTTTAATGAAAAGTGGGTCCCACACCCAAGTGCCATTTTTATTAAATTTCCACAATGGGCCTCACAATTAGAGCAGAGGCCTTGGAAAGCGAACGAAGGATCATTCTAGAAAAAACTCAATATTTCGAAATTAACCGCGCTGATAAAATTTTCATTTAATAACATTTTCTAAGAATATTGACCAAAGTCAACCTTAGGTAAAATTTCAAAGGCTAAAATGCCAAATGTCTCGAAACTCGTACCAAATGTCTCGATATTCATGCCGACCATGCTACTAGCCTAATTTAGTCATTTTAGAGCTGATGGAACCATTCAAATTTTGTTCTGAGGTTGTTTACCTAATGTTTTGACTAAAACCAACTTTTCAAGGTATAAAAGCTCCAAAATAGGGAAAGAAGCCTAAAACCAAAATGAGCATGTTAACTCAAAAATGACCTGGAGGGTCATTACAACATCAACTACTAAAATAACTTTCATCCGCGAAAGTAGGAGTTAAAGAGTACTTGAAGGCTCAAATAAGCCGAGGAACTACTCTTTATTCTCCTGCTTGGTGTCTGAGGTAGCCTCCTAGACTGGATGATGACTCTAATGGACTTCAAAAACATGAATTGCTCTGGATCGCAACTATCTTACATCTCTGTCTAAGATAGCAACTAGATTCTCAATATAACTCAGAAAATCATCCCACTCCACCGCATCGTACTGGACCACATGAGACTAATCTGGGATATATCAATGCAATATTGAAACATGGAAAATCAGATAGATAGCTGAAAAGATTTGGAGAAAAGCTAACTCATACGCAACCTCCCCAACAATCCTCAAAATCTTGAAAGGTGCAATATACCTAGGGCTAAGCTTGACGCACCACCTAAATTTTATCACGCTCTTCATAGATGATACATAGAGGAATATCTACTCTCAGTTGTCTTGAGCCTATATTGAATCACCCTCACATGATCTAAGGCCTTCTGTATTAAGTATGTACCATGCGGTCTGGGCTCCGTATATTCAAACTGACCAACCAGAGAGAGGAAATGCCTACTATATAAGGCCTCGAATGGGGCCATCTGAATACTGAAGTGTTAGTAGTTGTTACATGCAAAATCCACTAAAGGAAAAAAATTGTCCCACTTTCCTCTAAAATCCATAATACAGGCCTGCGACATCCTCAAGCACTTAAATAGTGCATTCTGACTGGACATCAGTCTGTAGGTGGAAAGTTGTGCTAAGGTTGACATGTGTACCCAAATCCTCTTAAAAAGTCCTCCAAAATTTAGATGTGAACTATGAGCCCCGGTCTGAAATAATGGAAACAGGCATACTATGAAGTGAACCACCTCCCAAATCGATCCACGATGACCCAAATATTATCTCTACCTCTGAAAGTGCGAGGCGACCCTACTATGAAGTCCAAGGTGATACACTTCTACTTCTACTCATGAATAGGTAATCTCTGAAGCTCGCCACCAGACCTAAAATGCTTGGCCTTCACTTGCTAACAACTCAAATAGTGCGATACAAGTCTGCAATATCTCTCCTCATGCCGCTCTACCAGTAATGCTGCCTCAAGTCATAATACATCTTAGAGGTTCCCGAATAGATAGAGTATCTAAAATCATGGGCCCTACTAAGAAACAACTGGACTAAACCCCCAACTCCCATAACATAAAGAAGAGCACCAAATATCAATACCCCGCATGTATCTAAAGTAGTCTAACTGGCATCACCTTTAAAAACCAAATCTCGAAGAGTATCCAAATCCTTATCCTCAAACTGACGACTACAAATCTGGTCTAATAAGGATGATTGACTCTCACATAAGCTAGCACACGTTAGGAATAAAAAATATCAAGCTGAATCATCCTGCTAGCTAAGAAATAGATGTCCAAAGCCAAAGTTCGCTCCATACTATAAAAGAAGGCTAGACTACTAATATTCACTGCTTTCTGACTTAGGGCATCCTCTATTACATTCACCTTACCGGGAAGATAGAGAATAAAGAGGTCATAGTCCTTCTGGAGCTCAATCCAATGGATCTGCCTCAAATTAAGATTTCACTGACATATAATATATTAAAGGTTACTATGAATAGTGTAGATCTCGCATTAAACTCTTTATAGGTAGTGCCTCTAAATCTTAAGTGTGAAAACTACCATCGCTAACTCTAAGTCATGAGTGGGGTAGTTGAACTCATGTAGCTTAAGCTACCTCGATGCATAAGCAATAATTCAGCCCCACTACATCAGTACACAACCCAAACTAACTCTGAATACGTTACAATAAACCGTGAAGCCGTCACTGTCAACTGGAAGATTCAATATAGAAGTGGTAGTAAGCAAATTTTTGAGCTTCAAAAAGTTCCTCTCATACTCATTCAACCACTCATAGGGAATATATTGGCGAGTCAATCGAGTCAAAGGTACTGCTATAGTTAAAAAGCCCTCAACAAAATGCCTATAGTACCTTGCCAATCCAATGAAGCTATGAATCTCAGTCATAGAGGTGGGTCTGGCGCAATCATGAATTGCCTCAATCTTCTCCAGCTCTACCATAATGCGATCTTTAGACACCACGTTCCCCAAGAATTCTATAGACTTAAGCCAAAACTCGCACTTTGAGAACTTTGCATAAAGCCAATGATCTCTCAAAGTCTAGAGCACTATCCTCAAATGCTACTCATGCTTAACCCGAGTTCACGAGTATACCAATATATCATCAATGAAGACTATGACAAAGGAGTCCAAATACGATCTGAATACACAATTAATCAAGTCCATGAAGGAGGTAAGAGGATTAGTCAACCCAAAAGACATCACCAGGAACTCATAATGGCTGTAACGAGTCCTAAATTTGGTCTTAGGGATGTCCGTTGCCCTAATCCTCAAGTGGTGGTAGACAGACCTCAAATCAATCTTAGAAAATACCATAACACCCTAAATTCCATACCCAGGAGATCTTGAAGCTGAACACTGAGCTCCTTGAGTTCTGTGAGGGACATATGGTACACTGGGATAGAAATAGGATGAGGGCCCGACTCAAAATCAATGGCAAAGTCAATATCACAATTTGGAAGAAGGTAGACAGGTCGGTAGGAAATACATCAACAAATTCTCAAATTATATGCATCGAATCAACCATAGGTCCTTCCCTACTAACATTTCTAGCATAAGCCAAGACAAACATGCGCTAGCCACTAACCTAAAGGCCCAAATGAAAGAAATCACCCCAATCAGCATGCGACTACAAGAGCCCTACCACAGCACGGGCAAAGTACCAGGCTGACTAAAGTATCGGTCTTGGCACAACGATCCAAGACCATATTGTGAGGGGATAACCAATCCATACCTAGAATCATGTCGAAATCAAGCATATCAAGTAAAATAAGATTATCCCTAGTGTCCTTCCCCTGAATAGTCACCACATAGAACCTAAAAACCTACACCATTTTTGCCAATTCTGTAAGAAGGCTCAAAATGAGTTTGGAAGCCTCAGGAACTGCGTGAAGGGTCATTCTAGACCAAACTCAACATTTCAGACCTAACCACACTGGCAAAATTTTAATCCAAGCTATTTTACGAAGAATGTTGACCAAAGTCAACCTTAGGCTTGATCTTGAAGGCTAAAATACCTAATGGCTCAAACTCGCACCAAAAGGTTAAGGACATGAGCCAAGCATGCTACTAGCCTAAAATGACCATTCTGGAGCTAATGGAATCATCAAAATATTGTTCTAAGGTCATTTTATGGATTTTTTTATCGAAGTCAACCTTTCAAACTCCAAAATCTCCAAAATAGAAAAACAGGCATAAAACCCAATCAAACGACCAAGTGACTAAGCTATCAGTGCCGGCAAGTCATAAATGACTTAGGGTCGCTATAGGAAAGATCTAAACTTTAAAAAGTTTAAAAAGGGCGAAAATGACCTAGAGTGTCATTATAAAATCCAATACTAAAAAGACTTTTGCCCTCGAAAGTCAAAGTATAGAAAAGAACCCAAAGGAATGAAAACATTAGAAAGATTGGCCCCTATCTCTTCCAGGCCTACACAGACCTTCTCAGGCGGGCAACGCCAACCTAGAACTCAAGTTAAGAGAACATTCCCTTATTCACTTCTCTTCTTTAATAACTCAACCCAACTTCCAATTCCTCTCTTTTGATACTGACTTCCACTCAATAAGAACAAACTCAACTGAATGCAACAGACTAATATGATATAAATGAAAACCACACAGGTACCTCAAAATTAGGTGACTAACAGACAGCGGAAGATGCTAAATAACTCTCAAGTCAAATTTTTTGATTTATACCCAAACTCAAGAATCTTTAGTCATCATGGGTATCCTACCCATACTAAACCACAATAACCACTCCCAACATCATCTAAACATTGCCCAAATAACTATGAAGGAAAGGCAAGAACCACCTGAACTTCGATGAGCGGTAAGAACTCAAAATAAGCAACTCAGCCTAGGGTACAAGCCCTAAGTTCTAACCTAATAACACTCAAAACCAATAAATCGAGCCAGAAATCTATCTTTCAAAATTGAAAAGACTACTCCAAGGGATGACTATATCCACGGGGAGAAAACTGTATAAAGACCACCTCCAATGTCACTCTACCGCCAACGGGACTTTTAGAAAATCAAACTAATATGAGAGTCTAACCCAAAGGTAATAAAAATTGATTCCATGAGTCCATATACCACTCCGAACACAAATCTGAATAAACCACCATAATCCAACAAAAACATGAGTTGGTATGTAGTGAAAAAGTATATAAACTCTTTTTTAAGGGTGACCTAAAATAAAATCGAACCACCACAATGAACACCATAAGCTTACCATAATGATGCAAAAACCTTTCAACTTGAAGAAAGCATGTAGTTGTCGATTCCACGAATTACTTTGACTCCATCTTGAGGCTGAGCCTTCTTAGAGAAATTCCATTTTCCCATGGGAGCCAAAGTCTGAATTAGTCAAAGAACACCACAATAGAAGACCCAAATCAATAATCTGACTCTTTGAACCATCAACATACCTGTTGTAGTTTACTAATAGAACAAAGGCATAACACAGAATCACCGAGATTAAAAATAGTCCTGGTTGTAAGGTAAAATAAGCCTGAATTTTTTGAGACGTATTGACTAACCACCAAAATGTCCATAAGTCACAATAGCACACCAAGGAAATTATGATAAACCATGAATTATCAATATGAACACTGTCTCTCCACAATCACCATTTCCATGAATCCAATAGAACCCTTTTTACGTGACGATTTAAGCTAAAACATCGCCATAGTTAGAATAAACAATGACAATTCCATTTTAGTCTTCCCAAATCAAACATAGCCATCTAACACCACATCACACACCTAGATGAAATGATAATTTAAGCATTAAACTTACCATGAAGAGACAACCCTGCCAATCTGAAGGGAAAACCTTAACTTCGCCAAATTAGGAACTAAGAATGGAAAATCGAACAAAGAAAGAATAAAAAAATGAGATATAAAGTAAACCACAAGGACCACAACTATTAACACACTCTTCTCTCGACAGCAACCTCATAACAACTAAGCACATTGGGGGAAAACTAGGAAGGGGAAAAGACCAACTCAAGAAAACTCTAGAATAGCTAAATGAAAACCCACCAAAGCAATCAACTAATCTCAACATCCACAAGTTATAACTATAACACTATTGCAATATAACAGTAAACCAAAATAATCCACTACTAAAAGAAATCACCTAGGAGAGATAAACACATAAACATAGTTTCAAGTAAAGCTGTCATAGAAAACAATACATAATTAATCAGGCTAGGTAAGCACACCCACATAAGTCTAAGTAAAGAAATAATCATACTTACAACATGAAAATAATGGGTCAAGTAAGCAAGGATGGGTAGGAAGACCCCAACACCCAATCACTACAAGCAAGAAAGGTCTAAGAACCAAAATTTATGCAAATATAATTGATACCAGGAGCCTCGACCTCTATCTGACCTGCAGAATCATGGGATGGAATGTGCCTCACCTCGAATTGAACACCTGCATCATTAACTATAATACTCGGGGCACTACCTCTAACTTAATATCCCTAGACTCTATGAAACCTATCCTGCCAAGCCTATCACCTGCGATGTGTGACTATAGAACAATCCTTAGCCAAATATCCTGACTCATTATATGTATAACACCTCCAACTAACTGCAACCAGCTGAGGTGGCTGGCTAGCATAGAATGAACCCCAGAATTTGGGTGCTCAAAAGGTACACCTAAGAAGTCTATCGGGAACTCTATCCTTCGTGGGTACCATAACCTATCATAGGACCACTTGAAACCTGAGGTGTACACGCTATGGGTTCAGTAGGTCGAGGGTGAGGGTAACCCTCCCAAGGATGATGCTTACCTTAGAGTGATATGCTACTTCTTTTACGCTGATGATGTGATCTCCTACCTCCACCTATGTAAGTCTCCATACATGCATGATCCATAGACCTTACATAATTAACCACTTGGGGAAAAGTAGACCCAACTACTATCAAGTGTTGGTCATGCTAGTCGAAGTGGCAAAATCAATCCCTTAATAAATTGTTGCTTCTTGTCTCTCTCCATAGAAACTCTATCATATACTCAGAGACTGATGAAGAACCCTACTAAGGACCTATAAGTTAAAACCACAGCTGCAAACCACTCAGTGCACCCAAAACTACTCTTTCCTAAGGTGTATGCTCATCGAAATACAAAATCTCCAATGCTGGATCCAAAGGAGCTGAGGTGGTCATAGATACTGTCAAAGTCTGGGTAGTATGTGGTGATGCTCTAGCCATGCCCATTGAAAAACTTATACTATCCATCTAAGGAGGAATGAATTCTAAGAAAGTATTTAGAGGTTGATCAAAAAAATTTCTCACGATAAGGAATCAAGAATGAATTTCCCTAAAATGCCCGATAGCCTCCCGAAGAAAGGATATGAACATCTCCGCACCGTTCGATAGGACTCTACTACGCACTTACTCTTATATCAATGATATCGGTGAACCTAAGCTCTGATATCACTCATTCATGACCTAATTTCTTAGGTCATGACGGCACCTACTATCAACCCACCAGTAGGTAAGCCTAACCCCATAGTTTAGAACCATAGGTAATGGACTACTACAAGTAGAAGGAAAGAAGCAAATAATAATAATAAGAAGAATAAGAAAAGAAGAATAAGAACAATAAAACAAGATAACCTCCAAGACCTGATATTAATCTACACCAAATAAGAAAGTACAAGGTTTATACAGATACAATAATAATAATAGTAATATAGACTGTCTGTGAATATAAAATAAAGACTAGTCCAAGATAAAATAGAGGGAGGTAGGCAACTCTAAAGGCTAAGAGCTCACCCAAGTCTCCAAATCTAAGAGATGCTCCGTACGATATCCAAATCAGCAAAGTAAATCTGTACTATGATATGCAGGGTGCAGAAGTACTAGTGGCACTCAACAAGCATTGGTCGACTGAGCTCCAAATATAAAGTAAGTATAAAGAACATGTAAGCAAGGAGTATTTATCATAAGTAACTAACAAGAATAATAAAAAAGCCTACAAAAAGAAACATCTGAGACAAGGAAGGAAGAAGATAGGAAACAAGCAAGGAATCAAAGGCCGTACCTGATGGTACCAGCCCAGAACCTAAACGTGAAAACACACTATGAAGGAGGACAACTAAGTGAAAAACTACAATCAAAAGTATACACATATATAACATAAAGGCACAAAGGACCACATCAACTAAACCCTACACAAAAGGTTAAATAATAAGAACAAGGGCAGTAACTACCTTTACAGAAGAGACCACCCTTTATACTGCCACAAGTTTGCAAATAGACATACAATACCTCCCGAGCCCCTGTGCGCCCAGAAAGTTCACTCACAAATAGATAAGATTATAAGACATTGTAAGACCCCAAAAGTTGGAGAGTTGGAACCCAAAAAAATTCTTAAAATTTTGATTGACTTCAGCCTTACGAGTCATACTATGACTTGTAGACACTCCTATGACTCGTAGGAACGAGTCATAGAGTGAACCTTAGTAGTTGATCATGAACAAACTCAAAGAAAGGTCTTATAACTCATGTTTATGACCCGTAATCTTCTCGATGACCCGTAGTCACAACTTGTAAGAAGAGTTCTGAGGCTAAGTTTCAAAAGTCTCTCAATGTCAAGTCTACAACTTGATAGGAAAAGTCGTAGAAGTTGTTACGAGTCTTAGGAATGACTCATAACCAAACTTCATAGACCCTTAGAATTTGTAGGTTTGGGGGCCTGGAGGATGAGTGCTTGTTCTAACTCGTAGACTCAAGAATGAGTCGTAGAAATGACCCATTTGCAAATTTCAGAGACCTAATTTTTAGGCCTTTTTCAAAGCCTGTAGGACGAGTCATTTTGATGTCTCATCATTTCTTCTACGACTCATAGAAAGGGTCTCGTAGGGTTAAGTTTCAAATTTAATGAGGGGTACTTTAGTCATTTCCCAAGTTTGGTTCAATGAACCTAGACAAAACTATGGCTAGGTTCAAGCCTATAAATATCCGATTCTTTGAAATTCCCTCATTAAGAAGTCATTCTCCTAAAATTCTCTAACGCAAGAACAAAGTCTCTGAAGGTTTCTTCTCCAAGCTCAAGCTAGGGTTTTCAGATTTCTTTAAGGTTATTCTTCAACTCTTTGTGAATTTCATCAAGGTATATGGGAATTGATTTATAGTCCCTTTTCACCCATGGAGTGCCAAAGTTTTCCTAAGATTTCCTTTAATTTAAAATTGATTATGAACCCTAGTTTTGATGAATTGCATTGAACTTATTTAATTCTATTTTTAGGTATTATTAATGATCATTATAATCATGTTTTCATATGAGTTGCATGATTTTGAGATTAATTATGGATGCCCATGTATTAAGCTATTTTCAAGTTATGATTATGAAGTTAAAGATGATTTTCATGAATAGATTATGAGTTCAATGATGTTTAAAGAAAGTTTTCATTATTTAAAGTTGATATTATGATTTTATGATGAATGTTATGATGAGGATCAAACTTAAGATCAAAGATGTTTTTATGGCATGATAAGTCCTATTCTCACACAATCATGTTAAAGATAGTGATAAGTATAATTCTCACCAAAATTATGGATTCTTATGGATCACTAAGTTAGTGAGCTATTCCTAATATGTTTAAAGATGGATTGATAGGCAGTTACTATCTTTCCCTATTATGTTATGATCATATTTTATGAGTTTTTGTTGGGATATTGACTAAGTACCGAGAGGGCTTATAGGTGGGGTTTGGTCTGGTATCGCAGTGAGATATCCAAAGGAATCCTAGTAGCAACTTAAAATCCCAAACTATGTTGCCCACATAGGATTTGACTTTATGACTTAGCTAATAGATCCACATATAGCACCTTTGAGTTGAGTTGAGTACCATGTCGGAATATACCCTGGCAAGGCAGCCTCTCCCTTCTCGATGAGGGTTCTATTAGATTCCATGAAATACCTCATGTAGTCTTAGATGTCAGTTAAATATCTTATCCTTCATAAGTTAAATGTTAAAGATTTGAGTTTATGACGAAGTTTATGATACGCATTGACCATGAGTTTCATATGTTTTCAAATGTTTAAAGCTTACTCATGGTCATTATGAATGGTCATGCATGTTATGGAATATTTATTATGTTCCTTTAATTATTCATGCATACCTCACCTACTTAATACATTCAAATGTACTAATGCATATTTTGCCTACATTGTCTCATAATGTAGGGATGAACGACGTTCTGATCATCCTATTCATGGATAGAGTGGCCCTAGATTCTGAAAGAGTTAGTGAGTCCTCATTCTATCGAGGACTGAATTTTATTCTTGTTGCTACTTGAATTTTTTCTATTATTAGGGTGAGCTAGGAGTTTGTCCTAAGTTCCCATCAAATACTAGACTAGAGGCATGTTTAGATGGCTTATGATGTAGTCTAATTTGGACATCTGTTGAGTTGTTTTCCCTTAGTCCTATTTCCTTGTGATGATTACTTCCGCTCATAATTTAATATATTTCTTTACCTTATGATGCGGTGTATGCTGAGATGGATTATGGTTGTGGTCTCTCGCATTCTGATCGCTGTGTCATATTTTGGCCCTAGTTTGGGTCGTGACATGACTGAAGAGATGGGGTCTAAAGGATGGAGTCCTTAACCCAAACTAGATGGTATATATAATATTTAGAGATCATTTGTTTGACTGTAAGAAAGTCCTACAACTCATAGGAAAGAGTTGTGGAGTGAACCTTAGTAGTTGATCATGACCAAACTCAAAGGAAACTCTTAGATTCATGTTTACGACCCATAATCTTCTCGATGACCCATTGAAAAAACTCGTAGAAAGACTTCTGAGTTTAGAAGTCCCTCAAAGTCAAGTATACGACTTGATAGGATGAGTCGTAGATGTTGTTATGCCTCATAGGAATGACTCATAACCAAACTTTAGAGACCTTTAGAATTTGCAGGTTTGGGGACCTACAGGACGAGTGCTTGTTCTGACTTATAGAATCAAGAATGAGTCATAGAAACGACCTATTTGCAAACTTCAGAGACCTGATTTTTAGGCCTTTTCCAAAGCCTGCAGGATGAGTCATCAAAATGAGGGGTAATTTTATCATTTCCCAAGTTTGTTTCAATGAATATAGACATAACTATGTCTAGGTTCAAGCCTATAAATACCAAATTCTTAGATATTCCCTCATTCACAAGTCTTTCTCCTAATATTCTCTAAGGAAAGAACAAAGTCTCACAAGGTTTCTTCTCCAAGCTCAAGCTAAGGTTTCCAGATTTCTTTAAGTTTCTTCTTCAACTCTTTATGAATTCCATTAAGGTATGTGGGGATTTATTCATAGGCTATTTTCACCAATGGATTCCTATCCCAAAGTTTTCTCAAGATTTCCTTCAATTTATAATTGATTATGAGCCCTAGTTTTGATGAATTGCATTGGGCTGATTTAATTCCATTTGTAGATGTTATCAATGATCATTATAAGCATGTTTTTATATAAATTGAATGATTTTGAGATGAATTATGAATGCCCATGCATAAATCTATTTTCAAGTTATGATTATGAAGTTAAATATGATTTTGATGGACAGGTTATGTGTTCATTGATGTTTAAATAAAGTTTTCATGATTTAAAGTTGAGATTATGATTTTATGATGAAAGTTATGATGATGATCAAAGTTAATATCAAAGAAGTTATTATTGTATGATAAGTCTAATTCTCACACAATCATGTTAAAGATGGTGATAAGTATAATTCTCACCGAAGTTATGTATTCTTATGGATCACTAAGTGAATGTGCTATTCTGAATATGTTTAAACATGGATTGATTGGAAGTTACTATTTTTTCCTATTATGTTATGATCATATTCTATGAGTTTCCATTGGGATATTAACTAAGCAATGAGAGGACTTCTAATTGGGGTTCGGTCCAATAACGCAGTTAGTTACCCAAGAGAATCCTAGTAGCAACCTAAAGTTCCAAACTATGTTACCCACATAGGATTTTCCTTCATGGCTTAGCTAGTGGATCCACATATATCACCTTTGAGTTGAGTTGAGTGCCATGACGGAGTATGCCCCTATAAAGGTGGCCTGCCCCTTCTCGATGAGCGTTCCATCAGATTCTATGTTATAGCTCGCATAGTCTTAGATGTCGGTTAAATGTCTTATCCCACAAAAGTTAAATGTTAAAGCAATGAGTTTATTATGAAGTTTATGATATACATTGACCATGAGTTTTATATTCTTATAAATATTTAAAGCTTACTCATGCTCATTATGAATTGTCATGCATTTTATGGTATATTGATTACATTCCTTTACTTGCTCATACATACCTCACATACTTAGTACATTCAAAGTACTGACATATTTTTTTCCTACATTTTCTCATAATATAGGGGCGGATGATACTTATGACCAACCTATTCGTGGCTAGAGTTTCTCTAGATTCCCAAAGGAGTTGGTGAGTCCTTATTCTAGCGAGGTCATGACTTTTTTTCTTGTTGGTTACTTGAATTTTTTCTATTATTAGGGTGAGCTAGAATCTTGTCCTAAGCCCCCATTAAAGACTAGACTAGAGGCATGTTTAGGCGATGTTATGATGTAGTCCGGTTGGACATCTATTGAGTTGCTATCCCTTAGTACCATCTGCTTTAGTTGATTACTTCCGCTTATTTATTATATATTTCTTACCTTATGAATGCAATTTATGCTAAGATGGACTGGTTGGGGTCCCTCGCATCCTGATCTCTCTATTACAGCTTAGCCCTAGTTCGGGTCGTGACAGACATACAAACAACTATGCTGGTAAAAGGCAATGCATATATGAATAAAAGTCATTCAGTAAAATAGTAGCTCTATTAATGCCAAGTACCCCATACCAAAATATGTACACCAACCCCAGTTCCGACCAGGAAGTAGGACCTATGCACCTCTTTGGGATTGCTATGGGGGGCTCGAGAATGCCCCTATATACTTGCTTAGTCCTGATCTAGGTCTTATATCAATATAGATATGTATCAATCTGTATATCCAATCATCAAAAATTGTCTCCGTCACGATGATCAAAGATAAATAGTCAAATTCGTATAGAAAGGATCGGGAACTCTCTCCGACTGAACTAATATCATAAAATGAGCACATCCTCGATGCCTCCAATCTACTGTAAATAGTAGTAATAATGGTATTACGGCCCTCTATTTAGAAAATTAGTATAAAATAGTTTGGGTTACAACCCATCTTTCTCAAATCAATGCCAAGATCTAATGCATGCACTTGGGTCGACTACATCCGTGAGAAAATAGGAATCCAATGCAATGATTTCCATCACCAGTATCCAAAAAGTACACACAATCACAAAATAATGACGCCATAAGCACCTTACCCTCTAGAGCATGAAAACAGGGCTAACAAATGCAACCGACCTCCAATCAAGGTCTAAAGCTCAAATCTACTCCTCTAACTCAACCACAAGGCCTAAAAGGAAATCAACCCTAACTGAGTTATAAGGAAGAGGATATGAGAAAATAGGTGCTCATCTAGTCAACCATTACCTTTAGATCCAACTAGAAATACAACCCCGAGAATACAAATATAGCTAGCCCCGCCAAATAGCAAAAAACAATATAGGGGATTCTAGCTCAAAATTCAAAAATGGGATCCAACAGTAATTCACAAGCCTAACTGGGTTAAAACAACTATACCAATGCTTCAAAATAGGTGTTACAATAGTGGAGGACACTAATTCTCAGAAATTCCCACTAACAATTGCTACATCAACTAATGGTCAACCCAAACTCACTTCTAAGGAATAATTTCTCCAACCATCACAAACATCGAACAAGCTACCTAAATAGGATAATCAAGGCCAAACTAAGACATAATCAATAATCTTACCAACTAGACTGGAATCCTCATAAAGGCAACCTAGACTAAGGCTCAATCTGGGACAAAGAAATAAAAAACTAAGAATCTAGCCTAACCCTCCACATAAATTCCAAAACACAAGAAATTTATACTATACACTAGCTCATCAAGCTCAATTAAAAAAAGGAGACCGTAGCCTACCTTGAAGCTAATATACGCGCTCTAAGTCTTCTTTCCAGTATATGTTTGCTCCAAAAAAACTCTAAATGCCTCCACGCTATCAAAATGTTGATTACTCGTCAATACAAATATTTTGACACTAAAATTACATTTTTTTGAGATGGACCAAAAATTGGGTCTAACACGGGATTGTGGGACCTGCTATGGGAATCCCAAAATTGACTCCGTAAAAAGATTTTAAATGCATTATTGATTGTACCCCAAAATAGGGCTAAAATTGATGCCAAAATGAGAGAAATTTGCCTACCAGTAATTTTCATGATTAACGCTTAAAGTTAAGCTAGGGCAGCCCATTTGGGGTAGAAATTACCTCAACCATTGCCTTGCACACTCCCCTAAACATTCCAACAAAAAACCATGACTCCCATGAACCCAATGCACTTGGAATCACCCAAAATGTAGCTTTGTAATTCCCAAAATTGAAGAAAAGGAAATGGGGGTCAGGGCTATTCGCGTCACTAGTCTTAATTGAAAGAAAAGTTAAATGCACACTAAAAATATGGAGGAAAAGGTTCACGCATGCGGAGGCTAAGCCCTAAAAGTTCTGCCAAAGTGGCAGGGCCATCGCAAAGGTGGAAGGAAAAGCCATCAGGCTCCATGAATGTGGAACGTACCTCGCGAATGCGGAGACCAATTCCTCAGGCCTTCGCGAACGCGGCCCCATATCTAAAAACTCCCAAAATTAATATAATAATGATAATATAATAACTACGAGTGAAATACTCAAAAGGGTTTCTCTTTAAGTCTCATTGAACTTAACTATAACTGGCTCAAACTCATTCTCAAAATAATAGTCATGTATAATATTTCAACTCATTTAAACTTGGAAAAATAATTGAAAAAAATCAGTAATGCGAAGCATTATAATTGTACAATGTACTTGGGACACTCATGTTAACTCAAAAGTTTCTTTTACTCATGACATGAAATTACTCTTCCCTAAACTAAAATAATGCATAATAAGAAGAAATATAATAATTAAATTAAGGTTCATGTGGAGGCAAGTATGAACAACAATTTAATGATAAGAATTGTAGGAATAATCACAATCCCAATGAAACATACATAAAATTCGACAAAAGGAACCATAACTCATTCAAAAACACTATGCCCTAACTTGACCTCATAATGATTAAAATTAGATGTAGGGCATGAAGATGAACTTAATCCAACACTGTCAGTAGCCTTAAATACCAAGACGAACGATGTTATAGGTGAAACTTAAAATTTTTAATAAGACGCTTGAACCCTATCTTTTTCTCCTTTTGAATCCTTGCTCTAAGTTTTAGAAGCATATGATACTAATAAGGGACTCAGTTTAGTCATAAAACGTCAAGGTTTTGACGTTGAAAGGGTGGAAAAAGATGAAAATACCCTTCGTAAAAAATAGACAGAGCCATTTATGGGTACCTCCTATTATTCGTAGAAGCCTCTGTGGGTCGTATGAGCCCTCTGGTAGACACTAGCTTGAGCTATGGGAATTGCTGAAATTTCAGGGATTTAGGCCTACGAGACTCCTAAAGTATGTGGACCATTCTATGGGTCATAAGCCCTGATCATAAGAAGGAGCCTGAGCTGGGTATGCAGGAATTTGGTCTGTGGAACATTTTTCGGGTCATAGACCCTTCTACGGGCCTTAAAGCCTTTTATCCTACACACTTGAAGATTCTGAGTCTCTAAACTTCTCTTAGGAGCACCATTTACGTTTTGTAGGAACTCATACATGCTGTAGAATCCATTCATAGGAAGTTGAAGAATGACTTAAATTTTTCTAAGTTAGGGAGTAAATTACAAGCCCCTACCCACGACCCATAGCATCACCTATGGTTTGTAGGTATTGTACGTGGTTCACATATTTGAAGGAATTATCTTACTTTCTCTAGGGTTCTTTTGGACCGATCTAAGTTAGAATATTTTAGGGTGTTACAATATCTCTCCTTTGGGATCATTTTTCCTCGAATGATGTCCAAGTTAGGAAAATACACAAGGCATGAATAGTATGCACAATCTGAAACACAAAAGTGCACGAATAAACACTAAATCTAAAATAGGAAAAAGGAGTTTTAACTTCAATATTTACACTTGGAGGAATAAATAGGTGAGGGTCTCTAGCATTCATATCCTTTTTAGATTCCCAAGTAGCCTCCTCAACAAATTGATTCCTCTATAAGAGTTTGACTGAAGCGACCTCTTTGATCCTCAACATGAAAATCTGACGATCAAGAATCTAAACTGGAATCTTAATATAAGACAAGATATCTTTAACACCAATGGGTTCTATAGGAATAATGAGACAAGGGTCTCCTAATCACTTCTTGAGCATAGATATGTGAACTACTAGATGAACAACCGCTAACTCTGGCAGTAGCTCTGATTCATAAGCTGCATTATCAACCTTTTTTGAAATCTGAGAGGGACCAATGTAATTGGGACAGAGCTTCCCTTTCTTCCAAAATCTCATAACACCCTTCATGGGTTAAACCTTCAAATACTCTTAATCATTTACCTCAAACTCTAAATCTCTTTTCCTAACATCAGTGTAGTTCTTTTAATGACTTTGCAAGGTTTTCAATCTCTTTTTGATGATTTTCACCTTCTCCATAGTCTGATGAACCAATTCTGAACCTATCAACTTAGGTTTACCAACTTCAAACCAACCAATTTGTGATATATATCTCCACCCATAAAGAGTCTCATCAGATCCTTATGAATAATTGAGTGAAAACTATTGTTGCATGAAAACTCTATAAGAGGTAAGTGATCATACCAATTGCCATTAAAATCAATGACACGAGCTCTCAGTATGTCCTCTAGAGTTTGACTCATACACTCTGACTGGTTATCTATCTAAGAATGGAAAGAGGTACTAAGATTTACCTTCGAGTCTAAACCTTTCTAGAATGACTTCCAGAATTGAGTAGTGAATTAAGCACCTCTTTCTGAGATGATAGACAAGGGAATTGCATGAAGTCTTACTATCTCACGAATGTATAATCAGGAACAATCCTCTACTAAATCAAATACCTTGTAGTGTTGCTCAGAATATAATGTTTCTAGAGTTGAAATAGGGGATGATCAATATAAACTTTATTATGGTTTACCGCAATCTCCCAAATAACATGATGTTATTTGGGTGATCATAGATCGGATGACTAAATGAGCCCACTTCTTGCATATATTCAACCTTGACTTGTTGACAATTTGGGCACTTAGAAATAAAGTATACAATATCTCTCTGCATACCATTCCACCATTAGACTTCTATCAAGTCATGGTACATTTTGGTAGAGCCAGGATGAAATGAATATCTAAAAATATGGGCCTCTACCATGATTCTCTCTCAAAAACTATCAACATTCGAGAAACATAATTTACTTTGATACCTCAATACACCATCTCCTTCATTAGAAAAACCATCAATTTCTATTTATGAACATTTTCCTTCAACTATTGTAGAATAGGGTCTTGATCTTGCTTTTCCCTCGTTTTCACAACTAGTGAAGACTCATCTCTAATCCGAACAATGATACCACCCTTATATGAGTCCACAAGGTGAAATCTAAAATGTGCAAGTCTATGCACTTCCTTAGACAAATCCTTCTTTTATTCCTCAACATGAGCAGTACTCCTCATGGACAACTGCTAAGATCATCAACAACAACATTAACTTTAACTGAATGATAAAGAATGCTCATATCATAGTCCTTGAAAAACTCAAGTCATCTCCTCTGCCTCAGGCGTAACGCTTTCTAACTGAAGACATACTAAAGACTTTTTAAATTAGTAAACACCTACACATATGCACCATAGATAGTGATGTCATATCTTAAAAGTGAATACCACCTCCGCCAATTCGTGATTGTGAGATGGGTAATTCCTCCATAGATTTTAAGTTGTCCAGAGGCATAACCTATAACTTTACCTTTGTGCATCAATACACAACCAATCCCAACTATGGATGCGTCAAAGTAAATAATAAAACCATTTATTCCCTTAGGCAGGGAAAACACAAGAGCACTAGTCAACCTAGTTTTAAATTCCTGAAACCTATTCTCACAAACTTCAGACCATTGAAAGTTAGTATTCTTCTAGGTTAATTTAGTCAATATAGAGGATATGGATGAGATTCCTCTATAAATCATCTGTAGTTACCAGCCAAACCCAAGTAACTTTGTATGTCAGTCGAGAATGTGGGTATGTGTCATTTTTTTACTGCCTCAATCTTTTACGAATCAACACAGATACCTTCCCTAGGTATAACATGGAGTAAGAATGCCTTTGATGCAAGCCAAAACTCATACTTAGAAAACTTAGCATATAACTCCCTATCTTTGAGAGTCTGGAGGATAAGTTTAAGATGGTTGGCAAGCTCTTCCTTATCTCTGGAGTAGATGAAAATTTTATCGATGAAAAATATAACAAACATTTCTAGTACTCTGTTCATGATGTCCATGAATATCACAAGAGTGTTAATCAAACCAAATGACATAATAATAAACCTACAATGACTATAACGGGTTCTGAAAAAAAATGTATTCGGACTGGCACTTTCTCTCACTTTGAACTATTCATAGCATGATCTAAGGTCTATTTTGGAGAAATAAGTGGCACCCTGAAGTTTGTTGAATAGGTCATCGATTTTGGGAAGAGGGTACTTATTCTTTATGGGGACCTTGTTCAACTAATGGTAGACAATAAACATTCTAAGATAACCATCTTCCATTCGCACGAATAGAATGGGAGTGCTCAAAGGTGAGACACCCAATCTAATAAAACCTTAGTCAATAAGATATTTTAATTACTCTTTTAACTCTTTCAACTCAGCTAGAGCCATTCTATATAGAAAAATAGAGATAGGTTGTTTACCGGGAAAGACATCTATCCCAATGTTTATCTCCCTATTGAGAGGGACTCCAGGTAGATCATCAAGTAAGACTTTTAGAAACTTCTTCACAACTAGGACTGACATAAGGGATGGTATCTTCACATTAGCATCCTTAACCATATAATGTACTAGATAAACCCCTTGGAAACTAACTTTCGACCTTAAGTGTGAAAACAAATGATCCTTAGGAACTGCTAGACTACCCTTCACTCAATAATTGGATCATTTGAAAACTAAAATTTAATAATTAGAGTTCTACAATCGATTGAGGCATATCAAACACAAAGCCAATCCATACCTAAAATGATATCAAAATTTACCATATCCAACTCAACAAAGTCGGCTATGGTGTCTTTATGATGTATAGAAATTGTACAATCTCTATAGACTCTGTTTGCAAGAATGGACTCACTAATAGGAGTAGAAACACTAAAAGGCTCTACAAGTCATTTAAGACGTATCCCAAACTTCACAGCTATATAGGGAGTCATAAAGGACAAATTTAAACATGTGAAGTTTGGGATCTGTTACAATGTTTGGCATGTTCTCCTAATCTTGGTAACTACCAGTGGCATACAGATGATTTGAACCTCCACATGTCCGTAAAGTAGTTCCCTTTTAGCCAACCCTTCTAGATGGTGTTGCGGAAGAAGATTGGGCGCTATTTCCCCCATTACCTTGCTTTTCCATCAAAAAGTCTCTCATATTATGAACCATATGAACATAATTGTAGGAACCACTAGTTCCATCACGACACTCCGCTAGATAGAGCCTACAATCCTTACCACAAGGAAACTTTCGAAAAAAACCTCAATCTATCTTTCTTATGACTAAGAACCTTGTGCTCTGAAGTTCTGGTTATCCTGCGACCTCTGACCATTAAAATTGTTTGGTGTTGTGCACTTGCTAATGATGGTGCATAGAAGAATACCTCTTTAAAAAGAAAGACCTATTGCCATTATCATTCTTCTGGTGGTTAGGCTCATATCCCACTGACTTTTCTTTCTTGTTATGATGCTCCTCCCTATCATTCTTCTTCTCCTCCTCAACCTATTTCGCATAAACCATGAGTGTGGAAATATCCATGTCTGAAATTACCAAAGTGGCCTAGCACTGTTTTTTCACATGCTTGCCTAAACTAAAGATGAACTTTCTCATGTTAGACCTTACATCTAGGACCATCTCTAGAGCATATCTAGACAACTGAATAAATTTAATACTGTATTCCTTCACTGTTAACCTCTCTTTCTTTAGATTAACAAAATCTTCCACCTTCGCCTCTATTAGTTCACTAGGGATGAAGTGGTCTAAGAATTCACTTTTGAACAATCCTATTTAGATGGATCAATATATTCACCATGACTCTACTCCCATTTGTTGTCCTAGATTTTAGCCACATCCTTGAGCTGGTAAAGTTCAATTCCCTTGATGTCATGATCCAAGCCTAGGTTCTAGACGTGATACGGCGAATGAGACACCCGTAGGTAGCTCAGCCAAGCATGTTAGCATTCATTTAGATTTTCATAGGTAATGACATTCAATAACATGCATAAATAAAAAGGATAATGGGACTAAGGGAAATAATATAGAATAGGAGTCATTAACAACATCAAAAATTGTCTATTTGTACAACAATACCTATACATCTTTAGACTTAGTGGGGGATAAGACATTTTTGTATCTCACCCTCAAGATAAGTATCAAAGTACCAAACGGTAACCAATAGTCTATACATAACATAAGCTAGAAAAAGAAAATAGGATGTCGTTCCCAAAACATGGGAACTTTCCACTTATATAGCCTTCAATGAACCAACTAGCCACACAGAGGTGAGTATAGAACAACTTCGGTCCCTACATGGTAATATCATGTAGGAAACAAAGTATGCGTTAGTACTTTGAATATATGAAGTCTATGAACATGTATTAGAATTAAAAGCACTAAGACATTTATAATAAAAGTACATAAGTGAGTGCATGCATGAATAATCAATTAATGACCATTTGAAACATTCTTTTGTTGGAAAATAATAGTAACCAACATTTACGACCATGCAAGATATTATTGGAATCCAACATAACCCGCTACGTTGGAACGTGGAGACCACTTGCCAGATAGAGCTCTGTAAACTTTATTTATTTCTTTAATATTTAGGTCTATTTGTGTTTCCACTAGCCTAAGCCTATAAGAGTTCCTATGTTGGCACATATTTAATGAGATATTAGGTTTCTACTAGGATTCCCTTATGGAATTCTACCACAATGCCCTATTCGGTGTTAAGTCAATTGTTATACCCCACACTTTTAAACTCGAAATGTCTCTTATGTTCCTTAGACATTATCATGTGAGACGGATAAGCTATGCCACTATCAAACGACTCTAAGAAAGGGAGGATGTGATACCCCGTGAGAGAGAAGGTTAGAAATAGAGTCGTGAGAACCCGGAATGAGTTGGAGGACAACAAATGAATTATAGGACTTGATTTACCTACGTAAGCTACTAAGTTAGAAGTATTATAAGGGTAAGTTACTTAAAGATGTACCAAGTTTACGTATCATGGATTACACGAGTTCTTAAAGTAAGACGAGGTTACAAACCTACGAGGAAGGGAAAAAGGCGACACATGGCAGCCAATGGAGGAGTGACACATGGAAGCACCTCAAGCAAGTAGGTGACTCACCTGCTTGGAGTCAATTAGGTGACCCACTTGCTTAGGGGAGGTGGACCCCACTGCCATGTGGCAGCCCCTTAATAGCAGCATGTATGTGTTGGCCTAATGGGGCTGAACACATGTCACCCTTAGGGGATGACATATGTCACCCCCTAAGGAAACATATATACATTTTAAGTGACTCTTAACCTCATTATTAATACAAAAACAACAGCCAAAGAAGAGGGAAAATGTGAGAGAAGAAAAGGAGGCAGCCATGGCTTGAAAGAGTTCAAGGTAAGTTTTCCAACGTTTTCCTCTGTGAATTAAATATCTAAGATGTTCCTCAAGAAAATGGAGATGTATATATATATATATATATATATATTTATATAATGACGACTAAGGAGTCATTTCTTTAACCTTACACTTAGCAACTTGAAAGAAAGTTGAAAGAAAAATTTAAAGGGCCAAGCTAGAAGGGCTACGGGTTTGAGGCCAAGAAAGGTAAGGTCCGCAACAGTTGTATAATAAGGTATAGAATAGTTGTATAATGATGTTTTATAGCAAGAAATTCCAATTTGGATCAGAGGAGAAGTGGCATAAACAGTCCGCAACTTTCAGCACGTTAAGGGAGTTTCCAAAGTTAATTTTCAGCAAGTTTGGGAAGCCGTTTGTTAAGGTATGGATTGGTTCTATTCTCCCACGTTTTGATAAGGGTTTTTACATTATATGAAGGTGTTAATAATGAAAAATCATGGCTTGGATCAGCATCAAACAGATAACAAGTAGTCTGCGCGATTTTAGCAAGTTTGAAAAGTTTTTGAGTTGCAATTTGGCAGTTTTGGCCAATTTCGGGTAAGGTAAGGTTTCTCCTCTTAATTTGGAGTTTATGGTATTTTTAAGAAGTGTATTATATGTTGTTTAAGTATTTGGAAATGTTAAAACATCATATAGATGCTTGACGTTCGAAATAAACTAAGTTGGAGTCGTTATAGTTGGATTGTCATTGAAGTAAAGGGTTGTGCTTGTGAGGTGCTACTGCAGGGGTGTGGTATTTTGTTGCAGGGCCTAAATTTGTTCTAAAAGGGGTAGGGGTTCTTATTTATTCATTCAAACAACCCCTCATTTTGTATAATTAAAGGTGTTACAAAATAAAGGCTAGACACCCTATTTGATATCACAATTTTGAGCGAGTCATTTGGAGCTTATGTTGTGTATTGTTGGTGTGAATTGCTTAAACATATGTTGCAGGTTGTTTTTTTTGGTTGGCTGTAGTGTTTAGGTATATAATTGGAAATTTAGATAGGGCACATTATAGGGGAGGTGCTGCCCAATTTTCGTTAATGCTTTACCTAAATAAAGAACTAGTTGAGGAGACGAACAAGGAAATACGTTCCATGAATACTAGGGTGCAACCTAAGATGATGGAAATTTAAGAGTGGTTGATATTCTTATTACCTTCATGTTGAATAGGTTCAAAGAACGACGAGGCGAACGGGATAAAGAGTAACTCATAAGAGGTATGTGAAGCTTCTCTTGGTATGTTTTTGACATATGTATATAAAGCCTATCTTTTCTCTTTCTTTTGGCATGTCTTAGATGTAGGCTATGGATGATGAAAGCTTCGGGGAAACTTCACTCTTAGGTTCTGAATATGACTTTAGAACTCTGAATCTCTTCCGGATGTTAAAGACTTTTAAAGTAGTTAAACTCCTACTCCTCGAGTCTTCTATATAACTATATAACAATTGATTCAACTAAGCTCTTTTTCGTAAAAATAAAGGCTCTGAGATAACCAACGCTCAGACTACTATAAGATATTTCATACTGGTATAGGTTTAAGATTTGCAAAACTCTCTTTTACATAGTCCTTAGTTACATTTAGAGGGTATACGTCAGATACTTTCTGCCCTAATATCTAGGGACGATTCACTTGACTATTTCATTGAGTCTCTGTTAATGATTTAAACTTTGTTTTGTTTCTCACTACTCTACTCGTACATACTGTAACACTTCTTTCATCGACCCCGGGGACGGGAATAGTAATCGTGCATAATTTTACTACATTGTTCATCGCGCCCTCACTAGAAGATCGGGTACATATGTATATATATGATGATGTGATGATGTGTTATAATAAGGAGGTGATGGTACTACAGTTATGATTCACCAGATCCCTGATAGGGCCGGCTATATTAAAAATTTGAGAATGCATGATTTTACTTTTCCAGGTACAGGTTTCTGATTTGATATTTTATCCCCTACTTCTCTATTTCAGATATGCCTCTAGTCTTATTGTGTTATGTTTTACATACTCAGTACATATATCGTACTGACCCCCATTTTCTTGGGGGGCTACATTTCATGCCCGCAGGGTTAGGTATAGGTTTTAGGAGTCCGTCATCTTAGTAACCCACTCAGCTCAGCTGGAAGAGGCTCCATTGTATCGGAGCCTAGTTTTTGGCATTGGTCGTTGATTTATAGTATTGTTTTGTTATTCAGGGGTATGACGGGGGCTCTGTCCTGCCATATGTTATCATTGATATTGTTAGAGGTCCACAGACATGTATATATGGGTTGTGTATATCAGTTTGATTCAGCTTGTTCTACATGATGTATGGTATATGTTATTATGTTATGACAGCCTTGTCGTCTTGCATGCCCTTTCATGTTACGATATAAATAAAAAGGGCTACAGGTTTATGAAAATGTTATCGCCTAATAGGGCTCTATTACATGATATTGTTTTATTTACAGTTCAATTTGACCACAACTGATAATTAGGTATACAGAGGGTCCAGGTCGGACCCCAATTGCGGCCTATGTGGTTGGGTCGTGATAGAAGTGGTATCAGAGTAGTTTGTCCTTGGATTGTCTGCAGATTGTGTCTAGTAGAATCTTGTGTATCGATGTGTTGCGCGCCACATCTATAAACATGAGGCTACAGGACATGTAGGATATTACCTTTCTTTTACATCTGAGATCGTGCTATAGATCCGAGTTATAGGATAATTCCTTATACTAACCTTGGATCTTAACAGAAGGACAACACCAACAAAAAGAAGTAATTGACGACATGGGATGTTATGAAGCACGCTGGTAAATAAAGTAAAGGCCTGAAAGATATCCGTTGGGTAAGGTATTGACATGTAATTAAAATATAAAGTTGAAACCTGAGAGGAAAGCAGACAGAAAGTGCAACAGATGCAATTTGAAGTTGGACATACGAGGTAAGTCCATTACTTTCATACTATTGTTATTGTTGAAAGCCCTGTGTGGCTACGATATGAGATGGTATTGAAAGTCTGTGGCCCTATAAGGCATTGTTGGTATTTTCTGCGTGCAGGTTGTGGGATAGTAAGAAGTGTAGAGGAAACTCTGCCAAACTTTTCCCAGAATAAGAAAAAGGGAATAAAACATAGTTTTATAAAATGTCTTGGAAATTTATACCGAGTACCCATATTATGCTAAATTAAAGCTGTAAGAGGTACTCTTCATGTCGTCAATAAGGTATACCGGGGAAGTTTATTACGGAGAACAAAAGTCTGTCTGAGCAGTTTAGTTCAGACCACAGTATCTCCAGCCGTAATTATGCTATAGAAAAAAAGAGAAGCTCAGGTTGAAAGGTAAGATGTCCAGTAATTGAGCTTCACTCATTTTGAAAGTACCAAGCCCCCAACTCCTAATTGTAAATTAGATAAGTTGTTCATAACTCGAGGATAAACTCAGAAGGAGACCAGGTAGGTCGAGTAGTAAAAGAAGTATTGTGATGTTTAAGAGATTCTAGTTTCTTCCAACAATGGTTGAAAAATGGTTTATGATAATAGTTTATAGTCCTCCACCGACTAATTGGGGAAATAGCTTCGAACAGAAGCACCACAAAGAGATGTTAGGAATTGAATGTTAGTACGAACAAAAAGGGGGATATGTAAGTATGAATTGAACGGGGTGATACAATTATATAGGGATAAATTAGGACCACTAGTAAGGTGTACGTGGTATATATTGACTAAGTTAAAAGCCTGTGGTTGGTACACAGTAAGGGTAAGGGCTATAAGGTATAAAGGAATAATGCCCGTACACAATGTCGCCCCAAAAATAATGGAACCCTTAAGAGAAAAAGATGACAAACTTAAGGAACAAATGGCACAACTTCCATTCGCCCTAAAAAACAAAGGGTATAGGTTGTTGCCTAGTTAAAAGAAAAATTAGAGTGGCTACAAGTGTATATTAACTTTTTATAAATATAAGTGAAATGTGGCCTTGGACGATTTATTCCATGGGTCCCATTACTCAAGTACAGATTAATAAATAAGGTATCGTACTATGTATGGAAAAGTTCTCACCGCTTTATGAGTTCGTCAAGGTTCCGTACGTGGATAATCAGATTATAAAATATGTAGAAAGATGGGGGCATGATACAATACTAAATAGACTGGGGAAAGAGATTGGACAAATTTGAGACTGGACCTAGAGAGATAGAGCAAGGTATAAACAGGTAAAAGTATAAGTACCCTCTAAAGGGGGGAAGCAAGTGAGAGAACTGCAAGGGTAAGATGAAGGCAACTGATAGGGTAACATGCTTAAGACGGATGTTTAAACTATAATAAGATCCCTTGCTGAACCAAGTTAGAAAGATATGGAATCCACCAGTAATTGGATAGAAGTCAGAATGGTATGTAAGATAGCGTTAAGAAGTTATGACGGGACCCTCAATAATATAACACTAGAAGGTGGGTACGTATAAAAGCAAAAGAATATAGAAATGAAAGGATATCGAATAACTCAAGGGACACTACAAAAGATAATGACAGCATGCTAGATCAAAAGCCAAATATTGGCTGTAGAGTTGGTCGCAAATGATATTGCGATAGATAAATAACCAAGGAAAAGAAATAGCAAGACTCATATGGTAGGAGATAGGATGAGCAAGGAGTAAATAAGGAAATAGAAAGAAGTGTGACAAGGTATTTCTTGCACTCTCTCATATTCTCGTAAATGTAATGAATGACACAAGAATATGTCAAGAAGGTTACAAGAAGAGGTAAGGAAAAACAATTATGAAATAGTTTAAATAAGACGGACAGGACTAGCTGTTTACTATAGGATTGGCAAGATTATATGTCAAATTCCTTAAAACTATGCCAGCTAATGATAGACAGAACTCAAGGTGGCTCTAAAGGTCACTACATGAACGAACTTTAGCGCTACTCAGTAACCAACCCTAATGAATGGGTGCGTACAAAAAAGGGTGAATACAATAGGAGGAGTTAAACCAAAATGGCCAAAAAGGGGACATGGCCGTAGTGGAACTAAAGATCTACCCCTATAACAGTTGCAAGATAACAGAGGAAAGGGCAAGGCAACACTAAAATACAAGTGACACGACGCTAAGATACATTTTGGGCTAAGTTGAGTGCCCCACATATTATTGCAAGGATTACCATGAAGCGCGACATAAGGACTTCCCAAAGAGGTCACCCATCCCAGTATTTCTCTCACCCAAGCACACTTAACTTCTAAATTCTGGTGGAATTTAGTGTGACAGTGAGGATGTGGTCGCACAAGATGGAAGAATCTAAACTAGCGGCGGAGAAACGGCATGAGAATTTCGTTATGTTAAGGGTATTGTAAAAAGGACTTAAGCAATACAAGAAGGATTAGTTAATTGCTAACTAAGGACACACTTGAATGCCATAGTTCTTCAGCATAGTACCAGTTAATGAGAGGCAAACCACAGAATGGCTATACGGCCAGTGGGCGAGAGAATTTCGACACCACTTAGCAGCCAACTCTGAGGGCGAAAAAGCAAAACCCAAAAGGTAAGGGTACCAGCTGATGTAATTTATGGATGACAGGAAGTAATACCCGAGGTTGAAAATTCCACAATATGACCAAGGCTACAAGACTCACTTCATACTCTAGCGCCAGATGACTCTGGAGGGAATGTTTCCTAGGGATTAACGATATTAGCCCATGCTCCTTCAAAGGCTACCTACTGAGCCGAGAATATGTAAAATTATAGAGTAAAAAAGCAGTAGGACCTTACAGATTCCCCATAGCTATTATCCCAGATGAAGGAGCCTAAGTTACAGTTAACTACCGAGGATCAGTCTGCGAAGAAACTGGGAAGACAGATAAGTCTTCCTACACTACTTGACCCTCGAACTTGATGACCAAGATAAAGCGTACCACTTAAACTCTAGAAGATATGTCATGAGATGGTGTTGTTAACCTCGAAGGTAGCTGGGATGATTATTCATTACTTATCGAGTTGCCCACCATGATGGCTACCACTCGAATATCCCAATGACCCCGTACAAGACTGGTGGGGCAAGATGTGTAAGTCCCTTATTAGTGGGGTCGATGTTAGAAAGACTAAGCTGGTAAGCCAAACATGATTAAGCAAGCTATTGACCAAAGGCCCAGAGTTGGCAGAAATGACATATAGATAATCGACATCGACACTCAGAGTTCAAATTGATGATTGGATATTCATAACAGGGTCATCAAGATAAGGAAACTTAACCCAAAATATGTTAGACCCTATCAAGTTGTTCATAGGGTGGACAAAATTGCCGGTAAGTTGAGCTTACCACCGTATTTGGAAACTATATACGCCCAATCTATCAGATAGGGACACTTCGCAAGGGTACTGATGAGCCACTCGGGTTATGCTCCATAGATGATGTCCAAGAAATGGAGTCCTGTGAGGAACAACCTATCGCCATCTTAGATCGTCAAACTGGAATATTGTAGACTAAAGACGTGCCTGCCGTCAACATACTGGGGCAAAACCAAAATAAGAAAAAGGGATGACCTGAGAAATTAAAGAAGACATAAAATACAAGTATTCGTACCCATTCCTAATGTCTACAGGTAACCCCAACTACTGAAACTCGTATACTAAGTACTTGGATGGAAATATGTGTCATGGCAATAGCAAAGAATCTCCCTACAAATAGTATAAAGTCTTAAGGGAAGTTTTATTTAACATTCAGGGACGAATGTTCTAAAAGGGGGAAGGATATTACACCCCACACTTTTAAACTCGGAATGTCTCTTAAGTTTCTTAGACATTATCATATGATCCGGATAAGCTATGCCACTATCAAACGACTCTAAAGAAGGGAGGATGTGATACCCCGTGAGAGGGAAGGATGGAAATAGAGTCGTGAGAACCTGGAATGAGTTGGAGGCCAGCAAATGAATCATAGGACTTGATTTACCTACGTAAGCTACTAAGTTAGAAGTATTATACACGTAAGTTACTTAAAGACGTACCAAGTTTACGGAGCATGGATTACACGGGTTCTTAAAGTAAGACGAGATTACGAACCCACGAGGAAGGGAAAAAGGTGACATGTGGCAGCCAATGGAGGATTGACATGTGGAAGCACATCAAGAAAGTGGGTGACCCACCTGCTTGGGGGAGGTGGACCCCACTGCCACATGGCATGCTCTTATTGGCAGCATGTATCTGTTGGCCCAATGGGGGCTGAACACGTGTCACCCTTAGGGGATGACATGTGTCACCCCCTAAGGAAACATATATATACATGTTAAGTGACTCTTAACCTCATTATTCATCCAAAAACAACATCCAAAGATGAGGAAAAATGTGACAGAAGAGAAGGAGGCAGCCATGGCTTGAAAGAGTTCAAGGTAAGTTTTCCAATGTTTTCCTTCGTGAATTAATTATCTACGGTGTTCATCAAACCCATGAATATGTATATATGTATATACATGTATATGATAATGACTAAGGAGTCATTTATGTAACCATACGCTTAGCAACTTGAAAGAAAGTTGAAGGAAAAACTTAAAGGGCAAAGCTAGAGGGGCTACGGGTTTGAGGCCAAGAAAGGTAAGGTACGACTTTTGTTCCGTGAATTAATTATTTAAGGTATATAACAGTTGTATAATGATGTGTTATAGCAAGAAATTCCAATTTGTAGCAGCGGAGAAGTGGCACAAATAGTCCACAACCTTCAGCACGTTAAGGGGGTTTCTAAAGTTAATTTTATAGCAAGTTTGGGAAGCCGTTTGTTAAGGTATGGCTTGGTTATATTATCCCACGTTTTTGTAAGGGTTTTAACATTATATTAAGGTGTTAATAATGAAAAATCATGGCTTGGAGCAGCACCAAACAGACAACAAGCATTCCGCGCGATTTCAGCAAGTTTGAAAAGTTTCCGAGTTGCAATTTGGCAGTTTTGGCCAATTTCGGGTAAGGTAAGGTTTATCCTCTTAATTTGGATTTATGGTATTGTTAATAAGTGTATTATATGTTTTTTAAGTAGCTATAAATGTGAAAAAATCATAGAGATGTTTGATGCTCGAAATAAACTAAGTTGGAGTCATTATAGTTGAATTGTTGTTGAAGTAAAGGGTTGTGCTTGTGAGGTGCTACTGCAGGGGTGTGGTATTTTTTTGCAGGGCCTAAATTTGTTCTAAAAGGGGTAGGGGTGCTTCTGGTTTCATCCAAACAATCCCTCGTTTCGTATAATTAAAGGTGTTATAAAATAAAGGCTAGACACCCTATTTGATATCACAATTTTGAGCTAGTCATTTGGAGCTTACGTTGTGTATTATTGGTGTGAATTTATTAAACATATGCTATAGGTTGTTGTTTTTAGTTGTCTATAGTGTTTAGGGATCTAATTAGAAATTTATATAGGGTACATTATAGGGGAGGTGCTGCCCAATTTTTGTTAATGCCTTACCTAATTAAAGAACTAGTTGAGGAGACGAACTAGGAAATAGGTTCCATGAATACGGGGGTGCAACCTAAGATGATGTAAAGTTAAGAGTAGTTGATATTCGTATTACTTTCATGTTGAATAGGTTCAAAGAACGACGAGGCGAACGGGATAAAGAGTAACTCATAAGAGGTATGTGAAGCTTCTCTTGGTATGTTTTTGACATATGTATATAAAGCCTATCTTTTCTCTTTCTTTTAGCATGTCTTAGATGTAGGCTATGGATGATGAAAGCTTCGGGGAAACTTCACTCTTAGGTTCTGAATATGACTTTAGGACTCTGAATCTCTTCCGGATGTTAAGACTTTTAAAGTAGTTAAACTCCTACTCCTCGAGTCTTCTATATAACTATATAACAATTGATTCAACTAAGCTCTTTTTCGTAAAAATAAAGGCTCTGAGATAACCAACGCTCAGACTACTATAAGATATTTCATACTGGTATAGGTTTAAGATTTGCAAAACTCTCTTTTACATAGTCCTTAGTTACATTTAGAGGGTATACGTCAGATACTTTCTGCCATAATATCTAGGGACGATTCACTTGACTATTTCATTGAGTCTTCGTTAATGATTTAAACTTTGTTTTGTTTCTCACTACTCTACTTGTACATACTGTAACACTTCTTCCATCGACCCCAGGGCCAGGAATAGTAATTGTGCATAATTTCACTACATTGTTCATCGCGCCCTCACTAGAGGATCGGGTACGTATGTATATATATATGATGATGTGATGATGTGTTTTAATAAGGAGGTGATGGTACTACAGTTATGATTCACCAGATCCCTGATAGGGCCAGCTATATTAAAAATTTGAGCATACATGATTTTACTTTTCCAGGTACAGGTTTCTGATTTGATATTTTATCCCTTACTTAACTATTTCAGATATGCCTCTAGTCGTATTGTGTTATGGTTTACATACTCAGTACATATATCGTGCTGACCCTTTTTTTTGAGGGGGTTGCGTTTCATGCCTACAGGTATAGGTATAGGTTTTGGGAGTCTGTCATCTTAGGATCCCGCTCAAATCAACAGGAAGAGGCTCCATTATATCGGAGCCTAGTTTTTGGCATTGGCCATTGATGTATAGTATTTTTTTGTTATTTAGGGGTACGATAAGGGCCCTGTCCCGCCATATGTTATCATTGATATTGTTAAAGATCTGTAGATATATATATGTGGGTTGTGTATTTTAGTTTAATTCAGCTGGTTCTACATGATGTATGGTATATGTTATTATGTTATGGCAGCCTTGTCGGCTTGCATGCCCTTTTATGTTACAATATAAATGAAAAGGGCTATAGGTTTATGAAAATATTATTGTCCAATGGGGCTCTGTTACATGATATTGTTTTATTTAGAGTTTAATTTGACCATAACTGATAGTTAGGTATATGGAGGGTCCAGGTCGGACCCTAGTCGCGGCCTACGAGGTTGGGTCGTGACATCAATCCTAGTGAATAGTTCATATAACATAAGAACATAATCATTTGCATAGCTTTAGATCATCAAAACATCATTTGGAAGAATATCTTGTTAAAACCTTTCGTTTGATTCACACAAGTTAGAATTGGACTTTCCCAAGTAGAATCCATCATTTCATAATTATTTCATCATTCTTTCATTTCATAAGACTCCCTTTGATCATAAACATTTGCTTTAATAAACTTTCATTTAGAGTCAAAGCTTTCAATTCAACTTCATTATATCATAATGAAACTATGTGGGTTTTATTCAATCAACTTTCAAATCATTCAAATCCATGATAACATGAGAGTAATGTAATGCTTCAATTTAAAACATCTTTAAAGTAACCCACTAATACACTTTAAAACTCCTTTTCATGCCTTTATATAGTACCTTTAGTACATCAACCATTACATAAAATTAAGAGTCAATATAAGTCAATATAGGTAAATATACTTCAATTAGACAATAATATATGTATTTGGAATCATGATAAAAAAACCATGAGATTTCACCATTTGAAATTGAATTTCTAAGTTTAGAAAATACTTGGTCTCCATGGTGGAAGAACTCATGAATGAGACCCACATACCTTGGGAAATGAAACCCTAATACAAGCTTAGAAATAATGGACACTCAAAGAAAATTGAATGAAACCCTAGACCTTGAAGATGAAGCCCTTGGGATCACTTGAGAGGAGAGAATTTTGTGTTTGAGTCTAAGTGTGAGAATGAGGGATTGGAATATCTTAGGGTCCTTAGATTGAGTCAATTCAGTTCCTAAAACAACCACACTTTGCTTATAAAACATAGGAAAAAGACCAAAATACCCATTTTAAAACTGGTCGGACTGGGCTTCACGGAGGACCCATCATGATCTGTGGTGCTCACCACAGCCCGTGGTGGTGTCTTGTGGTAAATAACTTAGGAAAAGATTTTGGGGTTTGCAGGAAAGGTCTCAGGACTTCCTCCACAGAGACTTTCACGGTTCATAGAGGGCATCATGGCCTGTGAAATGTGGTCATGGTAAAGGACCTGCAGAAGTGACCACCATGGCATACACCACAGTTTGTGAAAAGCTCCACGGCCTGTGGTGGTCACTCGTGGTCCTTACCTTGGAAAAATTTCTAAGACCCTAGGGGAGGTATCACCATAGAAGGCAATACGGTATGTGGTGCGTACCATGGTCTGTGGTCCCTCGTCATTTTCCCTTCCTTATAGGGTTGGGTTTCAGAACATCTACCATGGTGGCTCACTTAGAGGCGTGGTGTGTACTATGAACCATGATATCCTTCCGTGGTCATCACCTAGTGAAAGTTCTCTAAATTTCTCTACAAATCCATTCTTTGTTCCTCGTATTAGGACTTTCCAACTTCTAGAGTCTTATGCTCGACCTTAGTAGCATGCATGGCCTTAAGAATTTTCCACCTCTTCGATGAAGTTTTGGTGATCCTCCTCCACGTTGGACCCTGTGAACACTAGAGGATTTATCTTCAAGAAATCTCTGATCCTCGTGGAAGCTGAAAATTCTTGGGGACTAGAGCTAGTGACTAGAGTGTCTTGAAGACCAGAAAGAGTAGCCATCGACTGAGTGAACATAGTAATAGGTCCTCAAAACTTTGCCTCAGAAGTGGGGGAGGTTTGTGGAGCATTTATCTATGAAACCTCCTAAGTTCCTATATCATCAGCTTCGTCAGATAGGCAAGCAGCATTCCTTATCTAAATTATCGAAAGTGGAGGCATGGAAATTGGTAGAATCTTAGTACTAGCAATGTTCCTCTGATTTACGGTGTGTTTTAAAGGATCTAAAAATATGAAATCACACGAGTTAGAAGTAACTTTTATAGAGTTAAACTATATCGCACGAATTTAGAGTCTGAAAGAAGAGTGACACTTCCCAATGTCCTGTAACCTCCCTATTATAAATATTGCATGCTTCACACGTATAAGGACTCTATAGATATGACTTCATAGGCATCCTAGGACTCTTGAACCTTATGCTATAATACCAAGTTTGTCACGCCCTAAGTCTACAATCTAGGCATGAACGATACTTAGAAATCATTATTTGTCCCAAGCAAACCCTTGGCCTAGCTGACTGCTTAGTGGAAGACTAACTCAACTTCAAAATCTTAATAGGATAGGCATGCAAGGTATAAAATATCATACTCAAATAATAATCTGGAAGATACTCTAAATTTATGAAAAGAATTAAATGTATAAACATAAGTACTGAAATACTAAAATGACTCTCTACTCCATCTAAGAAGCTTCTACATAACTATGAATAGGTGTCGAGAGTTGCAATGACTATCTCAAAAGAACTACTAATAATGAAAGAATAAATTGTAAAGAAGTTTCTCCAAAAGCAAGGAGGTCTCCGCAAAAGCTGGTGAAGTGTGATCTTCAATGAAGAGCCTGTTGGTGATCTCTAACACCTGTATTTGAATCATAAAATGATGCAACATCAAAAGACGATAATACATAAAATGTATGATATGTAAAATAGCTGAATAAATAAATAACTGAAAAGTAATTCAACTGAATATGAGTGTAAATCACACAAGTTATAATGAAATAGCAAGGCTTTACAATGAAAAATTTGGAAATAAATGCATCTCAGATGAAAGTAGTATTTTCTCCTTTTAAGGAGTTTTTCCAACTGACAAGCATCACTATGAGCCTAGTAATGATTTACCAGAGCCATCCATTACCTTGCTAAGATAAAGGACGCAAACTCAACTAATGGATCCATATATTAGTTCTTATTAGACAGTGCAACATACTTCTACAACTTTGACTGTTATGATATAGGTCCTCTGAAAATGTAAACAAATATTCAGTAGTGGATTTTATGTTATCAGTGTTACCTACCATATCAACATATGTATAACCCTTTAAGATTGGATTCAATCCTCCAAAACATAAATATTTATCTGATCTTCCTCTCAGATACTTCAGTATCCACTTTACAGCTTCCCAATGTTGTTTTCCTAGATTGTTGAGAAACCTGCTGACAACACCAACTATATGAGAAATATCAGGCCTAGTGCATACTATTGCATACATTAGACTTCCGACGACAGAGGAATTTGGAACTTTGGCCATGCTCTCTTTTTTCTCCCTAGCTATAGGACACATCTTCTTGCTCAACTTCATATGACCAGTAAGAGGTGTGCTAACAGGCTTAGCATTCTTCATGTTGAAGCACTCCAGTACACATTTAATGTACTTTTCTTATGACAGATAAATCTTTCTTTCATCCTGAGATGAGTAATTCTCATGCCTAAAATTTATTTGGCATGACCCAAGTCTTTCACAGCAAAAGACTTACACAACTCTTTCTTCAGCTCGTCAATCTTAGAAATATTTCTACCTACAATCAACATATTATTCACATATAGAAAGATGATGATAAAATCATCATCAAAATTTTTTTGTACAAATACACAATGATCTGAAGAAGTCTTCTTGTAGCCTTGCTCCCCCATAACAGATTCAACCTTCTTGTACCATTGTCTAGGAGCTTTCTTTAGCCGTAGAGACTCTTGTTGAGTTTTCACACAAAATTTTCTTTACCATTTACATTGAAGCCCTCAGGTTGTTCCATATAAATATCCTTACCTTGAAGAAAATTCTTCTTCACATCCATCTCCTCAATCTATAAATTAAGCCTAGCAGCCAAACCAAGAACTATTTGAATGGAGGATATTTTCATGACAAGAGAAAATATTTCGTCAAAGTCAATACCCTTTCTTTGGCCAAATCCTTTAACACCCAATCTAGATTTGTACCTGGGCTTCAAGTAGTGTTCTTCAACTTTAACTTTGAACACCCACTTGTTCTTCAAAGTTCTCATGCCCTTAGGCAATTTCACCAACTAATAAATATGGTTCTCATGCAAAGATTTCATCCTATATTTCATGGCTTCAATCCATTAATTTTTGTGCTTATCTTCTATGGCTTCCTCATAACAGTCAGGTTCACCCCAATCAGTGAGTAGCATATACTCATTAGGTGAATAATGAGATGAAGGAATATATTGTCTTGTAGACCTCCTAACAGGAATATTTAATTTATCCATAACTTCATAAGTAGGAGTATCATCAATAACAACAGCATTGTTATCATAAACATCAACATGTTGATCTAAGACATGATTCTGGGCATCACCATGATCATCATACCCATCAACGTCATGCACACTTGTATGAGGAACTTGATCAAGATGGACTACGACATAAGAACTTCAAGGTTCTAGCTTTTCTACTTTTTCAATATCTTCAATGTTTTGATTCTCTATGAAGACAACATCGCGACTTCTTACAAACTTCTTCTCAATTGGATCATATAGACTATACCCAAATTTATCAAGATCATATCGAATAAATATGCACTGTCTTGTCTTGACATCCAACTTTGGCCTCTAATCTTTTAGCACATGTACAAAGGCTTTGCAACCAAATACTTACAAATTTTCATAAGAAACATCTTTGTCATACCAAACTTTATTTGGACCATCACTTTGCAAAGAAACAGTAGGAGATAAGTTAACAACATGTGCAACGGTTAATAAAGCGTCACCCCAAAAGGAGTTTGGCAACTTTGCTTCAGAAAGCAAACATCTAACTCTTTACATCAAGGTCTTATTAATCCTCTCATGCAAACCATTAAGCCGAGGAGTCTTAGGAGGAGTCTTCTAGTGTCTAATACCTTTATGCTTGCAGTACTCGTCAAATGGTCCACAATATTCACCACCATTATCAATAGAATACATTTTAGTTTCTTTCTAGTTTCTCTTTCAACTGAAGCTTAAAACTACTTTAAGACACCTAATTCTTGGTCTTTAGTCTTTAAGACATAGACCCAAAGTTTTCTTTAGCAGTCATCAATGAAAGTGACAAAGTAGAGTGCACCACCCAGAGTCCTTGTCTTCATTGTACCACATAAATCAGAGCACCAACTCAAGTAACTCTATCTTTCTTGAGGGAGGGTTAGATTTAAAGGAAACTCTATTTTGTTTTCCAGCCAAGCATTGCTCACACTTTTCTAATTTAACACTTTGGAAATCTGATAATAATTTATTCTTGGCTAGAACATTAAGCCCTTTCTCACTGATGTGTTTAAGCCTCTGATGCCATAACATTGAAGAGTTATCGCTTTCAATGGCATTCACCATATTGGCACTAGTAGAAGTCGTAGTCCAGTATAGACCACGATGTTTCTTACCATGAGCCACAACCAATGAACCTTAATTAATTTCCACTTTCCACCACCATTGGTACTAACATATTCTTTATTATCTATAACAACAACATAAATTAGGTGCATACGAACATCAAGTGCATGTTTTACATTGTTCAAAACTAGTTTAGTTGCAATACTAGTTTATAAACAATTCGTACTAACACCAACCACTCTAGATACAGTCTCATTACTCATACTCAAGGTTCCAAAGTCACCAGAAGTATAGGAAGAGAAAAAATCATTCCTTGATGTCACGTGAGATGTGGCATCGGTGTTCACAACCCAGCTTGACTTATCACAAGCAATATTTATCATATTTGCATCAAGGACTATAACAAGATCTTCGATGGAGATGGTGACTAGGAAATTTTTATCGCTATCTTCTTTATAATCTTCTCTGTCTTTTTTCTCCCTCTTCAATTTCTGGCAGAACTTCCTTGTGTGCCCTTTTATGCCACAATGATAGCACTCAATATCCTTAAGTCTGCCTCTAGATTTTCTCCTATTATGTTCTCTATTCTGAGAACCACAAATTATTTCTCCCCCTAGAGCCAGTTACCAGGACATCCGACGAAGAAGAACCTTATGATTTTCTTCTCATTTCTTCATTCCAGACACTACTCTTGGCGGAATCCATAGAGATCACATCATTCTGAGCAAAATTTGACAATGAAGTTTTAAATGTTTTCCAAGAGTCTGGTAGGGAATCAAGTAGAATTGAGCCTTAAATTTCTTCATCAAATTTAATAGCCATAGCAGACAGCTAGTTCATAATTCCCTGAAAATTATTTAGGAGATCTGTCATTGAAGAACCATCATGATATTTTAAACTTAACATTTGCTTTATTAAGAACATTTTATTATTCCCTTCTTCCAATCATACAAGCTTTCAAGATGCTCCCATAAGGTAGGAGCATATGTCTCTCTAGAAATATGGTTCAATACATTATTGTCAACCCAACACCAAATAAATTGACACACCTGTCTGTGCAATAGATTATATTCTTCATCTATTTTATTATCAGGCTTTACAGTGGTAAAGACTGATTGATAAAAATTCTTGACATAAACCAAATCTTTCATTTTCCCCTTCTAGATGGCATAATTAATATCATTCAAAGTAATCATTCTACTAGTGTTGGCTTCCATCGTTTTTCCCCCAAAAATATAACTATTGCAAATCAAAGTAAATTCTTTCTAATGTGGAAGTTCAGATTATGCTGCAACCACATAACATACTTAGATAAAACCTTGCTCTAATACCAGTTTGTTAGAAAAATGTGGACTAACACAAAAATATATATGGTCCAAATAATGAAATAAAATGGGAAAATAATGAAATCAAGAATTTTATGAAAAAACTTTTTTAAATAAAGAAAAAACTATGAGCAAAGAGGAGCAACTAATATCACTATGGTAAGGAAGTTTACACTGGGTAGTATCAAGTACAATACTCAATAAATGACTACCACACACTCAAAAAGAATAAAACTCTTTTGATTTACCACCTTACTAAAATATCGCTCACACTCTATTTTTCTTCACAGACTATTTTTTTATAGTCTATGAAAACCTCACAGTTCGTTAAATAATTTTTCTCTCTGTTAAAACTCTTCCCACGAACCTTGCCTATCCTTTTTGACAAAAAAGTGGAGAAATAACCTAGCAATTTGTAGCAATTTGCTGAGCAGCAATAATTGACTTTAAGAGTCTGAAGCCTTTTTTTGTTGAACTTGTTTATGACAAATGAAAAAGCAAAGACTAGACCCCACATATACGTCTATACTAAGATATCTAGAGGTAATGCTCTAATTTTTGAGTTGTCGAAGGATCCTCTTAACAAATGATTTTGGGTAAAAATCATGACCTATTCTTCGATAAAAAAAATTGTTGATTACATTTTCTACTTTATTTTTTATTAAGCAACTGAAAAATCCAATTCATATAAATTAGTTAACAACACACAAAAAAATTAATTGCATCATGGTATCTAATATACAAACTCGAAAATCATTGTACTGAATAGATAATATATATACTGCGCTTCTAACAAAAGAAAAAATGCACATATATAATCAGTATACTTCTCCCCCCATACATGTGCGTGCGCACACACTTTGGAAATAGGTGATAGAGAGTTATTTTGAACAACAAAGAGGCCAACTAATTCCTTTTTATTTGAATTATGTAGCCTACATGCTTCTTTCTCTTAAACATATGACATAAAAGTCTCACAATTTTCTTAAACTTGAATCCATTTATCAGGCTTTCTTGTGGCTTCTGCATTTGAAGTTGATTTTCTTGATCCTCTATAAGATGTTGCCTTAGAGAAATGCTTCTTACTTCAATCATTAGATGCTTCAAACTCTTCCTCTCATATTTCCTTTCATGAACACGAACTCCATTTAGATTCAATGGCTTTCTTGTTCTCTTTGACATACTAACATCATAATGCAACTTTCTTGGAGAAAATTCATTACTTCCCATCCCATTTAATTTCTTCTCCAAATAATTATAAGTGACTAATAAGATCCATGGAGACTAAATCATTCATGAGGTTTTAATTTAAATATGACTGATGGTACTAGTGTCCTTTTTAGAAAAGGTGAGGTGTCATTTTTCTTGGATGGTTTTGCAATAAAATTATCTAGAAATTTGAGGATGTGGTGAGTTTCAAATCAAGAGAAGTTGGTATGGATTTACAAAGTGGCCTTATTCATTGGCTCATATTTCCAATCATTCAGTAGTGAAAATGAAACTTGTAAATCATATAAATATAATTTGGTCATTTCAACAATATATGGACCAAAAAAATTATAATTTCACGTAAGCTCTCATCCTTAAGTTGTTGAATCAATGACATTTGGCACTTTAAATTATTTGGTGTATGTGATTTTTCAGTGACAAGATTGTGTCATAGTGTGCATATAAAGTAAATTTTTTATCTCAATGTATATGCCTCTCTCATCTCCTCAATTAAAATATGTCTCTGAAACTGTAGTGGTGTTTGGAAATTGGAAACTAAATTTGAGTACTCTTTAATTATTATTGTCATGTATTTTAATAGATCTATCGAATAATTAAAATTACACCTATCTCTCCCCAAATTGGTTCAATATGGTTCTTCTCTTTAACACTTTACTAGTTTTAAAAAATGATATCAAATTGATTAAATACATTTCTTCTCTTTAACATTTTGTTAGTTTTAGAAGACGTCAATAGTCAGGTTTCTAAAGTAGTTATATTGCTTGCATCTTACAAGAAATTACTCATTTTGACATGATAAATGTCTAGTGAAAAAAGTAACTAATTAACAATGACATAACTCAGTAAAGGAATACTAAGGATCAATTGGTACGATAAGGAGGTACTAGAGAAAATAATATATGTATTATTTTAGTATTAATTAATTTTTTATTTGGTAATATTTTCAACGTATGTGTAGTAATTGAATTATACATTCTAATTTTAGGAGACTTACGGGCCATAGCAGAAACAGATTTGTTGCTACCACGATTCATGTCACCACTGGTTGGGAATCCTCACAAAGCGGATGAACACCCTTTGTCCGCAACTTAGATATTCTTTAGGAAATGCATAGTGTCTTCTCGATTGTAAACCTTAGCCATCATCTAATGTGGTTAAACTCTATTTTTATACACCCATAATGGTGTATTTCTACACTAGAATTACGGTTAATAAGGAGGATAAGCTAATGGACTAACAGGATAATCATCCACGCTTATGGGTGAACCAAACCCAATATATACTATCAACATCTTCCACTCACATGTAAGGGAGTGCTCAAGCTCCATCAAACGAAGAAAAATACGTTGTTCTTTAAGTTCTCTTACATCATTTTATGCAGTATAATAAATTGTGAGACCGGCATGCTATAAGAGCACTTTGTTATATATCTATTAGGAATATATAGTCTCTCGTCGTCATTGTGAAAATAATCAATTTGTAGATAAAAAAATATGTTCAATGCCCTAGATATTTGAATCATGTTGATACATCACATGTTGATCTGATATATCATAGTTCGTGTTGTCACAATTATGACCTATAAGTCATAACCAGTAAAAACAAACACAACGTAAATGAGATTCAACAAATGATCTTCCTCTCTTTACGAGTCTCTCGAATTGTATCCAAATAGCTTTCTTAGTCATGCTTTGCCAAATCGATCATATCTCTCATAGTCATTTGGTAGCGTCCTAAGATACAAAACATCGAACTAAGCTTTGAGCTACTAATTAGAGTCATGAGGATACTCAATATAGTCTTACACAACAATAAGTTGAGATATAACTTATGTTAGCTATTTTGATTGACATTTAGACATATGTTATGAAACATATGCTACAACATTATCTCTTTTTCCATGGAGCATATGTCGTTATCAAATAAGATGATATTAACACACCATATGCATATGAACTGAGTTTTGTGATCTACTCAATAAAATGTGAACTCACATCCAGTCTCTTAAGTTAAATTAGGTGAAACTTATTTTCACCAAAAAATACCAAAATGACATTTGTCATTTTTTGTGCGGAGTTAAAGATTCTTAAGTAGCATACTCTCAAATTATTTCCATTAACACTAAATTGATGGAAGCAATCACCTGTGTGAGAAGGTTGACTTCTATGGGGCGGATCTATGTATAAGCTTGGGGTGTCATGGCACTCGATGGTCTCGGTTGAAACTCTGTATATATTAGAATTGTGTAAAACTCATATAAATTTCTTAGGAGTAATAATAGGAGAAGGAAAAATAAAATTGCAACCACATATAGCTAAAAAGGTACTAGACATATCAGACAAATTAGATGATACAAAAGATTTACAAATATTTCTAAAACTAGTAAATTATGCTAGAAATTTTATCCAAGACATAGGCAAGATAGCAAGACCTTTATATGCTAAAACAAGTATATATACATACATATATATATATATATATATATATATATATATATATATATATATATATATATACATACATTCCACCTACAGAAAAAACTGATTCATTAACAAGGCTTCCAAGGCTTTTTATTGTTTAAAAATAAAGTTGTAGTACAATAGAATTGAACCCTAGAACTCTTGTAATTAATAAATCAAGTAAACCAACTAGCCAAAGCGATTGCTGTTGTCAAAACTTATCACGACCCTGACCCATCGTGATTGGTACCCACTCTAACCCTCCACTGGAAAACCATTTTACAGCTCAAATTAATAGTTATTGCAAGATATAAGTCATTTAAAGATGCAAAAACAGGTTTAATAAATAAGAAACAACTGAATTCCCATAAACCCATAAATATCCGACTATCCATACCAATTATGGGGAATTTACCACCTAGGAACTAAAAGTCGGTGTAAAAAAACTCTAGCAAAAACATCAAGTCAAAGAAAAGGGAATGCAATCCCAAAGACTCATAAAGTAAAAACAGTGTTTAAAAGTTAGGTCCTGAATGAAGGACCAAGACATGGAAAAGCTCATCATAGCCCGAAAGAGTATGGCTCACACTTTAATATGGCTCACCCTTTGAACTCTAGTAGATCAACAATCTTATAAGTGAGGTCTCTCAACAGCCGCCAAAATAGGCCTTATATTAAATTAAAAAAAAGCAAGTGCAGTTTCAGTACACAGGGTCAACAAAGTACTGGTAGAATTACGCGGCAAGCTAGTAAGTGAGTTATGAATCAAAAAATACAACACCATAAACACATATATAAAGAAAAGACTTAACCAATATCATCTCCTAGCTAGTACTTAACATTATCAATGTTCATCAGTATCCATATCAAATAATTTCACATAAGGGTCTTTTCAAGGGAACTGGAACCACATATTTATTCATCAGATCATGACACTCGGTCCAAGGTTGTGTTAAAATATGACACCTGATCCATATGTGTCAGAATATGACACCCAATCTAAATGTGTGTCAGAATATGACACCCAATCCAAATGTGTGTCAGAACGTAAAATCCGATCCCAAAATAATTCAACTATAATCACAATGTATAGACGACTTACACATCATAGCAAGTGAGTAATCATTTCACACATATTATTGCATGCTTCGCTATTCATATACGCAATTGCATAAAGTAGAGTAATTTAGCGAGTATATAAATAACATACAGGAAATAAACTATCACCTACCTCGAAACCAAACTTGACCACTCTAAAGTGCAGAAACTTTCCCTTTCCGATTTTATTTGGCTTGTTCTTGGTCTAAAAATAGTAATAACATACAAAAGATCAATATAAAGGGTTATTTTACATCAATTATAGCATAATTCCCCTCCTAGGACAATTCCATGATCCTAACCCCATCCTAGGGTTATTTTCCACCATTAGTTTTAGTCCAAAACCCTCCTCAATGATCACCGACCATAGTTTCTAGGTTCTAGAAATCAAAGTACGAATTAAGAGAGTGATTTACTTACCTTTAACACAAAATATAGTGGAAATCAGCAAGGATTCTCCCTAGGCCACTTCTGGTCTCTTAATAATGAAGTGGGATGACTAAAACCATTCTGGGTCTTTTTTCCAACATTAAATCACGTCTGTTACACCACAGCTAGACCATCCCGCTCTAGCGGTCCTGCCCTGGTGAATTATTCCCTCTCTAGTGGGACATGTAGAGATATGAGCTCGTAAAGAGTCTCCAAGTCTCCCATATCACAACATACCCTCACTCAAAGATGCCTTAAAATATACCTTTCATGCTAAGTCCAATTCCATGAGTTTTACTCGCTCTAATGCTATTTCATAAAGCCGCACAGGCTCCATATCATCTTAGCTATGAGCTAACCCAATCAAATTAAAGATTCAATCCCCTATCCAAATTCGAATCACCCTAGAAGTCTCCTGACTCAAAATTCATCCAAGCCTAGCCTAGGCTTAATTTATCCGAAAGTACTACCCAAGCTTTTCTGATCCAAATTCCTTTCCTATTGGCTTATTCATAATGATGGAGGTAGGTCATTATAATAGATACCAATTTATCCATCACTCATCCCCGAGTGACCAAATAGGAAAAACATGTTAAGACAAAGATGAAGTAGTACCTGATTCGAGGAACAACTAGAGATATTTGTCTCTCATATACATTTCGGTCTCTCAAGTAGCTTCCTCTACTGTATGATGCTTCCATTGAACTTTCACAAACTTAATTTCTTTGATCCTAAGCTTCCAGACATTATGATCCAAGATTTCCACTAGCTCTTGTTTGTAGTGAAGATCATTGTCTAATCAGACTGACTCTCATTTAATGATGTAATCCCCATCCCCATGGTACTTCTTCAGCATTGACATATGTACCATCAGATGTACTCCTAACAAGCTAGGTGGTAAACCCCATATATATATGCCATTGGCCCTACGCGGTTAAGGATCTCAAAAAGACCAATATAACGAGAACTAAGCTTGCCTTCTTACCAAATCCCATTACCTCCTTAATGGGTGACATTTTTAGCAGCACTTACTCACCAGCCTGGAAGTTCATGTCCTTTACCTTACGGTCATCATATACTTTTCAATGACTTTGAGCCACTAAAAGCTTTGTTTGGATTCTCCTTGCCTTTTTCTAAGCATTCTTTACAATTCCACTCTTAAAGGTTCCACTTCTCCAGTTTTAAACCATTCTATGAGAGACCTATATCCCCTCTTATAAAGAGGTTTAAATGGTGCCATCTTGATACTGTAGTGGTAACTATTATTGTAGGAGAAATCATAGAAAGATAAGAATTTATTCCAATTTGGGCAGTCCTCAGCTTTATGAGTGTTTTTACGACTTGTAGGGACCTTTATGAGTCATAGAAATAATTCATGCAAATGAGTCTGGGGTTGGAAACTCAAATTAGTCAAGTGTGTAGGTCTACAAGTCATTTGACAACTCATGAGGGAGCCTACGACTCATAAAAACCATTCATAGTGCAAGGTTGGAACACCTGTAACTATTGATCCTCAGAACCCACCATACAACTCCATTGGAAGATTTGTAAAGAAATTGATGAATCGTCAAAACGATTCATACAAAACCATCAAAGATTGGAAAATAAATTTTAGGTTTTTAACCCTACAAGAAGAATTGGGTCTACGACCCATAAACGTGATTACGATTCGCAATGACGACTCGTAGGAAAATTTTAGAGACTTAATTTTTAGGTGTTTCCCAGAGCCTGCAGGACTAGTCATTCCTACGACTCATCGCCATGTCTACAAATCATAGAATTCAATTCGTAAGGTAAAATTTTGGAATTAAGTGAAGAGCATAAGGGTCATTTCCAAAGTTTGGTTAAATGAACCTAGACACTTCTATGGCCAAGTTCAAAGTCAATATATATCCAATTCTTGAAATTCCCCTCCTATTCAATTCATTCTTCAAATTTCCCTAAGGCAAGACTCTAAATTCTCTCTCAAGCTTCTCTTACAAATTCAAGCTAGTGTTTCAAGTTCATCAATGTTTCCTCTTCAATTCTAGGTTGATTCTACCAAGGTATGCAGGGATTGATCATTAAAAATATGCTTTTACATTAATATCATGATTTCAAGTTGAGTTACGAATGTCCATGCATGAATCTATTTTTAATGATGATATACATGAAGTATGATTACATGTTTAATGATATCAAGTATTCTGATGATTTTCAATCAATTTGACTATGTACTCAATTATTACCCTAATTTCAAGTATGAAATGATTATGAATTTCAATTATGATCAAGTTATGATATTCATGCAAGTTATAAAAAAGGTGACTTAGGACCCTATGTTGGTGACCAAGGAACCTAATGATATGAATTATACAAGTATGATATTGTAATGTTGAAAGGCTAATACTCACATTGGAAGTATGTTATGAAAATGAGCTACTCTATGAATGTTAAACCTATGTATAATTTTCATTATATATGTTAAGTATGATTACTATGTACATATTCTATGGCATTTGACTTAGCACCGAATGATGAATTGAGGTGGGGGATTGACCTATGGGGTCTTTATATAAACTCTCTTGTCTTATAACTATGTGTCACCATAGGATTTTCCTTTATGTCTTAGCTAGTGGACCCATATAAAACGTATGTACATGACCCACCTAGTAGGGTAGAGTCTACCTTGGCAAGTAGATTCCCCTTTTTCCATTGTATGGGGAGGCATCGAGATTACATGTTATAGCTCGTATGGTCTTATCGTCGGTTAAGGTTCCTATTCCTTATACCAATACTACTTTTATGTTATTTTACGATTTCAATTGTCTCCAAAATTCTTTGATCACTATGGTTTACTCATGACTTTAATTATCCTTTTTATCATATGCGTTATTTGATCATTGCATTCTATGATTTATATTGCATTTCATGCCCACATACTTAGTACATTCAAATATACTAATGCATATTTGTTGCCTACATTATCTCATAATGTAGGGGTTGAGGATCACATTCATACTCATGGCTAGTTGAGTTCCATTCGGCAAAGTGTTAGTGAGTGCTCATCTTATCGAGGGAAATTTGTGACTTTGTTCTATTCTAAATACTTTTACTTCATTCATGTTTGAGGGTGAGCTAGATATATGTCTTAGCCCCTGCCTTTCTTGGTTATTAGAGGCATTTGTTACACAAAATGTTATAGAGTCTATCTAGTCAAGTTACATTCTTCTTTTATGATTCATGTTTAGATTCTGCTATTGTAACACACCTAAAAACATTATATATGGTATTTCAATTCTCGATGAAAATGATATTGTTTTGTACTTTGGGCCTAACTTTTAATAGGATGGTCCAAATTAGGTGATTAAAATTCTTGAATAACCCAAACATCATTACTTACGACTTATGTGAGACCATATTTTATGTTTCGGAGGTTAAGTAGGTTAAATATATTAATTATTGCAAGAAATGGTGTTGTGATGAAATTGAATGTTTGTAGAAGAAAAATAATATCTCACTATAGTGTTTGTAGAAGAAAAATCATATCTCACTGTAGGTTGCTCCAAATTAGTTGATTCTTGAATGACATTAAATTAGACTTCTAGAGCAATAATTCATATGAGACACCAAATCCTAATAAGGAAGTTATCTTTTTCAAATGCAGCTCCGAAAAAAAGTATTCTATTAAAAGAAAATTTATCTAACCAATCATAAAAAGATCTAGATCAATTTGACATCACTCATGACATCAATAGTCCTCCATTTGACATCACCCATGACATCACAATCTTCCATTAAATTTTAAAATTTTTTTATAATTATTTTAATTACTGTTAGGTCCATCATTCACACCTATTAATACCCACCTTATTTCATCATTTTGTTCATCAAGCTTTCTCAAGCAACTATTCTATCTATACACTTCTTTACTCATTTTCAAAATATATTTTTAGTTCTTAGTAGCATAGAAATTCTATTTTGGTGATTCATATTCTTTGGGTAGTACATAAAATGTTGCGGTAAGGAAAAGGCTAGGATTCAAGAGTATTCATTAAGTCCTTTGATTCTGAATAATGCTTCGGATTCTAGGTATGTAAGGCTTCAATGAGAGTATTCCTTCTACTCTCATGCCTAAAGTCTTTTGATTATATAATAAATTATGTTTATCTTCTTTAAACTTTACTCTAAGGTATGTGGATATTGATTCATGGATCCTTTCATCCATGAAGCCCAAATGAATTATCAAACTCTTCTATTTAATTCAAATATGAAACTTTATGGGGTTTCATACCATGATTCTAAATGTATAGATTATTAAGTATTTGAAGTTTAATTACCTATCTTATATTAGCGTATGTAAGGCTTCAATGAGAGTATTCCTTCCACTCTCATGCCTAAAGTATTTTGATTATATAATAAATTATGTTTATTTTCTTTAAGCTATACTCTAAGTTATGTGGGTCGTTATCCATGAGTTCTTCCACCCATGTAGCCCAAAACTCTTTCAACTAAATCTCCTCATTTCAAGTAACATTTATTTTAAGGGTAAATTCTTATTTCTACTTAATAGCATGAATTATGGTTAAACTAATGATTATTGATCTATTTTGCTGCAAAATGATTTCATATGTATGAATTGATGGTTTGTAAGTAATTTCTCTATTTAGCTCTTTAAAGGTTCTTGAAATTCATGGTGGGTTGTTTAAAGCATGATTTTTAATTGTTGGATTTCAAAGTATTTATTTATAATTTCATTTACATTCATGTTTGAAAGTTGAAGTGATTTGAACTCACCTAGTTTTACTATGTTTTCAATAAAGTTTGACTTGAAAGCTTTGACTTCAAATAAATATTTATGAAATCAATGTCTATGATGAAAAGGGAGTCTTATGAAATAAAAGAATGATGAAATGCTATGAATGATGGATTCTTTATGCAATAAGGACAATTCTTGCATACTTGAATCACCAAATGTTTTAATGAGCTATTCCACCGAATATGATATTTTGAATTCTCAAGCTATATGATATGAATATTTTGAGTATTAAGCTATTCCGTGGGATTGACTTAGCACCGAATGGGATATTATAGTAGGATTCGATAAGGGAATCCTAGTAGCAACCTCTTGTCTCATTAACTATGTGTCAATATAGGAGCCCTTGTAGGCTTAGGCTAATGGATCCATGAAGCCCTTAAAGAAATGAATGAAGTTGATGGAGTTCTACCCAGTAAGTAGTCTCCCCGGACAACATAGGGGGTTATGTTGGATTCCATGCAATAGCTCGCATGGTCTTAAATGTTGGTTATGGTCATTTTCCCACAAAATGAATGTTTTAAAGGATATCTATATGATTGATTATGCATGCATTGCATTTGTTTCTTATTACATAAATGTTTTAATATTTCCTCAATATTCATGCATGCTTACATACTTAGTACATTCAAAGTACTACTGCATATTCTTTTGACTACATGATATCATCATATAGGGACAGATGCTCCCCCTCGTTCTCCTCTACGTAGCTAGATGAGATTTAGTTTGAAGACTACTTTTGGTGAGTTCCCATGTTCTGTGAACAATACTCATTTATCTTTGTAACTTATGATATGTTGAGATCTTTAGACACTTACTATGATTTTTCTTTCTATTATGATTGAGGGAGAGCTAGGGACTTGTCTTTGCCCCGTTAACTCTAAAATTAGAAGTATTGTTGGACATATGTAAGTTGAATATTTACTATTATGATTTCTGCTTGTTTATTTATTGTCATTACCTATGAAAGGCTAAAAGAATGCTAAGAGGCTTGTTTGAGGTACTTTCGTTTTCCTTATTCGCCATTTAACGTCTAGACCCTAGGCTTAGGTCCTGACAAACTTGGTTTCAGAGCCTAAGATTTTGAATTATCCTCAGAGTTCAATATACCATATCAAATAGGATATTTTTCATGGTTGTGAAGCTCACCATAACTATGAATAGGAGACTATGGAACATTTAGAAAATTTTCTCTTCTTTCAAATTCATGTCATGCCTGGGAGTGTCCTAAGTTTTCCTTTAACTAATGACCCATTTCGTATTCTCTAGATAATGACTCGTGCAAGAGGACCTCCAAGAGAAATAGTTGACGATGAGGACAAAGATCGTCCAGTTCCCAATTTTCACATCATGAGCAAGGGGTAACACATATCAAGTTTTGCAATATCATTACATTGTTGACTCAAAATGTAGCCAACCAAGGGCATCAAGGTATTCCTTCTCCCCAAATGCAAAATCCACCATCTAGGATTTTTGATTTCCAAAGGATAAATCCACTCGAGTTTGATGGTTCTAAACTAGATGAGGACCCTATGGAGTTCATTGATGATGTGTACTGTATTGTAGCTATCATGTGTGTGCCACCGAATGAGAAGGCTGAGCTAGTGGCCTATCAACTCAAAGGTGTGGCTCAATGCGGTATGAATAATAGGTTGTTGAGAGGGATAAAAAATGGGGTCGATAGGATAGGAAGAGTTCAAAGGTGCTTTCCTAGACCGCTTCTTCCAATTGGAGCTAAGGGAGGGCAAAATGCAAGAGTTCATCAACCTCCATCAAGGGAGTATGAGCGTGAGGGAGTATGCTCTCAAATTTACTAAGTTGTCAAAGTATGCTCCCTTTATGGTCTCTGACACAAGAGCTATGATGAGCAAATTTATTTTCAGTATCTCAAGCTTGGTGTCCAAGGAGAGCAAAATGCCCATGTTGGTCAAGGAGATGGAATCTCTCGATTAATGACTTATGCAGAACAAATTCAAGAAGAGAAACTGAGAGAGAGATTAAGGGGGTTGGTTAAAAAAAGCTAGAGTGGATGGTGGAGGGTTTAATCCTCAAAGGTCCGGTTATGGTAACAATAGCAAAGGCGCCAAGGTGGGTAATCGTTTGTGGGACAAGATTCCACCAATACTCCTCCTCCAAGGTTCTAAACCAATAGTTCTAATAGAGAATGTTGTTATTCAAACTTTCCCCTCTTGCAAGAAGTGTGGAAGGACTCATAAAGGGGAATGCTTAATCGGCTCCAATGCATGCTTTAAGTGTGGAAAGCTGGGCCACCATGCTAGGGATTATAGAGATGGTGGTGGTAGGCCTCAAGGCCAAATTACTCATGGTCAGCAAGCCCAAGAAGGTTTCCAATGCACCAACTGCTTTTACCCCTTGCATGGGAGATGAGAGGTTAAAGATGCACCCAATGTCATTATCAGTATGTTAAAGGTCTTTGCTTTTGATATATATGCACTATTAGCTTTGGGTTCAAATTTATCGTTTGTTACTCTATTCTTTTCTAATAGGTTTGATGTGTCACCCGAAATGTTATTAGAGCCCTATTTGGTGTCTACCCCCATAGGTGAGTTGGTTATTCCTAGAAATGTCTATAGGGGTTGTCCCATGTCTATCTTGTATAAAGTTATTCATTTTGATCTCATTGAGCTTGACATGGTAAATTTCGATGTCATTATTAGGATGGATTGGTTAGATGTATCTTATGCTTCCATAAATTGTAGGACTCGTCGAGTCAAGTTCCAATTTCCAAATGAGTCTATTATTGAATGGGAGGGTTGTGATTTGGTGGTTAAGGGTAAGTTTATTTATTATCTTAAGGCCCGAAAACTGATTTCTAAGGGTTGTATTTACCACATTATGAGGGTTAGGGATGTCAACTCTGAAATTCCTCCTCTTAAGTCGGTTCACATAGTCAATGAGTTCCCCGATGTCTTTTTCGATGACCTTCTCGGTGCCCTTCCCAAAAGGGAAGTTTCTTTTAGTATCGATCTTCTCCCCAATACCCAACCTATCTCTATTCCTTCTTACTTGATGGCCCCAGCAGAATTGAAAAAGTTGAAAGGAATAATTAAAGGACTTGTTAGAAAAGGGGTTCATAAGACCAAGTATTTTTCATGGGGTACTCTCGTGTTATTTGTGACAAAGAAAGATGGGTCACTTTAAATGTGTATAAACTACCGTCAATTTAATAAAATGGCCATTAAGAACAAGTACCCACTCCCTAGAATAGATGAATTATTTGATCAATTGTAAGGGGCAAGTTACTTCTCTAAGATTGATCTTCAGTCTGGCTATCACCAACTACGGGTGAGGGAGTGTGACATTCCCAAAATGGCTTTCCGAATAAGGTATGGTCACTTTGATTTTGTGGTGATGAGTTTTGGGTTGACAAATGTACTAGCGACGTTCAGGGACTTGATGAATAGGGTGTTCAAACCTTACCTTGATACTTTTGTGGTGGTCTTCATTGATGATATTTTGATTTACTTACGAGGTGAGGAAGAACATAAAAATCACTTGAGAGTTGTGTTGCAAACACTGAGGGATAGGCAATTATTTACAAAATTTAATATGTGTGAATTTTCATTAAAAGAGGTAGCATTTCTTGGTCACGTAGTGTCCGGTGATGGGATTAAGGTTGATCTTATAAAAATGGAGATAGTCAAGAATTGGCCTAGACCGTTATATCCTTCAGACACTAGGAGCTTCTTGGGTCTATCTGGGTACTATAGAAGGTTCATCAAAGAGTTCTCTTTCATCTCATCTCCTATGATGAAATTGACCCAAAAGAAAGCCAACTTCATTTGGAAGGATGAGTGTGAGAAGCATTTCCAGACCTTGAAAGATCGACTTACCTCAGCACCTATTTTGACTCTACTAGAAGGATTGGAGGGTTTGTAGTTTATTGTGATTCAAAGATTGGTTTAGGTTGTGTCTTAATGCAAAACGGCAAGGTCATAGCCTATCCTTCTAGACAACTAAAAGTGAATGAGGGTAACTACCCTACCTATGAACTTGAATTGGCGATTGTTGTTTTTCTCTGAAGATTTGGAGGTATTACCTCTATGGGGTGAATGTGGATGTGTATAACCATCATAAAAGTCTTCAATATGTATTCACCCAAAAGGACCTTAATCTAAGGCAAATGAGGTGGCTAGAACTCCTTAAGGACTATGACATAAGTGTGCGCTATCATTTGGATAAAGCCAATGTGGTTGTCGATACACTTAGTAGAGGGAGTTGGTAAAAGATGTTCACCGATTGGCTAGATTAGGGTAAAGTTATGGGATACTGATGATGGTGGTATGGTTGTTCAAAATAGGTCCAAATCCTCTTTGGTGGTGGGTGCTAAATCAAAGAAAAATCTTGACCTGACATTTATCGCGTTAAAGAAGTTGGTGAAGGAAAATAAGATAGAGGTCTTTTCCCAAGGGGAAGATGGGGTGCTATACTACCAAGTTCGACTATGTGCTTCAGATGTAGATGGTCTAAAGAGTTTGATCTTGATGGAGGCTCATAATTCTACATTCTCCATTCATCCTAGTTCGACAAAAATGTACTGAGACTTAAAAGAGTTCTATTGGTAGGGTGGAATGAAGAAGGACATAGAAAGGTTCATGTCCAAATGTATGAATTGCCAACAAGTGAAGTCCAAACATCAAAGGCTGGGTGGAATAGCCCAAGACATTGAAATCCCTACTTAGAAGTGGGAAGATGTGAAAATGGATTTTGAGGTGGGTTTGCCTCATACCCAAAAGTTTCATGATTTGATTTGGGTAATTATTGATAAAATGACTAAGACAGCTTACTTCCTACTGGTTAAGACTTTCTATAGTGCCGAAGACTATGCCAAGTTGTATATTCAGGAGTTGGTGAGGTTTCATGGTCTGCCGTTATCCATTATTTTGGATCATGGTATCTATTTCACTTATCACTTTTGGAGATCGTTTCAAAAGGGCCTCGATTTAGTAGAAAGGGAAATTGAGCCCTAGGTATGTTGGGCCTTATAGAATCATGAGACGTATTGGCAAGGTTGCATATGAGTTAAAGTTGCCATTGGAAATGGCCATGGTTCATCCGGTGTTCCATGTGTCTATGTCGAGAAAATGTTGGGTGATCCTAGTTCCATTATTCCTTTGAGAGTAGTGAATGTTGAAGAAAACCTAACCTATGAAGAAGTTTTGGTTGAAATTTTGGACCGGAAAGTTAAGAGATTGAGGAACAAAGAAGTTGCATCTGTTAAAGTCCTTTGGAGTAATCAACAAATAGAAAGTGCTACATGGGAAGCGGAAGATGATATGATTAAGCGATACCCTCATCTTTTTCCCTCTACCCAAACCTAAGGTAATAAGTTTTCCTTGCTCAATTACTTGAAATCCTTGCATTTCAACTTTTCTTGTCACATGCTTGCAAAATTATAAATTATGTTGTGAATGATATTTTAAATTGCACTATTTCATTAATGATGGGGTGTTGATTTACACTCTACTCTACTCAAGCTAAGTCTTTTCTCATTTGAGGACGAATGTTCCCAAGTGGGAGATAATGTAACACCCCCTAAAAACATGTATATGATATTCCAATTTTCGATGAAAATGATATCGCTTCTGTATTTTGGGAATAACCTTTAATAGGCTGGTCCAAATTAGGTGATTTAAATTTCTGAATAACTTGAACATCATTACCTACAACTTTTGTTAGGACTATATTTTAAGTTTTGGAGGTTAAGTAGGTCAAATAAATTAATTATTGTAAGACATGGTGCTGTGAAAAAAAAGTATTTGTAGAAGTAAACTCATATCTCACTGTAGGATACTCTAAATCGATTGATTCTTGAATGACATGAAGAGAGACTTCTAGAGCAACAAATCATATGAAGACACCAAATCCTAATGAGGAATTTATCTTTTTCAAACATACCTCCGGAAAAGGATATTATGTTAAAATAAAGTTCATCTCACCAACCATAGAAAGATCTATTTCTATTTGACATCACTCAGACATCAATAGTCCTTCATTTGACATCACAATCTTCCATTAAATTTTTAGATTTTTTTTGTACTTATTTTAATTATTATTAGGTTCCTCCTTCACACCTATAAATACTCGCCTTATTTCATTATTTTTTTCATCAAGCTTTTTCAAGTAACTCTTCTCTCTATACACTTCTTTACTCATTCTGAAAATATAATTTTAGTTTTTAGTAGTGTAGAAATACTATTTCAGTGATTCATATTCTTCGGGTAGTACACAAAATGCTCCGGTGAGAACAAAATGCCAAGATTCAAGAGTGTGTATTAAGTCCTTCGATTCTGAGTAAAGCTTCGGATTTCAGGTATGTAAGGCTTCAATGAGAGTAGTCCTTCCACTAGCATTCCTAAAGTATTTTGATTATATGATAAATTATATTTATTTTCTTTAAGCTTTAATCTTAAGTTATGTGGGTCTTTATCTATGAGTTCTTCCACCAATGTAGTCCAAAACTCTTTCAACTAAATCTTTTGATTTCAAGTAATATTTTTGTATGGGTAATTATTATTTTTACTTAATTGCATGAATCATGATTAAACTAATAATTATTGGTCTATTTTGATGCAACATGATTTCATATGTATGAATTGATGGTTTATAAGTAATTTCTCTATTTAGCTATTTAAAGGTTCTTGAAATTCATGGTGGATTGTTTAAAACATGATTTTTAATTAATGGATTTCAAAGTATTTATGCATATTCATTTACACACATGTTTGCAAGTTGAAGTGATTTGAACCCATTTAGTTTTACTATGTTTTCAATAAGGTTTGACTTGAAAGCTTTGACTCAAAATGAATGTTTATGAAATCAATGTCAATGATAAAAAAGAGTCTTATTAAAATGAAAGAATGATAAAATGATATGAATGATAGATTCTTTATGAAATAAGGACAATTTTTGCATATTTGAATTACCAAAGGCTTTAACGAGCTATTCTATCGAATATGATGTTTTGAATTCTCAAGCTATATGCTATGAATATTTTGAAGTATTAAACTATTCCGTGAGGTTGACTTAGAACCGAATGAATTATTGAGGTGGAATTTGGTAAGGGAATCCTAGTAGCAACCCCTTGTCTCATTAACTATGTGCCAACATAGGAGCCCTTGTAGGCTTAAGCTAATGGATCCATGAAGCCCTTAAAGAAATGAATGAAGTTGATGGAGTTCTATCCAGCAAGTAGTCTCCCCGGCCAATATAGGGGGTTATGTTGGATTCTATGCAATAGCTCGCATGGTCTTAAATGTCGATTATGGTCATTTTCCCACAAAATAAATATTTTAAAGGATATCTATATGATTGATTATGCATGCATTGCATTATGTTTCTTATTACATAAATATTTTAATATTTCCTCAATATTCATGCATGCTTACATACTTAGTACATTCAAAGTACTAACATCTATTCTTTTGACTATATGATATCACCATGTAGGGACCGATGCTCCCCCTCGTTCTCCTCTACGTGTCTAGTTGAGATTTAGTTTAAAGACTACTTTTGGTGAGTTCCCATGTTCTAGAAATAATACTCTTTTATCATTTTAGCTTATGATATGTTGAGATCTTTAGACACTTACTATGACATTTCTTTTTATTATGATTCAGTGTGAGCTAGAGACTTGTCTTAGTCCCATTAAATTAAAAAGTTAGAGGTATTGTTGGAAATATGTATATTGAAAAATTACTATTATGATTTCTGTTTGTTCATTTATAGTCATTACCCATGAAAGGCTAAAAGAATGATAAGAGACTTGTTTGTGGTACTTTAGGGTTCCTCATTCGCCATGTCACGTCTAGGCCCTAGGCTTGGGTCATGAAAAGAAGGATATAGTGGAATTCATGGATAAGTGTCCAAATTGTCAACAAGTTAAAGTTGAGTATCAAAAACTAGGAAGTTTAACTCAAGATATTAAAATTCCTGCTTGGAAGTGGGATGATGTAAATATGAACTTTGTAACGGGTTTGCCTCGTACTAGAAAGAATATGATTCTATTTGGGTCTTTGTAGACTGCATGACTTAATCGGCACACTTTGTACCGATTAAGACTTCTTATGGTGCCAAATACTATGCTAAATTGTATATTCGTGAATTGGTAAACCTTCATGGTGTCCCCTTGTCGATTATATCAGATAGAGGTACTCAACTCACTTCACATTTTTGGAAGTCGTTTCAAAACCATCTTGGTACAAATGTTAAGTTAAGTACCGTCTTTTATCCTAAAACTAATGGACAAGCCGAAAGAATGATCCAAACTTTGGAGGATATTTTGAGGGAATGTATGATTGATTTTAGCGGAATTTAGGATGAGCATTTGCCATTAAGTGAGTTTGCCTACAATAATAGTTATTACTCTAGCATCCAAATGGCTCATTTTGAAGCCTTATATGGAAGAAGATATAGGTCCATGGTGGGATGGTTTGAAGTGGGTGATATGCCATTGATTCGTCCCGATTTGGTAGTTGAGGCAATGGAAAAGTTAAGGCTCATGAGAGAAAGATTGAAGATGGCTCAAAGTCGTCAAAAGTCCTATTCGAACATTAGAAAAAGAGAGCTTGAGTTTGATGTGGATGATTGGGTGTATTTGAAGGTTTCACCTATTAAGGGTGTAATGAGTTTTGGTAAAAAGAGGAGATTGAACCCTAGATATGTTGGACCTTATAAAATATTAAAGCATGTTGGAAAAATAGCATATGAGTTAGATTTTCCATTTGAGTTGGCTGTGGTTCATCCGGTGTTTCATGTATCGATTTTGAGAAAACTTATAGGTGATAAAAACTCTATTGTGCCATTGGAAAGTATGAATGTTGAACACAATTCAACTTATGAGAAATTTCTGGCAGAATCATAGACCGGAAAGTGCAGAGGTTAAGGAATAAAAATGTTGCATCTATGAAGGTGTTGTGGAGAAATCAACAAGTAGAGAGTGATACGTGGTAAGTGGAAGCATACATGATAAAGTATTATCTGTATCTATTTCCTTTCTGTCATGACCCAACTCTGTAGGACATGACTGATGCCCGATTTGGGCACCCATACATACCCTTAGCCCCACCGAGCATGTTAGCAGAATAAAAAATGTAGAAATCAAAAGAGATCGCTAGAGAGTGCACGAAAACAGATGTAGCACACAAAGGACTTTAAGGCCGTCACTGAACAAAAGCGCAAAACATATATACATAACCCACATCACAAGTCTAAAGACCTCTACAGAATGATAGCCTAGTCATATGACGGGATAGGGCCCCATCGTACCCTTAACCAACATATACAAATGTACAACAGAAATGTTAGTACCAAAATAGGGCTCCGAACAAAGAAGCACTGCCAACCAATAGGGTGGATGTCCTAGACGAGCAGATTAGCAAACCGAGCGTCTGTACCTGTGGGCATGTAATGCAGCCCCCCCCCCCCCCGAAGAAAGGAGGTCAGTACGGATAATGTACCAAGTATATAAAGCATGGACTGTAATAAGTAAAGTCATTACTAGAATAGAAGGTGCAAAAATGAGAAAAATATCCAGAATACCAAAATGCTTTTCATAACCACAAATAATGTATGCAGAAAACAAGTGCCATATCCAGCCCCATTATGGAACTCGGTGAACAAATCGTGGTCATTGCCCCGTCACTGGTGCCATAGCACATCATAACTCCAAAGTAGGGAATATCACCATAATAGATCATATCATATCATATGGTCATATCAGATCATATCATATCATATGTGTACATGGCACATCATAACTCCACAAATCCCACGTATAGGTCATACCTGGACCCTCACATTGGGGCACGGCGAACAATGCAAAGAAGTACGCTTGATAACAAATCCTGGCCTGAGCTTAGTGAAAGAAGCATTGAGACATCCACAAGTGGAATAGTGAAAAACTAAATGCAATATAAAATACAACATATTTCCGGAGACTCGATAGTGTAACTCTGATGCCAAGTCATATAGGAGAAATTGAGCGATAATCATAGTGCATGTCTTTCAGATGTCACGATGGTCTATGTCAAAATAGTCTTTCTGAAATCATTTCCATATTTCAAAATATATTATGGAGCTCAATGGAATAATTAAAATAAGCTATCGTTCAAAATCAAGACAAGAATCATATCAAGCATCTTTTGAAAGTCACTATGGATTACATCAAAATGGAACTTTTGGAATTATGTACTCGCATCAAAGCGTAATAAAATGTCTTTTAGAAATCAAGAAATTGACCATCCTAGTGGCTCTAGGAGTAGGAACTTTCTTGGAACCATAAAAAATTCATATATTTGTTTCATAAAGACCATTCCAAAAGAAAGATAGGTTTTCATACTTATGTCAAAAAACATGTCAAGAGAAAGAATAAGTTTTACATACTTATGCCAAAAACATGCCAAAAGAAGGAAATGTTAGCTTTACATACCTCTTACGAATTACTCTTAGCACGTTCGCCTCGTCATATCTTGAACCTATTTAACATGAAAGTAATTCTAAGGTTAGTGACCTTCGACTTTCCATCTTGTAATTTTACCACCAATTACCCATAGGAACTAATCCCTTATCCATTTCCTTAGACTAGTTCATTACTAGTTCCGAAGTTAGCGGAAATCGGGCAGCATCTCCCCTATAACCTTCAAACCTTAGCATCCAACCAAAAACAACAATAATCATAATATATACACGTAAACCCTTCAACATTACACAATACAAACTTCAAACGACTCGCTCAAAACTACAATACCAAAATAGGGTGTTTAGTCTCTATCTCATAAAACCTTTAACCCTAACCAATGAAGGGTCGTGTGGCAGAAACCAAAAAAAACTACACCCCTTATATAACACTTTCCATCCCTGCAACACACAATAAAACCACCTGCAAGCATAGAACAATAACCACAACACACTACTCGACTTCGGTTTAATTATAACGACCTTAGTTTAGTTTGTTTCTAACGTCAAGCATCCTTGTGCAATTTTTCTACTTCCAACCACATATAAGACGTGTAATACACTCCATAATCACACCATAAACTCCAAATTAAAAGGAAATACCTTATCTTATCCGAAATTGGCCAAAACTTGCCAAAACCCATCTCAGAAGTTCCTTAATTGCGACTGAAATGTCGTGGTTGTTTTCTATCCGTTTGGTGCTGCTCCAAATCATAAATTTAAATTATTAACATCATATAATTTCAAAACCCTTAACAAAACATGGGAGAATAGAACCAAGCCATACCTTGCTAAAACTTTCTAAAACTTATCTCGAAAGTTCTCTTAACATGCTGAAAATTAATGGACTATTTGTATCTCTTCCTTGCTGCCCTAAAATAATATTTTATGTAATTAAACACTGCTATATAACCTTATGATATCTTAAATAATTAATTTACGAAGTGAAATCCTAAACCTTACCTTTAATTGAGCCAAATTCGTGGCTCTCTTTCTCTTGTTCTTCACATTTTTATCTCCCTCTCTCACACATTTTCTGGTTGTAAAATGAAGTCCAAAGTAAAGATTAGTAATATTTACACATGTATATAACCTTTTTAGAGAGTGACACATGTAATCCCCTAAGAGTGACATGTGTTAAGCCCTTAGGCAGCCACGTCATCTCATACATCACCTACTTGACCCTATGTAGGTGCATCACCTACTTTCTTTGCATAGGCACGTCATTTCCTTATTTCTCTTTTGTGAGTTCATAATCTCGTCTCACTTCAAGAGTCTATGTATTCCTTACTAATTAAGCTCGACGTGTACTCAAGTGGCTAAATTTTATAAGCTATCCAAGTTTGTAGCTTATGCAAGCAAGTCGAATTTTACGACCCATTACTTGTCCTCCAACTCCTTTCGACATCTCATAACCCTATTTCCAATCTTCTCTACTATGGGGTATCACATTCTCCCTTCCTTAGAGTTGTTTGATAGAGTTATAGATTATCCGACTCACATGATGACTTCTAAGAAACTTAAGAGCCTTCCCAGAAACTTAAGAAGCTTAAGAACCGTTCCAAGGTACCAAAGTACGGGGTGTAACACTTTCACTCAAGCCTAAGGTACCAAATTATTCATGATCGAGTTAATTAAACTCCTACGTTTCAGTGTCATATGTCTTTCTTGTACATGCATGTTCATGAAGTTGTTTTCATATCATGATTTATGATTAGTTTGAAAATCTCATGGTTTATGATTTGCTACGTGTCATTGCATTCATGTTGGGTTGCTAGTCCTCGTTCCATGTCTTTTTTATATTAATTAAATCTCATTCGAGTATGAATATTCCTAAGGGGGGAGATATTGTAAGACCCCAAAAGTTGAAAAGCCAAACAAAAGTGAACTCAAGGAAATTTGGGCAGTCTTCAAGTTTATGAGTGTGTCTATGACTCTTAGGGACCTTTAGGAGATGTAGCAATGAAGTGAGTCTGGGACTAGAAACTTCGATCAGTCAAGTATGTAGGTCTATGAGTCATTTGATGACTCATGAGGGAGTTTACGACTCATAAAAACCATTTTTAATACAGGGTCTGAACACCTACAACTACTGAGCCTCAAAACCCACTATATGACTACATAGGACAAGTCATAGAGGAGTTGATGACTAGTCAAAAATGAGTAGTACAAAAACTTTAGAGATTGGAAAATAAATTGCAGGTTTTTAACCTTGCAAGATGAGTTGGATCAACGATGCATAGACGTGATTACGATATATAATGATGGCCAGTAGGAAAGTACAAATACTCAATTTTCAAGTGTTTCCCAAAACCTGCAGGATGGGTCTTTCCTACGACTCACCGCCACTTTTATGAATCGTATAATTCAATTTATAAGGACAAATTTTAGATTTTAATAAACGGTATAAGGGTCTTTTCCAAAGTTCGATTCAATGAACCTAGACACTTTTATGACCAAGTTCAAAGTCTATATATATCCAATTCTTCAAATTCCCCTACGGCAAGACTCTAAATTCTCTCTCAAGCTTCTTCTACAAGTACAAGTTAGGGTTTTAAGTTAATCAAGGTTTCTTCTTCAATTCTAGGTTGATTCTTCCAAGGTATGCAGGAATTGATCCATGGATCCCTTTTACCTTTGGAGTTCCAAGGTTTTCCTCAAAAATCTTATGAAATTTCATTATGTTTAAACTCTAATTTTGATGAATTATGTTGGGATCTTTCAATTACATTTTTAGTTGTTATCAATGATCATTATAAGTATAGTTTTACATTAATAGCATTATTTCAAGTTGAATTCTGAATATCCATGCATGAATCTATTTTCAATGATGATATACATAAAGTATGATGGTGAAGTTATTGAAAAGGTGACTTAGGCCTTATATTAGTGACCAAGGAGCCTAATGATTTGAATTATGAAAGTATGATATTATAATGTTGAAAGGCTAACACTCACATTGCAAGTATTTTATGAAAATGAGCTACTCTATGAATATTAAACCTATGTACAATTTTCTTGATATATGTTAAGTATGATTACTAATACATATTCTATGGAATTTTAATTAGCACTGAATAATAAATTGAGGTGGGTGCCTCGACCTACGGGGTCCTTATTTAAAGTCTCTTTTCTTATAACTATGTACCACCGTAGAATTTGCCTTTATGTCTTAGCTAGTGGATCCATATATAGCTATGTACATGACTTGCCTATCGGGGTAGAGTCTACCTTGGCAAATAGATTCCCCTTTTTACATTGTATGGGGAGATATCGGGATTATATGTTATAGCTCGTATAGTCTTATTATCAGTTATGATTCCTATTCCACATATATATACTACTTTTATATTATTTTACAATTTCAACTATGTTTCCCAAATCACTATGGTTTTTTCATGACTTTACTTATCCTTTTTATCATGTACATTATTTGATCATTGCATCCTATGATTTATATTGCATGTCATGCCCACATACTTAGTACATTCAAACATATAAATACATATTTGTTGCCTATATTATCTCATAAAGTAGGGGTTGAGGATCACATTCATACTTGTGGCTAGTTGAGTTCCGTTCGGCAAAGTGTTGGTGAGTTCTTATCTTATCGAGGGTGAGTTGTGACTTTGTTCTATCCTAAATACTTTTAATTCATTCATGTTTGAGGGTTACCAAGGGATATGGCTTATCCCCCGCCCTTCTTGGTTAGTAGAGGCATTTGTTGTACAAAATGTTATAGAGTCTATGTAGTCAAGTTGCATTCTTCTTTTATGATTCATGTTTAGACTATTTCTTATGCTATGTTCCACTTTACTTTACCTTATGTATGCTTTATGATATGTTAAGAGTTTTGGTTGGAGCCCTTGGGGATTTTGATCATCGTGTTACAACTAGGCCCTTGGTCAGGTGGTGACACCTGAAATCGATCACACATTCTCTCAATATATCTTGTAGCAATTGTATAGTCCTCTCTAACTGTCCATCTGCTAGTGGATGAATGTTTATGTTGAAAGTGAGTTGAGTGTCCAAATCTTCATGCAGGTTTCCCCAAAATTTAGAGGTGAACTACGTACCACGATTTGATTTGATAGAAATGGGCACCCCATGCAGCCTCACTATCTCTTTCACATAAATCTTTGCCAACTATTGTGCATTGTAGTCCACTCTAACCGGAAAGAAGTGGGCTACCTTTTTCAATCTGTCAACCACCACTCAAATGGAATTATACTTCCCCAAGGTCTTAGGGAGTCCTACCATGAAGTCCATCGCTGTACTTTTCCACTTTCATTCAGAAATGGGCATCCTTTTGAACAACCCTATAGGTCTTTGGTGCTCATATTTTACATGCTAGTAATTTTGTCACTTAGCTACATATTCTGCTATGCCTTTATTCATCATCGGGCACCAATATAGATGCTTTAATTCTTTATACATTTTGGTCACTCCAGGCTGAATAAAGTACATTGAACTATGGGACTCGGACAACACTTTCTGGATTAAAACATCTACCTAAGGAACATAAATTCTTCCTCTAAAGTTGAGCACCACACCTACATCAAGGACTGAATCTTGGGTCTTGCCTATTAAAACTTTTTCGCTAATCTCATTCAAGTTCACATCCTCAAACTGCTTGTCCTTGATTTCTTCAATAACAGTGGGCCTTAGATCAAAAGTGGCCATCACACACCCTTCTCTGAGATTTCTAGCCTCATGAATTTGGCCTCCACGGCCTGAATCTCTCTATACAAGGGCCGCTTACAGGCTCCCAAATAGGCTAGACTACCCATGCTTATCGGTTTTCGGCTCAATGCGTCTGCTACCACATTGGCGTAACCTAGATGATACTGGATGATGACATCATAGTATTTGAGCAACTCCATCCATTTTCGCAGTCTCAAGTTCAAATCTTTCTTGGTGAATATATGCTGCAAACTTCGGTGGTAGTATACACCTCACACTTAACACTGAAATATAATGCCTCCAGATTTTCAGAGCAAACACTATTTCTCCCAACTCTAAGTCATGAGTCGGGTAGTTTCTCTCATCCAAATTCAAATGTCGTGAAGCATAAGTTATAATATTCTTGTCCTGCATCAATGTAATACCCAACCCTAAATATAAAGAATCACAATAAATAATAAAGTTTTTACCTTTAACCGGCAGGGACAAAATAGGTGTTGTGGTCAGAAGAGTCTTGAGCCTTTGAAAGCTCTCTTCACGTTTATCTGTCCACTCAAAGGGTACGTCCTTTTGAGTCACTGTGTTAAATGAGTAGCAATAGAAGAAAAGTTCTTCATGAACCGGCAAGAATAACTGGTAAGTCCTACAAAAATCCTCACCTCTGTCACATAATAGGCCGAACCTAGTTCTTAACTGCTTTAATGTTTTTTGGGTCTACCATCACCCCTTTCTTCGAAACAACATGACCCAAGAAGGCCACTGAAGGTAACTAGAATTCACACTTATAAATTTTGCATATAGTTTTTGTTCCCCAAAACACCTAAAATAATGTGAAGATGGTCTGCATGTTTTTTCTCATACCTCAAATATACCATAATATCATCTATAAACACAATTACAAAAGAATCTAGGAATGTCTTGAAAACTTCACTCATAAAACTCATGAAAGTTGCAGGTGCATTGGCAGCCCAAAAGACATCACTAAAAACTCATTGTGCCCATACCTCCTTCTAAAAGTTGTTTGGGTACATCCTCAAGCCTAATTTCAGTTGATGGTACCCAGACTTAAGAGCAATTTTTGAAAAGACTAATGCACCTTGCGATTTAGTGAAAAGGTCAACAATACACGATAATGGGTACTTATTCCGAATAGTGACCTTATTCAATTGCCGGTAATATATACAAATTCTCATGCTACCATACATTTTCTAAAAAACAACATCGGAGCACCCCAGGGAGAAGCACTAGGTTGGATAAATCTCTTATGAAGGAGTTATTGGATTTGAGCCTTAAGCTCTCTCAACTCCGATGAAGCCATATGATAGGAGGAATAGAAATTGGGCGAGTACCCGTGTCCAAATCAATACAAAAATCTATGTATCTATCGGGAGGCATACCAGGCAAGTCTATTGGGAATATATTTGGAAATTCACACACAACTGGAATAGACTTTATAGAGGGAGACTCTGTATCAACATTCTGAATATGGACCAAGTAAGACAAACAACCCTGCCCCACTAGTTTTCAAGCCTGGAGAAAGGATATGACCTTAGCTGGCTTAGGTTTGTACACCCCTTCCCTCTCTAACCTTTCCCTCCCTAGGATCTCTAGAGTCACAATATTAGCATTACAGTTAAGCACAACATAATAAGGGGACAACTAAGTCATGTCTAATATTACATCAAAATCAGTCATGTCTAAAATCACTAAGTCAGCCTAAGTTAGGAATCCCATAAGCATAACAGAACAAGCACGATAAACATGGGTGACTATGACAGACTCTCCAATAGAGGTTGAAACATGGATGGGGGCATCAAGTACATCACAAATTACATCAAAACATAAGGCATATCTCGCTAACACATATGAATAAGTGGAACCCAGATCAAATAAAATAGTAGCCATCTGTTCACAGATAAGAATAGTACATGTGATGACTACATTCGATGCCTCTACCTCGGTCTTGCCTAGAAAGGCATAAAACTTAGACCTATCAACCTGAAGGGATACCTCCCTACCTGGATGTGCTGCTACTCAACTTACATTACCATTATGAAAGCCTCTTGAGTTTTCTCCTCTTCCACCTTGAGGATGTCTTCTACCATTTCCCCCTCCGCCCATAGGAACCACTGCCCTAGCCTTATGGGGTGCTGAACTTGTCCCACGAGGGTAGGGATACTCCTTTCTAATATGCTTGTCTCTATCCAATTAAAATAGTCGCGCTTAAAATAACGTCCTACTACAAGCCATAAAAGAAGCTTCTTAGCCCCTTGGACCAAATGCAACTATGGAGTACCTAAAAAATTACCAGTAGAAGCAGGTAGTGCTAACTAAATTGGTCGGTCTATAAATGCCAGCCTGCCTGACCCCTGAGAATATGATCCCTGGAAGTTACTTATACTCTTGGTCTTCTTAGCTAATTCCTTGGCCTGTACATCTCTCCTCAGACCCTCTATCATTTTCACAAAATTAGTAACTTCATTAAAAATTTTGCATGATGAACTCATAGAAACTGACAAAACCTACAACTCAGGGTTCAACCCCTTCAGAAATAATTGAATTCTCTCCTCCTATGTAGTTACCAGTTGAGTGGCATACCTGGACATCACATGAAATTTTGCCTCATAAGTATCCACTGACATACCACCCTGATCCTATGCCATGACCTCGTCTTTCTTTCGATCTCTTAAGGTATGTGGCACATATTTCTCTAGGAACAAGGCATGAAACTAGATCCAAGTAAGTATGGTAACACTATCAAGCGACATTAAAAATAATCCCTTCACCACTGTTTGGCCTTACCCTGCAGTTGGAAGGTCACAAGTTCCATTCCGTGCTGGTGTGCTATCCCAAGTTTGTGCAACCTTTCATAATAATCTAGGATGAAATCATAAGCATCCTTATTCTCCGAACCATGGAAGATTGGAGGATTAATCTTAAAGCACTTTGTGAGCATGTCATGCTTAATGCCGGTCATAACTGGGAAAATAAGTGGTTTAAAGAAGGCATCAATGCCTACCAACAGCAAATGGGCAAGCCACTAGAATTGGTGCTATGGACATGGTGGGAATGGCTCATATACCAACCAACCCATACAAGAAAATCATGATTGATTGCGATAATATGGGTCAAGATGGGCAAGACCAGCAACCCCATCTTGGAAGTCCTCCACCTGTTCAGCAATCTCCTTTTTCTCAACCTCTAAGTTCTCCCCTGGCATCTCTTGGGCCACAGGAGGTACCTTCCCTCCTTCTACTCCCTCAACTGGAGCCTTACCCCTGACAGATACTGGTCTTTCTAGGCCTCAACTGCATCTCCCTCTCCTTCCTCTACCTCGGCCATGTCCTCTCACTACTGGCTCCTCTTCAAGTTTAATACGAGTTACTGACCAAACACTATTATAAAGTGTGTTTACCATCTGTGGAAAAAAGAGTGAAAGAGGTTAGATATTAATTTGAATCACCAACTACTAATTGGAATCAAGTCAAAGAAAGAGGGAAAAGAAAATAGAGAATTTTTTCCTAAAGTCGTGTAGCCTCTCAAAGAAAAGTACAGACATCTCTGTACCATTCTGCAAGACTCTATTACAGTCATTTTGGTACATTGAGATCAACAAACCAAGGGCTCTGATGTAACTTTGTCATGACCCTGACCCACCGTGATTGGCACCATACTAATTCTCTAATAGAAGAACTATTTTACAGCTCAAACTAACAGTTATTGCAAGATATAAGGCATTTAAAGATGCGGAAGAATGTTTAATAAAGAAGAAATAGTTGAGTTCCCATAAACCCAAAAATATCCAACTATCAACCCCAATTTTAAGGAATTTACCACCTAGGAATTGAAAGCCGATGTACCAAAATGCTAGCAAAAACATCTAGTCTAAGAAAAGGGAATGTAATCCCAAAGAGACATAAAGAAAAAACAATGTTTAAGAGTTAGATCCTGAATGAAGGACAAGGACATGGAAGAGCTTATGGTAGCTGAAAAGAGTCTGGCTCACCCTTTGAACTCTGGTAAATCAACAATATTCTAAGAGGGGTCTCGCAACAGCTATCGGAAGATGCCCTGTACTAAAAAAAAATAAAGAAAGTGACATATTAGTACAGAAGATCAACAATATACTAATAGGATCACGCGGTAAGCCAGTAAGTGAGTCATGAACCAGTAAATACAACAACATAAACAAATATATAAAGAACATACTTAACCAATATCATCTCCTACCCAGTACTTAACTGTTACACCCCACACTTTTAAACTTAGAATGTCTCCTAAGTTCTTTAGACATTATCATGAGATCTAGATACGCTACAACACCATCAAACGACTCTAAGGAAGGGAGAATGTGATACCCCATATTAGAGAAAGTTGGAAATACAATCATAAGGATCCAGAAGGAATTGGACGCTAAATAATGAGTCGTAAGACTCGATTTACCTACGTAAGCTCCTAACTTAGAAGTCTTATATACCTAAGCTATTTGAGTACATACCAAGCTTGCGTAGCATGGATTACATAGGTTCTTAAAATAAGATGAGATAACGAACCCATGAGGAAGAGAAAAAAAAGACTCGTGGAAGCCAATGAGGGAGTGACACGTGGCAGCACCTCAAGTAAGCAGGTGATCCACCTGGTTGGGGTCAAGTAGGTGACCCATATGCTTGGGGGAGGTGGGACCCACTGCCATATGGCAGCCCCTCCTTTAATGCATGGATGTGGTGGCCCAATAGGGGCTGGACACGTGTCCCCTTCAGGGGCTGACACGTGTCACCCCCCTAAGACCACATATATGTATTTATATGTAGCATATACTTCAGCTTTCATTCATTAAATCTGCAGCAAATAAAAAAAGAAGAACTAACCCTAAGTCTAGAGAGAAAAAAAGGACGGTTAGGAGAGAGTTAGGTACGTTCTTATTTCTCTCCATAAATTAATTATTTAAGGTATATTACGATAATATCACGGTGTTTAATAACATAAAAATCCATTTTGGGGCAGCAAGAACGAGCTACAAACAGTCCGCAACATCTAGCACGCTAAAAAGGTTTCTGAGGCGCAATTTTAGCTAGTTTTGGCCAATTTCGGGTAAGGTAAGGTTTCTCCTTTAAATTTGGACTTTATGGGGGTTTTTATGGATTTTATTATGTACCTTGTATACTGCTAGAAGTATAAAAAAGTCGTGAAGATGCTCAGCGAAAGAAACAATCAAAATTGAAGTCGTCATAGTTAAATTGTAGTCGAAATGAGGCATTGTGTGTGTGGAGGATGCTGCTGCTGGTTTGATGTGTGTTGCAGGGAATAAATGTGTCCTAAAATAGGTGGGGGAGATTCTGGTGGCAGCCACATGACCCTCGCTTCGTACGGTTAAAGGTTTTGCAAGTTGGAAACTAAAAACTTTATTTTGGCGTCGTAGTTTTGAGCGAGTCGTTTGGAGTTTATATTGTGTAATGTTGCCATGTTATACATATATATGTGCTGATGGTTATGTTGTTAGTTGGATGTAGGTATTAATTATATAATTGGGGATTCGGATAGGGCACATTATAGGGGAGATGCTGCCCGATTACCGTTAACTCTTTAACTAGTTAAAGAACTAGTTGAGAAGACGAGCAAGAAAATGAATTCTATGAATACTTGTAGGTAGTATAAGATGCTGAAAAGTATAAGGATGTTGATACTCGTATTTCTTTCATGTTACTTAGGTTCAAAGGACGACAAGACGACTAGGACAAAAGGTAACCTGTAATAGGTATGTAAAGCCTATCTTTTCTCTTTGTTTTGGCATGTCTTAGATGTAAGTAGGATATGATATGAGATTTGAGGGTAATTCCATTCCCAGATTCTGAATATGACTTCAGGACCCTTGCTCACTTTTAAATGTTAAACTTTAAAGTAGTAAGCTACTATCTTTGAGTCTTCGATAGGTTAAATAGTAACTGGAGGTATAGACCTCTATCCTTAAGGGCTCCACGAGGATAAACATCTGGATGTTATGAGCTATTTGGCAAAATTTTGACACATGTATCTGGTTTCTGATGCTCCATACAGTCCTCCGTGACACCTAGTAGGTACTTCAATTAATTTCAAGTGCCGGTTTACTTAATGACTTCATTGAGTCTCCGATAATGATTTAAACTATGTTTTGTTTCTCACTACTCTACTCGTGTATACTATAACACTTCTTTCATCGCACTCGGGGTGGGAATAGTAATCGTGCACAATCTACTGCATTGTTCATTGCACCCTCACTAGAGGGTCGGGTATATATGTATATATGTGATGATGTGATGATGTAATGATGTGTTGTAATAAGGAGGTGATGGTTCTACATATATTATTCATCGGATCCCTGATAGGGCCGGCTATATTGTAAAAATTGAGCATGCATGATTTTACTTCCCCAGGTACAAGTTTCTGATTTGATATTTTATTCCCTGCTTCTCTGTTTTAGATATACTTCTAGTTATGCTATGCTATATTATGTTTTACATACTCAGTACCTATGTCGTACTAACCCCCTTTCTTTGGGGGGCTGCATTCCTGCCCGTAGGTACAGGTTCACAGTTTGGGGATACGCCATCATAGGAGTCCCACTCAGCGGTCCAGAGGTGCTCCATTGTGTTGGAGCCTGATTTTGGGTACTAAACCTTGATGTATATATTCGTTTTATTCACGGGTACGGCGGGGGCCCTATTCCACCTTATGTTACTATTCTTCTTACTCTTAGAGGTCTGTGGATATGGATGTGGGTTGTATGTATATGGGTAGTGTGTGTGCATGAGCTGTATATGAGTTGTATATTGGTGGTATATGAGTTGTAGATGTGTATATGTACAACTGTGCTAATATGACCTATGAATTAGGGCATTCCCTGTGTCGTGGCGGCCTTGTCGGCTCGCGTATATGTGCATTATAGAATGACCCTATATGTTACAACAGCCTTGTTGGCTTGTATGTTTTCTTACTTGTTAGTGCATTTTAAGTATAAACAGGAGATGGGTTTTGTGTAGAAGGCAGGGGTACATGTATGTGTCTAGTTAGGGCACCCATCACGGCCTACGGGGTTGGGTCGTGACATTAACATTATCAATGTTCATTAGTATCCATAGCAAGCAATTTCATATAAGACTCCTCTCATGATACCTGTAACCACTTATTTATGTGTCAGATTGTGACACTTAGTCCAAAGTTGTTTTGGAATATGACACTCGATCTACATATGTGTCAAAATATGAAACTTAATTCAAATGTTTATCAGCACGTGACACCCAATCCTAACATATAATGAAGCCATAATCACAATGAATAGAGAAACTATTATAGCTACCAAGAACAGATTCATTACACATCATAGCCAGTGAGTAATCATTTCACACATATCATTGCATGCTTCCTTATTCATGTACAATATGCATACAATGGAGTAATTGAGCAAGTACATGAATAACATACAATAAATAAACCATCACCTACCTCAAAACTATATTTTACCTCTCTAAAGTGTAGGAGCTTTCCTTTGCCAATTTCGTTCAGCTTGCTCTTGGTCTAAAACAGTAATAACATATAAACGATGAATACAAAGTCCTACTGTACATGAATTATAGCATAAATCCCCTCCAAGGAAAAACCCATGAACCCCACCATTTGTTTCAGTCCAAAACCCTCCCCGAATGATTAGCAACCATAGTTTCTAGATTCTAGAAATCGAAATACGAATTAAAGGAGTGATTTACTTACCTTTAGCATAAAATATGGTGGAAATCATTAAGGATTCTCTCTAGGCCACTTCTGGTCTCTTAATAATAAAGTGGGATGACGAAAAACAGTTCTAGAACTTTTTCTAGACTTTAAGTCATGTCTGTCCCGTCACAGCGGGATTATCCTTCTCTGGCGACCCCCTCCCCCCCCTCCCGGCAGGATTATTCCCACTCTGGCAGGATATGTGGAGATACTGAGCTGGTAAAGAGACCCCAAGTCTCACATATTACAATATACCCTCACCCCAAGATGCCTTAAAATATAACTTCCATGCTAAGTCCAATTCCGGAGTTTTACTCGCTCGAATACAATTCGTACATCTGCACATGCTCTGTAATGTCTTGGATATTTGCTAACCCAATCAAATTAAAGATTCAATTCAACCTTCTAAATCTAGATCACTCTAGACTTTCCTTGACTCAGAATTTGTCCAAGTTTGACATAAGCTCAATTTTTCCAAAATTTCTGGCCTGAATTCCTTCCCTATTGGCTTATCCATAATGACGGAAGCAGGTTGTTACAAAACTTGAATATAAAATTTATTTAGTTGACTAATGTGAATATTGAAACTACACTATTGTTCAAATTGTATATCGTGCGGCACCAAGAATATAAAAATTCTAGATCAGCCTCTAGGCTCTATCTACCCAACATATTTTTAATAATATCAAAGAATGCACTAGAAGAATTTTATAATATGCATTTCCAATAAATATTCACAATAAGAATGTACACAAACATCAAAATAATAAGTGTTTGCAACTGAAACTTAATTTGGTTTGTAAGAAACAGTTAACATGAATGTCAAAAAGGTAAACAAAAAATAAATGACTTTATATTAAATCTCACAGTATTTACAATCTCGTATAAAAAACACACATCTCTAGGATTCTTCTAAGTCAATAGATTTCCAACCATTTGTGTGAATATACTTTATGAAGAATTCTTAAGCTAGTTTAGGAGAAATATTTTTATGTATTGATAATAATAATCTCGATTACAATGGTTCCTTTATATAGGAGAAGCTTACAATAGGCTTATCCTAACATGAGTTTTATGCTAGCTAATACAACGCTTAGATATAGACTCATACAAGGACTCTAAGACTTATACACATAGACTCATACAAGGACTCTAAGACTTATTCACATAGACTCCTAAGGATTACAATTTATATTAAGTTCTAAGTGATGACACTGACATAAATCTCGGCTAGTCTTGATCATCATCCCTATATTTATCTTCAACACTTCTGCTCAAGCTAATGAGTGGTGGAACACTCACTCCTAGTTTGCTTCTAAAATCAACAAAGGCCTTATTTTTCAAGGATTTGGTATGTATGTCATCTAGTTGGTCTTGGGACCTTACCAACTATGTGAGTAACTATCTTCTAGCTACTTTTTCTCAAACAAAATAGTAGCCCATTTCTACTTGTTTGGTCCTGACATGCATGATTGAATTCATTATCAGATACAAGGCACTCAAGGTATTAGAAAATAATGTCAGAATTCTTTAGATACACACTAATGTCATGTAGAACATAGATAATCTAGGTCATTTGAACTACAGTCGATACTAAATCTCTATATTCAGCCTCCACACTCGATCTTGTCGATATAGTTTATTTCACAGATTCCCAAGCGATGCAGTTTGTACCAAGATAAATATTTTATCCAATAGTTAATCTCCTAGTAAGAGAGAAACATCACCAATATGCATCTAAAACCCCATATAAACTACATGGTGAGTGTGAAATAATTTTAAAACCATGCTAGAGAGTCCTTTTAATGTACCTGGGGATCCTTTTTACACCTTAAAGATTATCACTATTTAGACTTTGCATAAACTGACTAGCTAGGTTGACTGCATGAGTGATATTAGGTCTAGTAAGTGTCAAGTATTGGAGACCTCCCCACAATTTTCCTGTACATAGAGACATCAATTAGATTTGTAGTAGCATCCTATAAACCATGTCTCTATGCTAGAGGTATGTTCATTGCCTTTTCCTTTTCCTTTGACATTGTTATATTTGTCTTGTTAACAAGCTCAACGTCATACTTAATTTGAATTAAATGGATTCCTCCTAGAAATATATGACATCAATTCCTAGAAAGAAGCAAAGAGGTCCAAGATCTTTCATGAAAAACCCCTTCCCAATCTTTTTAACAATCTCTTAGTCAAGCTTAGGATTATTTCCTATGACAACTATATTATCCATATATAACAAAAAAGGGATAGTGCCATATAATTAAGAGTAAATAAAAAGGGATTTGCTTTACTACACAAGAAACCAAGATGAAATAAATGAAGACTAAACATGTCAAACTGGAATCTAGGTGCCTGTTTAAGGCCATATAGTGCCTTTTTTTAACAAACATACATAATTTAGATACTTGACATTAGTGGATCCTGGAGGTTAACTCATGTACATTTATTTCCATAAATGGCTATGTATGAAAGCATTTTAACATCTAATTGCGTGATCAACCATCTTGATCTCTCATCTTAAGTTGATTGCCACAAAGAGTACAATCCTATAGTGTGCCTTTAACCACATGATTGAATGTCTCCTCAAAGACAACTCCTTCCATTTGAGAGAAGCCTCTAACAACAAACCTTGCTTTGTATCTGTCTATGGTGCCATGTGCCTAGTTCTTAAAAGGTGCATCCTCAAAACCTAGTTCTTCAGGAAGCCTAGAACTAGATTCCTTTGGAGTTGATCATTTTTTAGTCTACATCATCATAGCCTGCTAGTCCAATTCCATCCTTGTCAACCTGCATTCCTACCCCCACCAAGTGATTAGTTTCATAAAAAATTTCATGAACACTTTCTTCTACACAATTTGTTCTTTTGTTTAAGATTCTATAGGTTTTATTGTGAGCTGAATAACCAAGAAAGATTCTCTCATCATTTTTGGCATCAAACTTACCTATGAAATATTTTCCATTATTTTTAACAAAGCATTTACACCCAAAGGCCTGTAGGTAAGTAAGATTTAGTTTTCTCCCTTTACACAATTCATAGGGAGTTTTATTTAGTAATGATCTTATAATGCATTGATTGAATAGATAACAGTATGTGTTCACAACGTTAGCCCAATAACCTATAGGAAGACCACTAGCAATTAACATGGTTCTTGTCATGTTCTCTAGGGCCTTATTTTTTCTATAACACCTCAAAAGTTGGAACGTTTGATTGGACAAAAAAAGTTTCAGAAAGTTATTGGTGTTAATTTGTAGTAGCCTACCTATAGAATGTACAAAGGTGATCTAAAGAAGGAAGTCGTAGGTGAGGTCAAAAAAAAATTATAGTCTCAGAAGGGCACATATAGACCAACCTACAAATCATATGAGGTCATACGACCTATAGAAATCATCGTAGGGTGAGATCCAGAGACTATTTATTTTAGCAGTGAGTTCTACAACTAGTCTTATAGACTGTAGGAGGAGTTATGGGTCATAGATGGTCACCTATATTATGATTCAGAAAGTTGATTTTAAGGGCTCAACAGGTGGAAGGAATCTATGATCCGTAGGAAATTTTATGGCCCGTAGGCGTGGTCGTAGAACAAACTTCAGAGACTTGGAATTTTTTAATGATTTTTATGAGCCCAGGAAACGATCCGTAAGAGGATCTATAGATCGTAAGTGGGGTCCATAAAGCCCCTCCAATAGTTATTTCTCAGGATTATTTCAGTTTTTTCTACCCTTTTAATACCTATACTATATTTTTTTAGCTTATTCCTAAGACTTACAACTGCTTTTACCCTTTAAAATTTACTCATTCCTTCCCATTCACTCAAAATTCCAAAAGAATTCAAGTCTTCTTCTCCAAGGATCTTCTCAAGGTGAATTAGGGTTCTTTAAGCTTCAAGTATCCTCTTTCAATTTTTTAGTCTATAATTCATTAAGGTATGTGAAAACTTCGTCCATGGATCTCTCTTCATCCATAGAGTCCCAAATAATCTTCAAATTATCCTTATCATTTCTTCTAAAAACCTAGGGTTTTTATGATTATGGTTTGGGTTTCATAAATTATGGTTTTATTCATTCTTATTGATCTTATTATGCATGATTTGATCTTAATTACCTTTTTTCAATGTCTTTCTCAACCTATTTATTATGCCTATTTTATAATTAGGAACTATGCTCTGAGATTATGCAAGCATAATTATTTAAGAAACTATGATTTAAGGATACTTTTAGATAAAATATCAAGCATGTTTCTATGAAAATAAGGTTGCTTCGAATTGAAGTATTCTCACTATAAAAGATTTTCATAATTTAGCCACTTCCTATTGAAGTGTGATTTTCTATTAAAAGCTTATCATGATTAGGGTGCTTTAGATAAGTGTCTCTCATGGATTGACTATGTTATGAATCATAATATTTTAAAAGGAGATATTCTTATAATTTTGAGTATTTTATGGTAAATTTAGTATTACTAGATTCTTACCATTTTCGAAGGCTCTGATATGTTTATGTATGGTATTCCGTTGAGAGCCTACCTAGTACCGAGTGTCCTTTTGGGATAAATGTTTTCGTTTAGCTTTTGTGGATATTTAGTAATAATTCCTAAGTCCCATAACTACATGCTCCAGTAGGATGTCACAATTAATCAAATCATCTTAAGCTAGTAGATCCACAAATAGCTCATGTTTATGGTCCTTACCTGGCAAATCGGACAACCTAATTTTTGTGTGGGGAAGACACTGGAATACATGTTATAGATCACATAGTTTATGTCGGTAATGGTATCTCTCAAAAAAAACTTATGATTCTCTCTTATTGTAAGACCCCAGAAGCTGAAAAGTTGGAAAATGGGAACAAAAGATGAAATTTTAGAAAATGCAACTTTCGGCACCAGGTGGCCTTCACGAGACCCATTACGGGGCATGAAGTGCACCATGTACCGTGAAAATCCATATTGGTACATTCCCTATATATTGGGCTTTAGAGGTGAGGACCATGAGGGGCCACCATGAGTCATGATGTGGACCACAGACCGTTATGGCTCCCGCCATGGACACCTCTGCAAGTCTCATATTAGGAACCTTTTCACGATCAATGTTAATGGAATGTATTACCCTTCAGAGACCCTGAAGGTGTCTGTGGAGGAGGTCAGAAACCACCTCTGCAAACCCCAAAAATGCAAGTCCAAGGCAACCACCACGGACGACCACTATGGACCGTGGTGCCCATAATGGGTTATGGTGGGTCTCGTGATGGGCAGCCTTCCAAAAAACCTTTTAGAAAAATTTATAGTCCCTCACCATGGATGGGAACACAGACTGTGGTGCCCTTCAAGATCCATGGTGATGGCTCATGATGGGTTCTAGATTCAGTTTTAATGAGGGTTATTTTATTTTATTCGCTATATATCATTAATAAATGTAGATGGTTTTGGGACTATATTCCTACCTATTAACTACCATAAAGTCTTCTAACCCTCTCATTCTCAATATAACTCCCAAAACCCCAAATCCTTCTATCATGACCCAAGCCAAAGGCCTAGACATGACATGGCAAATGAGACACTCGGTTGTACATCTCCTAAGCCTCTTAGCATTCATTAAGCATTTCATTGGTAATGATAACCAAATCGAGCGGAAATATAAGGGATATAAGGACTGAGGGGCTTCACATTATTAAGAATCAAAGACAACATACCATCATTTACTATTTCTAACAATACCTTCTATATTTAAACTTGGCGAGGGCTAAGACATGTCCCTATCTCACCCTCAAGATTTAGTCAAAATACCAAACTTAAGTGTCTAAACATAACATAAGCTAGATAAAATGAGAGTATCATTCCCAAAACATGGGAAGTCACCAAAGTGGTAGCCTTCAATGCTCAACTTAGTCACGAAGAGGAGAGTATGGAGGGAAGTCGGTCCTACATGGTGATATCATGTAGGCAAAAGTATGAGTTAGTACTTTGAATGTACTAAGTATGTGAGTGTTCTATGAAATGAAGAACATAAGAGAGAGAGACATGTATAGGCAATATGCATAAGTGAATGCATGCTGGAGAAATCATCATATGAATCCTTAAAACATTCATTTTGTGGGAAAAAGACCTTAACCGACATTTAAGACCATGCGACCTATTACATGGAATCCAACGTAACCCCCTACATTGGCATGGGGAGACTACTTGCAGGGTAGAACTCTGTCAACTTTAATCATTTCTTTAACTTTGACTTTAAGGGCTAATTGCGGATCCACTAGCCTAAATAGCCTACAAGGGATCCTATGTTGGCACATAGTTAATGCAACATGAGACTTTACTTAAGGACTCCTTAGATCGAGTCCCCATCTATATGCTACATTTGGTGCTAGATCAATCCCACGGAATGACATTTAAATATCATAATAACATAAGAATTGTATAACTTTAGACATCAAATCACCATCGGTGGAATAGCTCATTAAAACATTTTATTTGATTCAAATATGTTAGAATTGTCCTTTCACATTGAATCCTTTCTTTGGCTAAAAGCCATTTCATCATCATTCAATCATTTCACAAGACTCCCTTAAACATATCCATTTGTTTCATAAACTTTTATTTGGAGTCAAAATATTCAATTCAGCTTTATTTCAATATAAGAAGCCTAGGTGGGTTCATTTCATATAACTTTCAAATACATCTAATAAATGAGAGTGATGGAAATGCATCAAAGGAAACATCTTAAAATAGCCCACCATATACACTTTAAAACTACCTTTCAAGCACTCATATAAGAACCCTAACAAAATCATTTATTTCATGAAATGAAGAGAATATATATCAATTTAAGTAAATAAACTTCAAATATACCATAATATATACATTTGGATTCATCATGTAAAAGCCCATAGGAATTCACCACTTAGAATTTGAAATATCAAGTAGAGAAAATATTTGGGCTCCATGGGTGGAAGAACCCATGGATGAAAACCCACATACTTTACTTGAATTCACTAAGAATTGAAGAAGAACCTTGAAAAAATTGGAAACCCTAGCTTGAATTTGGAGACAAACCTTGAGGGACCTTGTGAATTCTTGCCTTGGAAATTTTATTGAGAGAATAAATTGAATAGGAGGGGGTATTGAATAGAATAGTGTCTACAGAATTTGAACTTGACCATAAAAGTGTCTAGGTTCATTGAATCAAACCTTGGAAAAGACACAATTGCCCTTCATTAAATCTAGAATATTGGCCCTACAGGACCTTTCTATGGGTCGTGCCTACTACTCTTTTTTGACGATTTGAAATTCTCGTCGTCGGCTTTTTTTCCAAATCCCTGCATGAGCAAGCCAAGCTACTCACTAAGACTGTGTCATTGTAACGACGAATCATACAAATGACCCATCATGCAGGCCTGAGAAAAGAGCCTAAAACATAGTCTCTAAAGTTTAGGAACGACTCGTGTATATGACCCGTCCTCAAGGAAATGACCCATTCCTTAGGATCGTCCTACAGGTTCCCAAAACCTGAAAAATTCAAGTCTCTGAAGTATTGTGATGGGTGGTCTTTACGACCCATCTGAGCTTCCAAGACCCATCCTTCAAGTTCGTAGACTTGGCCCTGAAGGGTCCTTAAAACTTGGCCTATGAACTTAGCTTGTGAGGAGTTTCTACGACCCGTCCTCTCGAGGAAGACTCTTCCTGGATGTTCGTACAACCTATTTTGAGGGGAACTCCAATTTTCTTCTCAAAAGGTCACTCTACGACCCAACTTATGAGCTGTAGATGGCCCTACGAGTTGTAGAAGCGCTCGTTCACATTGATAGGTTCAAAATTTTGAGACTTTTCTCCTTGGTTCCAATTTTCCGACTTACAGGGTCTTACAATATCTCCCCCTTGAAAACATTCATCCTCAAATAAGATTAACTTATCTTAGAAAGGACACAGAAAGAGTACTAGCAACCCAACATGAATAAAATGACACATGCAATGCATAAAACATGAGATCTTTAAACTTGGCATAAAACATGACTTTAAAATTTAACTTTATGAACATGTATGCATGTAAGGACGTAAGAAAACCGAAACATAGGAGTCTTAATCATTGAGCATGAGTAACTTAGTACCTTAAACTTGAGTAGAATGAAAAAGATGAGGGTAATGTTTCATTATATCCGTTTCCGCTTCCCATATAGCATTTTCAACTTGTTGATTCCTTCATAGTAATTTAACATATGCAACTTCTTTGTTCTTATATCTCTTAACTTGCCGGTCTAAAATTTCAACTGGACTTCTTTATAGGTCAAGATTTATTCAACATTCACTACTTCCAAAGTAACAATGGAACTAGGATCACCCACACATTTTCTCAACATAGACACTTGGAACACCGGGTGAACCCTGTCCATCTCCAATGGCAACTCCAACTCATAAGCAACTTTGCCCACATGTCTCAAGATGTTTTATGACCCATATACCTAGGGCTCAATTTACCCTTTTTACCAAATCAAACCACACCTTCCATGGGTGAACCTTCAAATACACCCAATCACCTACCTCAAACTCAAGATCCTTTCTTCTAGAGTCGGAATATGACTTTTGATGACTTTGAGCCATCTTCAACCTTTCTCTAATGATGTTCACCTTCTCCAAAGAATCAAGTACCAAATTGAGCCTAAAAAGGTCATCTCACCTATTTCGAACCAACCAACCGGTGACCTACATCGTCTACCATACAAAGCCTCAAATGGTGCTATCTCAATACTTGAGTGGTAACTATTATTATAGTCAAACTCGATGAGCGGTAGATGATCATCCCAATTTACTTTAAACTACAACACACAAGCTATTAACATATCCTTTAGTGTTTGAATCATTCTTTCGGCTTGCCCATCCATTTGAGGATGAAATGTGGTGCTCAATTTTACTTAGTATCAAGGCCCTTTCGAAATGATCTACAAAACTAAGAAGTGAATTGGGTACCACGATCTGAAATAATTGATAATGGCACACCATGCAACCTTACCAACTCTCGAATATATAACTTGGCATAGTCTTCAGCACTATAATAAGTCTTAATCGGTAGGAAGTGAGACGACTTAATCATTCTATCAACAAGTACCCAAATTGAATCATGACATTTCCAGGTATGAGGAAAACCCACTACAAAATCCATATTCACATCTTCCCACTTTTAAGTAGGGATTTCATTGTCTTGGGATAGGTCACCTGGCCATTGATGTTTGGCCTTCACTTGTTGGGAATTCAGACATTCAGACACGAACCTTGCTATGTCCTTCTTCATGCCACCCCACTAATAAAACTTTTTTAAGTCTTGGTTCATTGCTGAGTGATCGCTCGCTATCTGGCTGGAAACATTTTCGTCGTATCGGGATAAATAAAGTATATAGAATTATGAGCCTCCATCAAGATCAAACTCCTTAGGCCAACAACATCTGGAATACATAGCCAACTTTGGTAATATAGCACCCCATCTCCCCCTTGGGAAAAGACCTCAACTTCCTTAACTCCATAACTGTCGGGTCAAGATCTTGCTTTGATTTAACATCTACCACCAAAGAGGATTTGGACCTATTTTGAACAAGCATACCACCAACATCATACCACATAACTTCACCCCTAATCTACCAACCGGTGAACATCTTTTACCAACTCCCCCTTCTCTTCATCCACATGGGCCACACTCTCCATAGACACTCTACTAAGTGCATCAACAACCACATTGGCTTTACTCGAATGATAATGCACACTCATGTCATAGTTCTTAAGGATTTCTAGCCACCTCTTTTGCCTTAGATTAAGGTCCTTTTGGGTGAACACATATTGAAGACTTTTATGATCGGTATATACATATACATGTACTCTATAGAGGTAGTGCCGCCAACTTTTCAATGTAAAAATCACGGTCTCCAACTCAAGATCATGGGTAAGGTAGTTACGCTCATGCACCTTTATTTATCTAGAAGCATAGGCTATGACCTTGCCATTTTGCATTAAGACACAACCTAAACCAATATTTGAAGCATCATAATAAACTACAAACCCTTCTAATCCTTCTGGTAGAGTCAAAATAGGAGTGGAGGTAAGTCGGTCTTTCAAGGTATGGAAACTCTTATCACACTCACCTGTCCATATGAATTTGTCTTTCTTTTGGGTCAATTTCATTATAGAAGATGAGATGGAAGAAAACCCTTTGACAAACCTTCTATAGTACCCGGTTAGACCCAAGAAGCTCCTAATGTCAGAAGGAGACAACGGTTTAGGACAATTTTTGACTACCTCCATTATCTTAGGATCAACCTTGATTCCATCACTAGACACTACGTGACCAAGAAATGTCATCTCTTTAAACCAAAACTCGCACATGCTAAATTATGAATTATCCTTTTGGCTTGTCCATCGATTTGAGGATGGAATGTGGTGCTCAACTTTACCTTAATACTGATGCCCTTCTAAAACAATCTCCAAAAGTTAAAAGTGAATAGGGTACCATGATTTGAAATAATAGACAATGGGACACCATGCAGCCTCACCAACTCCCTAATATATAACTAGGCATAATCTTTGGCCCTATAGGAAGTCTTAACCGGTAGAAAATGAGTCAACTTAGTCATTCTATCGACAATCACCCAAATAGAATTATGTCGCTTCCGAGTGTGAGTCAAGCCTACTACAAAATCCATATTAACATCTTCTCATTTCCAAGTAGGGATTTCAATATCTTAGGCTAGACAACCCGACCTTTGATGTTCGGCCTTCACTTGTTGATAATTTGAACATTCGGAAATGAACCTTGCTATGTCCTTCTTTATGCTACCCCATAAATACAACTATTTCAAGTCTCAATACATTTTCATCGAACCAGGGTGAATGGGGTATGCAGAATTATGTGTCTCCATCAAGATCAAACTCTTCAGGTCATCTATAACTGGAACACATAACGACTTTGGTAATATAACACCCCATCTCCTCCTTATGAAAATACCTCTACTTTTTTTTCCTTCACCAACTTCTTTAACTCAGCAAGTATCAGGTCAAGGTCTTGTTTTGACTTGACATTCACTACCAAAGAGGATTCTGACCCATTTTAGAAAACCATACCACTATCATCGGTACCGCGCAACTTTACCCCTAATCTAGCCAACAGGTGAACATCTTTCACCATCTCCCTCTTTCCTTCATCAAAATAGGCCACACTCCCCATAAACACTCTACTAAGTATATCGGCAACCACATTGGCTTTACCCAGATAATAATGCACACTTATGTCATAGTATTTGAGGAGATCTAGCCACCTTGTTTGTCTTAGATTGAGGTCCTTTAGGGTGAACACATATTGAAGGCTTATATGATCGGTATATATATATATATGTACTCCATAGAGGTAGTGCCGCCAAATTTTCAATTCAAAAACCACGGTCTCTAACTCAAGATCATGGGTAGGGTAGTTACGCTTATACACTTTCAATTAACTAGAAGCATAGGCTATGATCTTACCATTTTACATTAAGACACAACCCAAACCAATCTTCAAACCATCACAATAAACCAAAAACCCTTCTAATTCTTCTGGTAGAGTCAAAATAGGAGTAGAGATAAGTCAATCTTTCAAGGTCTGAAAACTATTCTCACATTCATCCGTCCATATGAATATTGCCTTTTTCTGAGTCAACTTTATCATAGGAGATGAGATAGAAGAAAATCCTTCAACGAATCTTTTATAGTAACCAACTAGACCCAAGAAGCTCCTAATATTTGAAGGAGACAATGATCTAGGATAATTCTTGACCGACTCCATTTTCTTATGATCAACCTTAATCTCCTCATTAGACACTATGTGACCAAGAAAGGCCACCTCCTTAAACCAAAACTCGTACATCCTAAATTTTGCAAACAACTGTTTACCCCTCAATATTTGGAGCACAACCCTCAAATGATCCTTATGTTCTTCCTCACTCTAAGAGCAGATCAAAACATCATCAATGAACACCACAACAAGAGTATCAAGGTAGGGTTTGAACACCCTATTTATTTGGTCCATGAACACCACCAGCATATTCGTCAACCCAAATCTCATTACCACAAACTCAAAGTGACCATACCTTATACAGAATGCCATCTTGGGAATGTCATAATCCCTCACCCTTAGTTGGTGATAGCCAGAATAAAGGTCAATCTTGGAGAAGTGACTCACCCCTTGCAGTTGATCAAAAAAGTCATCTATCCTAGAAAGTGGATACTTGTTCTTAATAGTTACCTTATTCAATTATCGGTAGTCTATGCACATTCAAAGCGACCCATCTTTCTTTCTTACAAATAGAATAAGGGTACCCCACGGCGAAATACTTGGCCTTATGAATCACTTTTCTAACAAATCCTTTAATTGATCCTTCAATTCCTTTAATTTCACCAAGGCTATTTGGTAAGAAGGAATAAAGATAGGTTGGGTATCGGGGAGGACATCGATACCCAAATTAACTTCTCTTTTGAGAGAAACACCAAGAAGGTCATCAGAAAACTCATTAACTATGGGAACCGATCAACAGGAGGAATTTTAGAGTGACATCCCTAACTCTCACTAAATGGTAAATACAACCCTTAGCAGTCAATTTTCAAGCCTTGAGAAAAGAAATAAATATACCCTTCACCACTGAATCACGACTCTCCCATTCAAAAACAGACTCATTTAGGAATGAAAACTTGACTCGATGAGTCCTACAATCTATGGAAGCATAAGATGCATGCAATCAATCCATCCCAAGGATAACATCAAAATCTACCAATATAAGATCACAAGGAATGACTTTATGCAAGAGGGACATGGGACAACCCCTATAGACCTTCCTAGCCACAACTAACTAACCCATAGGGGTAGACACCAAATAAGGCTCTACTAACATTTCGGGCAATAAATCAAACCTATTAGCTAAGAATAGAGTAACAAATGACAAGTTTTTTTGGTCTAGCAATGTATATACATTAAAAGTAAAGATACTTAACATACCAATAATAACATTTGGTGCTTGCCCAACCTCTTGCCTTCCGTGCAATGCGTAGAAATGGTTGGTGCATTGGCCACCTCATTAAGCTTGTTATCCATGATCAACTTGTCCTTGAGGCCTACTACCACCACCACCTCTACAATACCGAGCATGATAACCCATTTTGTCGTATTTAAAGAAAGCATTTGAGCCCACCAAGAACTCCCATTTGTGGGTCTTTCCACACTTCCTACATGGGGGAAAAGCTTGGGTACCAATGTTATCTCTTGGGACCATTGAGTTGGGAACTTTTTCCTTGTTGAATTTGGGAGGAGGATTATTGATAGAACCTTGTCCCATGAACCATTGACCACTTTGGCCTTTGCTATTGCTACCATATCTAAACCTTTGAAGTTTGAACTCTCCACCATACACTTTAGCCTTTTTGAAGCCTCTAGACCTTTCCCTCAACTTTTTTTTTCAATTTATTCGGCATAAGTCATCAATGGGGAGATTTCCATATCCTTGACAAATATGGCCTTTTTGCACTCCTTGGAAACCAAGCTCGACACTCCAAAAATAAACTTACTCATCCTTGATTGGGGGTCAGAGACCATAAAGGGAGAATATTTGGATAATTTTGTGAACTTGAGAGCATACTCCCTCTGTTATACCCCGTACCTTTATACTCCAACATGTCTTTTTAAGCTTCTTGAAAGTTGTCCTGTGACCTAGATTATCTATAACATGATTAAATAACTCTAAGAAAGGGAGGACGTGACACCCCCTAAGAGTGAAGGTTGGAAATAGGTCTATAAGGATTTGAAATGAGTCCAACTAATGAGTCGTAGGACTGACTTACTTGCATAAGCTATCAACTTGAATGTTTTACGTACTTAAGCTATTGGAGTATGTGTTGAGCTTACATAGCAAGGAATACATAGGCTCTTAAAGTAAGACGAAATTACGAACCCACGAAAATAAAGCAAGTAGGTGACAAGTAGGTGACAAGTAGGTGACACACCTACTTGGGCTAAGTAGGTAACCCACCTACTTAGGGTGGACCCATGCTTCCAAATGGCAGCATATGATTGGTTGTATGGCATGAGGCGGCACCCTAGGGGGATGCCACATATCACCCCTAGGGGATGCCATGTATCTCTTTGTAAGGACACATATATATATACATGTATATTGTTGATCAAAATCATTTTCAGCATCTTTTCCTTAGAAAAAGGTGAGAGAAAAGCAAGAGAGCAAGAATAAGAGAGCTACTGCTAGGGTTCTTCCAAGGTAAGTTCCCCAATTTCTTTTCATGAATTAATTATTTAAGGTATCCTATAGTTATATGATGGTGTTTAATGAAATAAAATTTATCGTTAGGGAGAAAGGAGGTTTTTGTTCTTGTTAACAGACCCATTTTTGAATGATACTGCTATTAGGAAAATGTGTATAACTCTTTCTATAAGGATTCATTTCAATTGATTCAAGATGTTTTAGAAATATATTTCATAGGGCTATAACTTTTATTTAGCCTCTAAAACCCAGTTTTTCTTTTCTCTTCTCGAAAAAGGGTGGTGAAGCATGGGGGAGCTGCTGCCCAGATTTCATTTTAGAAATTCTACAAGGACTGTTGTTGGTATTTAGGGCATATTGTTTTGTACAACATTGTTGTAGGGGTAATTCAAAATTTTATGAGACACTAAGACACATGTCTATAACTTTCATTGAGGATACAAATCCTATTTCCCTCAATTACCCCTTCGAAACTAAGCGACAATACAAGACAGAAGGTTGTCCAGAATTCACATTTTGATAATTTTGGTGAGTTTGATGAGTTTAGTTAAGGTAAGGGTTTTCCTTTCAATTTGGAGTTTACGGTGTGGTTATGAAGTGTATTATATATTTTTTAAGTGGCTGGAAATAGTAAATTCCATAAATATGCTTGACTTTTGAAATAAACTAAATTGGAGTTGCTATAGTTAAATTGTAGTCGAAGCAAGGTGGTGTGCTTGTGGTGTGTGACTGCAGGTGCATGGTGATGTGTTGTAGGGCATAAAAGTGTTCTAAAAAGGTGTGGAAGCTTCTGGTTAAAGCCACACGATCCTCCACTTCATACGGTTAAAGGTTTTATGAACTAGAAACTAAAAACCCTATTTTGATATCATAGCTTTAAGCGAGTCGCTTGGAGTTTGTATTATGTAATGTTGAAGTGAATTGCTTGTATATATTCTGTAGGTTATTGTTGTTGTTTAGTTTTATTGCTTAGGGATGTAATTGAAAATTCGGATAGGGTATATTATAGGGGAGGTGCTGCCCGATTTCCATTAACTTTCTAGCTAACTAAAGAACTAGTCGAGAAAGCGAGCGAGGAAATGAGTTCTATGTATACTCATGTATAACTTAAGATGCTGAAAATTCTAGGGTTGTTGATATTCATTTTTTTCTTGTTAAATAGGTTCAGAGGACGACGAGGCAAACGCGGTAAAGATTAATCCATAAGAGGTATGTAAAGCCTATCTTTTCTTTCTTTTGGGAATGTCTTAGATTTAAGTGACAAATGATATGTGTATGAATATTGGGGTAACTCTATTCATGAGATCTGAACATGATTCAAGATTCATAATTCGTTCTCACTTCTGAATGTTAAGACTCTTAAAGTAGTTAAGCTCCCATCCTTCAAGTCTTCTATTTAACTAAAAGTAGTGTATGTAAAGCTTAACTCTTCTTTTCTTGTGGCATGTCTTAGCCATAAGTGCTTGGTATGTGTGATGTGGAGGTAGTTCCATTCTTAGAACCCCGAGCATGACTCGTTAATCTTAGTCACTTCTTGATGTTAGAACTCTTGTGATGGTTGAGTTATGGTCTTGTAACCCTTCTACGTGATAAAAAGTAGTACACGTAAAGCCTATCTCTTCCTTTTCTTGAAATAGCTTAATCTAAGTGAAACGATATATGATATGAGTTAGAGAAAATTCCATTTACTGGTTCTAGATGTGACTCATGACTTGGACTCACTTTTAAATGATAAGGGCCATTAAGTAGTTGAACTACGACCCTTGAGCCTTCTATATGTTGAATAATGATTGGAGGTGTAAGCTCCTATACCTAGAGACTCTTTGACACACCTTGTGATGATATTTGGGAAATGTTTGTTATGCTATAAAGTTTTATGTGCACATATATACATTATTATATTATATAGGGATCGGGCCAGACGTTCTTCATCACTAACCTATTATGTATAGGGATCAGGCCGTATGTTCCTCGGTAATAACCTGTTATGTATAGGGATCGGGCCATATGTTCCTCGGCACTAACCTGTTATATATATGGATCGAGCAGAATGCTCCTCGGCACTAACTTGATATATATAGATCGGGTTGTATGTTCCACAACACTAATAATATGCATATGCCTATCATGATAGATGATGTATTTGTAATACTAAGTCCCCGAGCGGGCCGGATATGATACGTGATACTGGTAGATAGGAATTTATTTTATGAGGTGCAGGTACAGTACCCTACTAAATGCTATACATGACTTCCTGCCTCCCTATTTCAGTTGTTATCTCAGTTATGTTATGCTTATATACTCAGTACATATGTCGTACTGACCCCCCTTTCTTCGGGGGGCTGCGTTTCATGCCCACAGGTATAAACACAAGTTTTGGGAGTCCACCAGCTTAGGATTCCACTCAGTCAGTTTGGAAGAAGCTCCATTGATTCAGAGCCGAGTTGGAGTACCAAACCTCCTATGTATGTATTTATTTATTCAGGGATACGGCGGGGGCCTTGTCCCACCATATGTTACTATTAACGTTCTTAGAGGTCTGTAGACATATGTGTGGATTATACGTGTAAGTTCTGTTCAGTTAAGTCTACATGATGTATTGTAAATATTAAGATACTATGGCAGCCTTGTCGGCTGGCATGCCCTTTCATGATAAGATACAAATGAAAGAGGCAACAGGCATGAAAATGCTATGACCCACTGGGGTTCTTATGTATATTTCTTATATTGATCATTAGATCCGCTAGATACATATACAGGGGCCCAGGTCAGACCCCAGTTGCGGCCCATGGGGTTGGGTCGTGACAGAAGTGGTATCAGAGCAGTTCGTCCTTGGAGTATCTATAGACCGTGTCTAGTAGAGTTTTGATTATTGATTTGTTGCGCGCCACATCTATAAATAGAAGGCTACAAGACATTTAAGATGTTTCCTTTCTTTCATATCTAAGGTCATGCGATAGAGCCGAGTCATGGGAAGTGAAATTTCTTATAATAACCTCTGATTGCATATGAAAGACGACATTAATAAAAGGAAATGACTGACGATATGGGAAGTTACAAAGCATGCAGGTAAGCCAAGACATGAAAGGTATGTGCCAGGTAAGGTATGGAAATACGATTGACATGTAAAGTCAGAAATTGAAAGGAAAAAGTAGATAAAGTTGAAAAGTGAAAGGAAATATGGATGGAAGGTCTAACAGGCGCAGTTCGAGTTGGACATGTGAGGTAAGTCCCTTATTTTATACTTTTGTTGATATTGGGCGCCCTATGAGGCTACGATATGATGTGATATGATATATATATATGTATCTTTATACGTGCTGGCCTGTGAGGCACTGTTGAAATTTCTGCATGCAGGTTTGAGATAGTAAGAAATACAGAGGAAACTCTGCCTAAATTTTCTAAGAAATAGAAAAAGAATGGGATACAGAGCTGTAGTATGTCTTGAAAGGTGGTGTCCACAATAATGATGAAATTTAGATAAACCACAAGTATGGCTGACATCAAGAAATAAGTTAATTGCTGAATTGATGGCAATTGAAACTAGGAGGTCGATATTGATATGGTAAACCGAAGTTGGAAAAGACTTGTGATCCTAAGAAGATGATTTCAGGAAGACTGATAGATCTAGATAGAATGATATATTAAGGTACCGACTGAATTTATATTATGATATATACATAACAAAAAAAAGAAAAGGATGAGAAATCTCCTCTATAGTGAAATAGGAGGAAACTTGAGGGTAAGTAAGAGAAGCAAAAGCAGTGTGACAAACTAGACTGTGAGTGCGTGCCGGTACAGTGAAATGTGTAAAGCAGAATAAGTTAGGTGGAAAACAGAAAGGCAAATAGTGAATGAATAAGAAAGACTTACACAAATTTATAGGGAATATTCAGAATAAAAGGTCAAGTGGTATCCACTGGAATAAAGCTAGTATTATGACGAAGCTTGAAACATGGATCATCAAAGTATAAGTGCTCCCGAGTGGAGAATTTGCACTAATTATGAGCATGAGCTAATTACTGATTGGGATAAATGGAATGTGGCTTTTAATACATTGCTACATTAAGGATATTACTCGAATACCAGTGTTCAAGACTAGAGTTGGTACTGTAAATTGAGGGTTCTAAGCACCTCATCATAGTATTAAAGTTTCGTACATGGGTAAACCAAAGTATAGGGGATGTAAAAGAAGATATGGAAATAACGCAGTATACTAAATAGGTTAGAAAGGACTCCTATGCATTTGGAAAGTTAACAGACAATGACGTGGATACACCCTAAAGGGGGAAGTGGACAAGAGAAATACAAGCATAAGATAAAATCAATTGATGCTATCATGTGTAAATAGGAATGCTTAAAATTCAAACGAGACCCCATAAGGGATGGATGCGATCATACCAGCACTAAGGCACCGGATCCCATCAGAACTCTGAAGTTAAGCGTGTTTGGGCGAGAGTAGTACTAGGATGGGTAACTCCCTAGGAAGCCTTATGTGGCCGTGATATGAGATGATATGGATGTATGTATACGTTGGCCTTGTATGGTATTGTTGGTATAAAGAAGTATTGTGGATATGTGACTCCACCATGAAAGATGATAAGACCCTTTGAGATAGAGGATGTAGCTTTGCAAAACAACTGATGCAACTTATGAATGGTGATATGCCAAGAGTAAAACCAGGTGATTACTCGATAAACGAAGTCGGTAGTAGCCATGTAACTGCTATATTCGAATACATTAAGGGAAGGTATAAGATGGTTTGAAGAAAAACCTTTAAGGTATAACCAGTACTAAGGAAAAAAGCTATAGTGGAGCCCTAACATCAGATAAAGGAAGTAAGAAATGATATAGGTTTACGTACAGACTAGTATGGCAATTCTAAGGAATCTTCCAATCCACTTTAAGATTCTACACAAGTTCGTGTAAAGGGTACAATATGATGTGTGGTAAGAGAACTGGAAAGAAGAAATGGAAAAGAAATATCACCTGTTCTCTATGTCTACGGGTAATCTACCCTCTTAAATTGACTATATGGGTTAATAAGAGGCCTTTGGATGACAACCAATACAGAGAAATCTTGAAATACTCATAACACCTCATGAGACTACTTAACATTTGAGGATGAATGTTCTAAAGGGGGAAGGATGTTATACCCCGTACCTTTGTGCTCTGGAATGTCTTTTTAAGCTTCTTTAAAGTTGTCCCATGACCCAGATTATCTATAACATGATCAAATAACTCTAAGGAAGGGAGGACGTGATGCCCCTTAAGAGTGAAGGTTGGAAATAGGTCTATAAGGATTTGAAACAAGTTGGATGCCAAGTAATGAGTCGTAGGAATCGACTTACTTGCATAAGCTATCAACTTGGATGTTTTACGTACTTAAGTTATTGGAGTATGTGTTGAGCTTACATACCAAGGAATACATAGGCTCTTAAAGTAAGACAAAATTACGAACCTACGAAAATGAAGCAAGCAGGTGACAAATAGGTGACAAGTAGGTGACATACCTACTTGGGCTAAGTAGGTAACCCACCTACTTATGGCGGACCCCACACTGCCACATGGCAGCGTATGATTAGTTGTATGACGTGAGGCTGCAGCCTAGGGGGATGCCATGTGTCCCCTTTTAAGGATACATATATATAAATGTGTATTGCTGATCAACATCATTTTCAGCATCTTTGCCTTAGAAAGAGTTGAGAGAAAAGCTAGAGAGCAAGAATAAGGGAGCTACGGCTAGGGTTCTTCCAAGGTAAGTTCCCTGATTTCTTTACATGAATTAATTATTTAAGGTATCCTACGATGATATGATGGTGTTTAACGACATAAAATTTATGGTTAGGGAAAAGAGGAGGTTTTTGTTCTTGTTAACAGACCCATTTTTGAATGATATTAATGTTAATAAAATGCATATAACTCTTTGTGTAAGGCTTCGTTTCAAGTGATTCAAGATGTTTTGGTCATAAGGATATAACTTTTATTTAGCCTCTAAAACCCAGTTTTTCTTTTCTCTGCTCGAAAAAGGGTGGTGAAGCAGGGGGGAGCTGCTGCCCAGATTTCATTTTAGAAATTCTACAAGGATTGTTGTTGCTATTTTGGGCATATCATTTTGTAAAACATTATTGTAGGGATGATTTAAAATTTTATGCGACCCTAAGACACATTTCTATAACTTTCATTGAGGACACAAATCCTATTTCCCTCAATTACCCCTTCGAAACTAAGCGACAATACAAGACAGTAGGCTTTCCAGAATTCACATTTTGATAATTTTGGCGAGTTTGACGAGTTTAGGTTAACGTAAGGGTTTTCCTTTCAATTTGAAGTTTATGGTGTGGTTATGAAGTGTATTATACATTGTTTAAGTGGATGGAAATAGTTAAATTCCATAAATATGCTTGACGTTCGAAACAAACCAAATTGGAGTTGCTATAGTTAAATTGTAGTTGAAGTAAGGTGTTGTGCTTGTGGTGTGTGGCTGCAGTGCGAAGTGATGTGTTGTAGGGACTAAAATTGTTCTAAAATAGGTGGTGAAGCTGTTGGTTGAAGCCACATGACCATCTGCTTCGTACTTTTAAAGGTTTTACGAACTAGAAACTAAAAACCATATTTTAATATCGTAGCTTTGAGCGAGTCGCTTGAAGTTTGTATTATGTAATGTTGAACTGAATTGCTTGTATATATGCTGAAGGTTGTTGTTGTTGGTTGGCTGTATTTCTTAGGGATATAATTGGAAATTTAGATAGGGCATGTTATAGGAGAGGTGCTGTCCGATTTTCGTTAACTTTCTAGCTAACTAAAGAACTAGTCGAGGAAGCGAGCGAGGAAATAAGTTCTATGAATACTTATGTATAACTTAAGATGATGAAAAGTCTAGGGTTGTTGATATTCATATTGTTTTCGTGTTAAATAGGTTTAGAGGATGAAGAGGCGAACACGGTAAAGATTAATCTGTAAGAGGTATGTAAAGCCTATCTTTTCTTTCTTTTGGGCATGTCTTAGATTTAAGTGACAACTGATATGTGTATGAAGCTTGGGGTAACTCTATTCATGATCTCTGAACATTATTCATGATTCATAATTCATTCTCACTTCTGAATGTTAAGACTCTTAAAGTAGTTAAGCTCCCATGCTTCAAGTCTTCTATATACTGAAAAGTAGTGTATGTAAAGCTTAACTCTTCTTTTCTTGTGGCATGTCTTAGCCATAAGTGCTTGGTATGTGTGATGTGGAGGTAGTTCCATTCTTAGAACCCCGAGCATGACTCGTTAATCTTAGTCACTTCTTGATGTTAGAACTCTTGCGATGGTTGAGTTATGGTCTTGTAACCCTTCTACGTGATAAAAAGTAATACACGTAAAGCCTATCTCTTCCTTTTCTTGAAATAGCTTAATCTAAGTGAAACGATATATGATATGAGTTAGGGAAAATTCCATTTACTGGTTCTGGATGTGACTCATGACTTGGACTCACTTTTAAATGATAAGGGCCATTAAGTAGTTGAACTACGACCCTTGAGCCTTCTATATGTTGAATAATGATTGGAGGTGTAAGCTCCTATACCTAGAGACTCTTTGACACACCTTATGATGATATTTGGGAAACGTTTGTTATGCTACAAAGTTTTATGTGCACGTATATGCATTATTATATTATATAGGAATCGGGTCGGACATTACTCGGAACTAACCTGTTATGTATAGGGATCGGGTCGTACGTTCCTTGGTACTAACCTGTTATATATAGGGATTGGGCCGTACATTCCTCGGCACTAACATGTTATATATATGGATCAGGCCAAACTCTCCTCGGCACTAACTTGATATATATGGATCGGGTTGTACGTTCCACAGCGCTAACAATATGCATATGCCTATCGTGATAGATGATGTATTTGTAATACTGACTCCTCGAGCGGGCCAGATACGGTATGTGATACTAGTAGACAGGAATTTATTTTATGAGGTACAGGTACATTACCCTACTAAATGCTATCCTTGATTTTCTGCATCTCTATTTTAGTTATTATCTCAGTTATGTTATGCTTATATACTCAGTACATATGTCGTACTGACCCTCCTTTCTTTGGGGTGATGCATTTCATGCCTACAGGTACAGACACAGGTTTTGGGAGTCCGCTAGCCTAAGATTCCACTCAGCCAGTTTGGAAAAAGCTCCATTAATTCGGAGCCGAGTTGGAGTAACAAACCTCCTATGTATGTATTTGTTTATTTGGGGGTACGGCGGGGGCCCTGTCCTGCCATATGTTACTATTAACATTTTTAGAGGTTTGTAGACATTTGTGTGGGTTATACGTGTAAGTTCTGTTCAGTTAAGTCTACATGATGTATTGTAAATATTAAGATACTATGGCAGACTTGTCGGTTGGCACGCCCTTCCATGATAAGATACAAATGAAAGAGGCAACAGGGATGAAAATGCTATGACCCACTAGGTTCTTATGTATAGTTCTTAAATTAATCATTACATCTACTAGATACGTATACGGGGGCCTAGGTCGGACCCCAGTTGTGGCCCACGGGGTTGGTTCGTGATACCCTTACCCTCATACTCCCTTGACAGAGGTTGATGAATACTTGTATTTTGGCCTCCCTAAGCTCCAACGGGAAGAAATAGTCTAGAAAGGCACTTTTGAACCCTTTCCATTCTATCGGTCCCTTTTCTTCGTTCCTCTCAACAATCCATTGCGCATACCACACTCGTACCAAGCCCTTTAGTTGAAAGTCCACTAGCTCAGCCTTTTCATTTTGTAGCATACCCATGATTTCCACAATTCGGTACACCTCCTTAATGAACTCCATAAGGTCCTAATCTAGTTTAGAACTATCGAACTTGGGCAGATTCATCCTTTGAAAATCTCGAATCAGATAGGATGGATTTTGCACTTGAGAAAGAGGGGCACCTTGATGTGCTACAACTTGAGCCAATAATGCAATGATGTTGCGGAACTCGAAATGAGTTACCCCTTCCTCACGTTGCGGGAAATCCAAAATCGGAGAAGCTGGTCCTCATCGTCAACTCTTTCTCATGGAGGTGCTCTTCCAGTCATTATCTGAAGAACATAAAACTGGTTGTTAGTTAGAGAAAAACTCAGGACACTCTAGGGCACGACATGAATTGAAAAAAGTGAAGACCTTCCTAAAGGTCCCACAGTCTCCTATTCATAGTAGTGGCGCACTTCACAACCATTAACAAGACCCTATTTGATGTTGTATATTAGACTCCGAGAACCATTTCAAAACCTTATTCTCTAATATCAAGTTTATCATGACCCAAGCATTGGGCCTAGACGTGACATGGCGAATGTGACACCTAGAGGTACCTCACCCAAGCCTTTTAGCATTCATTAAGTATTTCATTCGTAATGATAAAAAATCAAGCGGAAACATAAGGGAAATAGGGACTGAGGGACTTTACATTAATAAGATCAAATACAACACAACATCCTTTACTATGTCCAATAATATCTTCTATATTAAAACTTGGCAGGGGCTAATATATGTCCCTAGCTCACCCTCAAGATTAATTCAAAATATCAAACTTAAGTATCTAAACATAACATAAGCTAGATAATATAGGAGTGTCATTCTCAGAATATGGGGACTCACCACAGGAATAGCCTTCAATGCTCAACTTAACCACGAGGAGGAGAGTATAGAGGAAAAGTATGTGTTAGTACTTTGAATGTACTAAGTATGTAAGTGTGCTATGAAATGAAAAACATAAGAGAGACATGTATAGGCAATATGCATAAGTGAATGCATGCATGAGAAGTCATCATATGAATCCTTAGAACATTTATTTTGTCGGAAAGCGGCTTTAACCAACATTTAAGAACATGAGATCTATTATATGGAATCCAACATAACCCCCTACGTTGGCATGGGGAGACTACTTGCCAGGTAGAACTCCGTCAACTTTAATGATTTTTTTAACTTTGACTTTAAGGGCTAATTGTGGATCTACTAGCCTAAATATCCTACAATGGCTCCTATGTTGGCTCATAGTTAATGCAACATTAGACTTTACTTAAGGACCTCTTAGGCCGAGTCCCCATCTACATGCTACATTCGATGTTATGTCAATCCCACAGAATAACATTTAAATGTCATAATAACAGAAACATTGTATAACTTTAGACATCAAATCATCATCGATGCAATAGCTCATTAAAATGTTTCATTTGATTCAAATATGTGAGAATTTTCCTTTCACATTGAATCCTATATTTAGATAAAATGTAACATCCCTTAAAAACATTGTATACGATATTTCAATTCTCGCCTAAAAATGATACAGCCTCTGTATTTTGGGCATAACATTTTATAGAATTATCCAAATTGGGTGATTCAAATTTCTGAGTAACCACAAGTTCATTACCTACAATGTTTGTGAAGACCATAATTTAAATTTCGGAGGTTAAGTAGGTCAAATAAATTAATTATTGTAAGATAATATGCTATGACAAAATGGAGTATTTGTAGAGGAAAATTCATATCTAACTGTAGGATGCTCCAAATTGGTTGATTCTTGAACTACATGAAACTAGACTTCTATATCTACAATTATTATGAATACACCAAATCCTAATAAGAAATTTATCTTATTCAAAAGCAGCTCCAAAAAGGAGTATTCTGTCAAAGATAACTCATTTCACCTACCATGGAAAGATCTAGATACATTTGACATCACTCATGACATAAATTGACCTCCAATTAACATCATCCATGACATCATAATTTTCCATTAAATTTTCAGATTTTTCTTTATAAATATTTTATTTATTGTTAGGTCCCTCTTTCCCACCTATAAATACCCATCTTATTTTCTAATTTTATTCATCAAGCTTTCTCAAGCAAGTCTTCTATCTATACATTTCTTTACACATTCTCAAATATAGTTTTAGTACTTAGTAGTGAGGATATACTATTCCAGTGATTCATATACTCCGAGTAGTGCATAAAACGTTCCGGCGAGGAGAAAAGCTAGGACTCAAGAGTGTTTATTAATTCTTTTGGTTTCAACTAAAGCTTTGGATTCCAGGTATATAAGGCTTCAATGAGAGTATTCATTCCACTCTTATGTCTAAATTATTTTTATTATATGATAAATTATATTTATCTTCTTTAAGCTTTACTCTAAGTTATGTGGGTTTTTATCCATGGGTTCTTCCACTCATGTAGTTCAAAAACTCTTTCGATTAAGTCTCTTGATTTTAAGTAATATTTTCTTATGGTAATTCTTATTTTTACTTAATAGTATGAATCATGGTTAAACTAATGGTTATTGGTCTATTTAGATGCAACATAATTTCATATGTATGAATTGACGTTTACAAGTAATTCCTCTATTTATCTATTTAAAGTTTTTTGAAATTCATAGTGGGTTGTTTAAATCATGATTTTTAATTAATGGATTTTAAAGTATTTATGTATATTTATTTACATACATATTTTCAAGTTGAAGTAATTTAAAGCCACCTAGTTTTACTATGTTTTCAATAAAGTTTGACTTGAAAGTTTCGACTCCAAATGAATGTTTATGAAAGCAATATCTATGATAAAAAGGGAGTCTTATGAAATGAAAGAATGATGAAATGATATGAATAATGGATTCTTTATGCAATAAGGACAATTCTTATATATTTGAATTACCAAATGTTTTAATGAGCTATTCTACCGAACATAATGTTTGAATTCTCAAGTTATATGCTATGAATATTTTGAAGTATTAAACTATTCCGTGGGATTGACTTAGCACCGAATGGGGCATTGAGGTGGGATTCAGTAAGGAAATCCTAGTAGCAACCCCTTGTCTCATTAACTATGTGCCAACATAGGATCCCTTGTAGGCTTAGACTAACGGATCCATAAATAGCCCTTAAAGTTAAAGTTAAAGAAATGAATGAAGTTGACGGAGTTCTACCTAGAAAGTATCTCCCCGGCCAACGTAGGGGGTTATGTTAGATTCTATGTAATAGCTCTCATGGTCTTAAATGTCGGTTATGGTTATTTTCCCACAAAATGAATGTTTTAAAGGATATTTATATGATTTATTATGCATGCATTACATTATGTTCCTTATTAAATAAATGTTATAATGTTTCCTCAATGTTCATGCATCCTTACATACTTAGTACATTCAAAGTACTAACGCATACTCTTTTGCCTACATGATATCACCATGTAGGGACCAGTGCTCCTCCTCGTTCTTCTCCACGTGGCTAGTGAGATTTCGTTGAAGACTACTTTTAGTGAGTTCCCATGTTCCGGGAACAATACTCCTTTATCTTTCTAGCTTATGATATGTTAAGATATTTTACTATTGCGTTTCTTCTATTATGATTGAGGGTGAGCTAGGGACTTGTCTTATCCCAGTTAAATCTAATAGTTAGAGGTATTGTTGGACATATGTAAGTTGAAGATTTACAATTATGATTTCCGTTTTTTTATTTATCAACATTACCTATGAAAGGCTAAAAGAATGCTTAGAGGCTTATTTGAGGTACTTTCGGATTCCTCATTCGCCATGTCACGTCTAGGCCCTAGGCTTAGGTCCTGACAAACTTGGTATCAGAGCTTGAGGTTTTGAATGGTCCTTGGAGTCCAACATACTGCATCGAATAGGGTCTTATTCATGGTTGTGAAGTGCGCCATAATTATGAAGAGGAGACTATGAGGCATTTAGGAAAATTTTCACTTTTTCAAATTCATGTCGTGCCTTAGAGTATCCTAATCTTTCCTTTAACTAATGACCCATTTTGTGTTCTCTAGATAATGACTCGAGGAAGAGCACCTCAAAGAGCAAGGGTTGACGATGAGGACCAAACTCCTTCGATTCCTAATGCCCAACATCATGAGGACGGGGTAACTCATATCGAGTTTTGCAGTGTTATTACTTTGTTAGCTCAAGTCGTAGCTAACCAAGGGAATCTAGGTGTTCCTCCTCCCAAAATGCAAAATCCATCCTATAGGATTCAAGATTTTTAAAGGATGAATCCACCTAAGTTCGATGGTTCTAAACTAGATGAGGACCCTATAGAGTTCATTAATGAGGTGTATCGGATTGTGGCTATCATGGGTGTGCCACCAAATGAGAAGGCCGAGCTAGTGGCCTATCAACTCAAAGGTGTAGCTCGAGTGTGGTATGAATAATGGGTTGTTGAGAGGGATGAATAAATAGGGTCGATAGGATGGGAAGAGTTCAAAGGTGCCTTCCTAGACCGTTTCTTCCCATTGGAGCTAAGGAAGGCCAAAATCTAAGAGTTCATCAACCTTAGTCAAGGGAGTATAAGTGTGAGGGAGTATTCTCTCAAATTCACTAAGTTGTCCAAGTATGCTCCATTCATGGTCTCCGACCCAAGAGCTAGGATGAGCAAGTTTATTTCTGGTGTCTCAAGCTTGGTGTCCAAGGAGTGCAAAATAGCCATGTTGGTCAAGGAGATGGATATCTCTAGTTTAATGACTTATGTAGAACAAATTGAAGAAGAGAAGCTTAGAGAAAGATCAAGGGGGTTCAAAAAGGCTAGAGTGGATGGTGGAGGGTTTAACCCTCAAAGGTCCGATTATGGTAACAATGGCAAAGGCCAAGGTGGGCAATGATTTATGGGACAAGGTTCCACCAATACTCCTCCTCCAAGATTCAACAAGGACAAGAGTGGTAAACCAATGATTACAAGAGAGAATGTTGTTACTCAAACTTTCCCCATTTGCAAGAAGTGTGGAAGGACTCACAAATGGGAATGCTTAGCTGGCTCCAATGCATGCTTTAAGTGTGGCAAGTTGGGCCACCATGCTAAGGATTGTAGAGATGGTGGTGGTAGGACTCAAGGCCAAATTGCTTGGTCAACAAGTCCTAGGAGGTGTCCAATGCACCAACCGCTTTTACGCCTTGCATGGGATATAAGAGGTTGAGGATGCACCCAATGTCATTACCGGTATGTTAAAGGTCTTTTCTTTTTATGTGTATGCACTATTAGATCCGGGTGCAAATTTATCTTTTGTTACTCCATTCCTTGCTAATAGATTTGATGTTTTACCTAAAATGTTATTAGAGCCTTATTTGGTGTCTACCCCCGTTGATGAGTCAGTTATTGCTAGAAAGGTCTATAGGGGTTGCCTTGTGTCTATCTTGCATAAAGTTATTCCTTGTGATCTCATTGAGCTTGACATGATAGATTTTGATGTCATTCTTGGGATGGATTGGTTACATGCATCTTATGCTTCCATAGATTGTAGGACTCGTCGAGTCAAGTTACAATTTCCAAATGAGCCTATTATTGAATGGGAGGTTCATGATTCGGTGGTGAAGGGTAAGTTTATTTCTTATCTTAAGGCCCGCAAAATGATTTCTAAGGGTATGGCCCCAGTAGAATTAAAAGAGTTGAAAGGAATAATTAAAGGACTTGTTAGAGAAGGGGTTCATAAGACCAAGTATTTCTCCATGGGGTGCTCTTGTGTTATTTGTGAGAAAGAAGGATGGGTCGCTTCGAATGTGCATAGACTACCGGCAATTAAATAAGATGACCATTAAGAACAAGTACCCACTCCCTAGAATAGAAGACTTGTTTGATCAACTGCAAGGGGAAAGTCACTTCTCCAAGATCGACCTTCGGTCCAGCTATCACCAACTATGGGTGAGGGAGTGTGACATTCCCAAAATGGCCTTCCAAATAAGGTATGGTCACTTTGAGTTTGTGGTAATGAGTTTTGGGTTGACGAATGCACTAGCGGTGTTCATGGACTTGATGAATAGGGTGTTCAAACTTTACCTTGATATCTTTGTGGTGGTCTTCATTGATGATATTTTAATTTACTCTCGGGGTGAGGAAGAACATAAAAATCACTTGAGAGTTGTGCTTCAAACATTGAGGGATAGGCAATTATTTGCAAAATTTAGTAAGTGTGAATTTTGGTTAAAGGAGGTGGCATTTCTTGGTCACGTAGTATCCGGTGATGGGATCAAGGTTGATCCTAAGAAAATAGAGGCAATAAAAAATTGTCCTAGACCATTATCTCCTTCAGACATTAGGAGCTTCTTAGGTCTAGCCGAGTACTATAGAAGGTTCGTCAAAGGTTTTTCTTCTATCTCATCTCCTATGAAAAAATTAACCCAAAAGAAATCCAAATTCATATGGACAAATGAGTGTGAAAAGAGTTTCCAGACCTTAAAAGATCGACTTACCTCTGCTCCTATTTTGACTCTCATAGAAGGACTAGAAGGGTTTGTAGTTTATTGTGATGCTTCAAAGATTAGTTTAGGTTGTGTCTTAATGCAAAACGATAAGGTCATAGCCTATGCTTCTAGGCAATTAAAGGTGCATAAGTGTAACTACCCTACCCATGACCTTGAATTGGCAGCCGTTGTTTTTGCTCTAAAGATTTAGAGGCATTACCTCTATGGGGTGCATGTGTATGTGTTTACTAATCATAAAAGTCTTGAATATGTGTTCACCCAAAAGGACCTTAATCTAAGGCAAAGAAAGTGGCTAGAACTCCTAAAGGACTTGTCATGAGTGTGTACTATCATCCGGGTAAAACCAATGTGGTTGCTGATTCACTTAGTAGAGTGTCTATGGGGAGTGTGGCCCATGTGGATAAAAGGAAGAGGGATTTGGTGAAAGATGTTCACCAGTTGGCTAGATTAGGGGTGAAGTTGTGTGGAACTAATGATGGTGGTATGGTTGTTCAAAATAGGTCCGAATCCTCTTTGGTGGTGGATGTTAAATCAAAGCAATATCTTGACCCAAAGTTTATCGATTTAAAGAAGTTGGTAAAGAAAAAAAAGATAGAGGTCTTTTCCCAAATGGTAGATGGGGTGTTATACTACCAAGGTTAGATATGTGTTCCAAATGTTGATGGCCTAGGGAGTTTGATCTTGATGGAGACTCATAATTCTACATACTATATTCATCTCGGTTCAACAAAAATGTACTGAGACTTAAAGGAGTTGATTGGTGGGGTGGCATGAAGAAGGACATAGCAAGGTTTGTGTCCGAATATATGAATTGCCAACAAGTGAAGGCCAAACATCAAAGGCCGGATGGCCTAGCCCAAGACATTGAAATCCCAACTTAGAAGTGGGAAGATGTGAATATGGATTTTGTAGTGGGTTTGCCTCATACCCGGAAGCGTCATGACTCGATTTGGGTAATTATTGATAGGATGACTAAGTCAGCTCACTTCTTACCAGTTAAAACTTCCTATAGTGTCGAAGACTATGCCAAGTTGTATACTCAGGAGTTGGTGAGGTTGCATGGTGTGCCGTTATCTATTATTTCGGATCATGGTACCCAATTCACTTCTCACTTCTGGAGATCATTTCAAAAAGGCCTAGGTACTAAGGTAAAATTGAGCACAGCATTCCATCGTCAAATGGATGGGTAAGCCGAAAGGACAATTCAAACACTAGAGGATATATTAAGGGCTTATATGTTGGATTTTAAAGGAAATTGGGATGATCATCTACCGCTCATCGAGTTTGCCTATAATAATAGTTACCACTCAAGTATTGAGATGGCGCTGTTTGAGGCTCTGTATGGGAGACGATGTAGATCACCGGTTGGTTGGTTTGAAGTAGGCGAGATGACCTTGTTGGGCCCCGATTTGGTACTTGATGCTTTAGAGAAGGTGAAGATCATTAGAGAAAGGTTGAAGATGGCTCAAAGTCATCAAAAGTCCTATTCTGACACTAGAAGAAGGTATCTTGAGTTTAATGTGGACGATTGGGTATATCTAAAGGTTTCACCCATGAAAGATGTGGTTCGATTTGGTAAGAAAGGGAAATTGAGCCCTAGGTATGTAGGTCCTTATAGAATTGTGAGACGTGTTGGTAAGGTTGCATATGAGTTGGAATTACCATTGGAAATGGCCATGGTTCATCCGGTGTTTCACGTGTCTATGTTGAAAAAACGTGTGGGTGATCCTAGTTCCATTGTACCTATGGGAGTAGTGAATATTAAAGAAAACTTGACCTATGAAGAAGTTCCTGTGGAAATTTTGGACCGGCAAGTTAAGAGATTGAGGAACAAAGAAGTTGCATCTGTTAAAGTTCTTTAGAGGAATCAACAAATAGAAAGTGCAACATGGGAAGCGAAAGCGGATATGATTAAGAGATACCCTCATCTTTTCCCCTCTACCCAAACCTAAGGTATTAAGTTGTCCTTTTTCAATTACTTGAAATCTTTACATCTCAACTTTTCTTGTCATATGCTTGCAAAATTATGAAATATGTTTTAAACGATGTTTTAAATTACACTATTGCATTAATGATGGGTTTTGGTTTACACTCTACTCTACTCAAGCTAAGTCTTTCCTCATTCGAGGACGAATGTTCCCAAGGGGGAGATAATGTAACATCCTCTAAAAACATTGTATACGATGTTTCAATTCTCACCTAAATATGATATAGCCTCTGTAATTTGGGCATAACTTTTTATAGGATTGTCCAAATTGGGTGATTCAAATTTCTGAGTAACCAAAAGTTCATTACCTAAAACTTTTGTGAAGACCATAATTTAAGTTTCGGAGGTTAAGTAGGTCAAATAAATTAATTATTGTAAGATAATATGTTGTGATGAAATGGAGTATTTGTAGAAGAAAATTCATATCTCGCTGTAGGATGCTCCAAATTGGTTGATTCTTGAACTACATGAAACTAGACTTCTATATCTACAATTATTATGAATACACCAAATCCTAATAAGGAATTTATCTTATTTAAAAGCAGCTCCAAAAAGGAGTATTCTGTCAAAGATAACTCATTTCACCTACCATGGAAAGATCTAGATACATTTGACATCACTCACGACATAAATTGTCCTCCAATTAACATCATCCATGACATCATAATTTTCCATTAAATTTTTAGATTTTTCTTTATAATTATTTTATTTATTGTTAGGTCCCTTTTTCCCACCTATAAATACCCACCTTATTTCCGCATTTTATTCATCAAGTTTTCTCAAGCAAGTCTTCTATCTATACACTTCTTTACACATTCTCAAATATAGTTTTAGTTCTTAGTAGTGAAGATATACTATTTCAGTGATTCATATACTCCGAGTAGTACACAAAATGTTCCGGCGAGGAGAAAAGCTAGGACTCAAGAGTGTTCATTAAGTCTTTTGGTTTCGACTAAAGTTTCGGATTCCAGGTATGTAAGGCTTCAATGAGAGTATTCTTTCCACTCTCATGTCTAAATTATTTTTATTATATGATAAATTATATTTATCTTCTTTAAGCTTTACTCTAAGTTATGTGGGTTTTTATCCATGGGTTCTTCCACTCATGTAGTTCAAAAACTCTTTCGATTAAGTCTCTTGATTTTAAGTAATATTTTCTTATGGTAATTCTTACTTTTACTTAATAGTATGAATCATGGTTAAACTAATGGTTATTGGTCTATTTGGATGCAACATAATTTCATATGTATGAATTGACGTTTGCAAGTAATTCCTCTATTTATCTATTTAAAGTTTTTTGAAATTCATAGTGGGTTGTTTAAAGCATGATTTTTCATTAACGGATTTTAAAGTATTTATGTATATTTATTTACATGCATATTTTCAAGTTGAAGTAATTTAAAGCCACCTAGTTTTACTATGTTTTCAATAAAGTTTGACTTGAAAGTCTCGACTCCAAATGAATATTTATGAAAGCAATATCTATGATAAAAAGGGAGTCTTATGAAATGAAAGAATGATGAAATGATATGAATAATGGATTTTTTATGCAATAAGGACAATTCTTGCATATTTGAATTACCAAATGTTTTAATGAGCTATTCTACTGAATATGATGTTTGAATCCCAAGTTATATGCTATGAATATTTTGAAGTATTAAACTATTCCGTGGGATTGACTTAGCACCGAATGGGGCATTGAGGTGGGATTCGGTAAGAAAATCCTAATAGCAACCCCTTGTCTCATTAACTATGTGCCAACATAGGATCCCTTGTAGGCTTAGGCTAACGGATCCATAAATAGCCCTTAAAGTTAAAGTTAAAGAAATGAATGAAGTTGACGGAGTTCTACCTAGAAAGTATCTCCCCGGCCAACGTAGGGGGTTATGTTGGATTCTATGTAATAGCTCCCATGGTCTTAAATGTCGGTTATGGTTATTTTCCCACAAAATGAATGTTTTAAAGGATATCTATATGATTTATTATGCATGCATTACATTATGTTCCATATTACATAAATGTTATAATGTTTCCTCAATGTTCATGCATCCTTACATACTTAGTACATTCAAAGTACTAACGCATACTCTTTTGCCTACATGATATCACCATGTAGGGACTAGTGCTCCTCCTCGTTCTTCTCCACGTGGCTAGTTGAGATTTCGTTGAAGACTACTTTTAGTGAGTTCCCATATTCCGAGAACAATACTCCTTTATCTTTCTAGCTTATGATATGTTAAGATATTTTACTATGGCATTTCTTCTATTATGATTGAGGGTGAGCTAGGGACTTGTCTTATCCCAGTTAAATCTAATAGTTAGAGGTATTGTTGGACATATGTAAGTTGAAGATTTACAATTAGGATTTCCACTTTTTTATTTATCAACATTACCTATGAAAGGCTAAAAGAATGCTAAAAGGCTTATTTGAGGTACTTTCGGGTTCCTCATTCGCCATGTCACGTCTAGGACCTAGGCTTAGGTCGTGACATAAAAGTGCTTTCATAATCATTCAATTATTTCACAAGATTCCCTTAAATATGGACATTTGTTTCATAAACTTTCATTTGGAGTTAAAACTTTCAATTCAACTTCATTTAAACATAAGAAGACTAGGTGGGTTTATTTCGTATAAATTTCAAATACATCTAATGCATGAGAGTGATGAAAATGCACCATATGAAACATCTTAAAACAACCCATCATATACACTTTAAAACTACCTTTTAAGCCCTCATATAAAACCCTAAGGAAATCATTCATTTCTGAAATATAGAGACAATATATATCAATTTAAGTAAACAAACTTCAAATACACCATAATATATGCATTTGGATTAATCATTTAAAATCCCATAAGATTTCACCATTTAGAATTTGAAATATCAAGTTGAGAAAACATTTTGGCTCCATGGGTGGAAGAACTAATGGATGAAAACTCACATACCTTGCTTGAATTCACTAAGAACTGAAGAATAACCTTGAAGAAATTGGAAAAGAGAAACCTTGAGGTACCTTGTGAGTTCTTGCGTTGGAAATATTTTTGAGAGAATGAATTGAATCGGAGGGAGTATTGAAGAGAAGAGTGTCTAAAGACTTTGAACTTGGCCATAAAAGTGTCTAGGTTCATTAAAATGAACTTTGAAGAGAAGAGTGTCTACAAACTTTGAACTTGGCCATAAATCCACTTCTATTCTTTTTAATTTTGGGCTCATCAAAGTCAAGACATGTGGTACTTCATCCATGGGTACCTTTCATCCATGGAATCCCAAATATCTTTTCTCAATTCTTTTATGAATTCTTCAATTAAAAGCCCTAATTTCATGGTTTGCATTGGGTCTTCTCAACTATGATGTCTTTCAATGTTATTAGCCTAATTATGCATAATTGACATCATATTGCATGATTTCAAGTTGAATTTCAATGACCCATGCTATATGCTATTTTCGAGTATTATGTATGAGATACGATCATGATTTAAGTTATTTGAATGAAAGCTTTATGTTCTTTGCTCTAAAGAAGTTTATGAATAATGCTTTAATGATGTTTCAAGCAAGTTTAATGAAATAATGACTTAAGATCCTTGAAGGTGGCTTAAGACTCTAAGGAAAAAGTGACTTGAGATCCTTGAAGGTGACTCAAGACTCTAATAAAGGGGTGACTTAAGATACTTAAGGAGGAAGGTGATTTAAGACTCTCAACATGTTTTGTGGAAGGCCTACACCCACATTACAAGAATTACTTAATAATGAGACATTCCTATAAATAAGTTTATGAATTATGATTATGCAAAGTTTATGAGTATTACAAGGATGATTTATGATTATGATATGATATGTATTCTGTGGTATGATGTACTTAGCACTGAGTGGACTTTGAGGTGGGGGCTTGAACTAAGCCCTAGTAGCAACCTCTAGTCTCTTAAACTATGTTGCCACCGTAGGTTTGCCGATATGGCCTAAATAGTGGAACCACATATAACACATGATAATGATAATGATTGGACGGAGCCTATCTTGGCAAGTAGCTTGCCCCCTTCTCGATGTGGGATTATCGAATTCTATGGAATAGATCACATGGTATTAATGTCAGTTATGATTATCTCTCACACATGTAAGTTCTTATGATTATTAAAATATTTTGATGCATTGACCAATGAGATAAAAGTTGTAAGGTTTTCATAGTTACTTATTCTTTTAATGATATTGGTCTTGCATCCATGATTCATATTGATTATGTCTTATGTTTATTGTTCATGTATATTCTCACATACTTAGTGCATTTTATGAACTAACACATACTTTTTCCCTATATTGTGTCATAATATATGGACCGACTGTCACGATCCAACCCCATAGGCCGTGACTAGGGTCCGATCTGAACTCCCATACATAAGTCTATCAGTTGTGGTCAAGTCGAACTATAGAAATGCAGTGCATATAAATCAAATGTAGTCGAACTGGACTACAAACAACATGATGCCATATATCAGAGCCTTATTGGGCGATAACACTTTTATAAACATGTAGCCTTTTTCATTTGTATTACCTCATGAAAGGGCATGCCAGACGACAAGGCTTCCATAACATAATAACATATATCATACATCACGTAGACCCAGTTGAATCAAACTAATATACACAACCCATGTATACATGTCTGCAGACCTCTAACAATATCAATGATAACATATGGCAGGATAGAGCCCCCGCCATACCCCTGAATAGACAAAATAGTTCTATACATCAGTGTTCAATACCAAAATCTAGGCTCCTATACAATGGAACCTCTTCCAGCTGAGCTGAGCAGAATCCTAAGCTGACGAACTCCAAAACTTGTATCTGTACCTGCGGGCATGAATGCAGCCCCCCTTTCCCCCTTGAGAAAAGGGGGTCAATACGACATATGCACTGAGTATGTAAAACATAACATAATACGACTAGAGGCATATCTGAAATACAGAAGTAGGGGATAAAATATCAAATTAGAAACTTGTACCTGGAAAAGTAAAATCATGCATGCTCAAATTTTCAATATAGCCGGCCCTATCAGGGATCCAGTGAATCATATCTGAAGTACCATCACCTCTTTATTACAACACATCATCACATCATCATATATATACATACGTACCCGTCCCCCTAGTGAGGGCACGATGAACAATGTAGTGGAATTATGCAAGATTACTATTCCCAGCCCGAGCACAATTAAAGAACTGTTATAGTATACACGAGTAGAGTAGTGAGAAACAAAACACAATATAAATCATTATCTAAGACTCAATAAAGTCATCAAGTGAACTATCACCTAGAGATCAGGGTAGGAATGTAATTGTCAAGTGCCCTCTAACTGTCACTCAAGGCTATATCAGTTAGGATCTCAGGGACCCTAGACATGTACTACAGTAATGCTAACCGCTTATGAATTCAGAAGCACTTGTTGTCATTTAGTCTCTCAGACTAGGAGCCTGTATAGTTATTATTTCTTTAACATATATAATTTTCTAGGGAACTAGTTTAACTATTATAAGAGTTTGATGTTTAAAAGTAAATAAGAGATGTTCAAGGATGGATTTACCCCAGAGCTCGTATCATAGTTAACTTACAACTAAGACATGCCAGAAGAAGAGAAAGAATAAGCTTTACATACCTATACCAAAAACATACCAAGAGAAGCTTCACATACCTCTTATGAGTTACTCTTTATTCCATTTTCCTCGTCGTCCTTTGAACCTATTCAACATGAAAGTAATATGAATATCAATCACTCTTAGCTTTCCAGTACCTTAGTCTACACATAGGTATTCATAGAACTCAACCCTTCGCTTGCTTTCTTGACTAGTTCCTTAACTTGTTAAAGAGTTTACGAAAATTGGGCAGCACCTCCCCTATAATGTTCCCTAACCGAATTTCCAATTCCACTCCTAATACCTACAGCCAACCAACAACAACCTGAAATATATATTTAAGCAGTTCACATCAATAATATACAAAATAATCTCCAAACAATTCATTCGGAGCTACCATACCAAAATAGGGTGTCTAGCCTTTATTTTGTAGAACCTTTAATTATATGAAACGAGGGGTCGTGTGGGTTCAACCAGAAGCACCCCTACCCCTTTTAGAACAAACATAGGCCCTGAAACAACACACCACACCCCTGCAGCAGCACCTCACAAGAACAACACTTTACTTCGACAACAATTCAACTATAACGACTATAATTTAGTTTGTTTCGAATGTCAAGCATTCCTATGATATTTCCACATTTCAAGACACCTATAGGGCGTGTAACATACTTCATGAAAACACCATAAGGCTCAAATTGGAAAATAGAACCTTACCTTACCCGAAATTGGCCACAATTTGTCAAGATGCGACTCGGAACTTCTCTAGACGTGCTGAAATTGAGTGGACTATTTGTATGACTTCCTCGCTGCCCCAAATTGGAATTTCTTGTTATTAAACATAGGTATATAATTGAGGGATAATATAAATAATTAATTCACGAAACGAAACTCGGACCTTACCTTTTTCTTGAAGCAAACTCGTAGCTCCCTCTCCCTTCCTTGAAGTTGTTTAATAGCATTGTAGACTATCTGGCTCATATAGTAACTTCTAAGAAGATTAAGAGACATTCTGAGCTCAAGAGTGTGGGGTGTAACATCCTTCCCTCCTTTAGAATATTCATCCCCGAATGTTAAATAAAACTTCCCTTAAGACTTTATACCGATTGTAGGGATATTGTTTTCTATTGCGATCACACATATTTTCATCCAAGTAATTAATATATAAGTTTCAGGAGTTGGGGTTACCTGTAGACATGGCGAATGGGTATGAGTACTTGTGTTTTATGTCGTCTTCAATTTCTCAGGTCATCTCCTTTTCTGGTTTTGGTTTTGCCACAGTATCTTGCGGGAGGCACATCTTTAGTCTACAATCTTCCAGTTTGCCGATCTAAGATGGCGATAGGTTTTCCTCACAGGATTCCATTTCCTGGACATCATCTATGGAACATACCCCGGGTGGCTCGTCAGTACCCTTGTAAAGCATCCCTATCTGATGGATTGGGCGTATAGTTTACAAATAAGGTTGTAAGCTTAACTTAACGGCCACTTTGCCCACCTTATGAAAAACTTGATACCGTCTAATATATTTTGGGCTAAGTTTCCTTTTCTCGCCGAATCTTATTACTCCCTTCTTGGGTGACCCTGTTATGAACACCTAATCATTAATTTAAATTCTGACTGTCGATGTTGATTATCTGTATATCATTTTTTTGACTCTGGGCTGCTAATCCTTAGCTTGCTCAATCATGTCAGGCACTTTTTTCTTAGTCTTTCTAACATCGCCCCATCCAATAGGGGACTTACACGTCTTGCTCTACCAGTCTTGTATGGGGCCATTGGGATACTGGAGTAGTAATTATTATTGTAGGCAACTTGATAAGTGATAGATAATCATCCCATCTATCTTCGAAGTTAACGACATTAGCTCATGACATATCTTCTATTGTTTAAGTGGTACGCTTTAGCCTGTTCATCAGGTTTGAGGGTAGAGTAATATACGAAGACTTATTTGTCTTCCCAATTTCTTCGCGGACTGATCCTCGGTAGTTAACTGTAACTTGGGCTCCTTCATCTGGGATAATAGCTATGGAGACTCCGTAAGGTCCTACCACTCTTTTACCCTATAATTTTACACCTTCTCGACTGAGTAGGTAGCCTTTGATTGAAGGAGCATGGGCTAATATCGTTAATCTAGGTAATATTCCCTCCAAAGTTATCTGTCGATGGAGTGAGAAGTGTGTCTTGTAGCCCTGGTCATATTGTGGAATTTTTGACCTCGTGTATTACTTCCTATCTTCCATAAATGACATCAACTGGTACCCTTACCTTTTGGGTTTTGCTTTTTCTCCCTCAGAATTGGCTGCCAAGTGGTGTCAAAATTCCCTCGCCCACTGGTCCATATAGCCATTCTATGGTTTGCCTCTTATTAACTGGCACTATGCTGAAAAACTGTGACATTCGAGTGCGTCGTTAGTTAGAAATTAACTAATCCTTCTTGTCTTGCTTAAGTCCTTTTTCCAATACCCTCAACGTAACTTATAGTACTCTAAGTATATAATATCATGTCGCTTCTCCACCGCTAGTTTAGATTATTCCATCTTGCGCGACCGCACCTGCACTATCGCACTAAATTCCAGCAGAATTTAGAAGTTAAGCGTGCTTGAATGAGAGAAATACTAGGATGCGTGACCTCCCTCGAAGTCCTTGTGTCGCGTTTCATGATAATCCTTGCAATAATGTGTGGGGCACTCAACTTAGCCCAAGATTTATATTAGCATCATCTCACTAGTCTTTGCGTGTTGCCTTACCCTTTTCTCTGTTATCTTGCAACCGGTATAGGGGTAGATATTTAGTTCCACTATGACCATGTCCTTTTATGGTCATTTTGGTTTAACTCTACCTATTGTGTTCACCCCTTTTTTTACGCATCCATTCATTAGGGTTGGCTACCGAGTAGCGCTAAAGTTCGTTCATATAGTGACCTTTAGAGCCACTTTGAGTTCGGTCCATCCTTAGCTGGCATAGTCTTAAAGGAATTTGATATATAAGCTTGCCGATCCTATAGTAACCAGTTAGTCCTGTCCATCTTATTTAAACCATTTCACAATTTTTCCTTACCCCCGCTTGTAACCTTCTTGACACATTCTCGTGTCATTCTTTACCTTTACAAGAATATGAGAGAGTGCATGAAATACTTTGTCGCACTTCTTTCTATTTCCTTATTTACTCCTTGCTCATCTTATCTCCTACCATAGAAGTCTTGCTATTTCTTTTCGTTGGTTATTTATCTATTGCAATATCATTTGCGACCAACTCTACAGCCAACATGTGGCTTTTGATCTAGCATGCTGTCATTATCCTTTGTAGTGTCCCTTGAGTTATTCGATATCCTTTCATTGGTATATTCTTTTGCTTTTATACGTGCCCACTTTCTAGTGTTATATCATTAGGGTCTCGTCAAAACTTCTTTATGCTGTCTTACACACCATTGTGACTTCTACCCAATTACTAGTGGCTTCCAGATCTTTCTAACTTGGTTCAGCAAGGGATCTTATTGTGGTTTACACATCTGTCTCAAGCATGTTGCCCCATCAATTGCCTCCATCTTACCCTGGCAATCCTCTCACTTGCTTCCCCCCTTTAGAGGGTACCTATACCTTTACCTACTTATACCTTGCTCTATCTCTCTAGGTCCAGTCTCAAATTCGTCCGGTTTCCTTCTCTAGTCTACTTAGTACTGCATCATGTCCCTATTTTTCTGTATATTTTATAATCTGATTATCCACGTACGGAACCTTGGCTAAATCACAAAGCGACTGGAACCTTTCCATACATAGTGCGATATCTCCTCTATTAATCTATACTTAAGTAAGGGGACTCGTGGAATAACTCATCCAAGGCCATATTTTATTTATCTTTATCAAAATTTAACTAGTACCTGTAGTCGTTCCAATTTCAATTAGGCACTGCTAGTATTCTGACGATAATTGTTCAAGATTCTATTGAAATAGTAGCTTTACCCCAACCTATATCCTTTATTCCTTGGGGTGAATGTAGGTTATACCAAGTATTCCTTAAGTTTGTCATCCTCGTCCCTTAAGGGTTCCACTATTTCTAGAGCAACATTGTGTACACGCGTCATTCCTTTATATCTTAAGCTCCATGCTCTTACTGCATTCTCAACGTAGGCTTTTAACTTAGTCAATGTATACTAAGTGCGCCTTACTAGTGGTCCTAGTTTATCCCTATATAACTGTATCACACCATTCAATTCATACTTACATATCCTCTTTTTAATTCGTACTCACATTCAGTTCCTGACATCTCTTTGAGTTGCTTCTGTCCGAAGCACTTCCCCCAATTAGTCGGTGGAGAACTATAAACTGTTATCATAACCTATTTTCTAACCATTGTTGGAAGAAACTAAAATCTCTTAATCATCATAGTACTTCTTTTAATCCTTGACCTACCTGGTTTCCTTCTGAGTTTATCCTCGAGTTATGAGCAACTCATCTAATTTACAATAGGATTTGGGGCTTGGTACTTTCAAAAAGAGTGAAGCTCAATTACTGGATATCTTATCCTTCAACCTGAACTTCTCCCCCCTTCTTCTTTTTTTCTCCAGCACAATTACTGCTGGAGATACTGTGGTCTGAACTGTACTGCTCTGACAGACTTTTTTTTTCCATAGTAAAATTTCTCGAGTAAAAAGGGTATCCCTTATCAATGACATGAAGAGTACCTTTCACAGCTTTAATTTAGCATAATATGGGTACTCGGTATCAATTTCCAAGACATGTTATAAAGCTATATTTTATTCCCTTTTCCTTGTTTTGGGAAAATTTCGATAGAGTTTCCTCTACACTTCCTACTATCCTACAACCTGCACGCAGAAAATAACAATAATGCCTCACAGGTCCAACATATATATTTATATTCATATCATATCACAGTCGCACAGGGCTTTCAATATTAACAATACTATGAAAGTAATGGACTTACCTCGTATGTCCAATTTCGAACTGCATCTATTTCACTTCCTGTCTACTTTTCCCTTCAGTTTTTACCCTTATATTTCAATCATATATCAATACCTTACCCAAAAGATATCTCTTGTGCCTTTACTTACCTGTATGTTTTATGACTTCCAATATTGTCAGTGACTTCCTTCCTTCGATTTCGTCCTTCTATTAAGATCCAAGGTTAGTATAAGGAGGTTTTCTATGACTCAAATCTAAAGCATGATCTCAGATGTGAAAGAAAAGCAACATCTTAAATATCCTATAGCTTTTTGTTTATAGATATGGCGCACAACGCATCGATAATCAAGACTCTACTAGACACGGTCTACAGAGAATCCAAAGATGAACTGCTTTGATATTACTTCTATCACGACCCAACCTCATAGGCCGCAATTGAGGTCTGATCTGAACCCCCGTACATAAGTCTATCAGCTGTGGTCAAGTCAAACTATAGAAATGTAATGCATATAAATCAAGTGTAGTCGAACCGGACTATAAATAACACGATGCCATGTATTAGAGCCTTATTGGGCGATAATACTTTTATAAACTTGTAGCCTCTTTCATTTGTATCACCTCATGAAAGGGCATGCAAGCCGATAAGGCTTCCATAATATAATAACATATATCATACATCACGTAGATCCAGTTGAATCAAACTGACATACACAACCCACATATACATATCTGCAGACCTCTAACAATATCAATGACAATATATGGCAGGACAGGGCCCCCATCGTACCCCTGAATAGACAAAACAATTCTATACATTAGTGGTCAGTACCAAAAGCTAGGCTCTAATACAATGCAGCCTCTTCCAGCTGAGCTGAGCAGAATTCTAAGCTGATGGACTCCAAAACCTATATATGTACCTACGGGCATGAACGTTAGCCCCTCCCCCCCCCCCCCCCCGAGAAAAGGGGGTCAGTACGACATATGCACTGAGTATGTAAAACATAACATAATACGACTAGAGGCATATCTGAAATAGAGATGTAGGGGGATAAAATATCAAATCAGAAACCTGTACCTAGAAAAGTAAAATCATGCATGCTCAAATTTTCAATATAGCCGGCCCTATCAGGGATCTAGTGAATCATATCTGTAGTACCATCACCTCCTTATTACAATACATTATCACATCATCATATATATACATACGTACCCGGCCCCCTAGTGAGGGCGTGATGAACAATGCAGTAGAATTGTGCACGATTACTATTCCTGGCTCGGGTGCGATGAGAGAAGTGTTACAGTATATATGAGTAGAGTAGTGAGAAACAAAACACAATATAAATCATTATCTAAGACTCAATGAAGTCATCAAGTGAACTATCACCTAGAGATCAGGGTAGGAATGTAATTGTCAAGTGCCCTCTAACTGTCACTTGGGGTTATATCAGTTAGGATCTCATGGACCCTAGACATGTAATACAGTAATGCTAACCGCTTATGAATTCAGAAAAACTTGTTGTCATTTAGTGTCTCAGACTAGGAGCCTGTATAGTTATTATTTCTTTAACATATATAATTTTCCAGGGAACTAGTTTAACTATTATAAGAGTTCGATGTTCAAAAGTAAATAAGAGATGTTCAAGTATGGAGTTACCCCGGAGCTCGTATCATATTTAACTTACAACTAAGACATTCCAGAAGAAGAGAAAGAATAGGCTTTACATACCTATACCAAAAACATACCAAGAGAAGCTTCACATACCTCTTATGAGTTACTCTTTATCCCGTTTTCCTCATCGTCCTTTGAACCTATTCAACATGAAAGTAATACGAATATCAACCACTCTTAGCTTTCCAGCACCTTAGTCTACACATAAGTATTCATGGAACTCAACCCTTTGCTTGCTTTCTTGACTAGTTTCTTAACTAGTTAAAGAGTTTATGAAAATCAGGCAGCACCTCCCCTATAATGTGCCCTATCCAAATTTACAATTCCACTCCTAATACCTACATCTAACCAACAACAACCTGCAACATATGTTTAAGCAGTTCACATTAACAATATACAACATAATCTCCAAATGATTCATTTGGAGCTACGATACCAAAATAGGGTGTCTAGCCTTTATTTTGTAGAACCTTTAATTATACGAAATGAGGGGTCGTGTGGATTCAACCATATGCACCCCTACCCCTTTTAGAACAAATTTAGGCCCTTTAACAACACAACACACCCCTGCAGCAGCACCTCACAAGAACAACACTTTACTTCGACGATAATTTAACTATAACGACTACAATTTAGTTTGTTTCGAACATCAAGCATTCCTATGATATTTCCATATTTCAAGCCCCCTATAGGGCGTGTAACATACTTCATTAAAACACCATAAGGCTCAAATTGGAAGAAGGAACCTTACCTTACCCAAAATTGGCCACAATTCGCCAAGACGCGCCTCGGAACTTCTCCAGACGCGCTAAAATTGAGTGGACTATTTGTATGACTTCCTCGCTGCCCAAAATTGGAATTTCTTGTTATTAAACATCATTATATAACTGATGGATACCATAAATAATTAATTTACAAAATAAAACTCGGACCTTACCTTTTTCTTGAAGCAAACCCGTAGCTCCCTCTACCTTTCTTGGAGTTGTTTAATAGCGTTGTAGACTATCCGGATCAAATAGTAACTTCTAAGAAGCTTAAGATACATTCCAAGCTCAAAGGTGTGGGGTTTAACACCGAATATCATGTTCATCCTCCTCCCCCTCATGGCAAGAGTTTACCATTAGCTTCTCATTGGTGAATGCTCACAGTTTGAGGATATGGAATTTATTTCACACTTGACAATTGTACTTCATTACTACTATGTTGTCTATTGGGTGAGCTGGGAGATTGTATAATGTACCCATATAGTATTAGAGAAATGTTAGACAGAAAGGAGTTTATGTTGTCGTCATTCTCAATTTTTAGACATTATGTTCTATTTGAGATTTTGCTTCCGAATATTGATTTTGTTTTTTTGTTTAATTACCTTATATATGCAAATGAATGTTATGCTAAGAGTCTTGGTCGGAGTCCTTGGGGATTCAAATTGTCGTGTTATGACTAGGACCTAGGTCGGGTTTTGACAAACTTGGTATCAGGGCATAAGGTTCAAGTATCCTACATAGTCTAACATGTTACATCGTGTAGAATCTTGTTCATTAGTATGAAGCATGTTGAATCTATGAATAGGAGTCTATGAGACATCTTAGGAAACACTTCACTTCTTTTATGATCTCATCGTGCTATAGAGTTGAACTCTAAGATTTTATCCTCTAACGCTTTCTCTTTGCGATTGTAGAATCATGACTCCACAAAGATACCCTATCAGAAGAAATGTTGAGAGAGAGGAGTAACACGCTCTAAGTGCTCCCTTAGATGAACTAGTGACTAATGTGGAGTTTCGAGCTGATTTTCACATGCTAGACCAAGTCATAACTACTCAAGTGAATCAAGGGGTGGATGATCTTCAAGTTGTGAGTACTCCAGCCTCAAGGGTTAGAGATTTCACAAGGATGAACCCTCTTGAGTTTCATGGATCAATGTTGATATGGATCCCCAAGACTTCATTGATGAATTGTATAAGATCATTGAGATTATGGGAGTTTCTTCAAAGGAGAAGGCAGAATTTAGCACCATACCAACTCAAGGGTGTCGTTCAAGTTTAGGACAACCACTAGAAAACCGAAAGAGTTGAAGAGGGTCCTATAGGTTTGGAAGATTTCAAGATTGCTTTTCTTGATCAGTTCTTCCCATTTGAGTTAAGGGAGGCGACAGTGTTGGAATTCATAAACCCCAAGCAAGGAAACATGAGTATGAGGTAGCATTTCCTTAAGTTCATAAATTTTTCCAAGTATACTCCATACTAGGTAGCCGACTCTCATGCCGAATAAGCAAGTTTATTTTTGAGAGTGTCAAACTTGGTTATGAAAGAATGTCGAACTACTATGCTCATTAAGGAGATGGATATTTCTAGGCTCATTACATATATCAAACAAATTGAAGGGGAAAATCTTAAGGAGAGAAAGGTCAGGTAGTCCAAGAGGGCTCATTTTGAAGGTGGATTTTCTTGCAACAAATCTAGTGTTGGTAATGATCATTCCCGACAAGGAAAAGGGTTCCAAGGCCAAGGTTTTTCACAAGCTTTGGGTCAAAAGTTTGACAAATATAGGGTCTCAACACAAGATGGTGTTAGTGAATATACTCTTCCTAAGTTTACCAAAAGTGGAAGAAATCGTAGAGGTAAATGTTTGGTTGGCATGGGTGCATACTTTGGATGCGATAAGATGGGCAAAAGATTCCCAAATGTCCTAATAAGGGAAAAGAAGGTCATCCCCAAGGTCAAACTACTCAAGGTGTAAAAATTCCACAAAGAGGCAGCCCATTCCAAAATAGGTTCTATGCCCTTCAAGCTATGTAAGAAGTTGAGGAGTCTTCTGATGTGGTCACGGGTATGTTGAATGTCTTTGAATTTGATGTTTATGCATTATTATATCTAGGTTATACTCTATTTTTAGTTATACCTTATCTTGCTATGATATTCATTGTTAGTCACGAGATCTTACTAGAGCCTTTTTTGGTATATACTCCAGTTGGTGATTCAGTTGTGGCTAAAAGAGTCTATAGAAATTGTTTAGTTTTAGTTTTTCATAAAGTCACATCCGTTGATCTAGTATAGCTTGATATGACTGATTTTGATGTTATTTTGGTATCGATTGGCTTCAGTCATGTTATGTCTCTATATGTTGTAGAACTCATGTGGTTAAGTTTTAGTTTCCTAATAAGCCGATCATAGAATGGAAAGGTAGTAATTTTATGTTTAAGGATAGTAGATTCATCTCATGCTGTAAAGCATGGAAAATGATCTCCAAAGCTTGCATTTATCATCTAGTTCGGGTTCGAGATACTAATTCCAAAACTCCTACTCTTGAGTCAGTTTAAGTTGTTAATGAGTTTCTGGAGGTTTTTTCCAATAATCTCCCAAGTGTTCCTCCTGAAAGAGAAATAGAATTCGGTATCGATCTTTTCTCCGGTATTGAGACTATTTCTATTCCTCCTTACCGTATGGCTCTGGCGGAATTAAAAGAGTTGAAGGATTTACTAGATAAGGATTTCATTAGACTGAGTATCTCTTCATGGAGTGCTCCAGTTCTTTTTGTCATAAAGAAAGATGGCTATCTTCGTATGTGTATTGATTATTGGCAAATGAACAAGGTCCAAATTAAGAATAAGTATCTCATTCTAAGGATTAATGACTTATTCAATCAATTTCAAGGAGCAAGCTACTTTTCAAAGATTGATCTCTCATTGAGTTATCATCAACTCCGAGAGAGGGAGTGTGACATTCTGAAGATGGCTTTTAGTACTCGGTATAGTAACTTTGAATTCTTGGTTATGTCTTTTGGACTAACTAATGCCCCTGTAGCTTTTATCGATTTGATGAACAGGGTGTTCAATCAATACTTGGATATGTTTGTGATCGTCTTCATTGATGATATTTTGATCTATTCTTGGAGTGAAAAAGAGCATGCCGATCATTTAAGGACTTTGTTGCAAATTCTCAAGGACCGTTAGTAGTGTGCGAAGTTTAGTAAATGTGAATTTTGTTTGAGGTTAGTTTCTTTCCTTGGTCACATTATTTCTGAAGAAGGAATTATGATTAATCCAAAGAAGACAGAGGAGGTCAAGAACTGCCTAGACTCTTTCTAGTATTCAAAATTGGGCTTAGCTGGTTATTATAGACATTTTGTGGAAGGTTTATCTTCCATTGCATCTCTCATGACTCTTTGACTCAAAAGAAGGTAAAGTTCTAATGGTTCGAGACATGTGAGAAAAGCTTCCAAGATTTGAAGGATTGGCTTACCTCTTTGTCGGTATTGACTTTACCGAAAGGATACGATGGGTTTGTTGTGTATTGTGATGCTTTATGAGTTTGTATTGGTTGTGTGTTAATGCAAAATGGTAAAGTGATAGCTTATGCTTCAAAGAAACTTAAGGTTCATAAGAAGAATTACCCAACTCATGACTTGGAGTTGGAGAAGTGGTATTTGCTTTGAAATTTTGGAGACACTATCTCTATGGTGTCTATGTGAATGTTTTCACCAATCACAAGTGTTTTCAATATATGTTCACTCAAAAGGACTTTAACCTTCGACAAAAGAGATGGCTTGAGATGTTGAAGGATTATGACAGTATGCTATATAATCTGGGTAAGTCAAACATTGTTGCCGATCCTCTTAGTAGGTTATCCATGAACACTGTTGCTCACATTGATAATGAGAAGAGAGAACTAGTTCAGTATGTGCATAGATCAGCCCGCTTGGGTATTCGATTGGTTGATTCTAAATATAGTGGTGTTATTGTGCAAAATGGTTCTGAATCATCTCTTGTGCTAGATGTAAAGGAAAAACAAGGTAGTGATCCCACTTTGGTTAAAATGAAGAAGGCGGTTGCCAAAAAATCCATTAAGGCTTTCTCCCAAGGAGGAGATGATGTTTTGAGATATCAAGGCCTATTGTATTTTCTGAATGACGATGGCTTAAAAGATATGATATTGTCCAAAGCTCATATTTTGTGGTATTCTATTCCTCCCAATTCCACAAAAATGTATCAATATTTGAGGAAAGTGTATTAGTGGAATGGCAAGAAGAGGGATATTGAAGATTTTGTGGCTAAATGTCCCAATTTTCAACAAGTGAAGGTTAAGCATCAAAAATCGGGAGGCTTGGATCAAGACATTGAGATTCCTACTTAGAAGTGGGAAGCCTTGAATATGGACATTGTTATAGGTTTGCCTCATACTCGTAGGCAACAGGACTCTATTTGGGTAATTGTTGACTGAATGACTAAGTCAACTCAGTTTTTTCCTATTAAGACTTCATATTCAGTCGAGGAATATGCTAGATGTACATCTGGGAGTTAGTTAAGCTTTATGGTGTTCTATTTTCTATCATTTCAGATTGAGGTACTCAGTTTACATCTCAATTTTGGAGATCTTTCTAAAAGGGTCTTGGTATTGAGTAAAGATTAGACAGCCTTTCACCCAAAGATGGATGGTCAGACCGAGCATACCATTCAGACATTAGAAGATATGTTGAGAACATGCATTATTGATTCTAAAGTAAATAGTGGTGATCATTTTCCATTGATAGAGTTTTCTTATAATAACATTTCTCACTCTAGCATTGAGATGGCTCTATGTGATGCCTTGTATAGTAGGAGGTGTAGATCTCCTATTAGTTAGTTTGAATTAGGAGAATTTGCTTTGATAGGAACCAAGTTGGTATTTGAGTCTATGGAGAAGGTTAGACTCATTAGAGAAAGATTGAAGACAGCCTAAAGCTAACAAAAGTCCTATTCAAATGTAAGAAGAAGAGAACTTGAATTTGAGGGTAATGATTGGATTTACTTGAATATTTCACCAATGAGAGTTATGATGCATTTTGGTAAAAAAGGGAAGCTAACTCTTCACTATATTGGCCCATATCAGATTTTGAGGTGGATTGGTGAAGTGGCTTATGAGTTGGAATTGCCTTCAGATTTGGCATCGGTGTATTCGGTGTTCCATGTGTCATTATTTAGGAAGTTTATTGGTGATATTAGCTCCATTGTGCCATTGGAAAGCGTTGATCTTAAAGAGAGTTTCATATGAGTAGGTTCCATGTGACACCCTAAATATTTTAACACCAAGACCCGAACCATTCTTCATATATGTATAGGATCGAACTCGATGTCTTATTGTTATACATATGAGTTAGGATAAATTCCTGAGTATTTGAAGTGTATTACATGTGTTTTAGGGTCATAAGGGATCTCTAACTCCAAGGCAAGTTCAAAGAATTTCCATCGGCTAAGTTTTCATATGAGTCTGAAATAGGATCAACTTTAAACGCCAATATCTCCTATTATATAAGGAATTCGATGTCCCATGACCTATCAAATTAAAGATATTTGAGTCCACTTTCTAAGACACTAAGTTTGTCTCATTCTGAGTTTGGAGTAAAATGTTATGAGCATTTTACTATAGACTATCACTGCAGTGATTTTAGGCCTGGCGGTGGAGTGGCTCCCGACGCCACTATAACGCCCAAAATAAGCTGAAGTAGTTTGGACTTTGGCGCGGCATACCACTATAGAGCCTGCATGGTTTTGAGCCCATTTTCTAGATTTTGTTGATGAAGGGCATCTTGTACAATTATCTAAACAATTATATACAAACTTAGACGTGTTTGGGGGTCTTTTTCAGTCTTTCACCTTCCCAAAATCCTAAACTTCATCCTCCTCTCTCTCAAATCATCCCCTCTAATTTTTTCTCTCAAACTCAAGGATTCAAGCCTCCCAATTGAAGTACTAACATCAAGACTTCTCCAATTCTTCTTCAAGTTCCTCTCTAAGGTTTGAGGGTTTTCATCCATGGATCCTTCCACCCATAGAGCCCAAAAGTTTTCTCAATCTAGTATTTCCATTCAAAATGATGAAATTTTATGGGCTTTTACATGATGACTTTAAATGAATAGATTATGATATATTTGAAGTTGTTTTACATATATTGATGAATATTGACTCTTGGTTTCATGAAGTTATGATATTATTAAAGTGCCTATATGAAGGCTTGAAAAGAGTTTTAAGACATATATGATGGGTTTTTTAAAGATGTTTAAATGATAAATTCTTTCACTCTCATGCATGATAGCATTGATTTAAATGACTTGAAAGTTGATTTATTTGAACCTACCTAGTTTCTTATGATAAAGCAAAATTGAAATGAATGTTTGACAATGTCTACAAATGAGTTTAAAGGTGCTCTTTGCAAATAAGTTTTGTGAATGATGATTCTATAATGTTCAAAAAAGGTAATGATAGGGTGAATTAAGTCCCTAAATATATTTTATGGATAAAGATATGTGATAAAGAAAGGTCTACACTCATATTACATGAATCAAAGTTAAGGAGCTATTCTATGATTTTGTTCTTATGAAGAATGGATGGATAGTAGATATGGCCCCTCCCACACGATGATTGACTGTATGTTTTATGGTTTTTCTATTTAGTTGAGAGTTTACCTAGCACCAAGTGGACCTTGGGATAGGCAAACTCTCTCGTAGAAAAGGCAAGAGACCCATAGAAAGATCCCATTATCCCATAACTATGTTCCACCGTAGGAAGAAGGATCACCCATTAGTAGAGACTTGATTCCTTAGAAAGGATCACCCATTAGTAGAAGCTTGATTCCTTAGAAAGGATCACCCGTTAGTAGAGGCTTGATTTCTTAAGTAGATTAGTGGATCTACTTAGGCATATAGGAGTCTATCTTGGCAAGTAGTCTCCCTCTTTCCTCCGATGTATGGGTAAACATTGGGACTCCATATTATGGCTCACATGGTTTATGTTGGTTTACGGTCGCTCTCACAATGGTACAAGGTCTCTCTTTCAATGTTTAAGATATATCATATGATCTATACTATGTCTATCACAAAGTAAAGTATATGCTCTCACAAAGCTAAAGATTTCTTTCAAAAGGTTTATGGTATACTTATTTACGATTCATGGTATTTTTTAAGTATATGGTTTCTTATAATGACTCATGATTACCTCTATAATGTTTAAGTTTCTTTTATGATTCATGATGGTTTCAATATTTCATTGACTAAGCTTCATAACTCCAAATGGTATTTCAAATAAATATAAGGTTCTAGCATGGTCCATTGTATCACCATATTGTATAACGATACATGGCATTGTATACTCACATACTTAGTACATTCAAATTACTAACGCATACTTTTGCCTAAATGATATCACCATGTAGGAACCGACGTCGCTTCTCGACCTCCTCCATATGGCTAGCTCGGATTAGGTTGAAGATTGCTTGTGATGAGTTCCCATATTTTGGGAAAAACAACATTTTTATTGTAAGCTTATGTTATGTAGAACATTAAGACTTTTATTAAGGCCTTTCTTGAAACTTATTTTGAGGGTGATCTAGGAACATGTCTTAGTCCCCGTCAAGTCTATTAGTAGAGGTATGTTTGGACACAAATGGAAAATGTTTTTATTTCCGCTTGTTATTGTTTGTCATTACTTATGAAAAACTAAATGAATGCTAAGAGGCTTGAGTTAGTTACCTCTGGGTGTCTCATTCGCCATGTCACATTTAGGCCCTGGGCTTGAGTTGTGACATTTCGATTGGAATCTTGGACCGGAAAGTTAGAAAGCGGAGAAACAAAGAAATAGCTTAAGTTAAAGCATTATGGAGGAACCAAGAGGTTGAGGGTGCTACATGGGAAGTCAAAGCCTATACGATGTCCGGATATCCTAATCTCTGTCATTCTGTGCCTAGTTGAGGTATTTAGTTCCTTCATGATCCCACCATCCCAATACATGTTTTTCAATTATTTTCATATGCATTCATGTTCATGAAATGAGTTATAAAGTCATGTTTTAGCTTTATATTTAAGATTTTATGATTTATGCATTCCCGAGATATTTTGCATTCATGTTGGGCATTATGTTCCTTTGTTATTCCATTCATGCTAGCTTGAGTCCAATTTGAGGATGAATATTTTCAAGGGGGAGATATTGTAAGACCCCAAAAGCTGAAAACACAGAAAATGAGAAACAAAAGATGATATTCCAAAAAATACAACTTCCTGGCACCATGTGGCCTTCACAAGACCCATTACGGATAGTGAAGTGCACCACGGGCAATGCAAGACCATCGTGGTTCATGCCTTGTCAATTGGGCTTCATAGGTGAGGACCACTAGGGGCCACCATGAGCTGTGGTGCAGACCACGGACCGTTATGGCTCCCGTGATAGACACCTATGCAAGACCCCTGTCAGTATCCTTTTCATGATCTATGTTAATGGACCGTATTGTCCTCCATGGACCGTGAAGGTCTCTGTGGAAGAGGTCCTGAAACCACCCCTATAAACCCCAAGAATGCAAGTCCAAGGCGACCACCACGGATCATGGTGCCCATAATGGGTCGTGTGGGATTCATGGTGGGCAGACTTCCCAAAACACTTTCATAAAAATCTCAAGTCCCTCACCACGGAGGGGACCATAGACCGTAGTGCCCATAATGGTACGTGATGATGGCTCGTGATGGGTTTTGAATTTTATTTTAATGAGGGTTATTTTAGTCTTTTTCCTATTTATCATAAATGAATATGGATGATTTTTAGGACTATATTCCTATTTATTAATTACCCTAAAGTCTTCTAACCCTCTTATTCTCAACATAATTCCCCAAACCCCAAAGCTTTCTCTTCCAATTTTTCTCTCAAGGTCTTCTTCTCTCTCAAGCAAATTCAAAAGGATTCTTCAAGGTGAAGCTTCCATTCTTTTCAAGGCTCATCAAAGTCAAGGTCTATGGGACTTCATCAATGGGTACCTTTCACCCATGAAATTTGAGCTTTTAATTGAAGAATTACCCATGGATGTTGTACTTAGCACCGAGTAGACTTTGAGGTTGGAGCTCGACATAATCTCTAGTAGCAACCTCTAGTCTCTTAAACTACGTTGCCATCATAGGTTTGCCAATATGGCCTAACTAGTGGATCCACATATAGCACAGTATAATGATAATGATTGGATGGATCCTACCTTGGCAACTAACCTCCTTCCTTCTTGATGTGGGGATCATCAGATTCCATGTAATAGCTCACATAGTCTTAATGTGGTTACGGTTATCTCCTACACATATAAGTTCTTATGATGATTAAGATATTTTGATACATTGACCATTGAGATAAATGTTCTAATATTTTCATGGTTACTCAAGCTTTTAAAGATATTAGTCTTGCATCCATGATTCATATTGATTATGTCCTATGTTTAGTGCTCATGCATATTCTTACATACTTAGTGCATTTCATGTACTAACACATACTTTTTATCTATATTTATCATAATATAGGGACCGACTTTCACATTCATCCTTCTCCCGCTCGTGGCTAGAGTTTACTATTAGTTTTTCATTAGTGAGTCCTCATAATTTGATGACATGACATTTATTTCACACTTGACATTTGTACTTCATTACTTTTATGTTGTCTATTAGATGATATAGGAGATTGTCTCCCGCTCCCACTAGTATTAGAGGCATGCTAGATAAAAAGGAGTCTATGTTGTCATCATTCTCGATTTTGAGACATTCTATTCTCTTTGAGATTTTTCTTCCAAATATTGATTTAGTTTTCTTGATTAATTACCTTATGTATGCTTATGTATGTTATGCTAAGAGGTTTGGTTGGAGTCCTTCGGGATTCTAATCATTGTGTTACAACTAGGCCTTAGGTCGGGTCGTGACACTTATGTTATGTTAAGCTTATAATTTTATTGCGAGTATTGCATTGACCATGTTTTATGTTTCTAATGATATTTTTAAAGAAATATATCATGCTTTAGTTTGGTCATTACATTATCATGTTTTATGGCATGCCTTGCACATTATTCATACTCAATAAATTCTATAGTACTAACCATATATTTTTGCCTATATTGTTTCATAACATAGGTTATAACGCTCCCTCTCACACCAGCGGTTATTATTGGAACTTATCAGCCTTGCACTACTTGGTGAGTCCTCATGGTTCAAAGATATGCCTCTTATGAATTCTTATGTTCAATTCAGACTATGCTTTGAGTTTCAGATTTTTGAGTTATCTAGGAATGTGTTCTTGCAACTCACCTATATTAGTAAAGGCTTATGCCAGACATTAGATTCCACGTATATTGAGTTTCATCTAATTTTCCTATTATTATATATCAGATTATGTTGATACTTATCATTAACTTTTAGAATTACATACTTATGTTGTTTATCTTAGAGTCATGCTTATGTCAAGTGACTTGTTTAAGGTCTTTCGGGATCCTATTCGCCATGTCACATCTAAGGGGCAGCTTATGTCATTACATATTCGTTATACCACTCCATTTTATTATGGTGTTTTGGAAACTAAAAAGTTATGATCAATTCCATGTTCAGCATAAAACCTAAGAAATTTTGAGTTTTCGAATTCATTACCATGATCTGATCGAATACTTAGAACTTCAGAGCTTAGCTTTTTCTGCAAAAGTTTTACAAAGATAGTAAATACATCAAAAGTCTCATTTTTTTTCTTTTTAGAAAGAGTGTCCAGGTAAATCTAGTATAGTCATCGACAAACAAATACATATCTTTTTCCTCCTCTACTTTGAACCCACATGGGACCATATAGGTTCATATGCAACAATTCAAGAAAAATAGAAGTGCTTACCATATTTTTGGATTTAAATGAGGATTTTCAATGTTTTGCCTTTGCACATGCATTACACACAAATCTCTCATTAAAGCACGTCAATCCCAAAATCAGGTCCTTACTTACAAGTTTCTTTAGTTGTGAGAAGTTGCAATGTCCCAATATTTTGTGTCATATAAGATTTTTTCTGCAACAACACTAAGACATTCAAGATGATTTTCTGATGTCTGCATGATATCTACCTTGTCAATATTTTAATGCCTTTTTCCTAAACATGATTCCCAGACTTTGAGTTTGTCACTAAATATTCATCAACTGTGAACAACATATTATTTTTTTTGTCACACATCTGAGATATGCTTAAGGGATTGTGTTTTAGCTCTTTGACATAATATACATTCTCAATAGCGTGAAAATGAGATTTTCCAACTTTTCTAATTCCTACTATTTCACAAGTCTTTTCATTTCCAAATGTCACACTTTCTTTTTTGAAGTCTGCGAGTAAGAGTTTTCACGAGTTCCAGTCATGTGTCTAGAGCATGCTCTATCCATATACCACGGCTTATCTTCTCGTCTTACCTACACCTGAAAAATAATCAGAAGTTAGATTAGGGTACCTAGTTCCACTTGGGTACCTTTTTGTAAAAGAAAGAATGAATCAGGTTTATGTTAGTCCAAGCAAGAAGTCCAGTTTTGTGAATCTGGTTTTAACCAGACTTTTGCCCTTTAGTATTTACTGTTTTTTTCATTTTTCAAAATTACTTTTTCTTGAAAGTTACATCGATTTCTAGTATGTCCTGTCTTACTACGCTGAGTAGAGGGCTTCTTGAGTTATGAAATTTTTTCTTTCAAAAGTTTTTTCCTTTTCAAAACCCACACCAAATCTATTTTTATATTAGGTTTCTTAAATTTGAAGAACCATTTGTGACAACTTAGTCCACATACTGTGTCTTTCCAAATCAAGTTTAACCTTTTCTATGTTTTCTTGTAAAACTTTATTTCTTTTTGTGGTTGCTTAAAGTTTTATTGTCAAATTCTCAACATCATTTTCTAAGGATATTTGAAAAGTGTTGATTTCGCTCTTTCCATTTAAAATATTGTTAAGTTTTTTGTTTTTCTCTTCAACATCTTCACAAGTTTTCTCAAGAAGTTGTTTCTGTCTTCAGTTTTTTGATAATCCATTCTTATAATCATTCATAAGTTGGTTCTTTTTAGAAATCACCGAGTAATATGCATCGATGAGTATGGTGGATAGTGACTCCAATTTATTTTTAGAGTAGGTGTGAATTTTATACATAATATCAAAAAAGTTTATCTCGAGTTCCTTTGATTCATCCTCTTTATCTGAATCAGAACTTGCCATAATTGTGGTTGTGCTTTCTTTTCAGGTTTTGAGAGTTCCATAAGAGCCAATACATTTTCATTATTATCACATTCTACAGCCAGTAGTGATTGGTTGTCATATCCCTCATTTTCTGACTCTCTCCTTGATGCATCACCCATTGCTGCCAGAGCCTTCTTTATTGTCAAGTCTGCTTCCTGAGATGTCATTCATCTATGCGAAGAAAGACTGAAGTATTTTTTTGGTTTCCTTTTTCCTTTTTAGAGTTTTCTTATTCAATTCCCATAATCGACAGTATTTTATAAAATGATCAGGATTTCCGTATTTGTGAAATGTTTGTTGCTTATGAAGGATTTTCTCTTATGTTTTGGGAACCCGATTCTTTTTTTGAAAGTTATTACCTCTTCTTAACATCTTCTGAAACCTTTTAGTTATGAAGCCATGTTTTGTTCCTTAAAGTTATTTTCTTGGTTGATTTTAGCACCAGTTTTCTATCATTTCTCTCACCAGTAATTTCACTCTCTTGATTCTTTTTAGGCTCGTAGGTAATTAAATTTCTAATCAAGTCATCCATGGTTAAGATATTCAGTCTCTTGCTTCAGTAATTTCTTGAACTTAACTTTTCCATGAACTTGGCAACATGCTTAGAAGTTTGTGAATAGACTTTCCACTTGGAATTGCCTCTCTAAGAGAGTGCATTTCATTGAGAATTAATGTGAACCTGGTATGCATCTCTTGAATAGTTTCACCAATCTCCATCTTGAAAAGTTCATACTTTCTATTTAGTACATAAACTTTACATTTATTTACCTAGGGATAGTTCCGTCATGAGCAGCATGCACAGTATCTTAGATTTACTTAGCAGTTGAGAAAGATGATATTCGAGTGTATTCGACCAGACCAATTCCGCATATCAGTGTTTTATTATCCTTAGCATTGTTTTATACTTTGATCTTGTCATCAGGTGTAAGTTCAACTCGTCATTTGCGAACCCCAATTTTTCCATCAGTGTCAAGATTGGTAGGAATACTTGGACCATCAAGTTTGTGAAGCGCCTTCTTGTAATGTTGGTGGAGCAGTCATAGATCATTTTCAAGGTATTATCCTTTGATTGAAAGACCTGCTCTATTAGCAATTGAAAAATCTATTAAAAATAGGTTCTTAATATGCAGTAAATAGAAAGACAGGAATAACAAAACACTCACTCATCGTGGAAAACCCCTTTCTCAAGTGAGTAAAAAACCACAACTTACTCCCCGTAGAATTTCAACTCAACCTTTACTATCTTCTCAAGAACGATGTTTTAGATTACAACTTAGCAATCTAAGGAACTAACTCTAGTAGCTCAACCCAACAGTTCACTCAAACTTTTCTAACTACTCTCCAAGAAGTCAACACATTTCTTGTTACTAACCTCACAATAATCAATAAAACACTCAATCACAACCTAGAACCTATTACAGCTAAGTAACAACCCTAGTTAAAGAACTACCCTTAAAACCAAGCTACTACTACGTAACAAACTTAGATCACTTAGTTGAATTCTTCTCCTTCTTACTTTGTAGATCACCTAGACTAATGTTCAAAAAGGTAGTCTGAACCCTATGTTCTTTTACATTATATACTATATGCATTTCACTCTCTTTTTATTTCTCCTTGTTTTATTCAAACACACGTATAGAAGTTGTAAGGAGTCCGCTTTCTAGTGAGGGACTTCTTACCATAAGTGATATATACCTTTCCATCTTTGACATGAATTCCTTTTAAGCTTGGACTCTCCTTGATTTTCAGTTTTCATTTTCAATGATTTATTTGATTCCACATGTTTGGATGTCATCTCGGATGAGTACAACTGCATTAAACACATCAGCAAGAACCTGTAAGTACTTGGTTCTACGTATATCATCAAAAAAAATATTTTTGCATTCTTTTGACTTCACATAAGGTGTTTCAAACTCTTACATTGTTGTTGAATAGGTTCTTAATTCTCAAATGTGAGTCAAAAGTATTTTCTCTAGTAGAATGGTAAAAAAAGAGAGAAATCCTAATATTTGCATGGAATTCACACTTAAAACTCTTCCTTGACACTCTATCAATGAGGGTTCAATAATTCAGTTTCTAGATGTGCTAGCTATGTCCAAAAATAGAACATTTCCTTAGTTTTTAGTGAATATACGAAAGCAGGGGAAACTAGTCTATTCTAGATAACTAATCAGCTATGGAGTCCTTGAAACAGATTTATCTATTGAAGAGTCCTTATTTTATCTTGAACTGGTTTATTGTTGTCAATTGTCACATACAGGATATTAAAGTGCAAGTAAGATTTTGTCCTTGTTTAGCTTTTAAGTACAATTTTTTCTACAAGCCAAAAATGAAGGACCTAAAGTATATACAACAACAACATTCTTAATGTAGTCCCATACTGTAATGTTCCAATTCTTTACAAATTACTTTTTCATGTGAAATTACCATATTTCCCTTCTCCTTAGCATTTTCATCCTTTGTTTGTATTATGGGAATGATTGATGTGGTTTCCGATGAGATCAAATGATATTTTGGTGAAATTTTAGCCTTGGAGTGAATCAACTATTAGAAGGTTAACTTTGATAAATATATGATGATTCAAGCATCGGATGGAAATTCTATCAATTCCATTGCACCTAGAAAGTTGAATTTGGTCTAGTTGAGCATTGAGTTAGAACCTCAAGGCCTTGTGTTGAGAATTGAGTTTTTAGGTTAAAAAGTGAGTTTTAGGCCTAATGGAGGCTCATGAGGTTATTTTGTCATAACAACGTTTTTTGAAAATTCAATGATTTTATTGAGTCTGGATTATAAAATTTAGTGGGGTAGAATATTTAGTTTATTTTTAATGGACCCCAAATAATTTTTGAGGATCCGTTCGGAGACTTTGAGTTGGTGGCTTGACTATTCCTAGTGTCTGGTGTAATGGGGACCACGATCATGGGTCCCCGAGCGTGTTTGCAAAGAGGAGGTTGGTTAGTGGTCTATGATCCCAAAGCTTTTAGGGATGTGCTCGGAAGGTTAGTATGGGGAAGCTCCGCATTCGCAGTAGATCTTCTGTGTTTAAGGAAGGGACTTAGTTTGCGGACTTCAAATTAAATTCCATGAACAATGACTTTGGGAAATAGCTTATATTTCTCATAACCACCATTTTCAAGCACTTGGAACTTGAGGGAGGCGATTATTGAAGTAGTATTTTAAGGAAACTCATTTGGGGAAGTTCCTTTGTCGATTGTTTATCATTTTTCAATGATTTCATCATTCAAAAACATTTTAAAATTAAGATTTAAAGAAGGGTTTTGGGAGGGTTTTCTCCCAAATTTCTAAGTTAGTAATTTTATGATTTCAAACACATTTTCTAATCTTTAATGGGTTTTTCAACCACGAACTCCTCTTGATCAGTAGAATCTGAATTTCAAACAAAGTTCCAATTTTATCCTTTTTGTTTCTAAGGTAATTTTTTGATGATTTTGACCACGGTTTTTAAACCTTGCAATATGGGTATCATTGAGATATTTTTGATTAACTAATTCCATTCTTGATAGTTGGAATCATTTTGGACTCACTATTGAGAGTAAAGCTCCGGTATAGTATTCGGGTGAAGTTTCAGCCTTCGAGGTAGATTTGATTATTCTTTTTGGAGACTGCATTAGATAATTAATCATTTTTATGTTGCAGGCTTTGTGATGGGATCGTAATATTAATTGGGATTTTTAATTATATTGCAATTCCCATATGGGGACATAATTATATTTCGTTGCCCGCGTAGGAGCTTATTTATGCGGTTTAGCTCGTGTGGGGGCCTTATTTGCTATGTTATTTTTTTGAGAGCATGTGATTCATGATTTGCCTGTTATAGAGACTTGTAACACTATTTGACTTGTAATACCCACTGAGGGGTTGTGTTGGGGTTTTGATCACACTTTGAGTAAATAAAATGCTTTCCAAAAGGGTGAACACTTATTTCAAATGTACTTTTTCCCACTATTGTCTATATAAGGGTATATATCATATTTTGGTTGAGTTTTGAGAACCTTGAACCTTTTTGTACAAGTTGAGTTGATTTTTTCCTCCATGTTATGTGTTGGGATACATTCATTCTCATTCATCAAATCATGGCTCTTAGGAAGTTGAGAAATATGGAAAACAAATTGATAAAGAAAATGAGACACTTTTTTATATCCTTGTCCATGATTTAGGTGGAAAGTTGATGAGATATTGAAATTGTGATTTTTTAGATGGACTGCGAGTCCCTCATTGGTCCTTTTCTGGAAGCCTTAGCTCGACAGGGTGTATATGACAGGTTGTAAGACAACCTTAATTCCATCGTACCACTTCATCATTGCATCATTTCATTGCATTGCATTGATATTTGAGTTATTTGACTTTTTTAATGATATGTGATAATGTTTTGACCTTATATTTTTACTTTACTAGCGCCATTCTTTATAAATTAGCAGCACCAATACTGGAGTAAGACCTTTTTATATACAGGTAAAAGCGTTTCTTAGTTTATTTCATAAGTATGATTAATTCCTTATTCTCAATCAGTTAAACCTACTAAGTATATGTGAATTGTACTCACCCCTACTTCTGTGTCATTTTTTATGTAGATTCTAGTTAGGGTACTAGTCATGGCGGTTGATCACCTCTAGCTGACAGACTTGTTTTAAATTGGTGGTTAGATCCTGTGTCCCAAATCATCATTAGTTTCATATCTTATTTTAGTATTTAATATTATTAGGAGACTTAAGATGTATTTCAGACTTAAAAGTTGTATTAGATGCTCTTTATACCTATGGCACTAGATTTTTTGGAAAATTCTTTGTTGTACTTCTTTTCTTTACATTTATGGCCTGACTTCCCATTTGGGAATCTTGTATGTGATTTATTATTCAATTTACACATATAGTTGGGTTTTGAAATGTGTGTCATCATGACATTAAATTTTGGGTCTTCACACATTGCTATCAGAGTGCTAGGTTATCGGTATCATAAGTTAAAAAGTAGGGTGACTAGTAGAGCCTTGCAGATTAATAAATAGACATCGTACTTATCTTCGAGAGGATTCAAGATACTTAATGTGAGAAATTCCTTCCATCGATTCCTTTCATTTGATTTATTCAAATCAATTTTTGTATATCTCTAATGTATTCTTTCTGCGTAGATGGTAAGGACTTAAGTAAGAGTAATCAAGGGTGAGGCTGCAACTACTATTGGAGCCCTAGTCCATAGGCGAGGTAGGGGATACGGTAGAGTTATGGGTCATGGTCAAGTGAGAGTAGAAGTACCTGCTCAAGGACGAGCTAGAGAGGCATCAACTGATCCTATATATGAGCATGAGGATAATTTTGAGTAGCAAACTAAGGAGTAGAGGCCAGCCCATCCTTCTTTGATTCCCAATAACACTTCGATGCTTTAGGAGTTTCTTGTTTGGTTATTGGATAGATTGGATGGTGCACCTACTAATGACGTTCTTTTAGGTACTTTGGACTCTCCTATTAATATTGGTGCTACACTGCTAGTTTAAGGGCCTAGGGTGGAATTTTAGACTCAAGGTTCTTCCTCGGTGCCCTCTATTATAACTCTAAAATTTGTAGCTCAGCCAGTTTTTATTAATACAATAATGTCAGTGTCTGAGTAGAAAGAGTTTTGAGAGGTTTGTTATATTAGCACCTCTATTTTTTATGGTACAGCCGGAGAGAAGGCGTATGATTTCTTGACTAAGTGCTAGGACAGGTTGTTCAACCTAGAAATTTTAGAGGCCCATGGAGTGGCTAACACTTCATACCAATTTAGAGGAGTGTCCATGGAGTGGTGGTGATCAGCTCTTGCTCGCAGGCTTGCCGATTCTCCTATGATGATTTATGAGCAGTTCATTAAGGTATTTCTTGAGAGGTTTGTTTCATATAGCCTTTGCGATCAGAAAAGGGATGAGTTCTATAGATTGGAGCAGGCTCTCTAACAGTGTCTGAGTACGAACTTGTCTTTATGAGTTATCTCATTATACTATGTCGAGTATCTCTATCGAGTTTGAGCGGATCCATAAGTTGGTGAAGGTATTCACCGGTTATCTTCAGGAGGGAATAACCTCTTTTGTGTTATTGGGTGGCTTAGTTTAGAATATTATTGATCATTCTAGGATGATCTAAAGTATCTAACATGTTAGACAAGGTGGTGCCAAGAGGTACAATTATGAGGGTCAGTTCAGTGGCCATTCCTCTAGAGGTAGGGAGTATATGGGTCTGGAAACCCAAGGTTATCAGGGTAGGCCAGTACATGTAGCAATTCAGAGTACAGATGGTACAAGTGGATCCAGGCCTAATCAAACTAGCCATGTGGTTCTTTGGGTTCGAGAGGATGTGTTGACACTTCCGTTTATCCTTTATGGGGTTCAGGTCCTTAGGGTTGTTTTTTTAGATGAGTTTGGGAATAAGGCAAAGGATTGCCCAGACCTATTCAACTAGAGGCACATGTTATTTGTGCTACGCCAGCCCTAGCTGTTCAAGGTTCTCCACAGAGTGCTAGAGGTGGCGCCAAGGGTGCCAAGGGTGGAGCTTAAGGTAGTGCTCGTGGTGGTTCTCATTCCAATGGTGAGCATAGATAAACCTATGCTATGCCTGGTATATCTAAGAAAAAGGCATCTGATATAGCCATAAATATCATCCTAGTTTCCTATGTTTTTGCTTTAATATTATTCTATCTCGGGTCTACCTACTCTTTATGTCACTTATTTTACCATAGGTATTAATTGTGTATGTGAGCCCCTTGTTGTGCCTATTGGTATCTCTACCATGGTAGGTGAGTCTTTAGTGGTGGATCGGGTATACCAGGGGTGTGTGGTGATATTTTCGGGTAGGGAGACTCAGGTAGACTTGATATTATTAGATATACTTGATTTTATGTGATATTGTGTATGGACTGGTTATCTCCCTATCATACAATTCTAGATTTTATGCTAAGACTGTAACCTTAGCTTATCTCGATTTACCTTGGTTAGTGTGGAAGGGTAATTCTAGTTCATATATAAAGGGGTTGATATTTTATATTTTTGCTCGTCGTATGATGAAATGGGGATGATTGTCTTATTTGGCCCCACGTGCATGATCTTACTAAGGATTCGTCCCCTTTAGGGACCACGAGAGTGGTGAAAGAGTTTATAAATGTGTTTCCTATAGACTTGTCGGGTGTTCCTCTAGATTGTGATATCGATTTTGTGATTGATTTAGATACAGGAACCAATCTCATCTCTATTTCTCCTTATCGAATGACTCTAACTGAATTGAAGGAATTATAGCAATAGTTGGAAGATTTGTTGAAGAAAGGGATTATTCATCTTAGTGTTTCACCTTGGGGTGTACCAATTGTATTTGTGAAGAAGAAGGATGGTACTATGAGGATGTGTATTGACTATAAACTGTTGAATAAGGTTACAAAAAAAACAAGTATCTCTTCCTTGCATCGATGATTTATTTGATCAATTTGAGGGTGCATCCATGTTTTCTAAGATTGACTTGTGGTCGGGTTACCATTAGTTGAGATTTTGGGATTCTAATATGCCGAAGATCGCTTTTTAGACTCGTTATGGGCATTATGAGTTTGTGTCATGTCCTTTGGGCTGAATAATGCCCCGATAGCTTTTAAAAAGTTGATGAATTGAGTATTTCAGCCTTATTTAGACTCCTTTGTGATTGTATTTAACAATGATATCTTGGTTTACTCCAAGAATGAGGCCGACATGTTCATCACTTAAGGGTCGTACTTCATAGATTGAGATAGGAGAGGTTGTATGTAAAATTCTCCAAGTGTGACTTTTGGTTAGAGTCTGTGGATTTCTTGGACCAATTATGGGATTATGGTTGATCCGACCAAGGTTACGGCAGTTTGTGATTGGGTGAGACCCACTTTAGTTATAGAAATTTAGAGTTTTATTAAGTTAGCGGGCTTTTATCATCGGTTTGTTCATAGTTTCTCTTCCATCACAGCTCTATTGACTAGGTTGACTAAGAAGACCACAGCATTTCAGTAGATCAATGAGTGCGAGGTGATCTATCAAAAGCTCAAGGATTTATTGACCTCGACACCTATTCTAGAATTACCTAAGATGAGTATGGCTTTTATTGTATTATATGATTCTTCGGGTGTTGATTTGGGTGGTGTCTTGATGCAGAAGGGGAGACTCATAGCCTATGTTTCTCGACAGTTGAAGGTTCATCAGAAAAACTACCCTACTCATGATTTGGAGTTAGCGGTGGTGGTTTTTGTTTTGAAGTTTTAGAGGCACTATCTTTATAATATGCATTGTGAGGTCTTTACCTACCATTGTAACCACAAGTATATCTTTTCTCATTCGAACCTGAACATGAGACAGCTTAGGTAGTTGGAACTGTTGAAAGATTATGACATCACCATTCTTTATCATCCGGGCAAGGCTAATGTGGTAGCGGATGCTTTGAGTCAGAAATCACCTAGTATGGGTACCTTAGCCTTTCTTAAGGCGACGGAGAGTCCCTTGGTATTAGAGGTTCAGTCATTGGCTAGGTAGTTGGTTCGACTTGATATTTTGACACCTGATAACGTTTTGGCCTATGTTAATGCTTGGTCTACTTTAATAGATCAGATTCGTGCCTATCAGTTTGATGATGACAAGTTGAGAGCGATTTTTGGACAGTGTTAAAAGGTGAAGCTAATTTGTATTCCCTTGATACCGAGGGAGTTTGAGGATTAGTGGTCATATTTGAGTGCCAAAGGTTGGTGATTAGGTGTGCATGATATTAGATGAGGCTCATTATTCAAAATATTTTATTCACCTGGGGGTGGCAAAGATATTTCATGACTTGAAATAACACTATTAGTGGTATGGTATAAAGAGGGACATAATAGATTTTGTGACTAATTGTTTAACTTGCCAACAAGTGAAGTATGAGAATCACAAATTGGGTGGTTCTATGCAATGGATGTCCATTCCTGAGTGGAAGTGAGAGCACATCACTATGAACTTTATAACTGGGTTAGCCTTGACTTTGAGTAAGCATGATTTAGTTTGGGTGATTGTGGATAGGTTGACTAAATCATCTCATTTCACTCCGGTGAAGATTCTCTATAATGCGGAGTAGTTGGGTAAGATCTACATCAGTGAGATTGTTCGGTTACATGGAGTTCCCATTTCTAATATATCTGATAGAGGTATACAATTTACCTCTCATTTATGGAGTTCTATGTAGGAGCAGATGGGTACCAAGCTTGAGTTGAGTACCCCTTTTCATCCTCAGACCGATGGTCAGTTAGAACTATTCAAGTACTTGAGGACATGCTTCAAGCTTGTGTCATAGACTTTGGTGGTCATTGGAACAAATCCCCACCTCTTGCGGAGTTTGCCTACAACAACTACCATTCCAGTATTCAAATGAAATTGTTTGAGGCTTTGTATGGAAGGAGGTGTATATCTCCCGTGGGATGGTTTGATTCTTTCAAGTTACTACCTTGGGGTACCAATTTGTTGAGAGACTCCATGGATAGGGTGAAGTTGATTCAGAAATACCTTGTGATTGCCCAGAGTAGGTAGAAAAGCTATGTAGACAGGTGTGTTCGTGATGTGTCCTTTGCCATTGGTGAGCGAGTGTTGTTCAAGGTATCACCCACTAAGGGTGTGATGAGGTTTGGGAGGAAAAGGAATCTCAGTTAGAGGTTTATTGACCCTTTTGAGGTCTTGGAGAAGTATGGGGAGGTAGCCTGTAAATTGGCCTAGTCTCCAAACTTTTCAACAGTTAATCCCATGTTTCATGTATCAATACTTAAGCGAGGCCGGCATGATTACCCATATGTGATAAAGTGGAATTCGGTTGCTTTGGATCAGGACTTGTCCTTTGAGGAAGAGCTTGTTGCTATCTTGGATAAGCAGACTAGACATTTGAGATCAAAGTATATTGATCCAGCGAAGGTGCAGTGGAGGCACCAACATGTTGAGAAGGCTACATGGGAAGTGGAGTCTGACATACTTCGTATATACCCTCAGCTTTTCACTCCTACAAGTACTTTACTTTGCTTTTAGTTCAAGGACGAATGTGTGTTTTAGTGGTGGATGGTGTAACGTCTCAATTCTTGACAAATTACTTTTTCATGTGAAATGACTATTTTGGCCTCCCTCTTAGCATTTTCATGCTTTGTTTGTGTTGTGGGAATGGTTGGTGCGGTTCTCAATGTGATCGAATGAGATTTTGGTGAAATTTTAGCATTGGAGTAAATTTTCTATGAGGTATGACTTTGGTCAACATATCGAGATTCGAGCATCAAATGGGAATTCTATCAGTTCTCTTGCGTCTAAAATATCGAGTTTGATCTAGTTGAGTGTTGAGTTAGAACCTCAAGGCCTTGTGTTGAGAAATTAGTTTTTAGGCTAAAAGTTGAGTTTTAGGCCTAAATGAGGTCCATGATGATATTTTTGTCATAAAAACTTTTTTTCAGAAATAGATGATTCTATTGAGTTCGGAATGTCGAATTTAGTGGGGCAGTATATTCAATTTATTTTTATCGGACCCCAAATAATTTTCAAGGGTCCGTTCAGAGACTTTGAGTTGGTGGCTTGACTGTTTCTGGAGTCTGGTTCAATGGGGACCGCAATCGCAGGTCCGCTAGCACATTCGAGGAGAGGAGGTTGATTAGTGGTCCGCGATTGTGGAGCTTTTGGTCGTGTTTGCGGAAAGTTAGTGTGGGGAATCTCTGTGTTTTTGGTAGATATTCTGTGTTCGCGGATTGTCCTGATTCAGTGAGTTTCATTTGCGAAACAAGTCCCGCACTCGCGAACCCCAAATTAAATTCCCTGAACAGTAAATTCAGAAAATAGCCCACTTTTCTCATTTCCACCATTTTCAAATATTAGGAGCTTGAGGGAGACAATTTTCAAAGTAGTCTTTTGAGGAAATTTGTTTGGGTAAGTTCCTTATCGATTCTTTATCATTTTCCAACAATTTCATCATTTAAAAACATTTTAAAATCAAGATTTCAAGGAGGGTTTTGTGGCGGTTTTCTCCTAACTTTCTAAGTTAGTAATTTAATAATTTCAAACTCAATTTCTACTCAATTATAATTAGTTTTCAACCATGAACTCCTCTTGATGTGTAGAATCTGAATTTCAAATAAAATTCTTATTTTACCCTTTGTGTTTCCAAGGTGATTTTTAGATAATTTTGACCCTAGTTCTTAAATCTTGTAATATAGATATCTTTGAACTCCTTTTGATGAATTCTTTCTGATCTTGTTCGTTGGGAATCATTTTGAAGTCGTTATTTGAGAGTAAAACTCCAGTAGAGTGTTCGAATGGAGTTTCAGCCTTCGAGGTAGGTTTGGTTATCGTTCTTGGAGACTGAGATTGGATAATTAATCGTTCTTATGTTATTGTCTTTGGGATGGGATTGTAATATGAATTGGTATTGTTAATTATATTGCGATACCCGTGTGGGGGCTTGATTATATTTTATTGCCCATCTCGGGGCTTATTTATGCAGTCTAGCCCATGTGGGGGCCTTATTTGCTATTCTATTTACTTTAAGAGCATGTTATGTATGATTTACTGTGAGAGAGACTTGTAACATTATTTGACTTGTAATATATGCGTGAGGGGTTGGGTTGGGGTTTTGATCACAATTTGAGTAAATGAAATGTTTTGCCAAAGGGTGAACACTTATTTCAAATGTACTCCTTCCCATTATTGTCTATATGAGTGTATATATCATGTTTTGGTTGAGTTTTGAGAATCTTGAACCTTTTTGTACATGTTGAGTTGATTGTTCCCTCCATGTTATGTGTTGTGATACATATTCATCCTCATTCATCATATTATGTCTCTTGGGAAGTTGAGAAATATAGAAATTTTTTTAGAGAAAGAAAATGAGACACCTTTTTATATTCTTGGCCAGCTAGGTGGAAAGTTGATGAGATATTGAAATTGTGATTTGATATATGGACTGCGAGTCCCCCATGGGCCCTTGTCTAGAATCCTTAGCTCGACGGGGTATATACTACAGATTGTGCAACAACTTTGATTCCACCGTACCACCTCATCATTGCATTATTTCATTGCATTGCATTGATCTTTGAATTATTTAACTTGTTTGATGATACATGATAATGTTTTGACCTTATGTGTTTACTTTATTAGTGTCATTCTTTATAAATTGGCGACACCGAGTGCAAATTTTCTATATGCAGGTGGAAGCGCTCCTTAGTTTATTTCACAAGTATGATTAATTCCTTATACTCAATTGGTCAAACCTACTAAGTACATGTGATTATACTCACCCCTACTTTTGTATCACTTTTGATGCAGATTCTAGTCAGGGGACTACTCATGGCGGTTGATCACCTCTAGAAGATAACCTTGTTTTGGATTGGTGGTGAGATCATGTATTCCGAAACCGAATATACTACTGCAGGATCTTCCGCTGCTTTTGTTGTTATTGGTCTCACCTCTCACTTCGAATTTTGGATCGTGACACATATATTGGGATCTGTCGGTCTAGAGAGGGTAGTGTGTATGTTGATCTTACCTCTATCTTAGAGGTGATGTAGAGAGGTTGTTTCCAATAGACCCCTGGTTCAAGACAAAGACAAACTAGGAAAAGACATGATGGAAGTACAATGCACAATAAATTGTAAAAAACAACATATAGTAACATGACAATACTATAACAAAATAATATTACAAACAAACTATACAAAATAATAGATAGGCATAGGAATTGAAATGATAGATAGTCACAGGTAGGGGTGTACAAAAATTGAATCGATCGATAAACCGAATCGAACAAAGTGTTATTGGTTTGTCACTATTACGTTATTGGGTTAACAGTTATTTCATGATTTTTTTAAAAAAAATTATTACGTTATCGATTCGATAATGGTTTTTTAATATTGGATTATTGTGTAAATCGATAACCCATTAAAATAATAATAATTGAATATTTTAATATTTACTCATACACAAATATCAAATAAAAAATATTAATATAAATATATAATCACTAGATCATACTATTCTTGCACAATTCACATTTCACACTACTTCACATTTCACACTATATTTATCATTTAAGTTTTGCCTCTTTAGATTCACAATGTCAAAACTCAAACATAAAGAACTAAAAACGACAGTGGGTACGGTTTGCAAGTTGCAACGACGACATCAAGGGTTGAGCAACAGCTAGGTTGTGAATTGTGAGTTTGATTTCTTTCTTCTCTTTTTACTTCTCTTCTCCCTTTTCTAAATTTATTCGCTTCTCCATACCGACTTTTAAAAAAAATTCGACTTCACTGGTAAACAATTATGAGATTATCTCATTCTAATTGGGGTTAAATCTGATGGGCATTTGAATATTTTCCTTAAGAAACTGGTTAAATCGAACCGTTAAAGACCAAAAATCGATAAACCGATAACAAATATCTTATTGATTTGGTTATCGATTTAGCATATTTAAAAATCAAAAATAAATAAACTGAACCGATAATACTTAAAATCGAACCAACCGACCGATACACTCCCCTAGTCACAGGACCTAAAGAATATATACTTAATTTATTATGAGAATACAGAAATGACGAAATGCTTTTGAGAAATATTCATTGTTATTACTGTCTTACCAAAGTAAGATAAGACAAATATTGAGTCAAAGCAAATTCCTTTTGATATCAATGTTCAACCCCTTTCATCACCACTCCACATGTCTTTAAACTTTGGACCTATTGGTCCTTCCTCACCCAAAACCTCATTTGGTAGATCTCTCACTATTTTCTCGAAAGCGTTCTTCAGTTTCCCAATCATAAATCTTTCTACTTTCCTCAGCTCTTTTGATATATCATAGTTAATTTTTGGACCCCATTCCCTTCCATAATTAAGCCATAATGGCTCCACTATTGTTGAACCCAAGTATTCTGCTGCTACTACTGAGAAGTTTGCCCCTATGTCCATGAACTTCCCCTTTCCTGTATCATTTCTGATTCCTACACCCCCACTTCCTTGCAAATTCATTCCTGGTTTTGGATAAGCAGCGTGTCCATGCAACGATGAGTACACGACGGGTTTGTTACCATTCTGAAATTCTAGCTGAGAAGCACTTACCCAAATCCCCCCACTGTGTTGTGAAAAGTATACGCCTTGTAACTCCCCGTTGAAGTTGCTAATCCTCAATGTAACATGTTCCCAGTCGCCAACGTGCTCTCCGATTTTCCCCAAGGAAATGCTCATGAATTCGAGTTTAGCCTTTGCAGGTCCATTGAAGGGGTAAAATAGCCACATAGCAATATCAGTATAGGTCGCGCCAAACATTGGTTTAACATGTAAGTAGGCTGTGGCACCCTGCAAATCTCCTTTCTTGACATTAGTTTTCGCTGCATCGTCAGTCGGGAGGTCCAACCAGTAAGCACCATCATTTGAACCATCTTGAGGAAGATTTGAACCTGTGGGATAAATACCTACAGGTGAAGATTCTTGTCCTTTGGTATATAATAATGCTCCATTCTGAAAAAACCAAGTCACTGATGAGGGATAGAATTCTTCATCAGGGTGAAAGTAAATCAGTGGAGAGTACGCTTGAACCAATGCTTTAACTTGGTTCAAATTTGGCATAGCGGCTATATTAGTTTTGACATTCTTTAAACAAGCTAGTGAGTCCGCAGCTCCATTGTTCTGAACCATAAAAGCACCTGTTGCCACTCCTAAAGCTTGCACTCCTCTGTCTCTAGGTCTTGATGAGTACACATTAAAGCCATTGGTACCCCAAATCCAATCATGACTTTCACATGCATCAGTGAGATCATCACGAACACAACGGACTTTATCCAGAGAAGGCTTCTGAGGCAAGGTCGTGACAACATGGCCTATGGCTTTATAACCCTCAGGAGGTATTGGCAGCCAGATATAGCCGACACCATCCTGCTTGATTTTCAAGTTCTGACTACTCCATACAAGGGTGTAGTCAGTTGGCATCTTCAGCGTACCTCCTGATGTATCTCTCCCAACAACAGTCCATCCAAAAAGGGGGATATTATTAGGTTGGCTATAGGAACCAAACATAAAGAATCCATTTGGTATATTTGATGGTTCAAAAAATGTAGCTCCGAGATTATCTGGTCCACCTTCATGGGTAGACCAAACTTTAGTTAAGGATGATCTTTGAGACACATGTAATCCTCCAAGATCAATGACTCCACTTGCAAAGCATCCACCTGAAATTTCAGAATACCTTGTGTTGGAAACGAACTTTACTTTAAAATGAAACTTGAAAATAGTGAGCAGAAACCAATATTTCTATTGAGATACTCCTCGAAGCAGTATTTCAATATTATTTCAAAATACCGATGGCCAACGCAAAACATTTGCAAATACAGAAGTATAGTATTTCAAATAATGAAGGACAATTAACAAGTGATCAAATACTTATCATGAGAAAGGATTACAAGATTGATTTGAGAAAGTACGTACCTGAAGGCCAAGTGGGCAATGGAGAAGGAAGGCGAAAGGCATTATCAATGGAGAGTGACATGGTGTTCTTCGTTGAGGCATTTTCCAGCAAAGAAGTTGCATTTAAGTTGTCTCCCATGGTTGAATATTTCAAGGGAAGATTGTTATTTGAACAACTGATTCTTAAAGCAAGTGCTAAGACTAAAATAATACAAGAGACAACCATATCCTGCAGTTGAGACAACGTAAAGAGATAAACTAAAATTCCCCAAACATCAGCTAAGACGTACAAGAGAGAGCTAAATCTGCTATTTAAATAAACCAACAAAATAAAGAGTTTCTCTGCTTCACTTTTTTGCATTACAATTAGCTTTCTAACAAGGCATAATATACTTTTTAACTTGGCTTCAACTGAAATCTATGTCCCCCAACTTTGGATGTGAACAAGTAAGCACTTAAATTTGTATAAAGTTGAAACAACTAGACACACGTTCTACGTGGCATAATACATGTAGGACGCGCGTGTCTACTTTTTCAATCATATACAAGTTTAAGTGTCTTTGTGCACACCCAAAATTGGAGAACATAAATATCAATTAAGGCAAAGTTAAAGGACATTTTTATGTATTATGCCTATTTAACGACCACAGGAACTTCGCATATTTAATGACATATTCAAAAGGTTTTAGCTGACAAAAGAGCTCAAATTCCATTTCTAATTGCAAAGTAACTTAGGTAGAAAGTAACATAACAGAAAAGGTCATTATTATCAGTATACAATATGCAAAGCTAATGAGAAATGATTAAATTTAATTGATTAAGAGCAAGAGTATGGGATTGGATAACTTTTTGGACTTTTTTGTTGCGATATCTTTTTTGTTGAATCTTCAAGTTAAGTTGTTGGATTACTTCAAGAAATATATTTAAAATTTTATGCGTCATAATCTTTTAATGTTGCAGTGCAACGAAGCATGAAAATCATGAGCCATTAACAGTAATAACAATAAACACATTATACCTTTTTTTTTGGACAAGATAATCAACAATATACCCTAGCGTGTGATTATGTCAATAACTTTGTAACAATTCTTTTGTCATACTTCACCACTACAACCTTAACTACATGAAATCAACTCGTTTATCGAACATCTATATACTTGCTCCGTTATTTTTTACTTATTATATTTTTATTTATTAGAGTCAATTTGACTAATAATTTTTGGAAATAAATTGAATTAAAATAGTTCAGTAATTAAAATATAAATGTTTGAAAACTATATGAAAAATACTATAAATTGCAATTCTTCTCATATTAATATGATGAACTAATACATCTTAAAAATGTTAATCAAAATTCATGCAGGTGACTCGCGAAAAGCTAAATGTGAAAAAGAAACCAAGGGAGTATTATTCTCTCCATCTCTTTTATAAAATCCCATATGATTTATTCAGTCAGAATTACCAAATTTTCATTTGAAAATTATTGTCAAATAAGTAAAAGAAAAATGACTTTCGCCCGTCCATAAGTGTGGTAAGTTACTATTCTTTTAAAAAAATTGGAAATATAACCAAAAACAAAATCCTAAGAAATAACAAAAAAGTTGGGTGCTAGCCACTTTTTGGATCTGTTTAGTCTTGAAATGTAATTGAAAAATAATTATTTTTAATGCGGAAATAAATTTGGATAAAAATACCATAAGCTAAACTCTAGAAAATTTCATGAGCTTTATTATTAACTCCATAAAAACGTAGGCGTTCGAGCTGTTGCAGTTCAAGGGTTGATGAAAAGTTGTTGGAATTTGAACTACCATAAAATTGGAGTTTATATCGTGACAGTTCAAAACTCCATAAGAAATTCACAGAGATCTTCCATGTTTTATCTAAGGGTATTCATGTTCAGATTTTATTTTCACATTAAAAATCGGGTAAACAATAAAGTTTTAAGATAATGGTAAAATATTAATTAGCAGTCCAAAAAAATGGGGTTTTTTTCCAAATCATTGGAGATGCTGATTTAAAGTCATAAATCACATGTTTTTTTCCTACAAATAGATTGATCTTTAATTTTTGAGCTTTAGCAATCAAATGTTTAGTGGGGCATAAATTTCTAGAAACTAAAATCATACTCAAGCATCACTTACGTAGAATATTATGATAAAAGTAAAACATAGTAAAAAAAAAATTATTTGTCACGAGGGCATAAATTGAAGAGCAGCACAAAATAGAGGCAAAAGTATAAATGATCCGATTTAAAGTGTTTAGCTAGGCCCAAGCCCATTAATCGTGATGGGGCAGTTTGCTCACCCTAAGGGCATGGAATCTCCAAAAAAAAAAAGGGCAGTTTGCTCATCCTAACGTTTCTGTTTCCTCCGTCAATCCTCCGGTGGAAATTAAGGTAATACAAAAAAAGACAACTTGGAATGCGTGAAATTCTTCTTTTTATACTATGGCTTGCATTGCATCAAATTATATTAATTTATGTGTAAAATAATGTATATGTGATGATATCCATCCATTGATATAAGAGAAGATTGGATTTACCTTGATAAGGTATATTGCCATGGCCACCGGCAAGATCTCACGCACAAAAAAGTTTAGCTCCACTAGCTAGCAAGCTACATTTGCAGTCTCAACTTTCTGCAGGTGATGAATTAATTAGTTAATGAAGAAAGAAGGGCATTATACCTTTTTGGGAGAAGGTTTTGTTGCTTGTCATTATCAGCTTTCACCTGTCTATTAATCAATTCAGGAAAATCTTATTATGGGGAACTTGTGGGTACACATGGTGGGGTTGCCAATCTTTTCCTAGTGACTTATCCCAAATTAATCTACACTTTTAACTCATATGTACATGAGCTGATATGATCAATTAAAACATAAATTTATTTATCTATTATATTACTCTTCAAGAAGTTGTCAACATGTGTTAAGTTCTATACTTGAATAAACATCACAATTATTACTCCATGCGTTTCAAATTTATGTGAGTATTTGATCGGGCACGTAACTTAATTTTGATATTTGTAGTCGTGTTGTTATAAAAGCTTCTCATTATTAATAAATAAAAAGTTCAGATTAAATTATTTTTAAATCTAGAAAAATAATTATTTTCTAAATGAATTAAAATGATTGTGCTTGTGCATAAATTTGAAAGAATGTACTTGTGACATTAAAATAAATTTTAATTTTTACACATGAGTGAGGTAAAAATATTTTTTTTATTGAATTAGTAAAAGGCCATAAGAGATCATTTCAACGGGAGAAGAGTTACATGGTCCTCCTCATAAAGAAAAAGTTACTACTTTGATTTCCCCATCAATTATTAAAGTAAATGCCTCAGTGGATGAATAGGTTGAGGATGGTTAGATTTTCAAATAAAGCAAAAGGTTAGTTGATCTAAAATCAATGATTTTACAAATGGTATCCTATGACTTTTTATGTTTCCCCTCTTTTTCTTCCATTTGGAGCCTCTGCAGCAATGTGTCCTAATTTAACATATTAATATACATGATCTCTCATAGTTACCCAAACACCCTCATAGTTAATAATCTAAAAACTTGAAAGCAAACCAATATTGTATTGTAAAACATTGAAACAGTAATAATAAAGTTTAAAAATTAAATAACAGAAATTGAAAAGAAGAACAGTATTTGAAAAAGTATGTAAAAACAAAAATCGAGCCCACTGAATGCACAGTGTGTCCTTAAGGAAATTATTTCCCTCATCATACACGAGGTTTTGAAATCTTTCCTCCCAAGATAGAATGATTTACTCACCAGAATAGCGGTACAGCAAATTATGGTGACTGTGAACCACTTGAAGGCAGTATATCACACGAGTTTTTAGGAAGTGCAAAAAAAAAGAAGAAGAAGTTTGTTTTACAGAAATTTTCGTAAGGAACAATTTTAAGGATCAACAGAAATATATAGTCTGTTTGCACCTTTTCAGAAAAGGTGTTTTGTTGGGAAAAGGTCGCAACTTTAAGGTTTGCAACTTTTCAGAAAAAGTTGCAACCTTTCAAAAAATTCCGTTGGAAAAGAACGGTAGGAAATATTTTAAATTAATTCGGAAAAGAAAAAAATGAGTCGGGTCGCGGGTAAGGATTTTTCAATTAATTAATTAATTAATTAATTAATAATTAAAAAATTAAAGGAAATTTGGTCCAAAAAGATTATCAATCAAATCATTTGACCAAATTCAAATCCGAAGTCGAAGCCGAGGTGAGCGACCGACGACGACGGCGCGAGGGCAGACCTACTTCTTGACCCTTTAGCAACATGAAGGAATGCTTCTACTTTTAAGTAACAGACTTTTTCTTTCCACCACCTATGTGGGACAAATGCTTATTTCATAAAACAAGAGGGAACAACTCATTTTTCCCTCCACTTCTTCTTCCTCCAATTTCCCATTCAACCTATCAATTAAACCTAACAATCTCCCACATGAATGGGGAATGACTATAAGATAAAGGAATGCCCGGAGAAGTGTGTGATATACAAGTGAAGATTAATTACATATGGATAAGTAAGTTTTCCTTTGAACTTTCCATAGTAAACTTATATAGGATATACTCGATCAATCGATAGATGCGATATCTTTGAACCGTCAAACTTTATTGTATAATTAGACAACATAAGTCACACAATTAACCCTCAATCATCTATGGTTCTCACGGTTGTGTTCGTTTCAACCATGAACACTGCCTGATTTTGTGAATGCATAGAGAATGGGCCTTTACCGTCATTCCCCTTGAAGCGGTTTATACTTCACACTCACATAGGTGATTTTTAAACGTGTAGTCCTATAGACACACTATCTAATCATTTTTTGCCAGACTTAGATAATCATTAAAAAACTTTAATGCTTTATTAACTCATTAAAAAACCCTAAAGTTTTATCCTTGTTTCTGAACATTGTCATCATCATAAGAATGGGTTGAGTTATTTGACAATGTTGAACCACCATTCATAACTTTGTTTGATCTCTTTGAACCTAGTTCTTGGGATCTCTAGTCTACTAGGTAGATTTACCGCCATGATGACTTGTTCTTGGCCTTAACTCCATTTCCCTCGATGATCTTTCAACAGCCTCTCTAGATAGGCCTTTTGTTAGTGGATCTGATACGTTATCTCTTGACTTTACGTAGTCAATAGTGATAACCCCACTAGAGAGTAGTTGTCTAACAATATTGTGTCACCGTCGAATGTGACGCAATTTTCCGTTATACATAACGCTCCCTGCCCTACCTATTATCGCTTGGCTACCACAGTGTATACATATAGGTGCCAAAGGTTTGGGCCAAAATGGAATATATTCCAAGAAATTTCGAACCCATTCAGCTTCTTCACCAGCCTTGTCTAAATCTATAAATTCAGATTGCATTATAGAGCGGGAGATGCATGTCTGTTTTGATGATTTCCAAGACATTGCTCATCCACCAACGGTGAAAATATATCCACTCATTGATTTAACTTCAGATGATCCGGTGATCCAGTTTGCATCACTATATCCCTCAATTACTGTGGGATATTTATTATAATGCAAAGCATAGTTTTGGGTGTATTTTAAATACCCCAAGACTCGTTTCATTGCCATCCAATGAGTTTGATTGGGATTACTCGTGAATCGACTCAGCTTGTTAATAGCATATGTTATATTTGGTCGTGTATAATTCATAATATACATCAAACATCCCAAAACTCGTGCATAGTCCAATTGTGAGTCACTTTCACCTTCATTCTTTTGAAGTGCAAAACTTACATCAATTGGAGTTTTTGCAACATTGAAATTTAAATACTTGAACTTATTAAGTATCTTTTCAATATAATGTGACTGTGATAATGCAAGACCTTGTGGAGTTTTATGGATCCTAATTTCTAAGATCAAATCAACAACCCCTAAATCTTTCATGTCAAATTTGCTAGCAAACATATGCTTCGTAGCATTCACATCGGCAATATCTCTACTCATTATCAACATGTCATCAACATATAAACAAACAATGACTTCATGATTTGGAATATTTTTAATGTAAACACATTTGTCACACTCATTAATCTTAAATCCATCTGCCAACATTGTTTGGTCAAATTTTGCATGCCATTGTTTAGGTGCTTGTTTAAGTCCATAAAGTAACTTAACAAGTTTGCACACTTTTCTTTCTTTATCGAAAACTACAAAACCCTCAGGTTGTTCCATGTAAATTTCTTTCTCCAATTCTCCATTTAAGAAAGTCGTCTTAACATCCATTTGATGGATTTCAAGACCATATATAGCTGCTAGTGCCACTAACACCCGAATAGATGTTATCCTTGTTACTGGCGAATATGTGTCAAAGTAATCAAGGCCTTCTTTCTGTCTATATCCTTTGACCACAAGTCTTTCTTTATATTTGTCAATAGTGCTATCATCTTTCATTTTTCTTTTAAAAACCCATTTTGATCTTAAAAGTTTATTTCCAGGAGGAAGATCAATCAATTCTCATGTATGGTTATTCAAAATTGATTGAATCTCACTATTGACTGCCTCTTTTCAAAATGCTGAATCAGTAGAAGACATTGTTGCTTTAAATATTTGAGGCTCATTTTCAAGTAAGAATGTCACAAAATCTAGTCCAAAGAAAGTAGATATCCTTCGATGTTTACTACGCCTTGGATCCTCTTCGGTTGGTTTACTTTCCTTTGGTTCTTCTTGCGGTCGTTTAGATCTTTTACTTGAAGACTCACATTCTATTTTATACGGATAAATATTTTCAAAGAATTCAACATTATCTTATTCAATTACCGTATTAACATAAATATAGGGATTGTCTGCTTTGTGAACCAAAAACTGACAAGCTTTGTTGTTTGTAGCATAGCCAATAAAAATATAATCCACGGTTTTTGTTTCAATTTTTACCCTTTTGGGCAAAGGAATTTGGACCTTTGCTAAACACCCCCACATTTTAAAATATTTCAAGTTGGGTTTTCTTCGTTTCCATAGTTCATATGGAATATATTGTGTTTTGTTGTGGGGCACCCTGTTGAGTATTCAATTAGCTGTAAGGATAGCTTTCCCCCACAAGTTCTGCAGTATACCGAAACTTATTAATAAAGCATTCATCATTTCTTTTAATAGTCGGTTTTTTCCTTTCGCAATTCCATTTGATTGTGGTGTGTAGGGGGCAGTAGTTTGATGAATAATTCCATATTCTAAACATATCTCTGCAAAATGAGATTCGTATTCTCCACCCCTATCACTTCTAATTATTTTTATCTTTTTGTTCAATTGATTTTCAACTTCGTTCTTGTATTGCTTAAATGCATCAATTGCTTCATCCTTACTATTAAGCAAATACACATAACAATATCGAGTGCAATCGTCAATAAAAATTATAAAATACTTTTTTCCACCATGAGTTAGTGTTGACTTCATATCACAAATGTCTGTGTCAATCAATTCTAAGGGACTGGAATTCCTTTCAATAGATTTATAAGGATGCTTAGCATACTTAGATTCAACACATACTTGACATTTTGATTTATTGCAATCAAAGTTAGGAAATATATTTAAGTTAATCAGTTTTCGCAAAGTTTTATGATTGACATATCCTAAACGTGAATGTCATAAATTATTTGACTCAAGTAAATAAGAAGAAGCTTGAACTTTTTTATCATCAACAACCATTATATTTAGTTTGAAAAGACCCTCAGTGAGGTAGCCTTTTTCTAAATACATTTCATTCTTACTGATAACTACTTTGTCTGAAACTAGAACACACTTGAATCCATTCTGGATAAGAAGACTAGCAGAAACCAAGCTCTTTCGCATTTCTGGAACATGATAAACTTTATTCAGCGACACCACCTTGCCGGATGTCATTTTCAGAAATACTCTACCATATCCTTCAACGTTAGCCATTGCAGAATTTCCCATATAGATTTTTATATTTTGTATTTTTGCATCTTGGACTATTCGTGAGCTAATGGACATAAATTCAAGTACTTTTAATTTCGAATTTAAAATGACAGGAATTGTTTGGAATGACAAGTTATATGGATAAAATATGTGAAGTTAAACACAACTCAAGAAGGAACCTTGGCCAATTCAAACTGGAAGCCATCAAAAAGAATTTTTTTAAGTCACGTTTTCGGGTGATCTAACTTCGGGAGGCCATAACCCCTTCGAAATTTGGGAATTTGGGAAAAATCTCAAAATAAAAGTTGTAGATAATTTAAATATATTTCCAACCAAAGGTCGTGGGTTGGAATATGATATCAGGATAAGAAGATATGGACTTAAGTATGACAAATCAAAATAAATAGTGGATTCGGCCCAACCCGATTCCAACTCGGGTCAGGCCCAATACCCACGCCATTAAATCAATTTTTTCAGCTTTTCCTTCAGCTTTTAGAAAAAAAAATATCCAAAAATTTCCAGAGAGAGTGATAGAGGAGAACCCTAGAAAGAAACACCAAAATTGACCATAATTTAAGCCCTGAATCTCGAAGCTCATGAAGAGAAAAAAGTGTTGTACGTCGCGTTTCCTTCAATTTGAGTTAAAAATCAATCGAGAAGGAGAAATGTTAATGTGTTTTCTGCACACTTGAGGTAATATTAAAGTCCCTTTTTCATTGTTAACAAGTTTATTTAGAGTTTTAATGGATTAGAACGGAGAAAATAGCGTTACAAACTCGTTTGGTGATTTGTTGAGATTTATGGGTTAAGGGGCTATTTTAGGTGGATTAAATAGATGGAATTAGCTTAGTGATGATGTATAATAATGGTTGATATTGTTTTGATTTTGTTGATGGATTTTTGTTCTTGAAGTTGGAGAAATAAGGAGTATAGAGATTGTAAGTGTTCAAATCCATTTTTGGGATTACATAGCTAGTAGTAATTCTTCAATCTCTTATTGTGTAGTCCTTTGATTTTAGAAAATACATATGTTTTGGAAAGATAATACACGTACCTACAACTTTTATGTTTATTTTCGAGCCTATATCTATTGTTATTATGTCGAAAAAAGAGGATGAATCATAAGACAAGTTATGTCCAGATTTTTGATTGGAAAATCCCTCATGTATAACTGTTAGTGTTTTAATGATATTTTTTTGTACAAAATGCATTTTGAATTTATTTCTTTTGGATTGAAAACTTAAGACAGAGATCTAAAAGTTTTATGAAGGTTATCAAGTTCAGTTTTGCTTTTCTTAATTTCAAAATTTAGATACAACTTAAGGTACTCGGCTTTCTGAACTTACTGTTTTGGTAACATAATTTGGGTGACAACATTCTAGGCTTATTGTCAATAATAAATCTTATTTTATGTCAATATTTTGGATTGTTAATATTACTTGATGATTATATGGCTGGTTTGGAAGTGGGGGAAGTGAGAGATATAGGGGAGGTGCTGTCCAATTATTTTTAGAAATAATCTACTAATGATAGAGTACGTTTTATTCCAGTCCATAGCTTAACCATAGTTTTTAACATTTTAATATAGGTTGAGACAATATTGGGCAGCCTATACGTATAAACGCTAAAGGTATGTAAAGCTAACCTTTATTTCTTTTGGCGTGATCCATATGAAATAAACGGAAGACGCATGCTTAAATTCCAAAGAAACTCTCATTTATAGATACACTCGGATGGCTAACGTCCTTGATTTCCAGAATTTATATCGTTATGTCTTGACTCATGTGTATGATTCCAACCATTCTATTTGGTATAACTCATGTTGTGGTATAATTCATATTTTAGTATAATCCATAATTGGTGTAATTCATAATGACAATGGAAGAGTACTTGGAATGACTATTGTCTTGGTTTTCAAATGATGGGTTGTTTTTCTTATTCCATTAAGTCTCCGAAAATTATCAAATTACACAAGGTTGCTAATCATACCCTATTCGTGTATATTGTTATTCTATTATCCATCGAGTCCTACGATAGGCCGGGTATATTATCATGTATGGATTCCACTATATTATTCATCGAGTCCCTCACTAGAGGGCCGAGTACGTGATATGATAATATGATATTATGATGATATGATGATATGATTATGGCACCGATTCCCATAAAGGGGTAGGTACGGTATAAGTGTACGCTACTCTATTCACCGAGCCCATTGCTAAAGGGCCGGGTATGGTATATATATACATCTGGTGATATAATGATATAATTGTGATACCGAGTCCCATAACGGGCCGGATACAATATATGATGATGATATGCATGACTTCCTTTTATAAGACGCAGGTACATTGATTTATTGATTATGATACTTGTCTCCTGAATCTTTATTTCATATATGATCTCCTTTATGATATTTTATGCTTTATATACTCGGTACATATTTTGTACTGAACCCCTCTCTTTAGGGGACTGCGTTTAATACCCGTAGGTACAGATATTTATTTTGAGAATCTACCAGCTTAGGATTTCCACTCAGTGGTTTTGAAAGTGCTCCATTGTCTCAGAGCCTAGACTTTTGATATAGATCTTTTGATGTATATATATATTTGTTTATCTAGGGATATGACGGGGCCCTGTCCCATCATATATTATTGTTGATATTCTTAGAGGTCTATAGACATATATGTGGGTTGCATATAGATGTTGTCCAGCTATGTTAACGACTTATATTTTAGGATGTTCCTATTCTGGTGGCAGCCTTATCGGCTTGCATATGTATATGCATTTTCGGAATATGGTATGTAGTGAAAGCCTTGTTGGTTCATGAACTATGTTATTTTTTGACCATTTTAACTCCTAGGAGACAGGTGGATTTGGGGTATTTATATATATGTGATAGTTTTGAGACGACATTTCGTCTGTATAAGTCCCATATACCATTTAATTATTGATTGATTATAAATGACAGGTATGTATACGAGTGTCCAGTTCCGGCATAAGTCACGGCCCATGGAATTGGGTAGTAGAGTCTTGTTTATCGGTGTATTGTGCACCACACTTATAAACTGGAGGCTATAGAACATTTAGAATATTATCTTTTCTTTTATATCTAAGATCGTGCGATAGAGCCCAGCCATAAGACATGAAATTCCTTTTTCTAACCTTTGATTTCAACTGAAGAACGACATCGATAGAAGAAAGCGACTGATGATATTGAAAGCTACATAGTATACAGGTAAGTAATGGGGCGAAAGAGTCATGTTGGATAAGGTAAGAATATTGAAATATGATTGAAATGAAAAGTTGAAAATTGAAAGAAAAAGTAGAGAGGAAAGTGTAACAGGTGCAGTTCGAGTTGGACATACGAGGTAAGTCCATCATTTTCATACTGTTGTTGATATTGGGTGCCCTGTGTGGCTGCGATATGAATATATATATATATATTGGAACTGTGAGGCATTGTTGGTATTTTCTGCATGCAGGTTTTGAGATAGTAAGAAATACAGAGGAAACTCTGCCAAATCTTTTTTAGAAATAAAGAGAAAATGGGACATAAGTACATAATATGTTTTGAAAGTTGATATCGGCAAGATAAATTTATTATGTTGGAGTAAATAGTTAAGAGATACCCTCCATGTCATCCGTAAGGGGTACCATTCTTACTTGAGAAATTTTATTTTGAAAAAGCCTATATGAGCAGCAAAGTTTAAAATTCATTTGAATGGACCAAGATACTTTTCAGCCACAATTTTGTCTTAAAAGAAACTTATGTTGAAGGGAAAACATGTCCAGTAATTAAGTTTCACTTTTATTGAAAAGTACAAAGCATGCAGCAAGTACTTTATGAATTAAATAATTCATTCACGATTTAAGAATAAGCCTAGAGGTAAACAAGGTGTATCAAGCACTAAGAAGTCCTGTGGTGCTTATCGGATTCTAGTTTTCTTCTGGTGGTGGTTGGGAAATACTTCAGGATAACATTTCATTAATTCTTAACCAACTAGTTGGAGATGGAATTTTGAAAGGAAAACATAAACTTGTGGGCTATTTAGGATTATGTATTTCATATGTTGTTGATGAAATGCTAAGATGATTCGTAAGGGCTTGTGATACTAAGAGATGATTTAGAAAAAAATGGTAGATCTTGATAGAGTGATATATGAAAGCACCGACTGAATTGATAAGATGGGATAAATTATGATGAGTTATAGTTAAAGGAAGTAATAGTATGATTAAGATAAGAGTATACAGGAAAAAGAATTGTGACAGATATGAATGAATTGATAAGACAGTTTATGAAATATTAAGGATAAGATTGACTAGAAAGGGGAATAAAGTTAAGGAGTGCTACATCATAGGACGGAATACGAACATGATGTAATGTGAATACCATAAGGATTGTTATCGAAATGAAAGGAGTACTAAAGGAAGCACCCAAGATAGACATAATTAATTAAGTATGAGTATAGGATAAAAAGGGAAATAGATAGCTACAAACTGAAGGTGTAGTACGACAGAAAGGTGATAAGAAAAAATCACTATTAGAACAAATTTGATATAATTTTGAGTAAGATTAGAAGTTAGCGTTGGATACACGACAAGGGTGAAAGCGCATGAATCATAAAAGAGTATTGTGTATATATGACTTCACCTCAAAAAAATAGTGAGATCCTTAAAGGACAAAGATTGTAGATTTTTAAAATAACTGATGCATTGTGAACCTATTAGAGTAACAAGTGATATCTGTTGGGATAAAGATAGTGTTATAAGAAATCTTGAAACACTTATCACTAGAATATAAATGCTACCGAATGGAGAATTTGAAACGATTATAAGCACTAGCTAATTATTGATTGGAATGAATGGAATGTGGCTTTAGATAAATTGCGACATTAATTATATTACTTGAGTACCAATCATTAGATGAGATTTTGTACTATATATCGGGAGTTCTCAGCACCTCATGATTGTGTTAAGGTTTCGTACATGGGTAATCTAAGTTATAGATGATATAAAGGAAGATATGGATATAGTGCAGTATATCATATGTATTGGAAAAGAATCATATACATTTAAAAATTTGAAATGGGGGCATAGAGTAGAATATAAAAAGATAATGACATGGGTACACCCTAAAGGGGGGGAAGTGGATAAGAAAAATATAAAAGTAAGATGAAATCAACCGACACTACAATACGTTAATGTGAACACTTAAGCTTCAAGTGAGATCCCATGCTGGAACGAGTTAGCAAGATCTAAAAGCCAACAATAAACAGATAAAAGCCAAGATAGTATCTGAGATAGTGCTGAGAATTATTGGTAAAGACCTTGAACAGTATGACATCAAAGAATGGGTGCATAAAAAAGGGATGAATATATGACAAGAGAATAATAATGAGTAACTTAAAGATATTGTAAAGGATAGCAAGGCTATACTGGATTAAAGGTTAAGATGTTGGCAATAGAGTTATTGGTTACTGATATTGTGACATACAAGTAGCAAAAGAGAAAGGATAAGAAATCTCTCCTATGGTAGAATATAAGAAAATTGAATTGTAAGTAAAGGAAGCGAAACAAGTATGACAAAATAGACTGCAAGTGCATGTTAGTACAATGAAATATGTAGAGAAAAATAAGCCAAGAGAAGAAAAGACTATGATTAAAATTGAATGCACTTTGTACAAATTGTACAAGAATAGTTATGCAACCTACGAATATTGGTATGTTAAGGGTGAGATCAAGTGATTACTTGATAAAAATAATAAGAAGTCAGTAATAACAATGTGATTGAATATATTAAAAAAAGTATAAGATGGTTTGAGGCAAAAATATTGAGATATAATTAGTATTGAGGGCAAAAACCATAGTTGAGACCTGATATCAATTGAAGGAGGTAAGAGAAAACATAGGGTCTGTATAAAGACTAGTATGGCAACGCTAAGGTATTTTCTGGGCTGATTCTAGTAATGGTGGAGTCTCTATTCAAGGAGTTGCTGAATTCTCTATCATGGAAGAGGTGAAGAAACGCCAGTATGAAGACCTTATTCTGGCACAGTACCGAGATGCAACCCTTCAAAAGGAAAAGACCCCATTCGAGATCACACCTGATAGAGTGCTATGATATAGGGGCAGATTATGTGTACCTGAGATTGTAGGGCTACGACAACAGGTTTTGGGAGAGGCACACTATGCTCGATATTCTATTCATCCAGGGTAGAAAAAGATGTATCATGAACTTAGATGTTTATACTGAAGGAATGGCATGAAAAAGGACATAGCAGAGTTTGTATCCCAGTGCCCAAATTTCCAACAGGTTAAAATTGAGCATGAGAAGCCTGGCGGACTATTACAAGAGATGGAAATCCCGACTTGGAAGTGGGAAGCAATTAATATGAATTTTATTACAGGCTTACCTCGCACTCCATGAAAGTATGATTCCATATGGGTGATTATAGATAGGATGACAAAATCAGTCCACTTTCTTCCAGTTACAACTACATATTCAGCGGAGGACTATGCGAGGTTATATATCAAAGAGATAGTAAGACTTCATGGGATTTACACATCTATTATCTCATACAGAGGGGCTCAATTTACAGCTAGCTTCTGGAGATCATTTTAGAAGGGATTGGGAACACAAATAAATCTTAGTTTAATACTTCACCCTCAGACTGATGGGCAGGATGAATATACTATTCAGACGCTAGAAGATATATTACAGACCTGTATTATTGACTTTGGAGGTAGTTAGGATGATTATTCACATATTGAGTTTGCCTATAATAATAGCTACCATTCTAGCATCCAGATAGCAGCGTATGAGGCTTTATATGGTAGAAAGTGCAGGTCACCTATTAGCTGGTTTGATATTGGTGAGGCTAAGTTAATCGGACTCGATATGATTCAACAAGCTGTTGATAAGGTGAAGCTTATTCGGAAAAGGTTATTAGCATCCCAAAGTTGATAGAAATCATATGCAGATAATCGATATCGACCCTTCGAGTTTCAAGTTAGTAATTGGGTGTTTTTGAAGGTGTCACCCATGAAGGGGGTAATGAGATTCAGTAAGAAAGGGAAGCTTAGCCTGCGATACATTATCCCTTATCAGGTTATTCGTAGAATAGGAAAGGTTGCCTATGAGTTGGACCTACCATCTGATTTGGAAGTAGTACACCCTGTCTTTCACGTGTCGATGCTTTGCAAACGTATTGGTGATCCTTCTAAAGTATTCCCCGTGGATGATATTTAGGTGATAGAGGAGTTGTCTTACGAGGAAAACCTTATAGCTATACTTGATCACCAAGTCAGAAGATTACGTACTAAAGATGTGGTATCCGTCAAAATATTATGGCGAAATAAAAATAAAGAAGAGATGACGTGGGAAGCCAAAGAGGATATGAAGGATAAGTATCCTCACTTGTTCTCTACGCCTACAGGTAATCTAAACCTCTAGATTAATTATATTGATTGATAGATGAAACTATATGTTGTTGCATTAAAACAAATTCCCCTAAATTCCTTATAGAACTTTATGAGGCAAGTTTAACATTCGAGGATGAATGTTCTAAAGGAGGGGGGGAAATGTTATATTCTGTATTTTTGCATCTTGGACTATTCGTGGGCTAATGGACATAAATTCAAGTATTTTTAATTTCAAATTTTAAAATGGCATGAATTGTTTGTAATGACAAGTTATATGGATAATATATGTGAAGTTAAATACAACTCAAGAAGGACCCTTGAGCCAATTCAAAGTGGAAGCCATCAAAAAACTTTTATTTTTAAGTCACGTTTTCGGGTAATCTAACTTCGGGAGGCCATGACCCCTTCATAATTTGGGAATTTGGGAAAACTATAAAAATAAAAGTTGTAGATAATTTAAATATCTTTCCAACCATTAGTCGTGGGTTGGAATGTGATATCAGAATAATAATATATGGACTTTTTAAGTATGACAGGATAAAATAAATAATGGATTCGGCCCAACCCGATTCCAACTCGGGTTAGGCCCAATACGCACGCCATTAAATTCAATTTTTCAGCTTTTCCTTAAGCTTTTAGACCAAAAAATATCCAAAAATTTCTACAGAGAGTGAGAGAGGAGAACCATAGAAAGAAACACCAAAATTGACCACAATTTAAGCCCCGAATCTCGAAGCTCATGAAGAGAAAAGTGTTGTACATCGCGTTGCCTTCAATTTGAGCTAAAAATTAGCCAAAAAGGAGAAGTGTTAATGTTTTTTCTGCACACTTGAGGTAATATTAAAGTCCTTTTTTCATTGCAACAAGTTTATTTAGAGTTTTAACGGATTAGAACGGATAAAATAACGTTATAAACTCGTTTAGTGATTTATTGTGATTTATGGGTTAAGAAGCTATTTTAGATGGATTAAATGGATGAAATTAACTTAGTGATGATGTATAATAATGGTTGATATTGTTTTGATGTTGTTGATGGATTTTTGTTCTTGAATTTGGAGGAATAAGGTGTATGGAGATTGTAAGTGTTCAAATCCATTTTTGGGATTGCGTAGCTTGTAGTAATTCTTCAATATCTTATTGTGTAGTCCTTTGATTTTAGAAAATACATGTTTTGGAAATATAATACACGTACCTACAACTCATTTATTTATTTTGGAGCCTATATCTATTGTTATTATGTCGAAAAAAGAGGATGAATCATAAGACAAGTTCTGTCCAAATTCTTGATTGAAAATCCCTCATGTATAACTATTAGTATTTTGATGATATCTTTTTGTACAAAATGAGTTTTAAATTTATTTCTTTTGGATTGAAAACTTAAGACAGAGATCTAAAAGTTTTATGAAGGTCATCAAGTCCAGTTTTGCTTTTCTAGTTTCAAAATATCGATACAACTTAAGGTACTCGGCTTTTCGAACTTACTATTTTGGTAATATAATTCGGGTGGCAATATTCTAGGCTTATTGTCAATAATAAATCTTGTTTTATTTCAACATTTCTGATTGTTGATATTACTTGATGATTATATGGTTGGTTTGGAAGTGGGAAAAGTGAGCGATATAGGGGAGGTGCTGTCCAATTATTTTTAGAAATAACCTACTAATGATAGAGTACGTTTTATTCCAGTCCATAGCTTAACCATAGTGTTTAACATTTTAATATAGGTTGAGACAATATTGGGCAGCCTATACATATAAATGCTAAAGGTATGTAAAGCTAACCTTTATTTCTTTTGGCGTGATCCATATGAAACAAATGGAAGACGCATGCTTAAATTCCAAAGAAACTCTCATTCATAGATATACTCGAATGGCTAACGTCCTTGATTTCCAGAATTTATATCGTTATGTCTTGACTCATGTGTATGATTCCAGCCATCCTAGTTGGTATAACTGATGTTGTGGTATAATTTATATTTTAGTATAATCCATAATTGATGTAATTCATAATGACAATGGAAGAGTGCTTGGAATGACTATTGTCTTGATTTTCAAATGATGGGTTGTTTTGCTTATTCCATTAAGTCTCCGGAAATGATCAAATTACACAAGGTTGCTAATCATACCCTATTTGTGCATATTGTTATTCTATTATCCATCGAGTCCTAGGATAGGCCGAGTATGTTATCATGTATGGATTTCACTACATTATTCACCGAGTCCCTTACTATAGGGCCGGGTATGTGATATGATAATATGATGTTATGATAATATGATGATATGATTATGACACCGAGTCCCATAATGGGCGGTATAAGTGTACACTACTCTATTCACCGAGCCCATTGCTAAAGGGCCGGGTATGGTATATATATACTTATGGCGATATAATGATATAATTATGACACCAAGTCCCATAACGGGTCGGGTACGCTATATGATGATGATATGCATGACTTTATTTCATAAGACGCAGGTACAGTGATTTATTGATTATGATACTTGTCTCCTAAATCTTTATTTCATATGTGATCTCCTTTATGGTAATTTATGCTTTATATACTCAGTACATATTTTGTACTGACCCCCCTCTCTTTGAGGGGCTGCGTTTCATGCCCGCAGGTAAAGATATTCATTTAGGGAATTCACCAGCTTAGGATTTCCACTTAGTGGTTTTGGAAGTGCTCCATTGTCCTAGAGCCTAGACTTTTGGTATAAATCTTTTGACGTATATATATATATATATTTATTTATCTATGAGTACGGCGGGGCTCTGTCCCATCATATATTACTATTGGTATTTTTAGAGGTATGTAGACATATATGTGGGTTGCATATAGACGTTGTTCAGCTATGTTAACGATTTATGTTTTGGGATATTTCCATTCGTGGTAGTAGTCTTGTCGGCTTGCGTATGTATATGTATTTTTGGACTATGGTATGTAGTGACAGCCTTGTCAGTTCACAAAATATGTTATCTTTTGACGATTTTGACTCCAGGAGACAGGTGGATTTAGGATATTTATATATGTGACAGTTTTGAGATGATATTCTGTCTGTATGAGTCCCATATACCGTTTAATTGTTGATTGATTATAAATGACATGTATGTATACGAGTGTCCAGTTCGAGCATAAGTCACAGCACATGGGGTTGGGTCATGACATAGATAGTCGCATCAGGAGTAGCAGGGGAATAAGTAGTGAAGGCTTCTCGGACTGCATAAACATGCGACGTAGCTGCTGAATCAAGCCACCATTCTTTGGGATTTCCTACAAGGTTGCATTTTGATAGCGTTGCACACAGATCATCCATGCCTTTTTTATTCTCCACCATATTGGCTTATCCCTTTCCCTTGTCCTTTTTTGGGAGACGACAATCTAGGGCTTTGTGGCCAGCTTTCCCACAATTATAATAATTGCCCTTAAATTTTTTTCTTTTGCTGCTCCTTATTCTTTCCAAAAGGTTTCTTCTTTTTCTTATACTTTGGAGCAGCATCTTCAACGATGTTCACTCCCATAATCGTGGAATTTTCACGCGACTTATTTTCAGCTGTTTTGTTATCTTCCTCAATCTTAAGACGAATCACAAGATCTTCCAACTTCATTTCCTTGCACTTGTGCTTTAGATAATTTTTGAAATCTCTCCACGAAGGAGGCACCTTTTCTATCATTGCAGCCACTTGAAACGCTTCATTAACTACCATACCTTCAGTAATAAGTTCATGAAAAATAAGTTGTAGTTCTTGAACTTGGGTTCCAACGGTTTTGCTATCTATCATTTTATAGTCTAGAAACTTAGCAACCACAAATTTTTTCAAGCATGCGTCTTTAATCTTATACTTCTTCTCAAGTGCATCCCACAATTTTTTAGAAGTTTTCATAGCACCGTAGACATTGTACAAATCATCATCCAAAGCACTAAGGATGTAGACCTTGCATAGAAAATTCGCTTGTGTCCATGCCTCAGAAATCATAAATTTTTCATTGGCCGGCATATCAGCAGCAGGCACAGGAGGGTCTTCGTTGGTGAATTTCTGCATATCAAGAGTGGTAAGCCGAAAGAACAACCTTTGCTGTTATCCTTTGAAATTGGCTCCAGAAATTTTCCAGGTATTTTCGCTGGTGGCACAACAGTCCGGCTTGTTGCAGCAACAGTCACAGAAGTACTTGCCATTTCTTTTCACTGTCAAAATAGACAAAGTGTCTTAATATTTCAAAATATCAGACTTTTTACAACAACAATGATGAAGCTTTATATTCTTCAAATCGTTGTACAAGTATCAACTTTCATATTCCAATGAAATTTTGATACTCTTCAAGTAAGAATACCAAATTTTATATGGAGTAGAAAACCACACAGGTTTTAGTCTCCAAAATAGAAAACAGTTTAATTAGAAAAATAAAAATAACAATAATTTTCTTAAGATTGTTAGTAAACTGTATTGTAAAATATTGAAATAGTAAAAATAATGTTTAAAAATTAAATGACAGAAACTGAAAAGAAGAACAATATCTGAAAAAGTATGTAAGAACAAAAATCGAGCCCACTAAATGCACAGTATGTTCTTAAGGAAATTATTCCCTTCAACGTACCTGAGATTTTGAAATCTTTCCTCCCAAGATAGAATAATTTACTCACCAGAATAGCAGTACAGAAATTTATGATGACTGCGAACCACTTGAAGGCAGTATATCACACGAGTTTTTAGGAAGTGCAAAAAAGAAGAAGAAGAAGATTTTTTCCAGAAATTTTCGTAAGGAACAATTCTGAGGATCAACAAAAATATACAGTCTGTTTGCAACTTTTCAGAAAAGGTTCCTGTTGGGAAAAGGTCGCAACTTTAAGGTTTGCAATTTTTCAGAAAAAGTTACAATCTTTCAGAAAAATCCATTGGAAAAGAATGGTGGGAAATGTTTTAAATTAATCCGGGAAAGAAAAAAATGGGTTGGGTCACGGGTAAGGATTTTTTAATTAATTAATTAATTAAAAAATTAAAAGAAATTTGGTCCAAAAAGATTATCAATCAATCATTTGACCAAATCCAAATTCGAAGCCGGCCGAGCGACGACGACGGCGCGAAGGGAGACCCTCTTCTTGACCCTCTAGCAACATGACGGAGTTCTTGTACTTTTAAGTAGGAGACTTTTTCTTTCTACTACCTATGTGGGACAAATGTTTATTTCATAAAGCAAGAGGGAACAACTCAGTTTTCCCTCCACTTCTTTTCCTTCCATTTCCCATTCAACTTATCAATTAAACCCAACAAGAATACCTTGACATTTTAGAGAATTGTTTAAACACATGCGGAAAACCACTTCTTGATGATAGTTCAAGCTAATTAAAGTAGGTTTTTAATAATGACACAATAACTTTGCAAGTAACCAAAGGGTAAGCTGAATGCTAGAAAGAAATGAAGATCAAGAGAAGGGATTGAACCACTATATAAGTGATTAAATCAGCTGTGCACAAATTAGGGCGAAGAATAGATCATTACCCATAGGGAAAAAAAATTAAGACAAGCAAAGAAAAGGATTGAAGACCCCAAATCAAGGACCAGACCTAAGGAAATCATGACTAAATAAGATGAGGAGCAAGAAAGAAGATCAACCTCAAGCCTGGAAATAAATAAATCAAGAAGAAAGAAGATCAAAAAAATGATAGGCCACAACACACACATATCTGATATGGACATGTACTATCATTCATCCTCAATCAAGGAATCATTATAAATCTATGATTGAAAGAAACTGATGTAATCCGGATTGCACCAAGGCGTCACTCGAAGTCAAGCTTGAGATCTTCAAAGAATGCAAGAATTATTCATGAAGTTAGAGATTTTTGAGCTTGTGTTGATGACAAAGAAAGGGTTCCATGACTTCAAAATTGCTTGGAGAGATGAAGGGAAGGCAAGGGAAGACACTGGTCAATTTGGCGATGCTCCTTCTCTATTCAGCGATGTGTCAAATGTCCCACATGCGCCAAATTTAACAGTTGAAGGACAAGAGCTATGCGAGGGGACTATCCCATTCGGTGATGGATTCTAAGCTCACCGAATTGATTATTGAGGGCCATTTTTTGGCCTTTTTATAATAAATGCCTAAAACTATAATTAACTAGTTTAGGTTCTCATTTTCCTAGATTGCTTTGATACTGAGTATTCTTATTGTGAACCTCCTGAGAGAGTGTTTGTGATCTATCTATCTATCTATTCCAAATTTATTCGTAGTTTCATGGTGAGAATTACATCATTTGATATTAGAGTCGAGCTTAGATTTGTCTTCACGATTCTAGTCTTAGATTGTGCTATTGAAAGAAAATAGAAAATAAAAAAAAGAGTCAAAAACTTTTTTAGGAAAACCCCAAAAATATTTTGTTGATTTGAGTCTTGTTTGAAGTTTTTAATGCTAGATTTGTATTTTTTAGCATTATTTGAGTCTAAAGCTGAGTTTTGGTATAGATTGGAGTAAGATTCAAGGGTCCGCCATTGTTGAGTGAAGAAGCTTAAAGGAAATATAAATGAGTCTTGAAATATGAAGGATTTGGTAAGGAATTGAAAGCTAAACACTATTGGGGATTGTTTCCTACATCAATAGAAATATTAATATCAAATTTCATAAAATTTCGAGTCAAAATTATTGAGGGTTTAATTTTGGATGTTCATCTTGTTCATAGTGTTCTGGAAGGATATTCAAATCTTCAAGAAGAAGAAGTCTACAAAAGAAGGTGTTTAATACATAAGAAGAAGAAAGAAAAAATGGCTAAGTTACACAATAGAATTTATCAAAAGGGGTAAGGAATAAAGTGTAACACCCCCCAAAAATTTTCACTAAGATTCGGACCCTTCTTCTTATACGTGTAGGATCGAACCCGACTATTGTGAAGTGTATTCATGAGTTAGGATGAGTTCCCAAGTAATCTAAGAGTGTTAGAGGTGATGTGGGGTCACAAAAAATCCCTAAGACCAAGCTAAGTCCAAAGAATTTGTCTTGACTAAGTTTTAGAATGAGTCTGTATAAGGGGTCGACTTCTAATGGCCATATCTTTTGAAATATGACGATCTGGGTGGACCATGACCTATTAAATTAAATGTCTTCGAGTCTTCTTTCCAACATCGCCAAGATTGTATTTTTGGAGTTCGGAGTCAAAAGTTATAACTATCCTAAGACAGATTAGTATTATAGGAATTTCAGGCCTGGGTGGTAACTGTTGGAAACCTGGGCTTGGCACCGCAGTGGCGCGATGCGCCACTATCGCGCCAGGAACAAGACTCAATAGTTTGGTCCCTGGCACGGCGCGCCACTACGAGATGTACAGGGTTTTTAAGCCTATTTTCCAGAACCCAGAAAACTTAGGCTTGGCGCTGTAAGGGCGCGAATAGCACTAGGAGGATTTTAGCCAGTTTTTCCAGATTTTCGAAGAAAAGGCAAATTGGGCATTTCCCAAATTATATATACACACTAGCCTTGGATGTTTTTGGACCATTTTTCAGTTCCACCCTCTCTCTAAAAAAATCCCTAGAAATCCCCTCTCTTCTCTTTCAAATCCTTTTCCAACAAGGATTGTCTTCAAGAACTTCAAGATTCAAGCTTTCCATTGAAGACCCAACATCAAGATTTCTTCAAAGTCTTCACCAAGGTATGTAAGGCTACTCAAAGAATGGGTTGAGTCCACCCATGTGCCCTACATCTTCTTTGAGATTGATTGTTCATAAGAATGAAGTTTATTGATAGAGTTAGGTCCAAATAGGTCCTTTTCAGCTATTACCCTAACTTCTATTATGTTGATATTGTGGAGTCAAGAAAGTGATGTGCTACATGTCGGTATGAGTTGATTGAAATGAGAGGTAGAACATATATTTTGAATTTCTTAACTATGTTGATTATGATAAAGAATGTTAATTTTCATAATATGTTGCGTATCTTGAATTGTTGATTTAAAACCTTGGAGTTGTGATGAGTCCCAAAAGATTTGTTAATTGAATAGAGGAACGACTGGATAGGTTTGTATGTTGTTATAAATGCATATTTAATCTACGCTTGAAAGATATGATTAAGATTGATCGGATAGTATGATTGGGAGAGGTTTGATTGTGATAGAGTTGATGAGTCGACAAAGTTCTAAATGAGACTTGTCGATATGATTTGACTGAGTTGATTGGATGGAGTTTTATGAGCATTGAGTCTTTGGAGGAGTATCGAGCACCAAATTGGGTAAGAGTAAGTAATAACTCAAATCCAATAACTACGTCACCAAATGTAGGAGGGGATAGAACTGTTAAAGTCAGATGCTTCCCCAAAACTATTGGCCTGACATTATAGGACTTGGTTGGATTGGATCCATGATTGGTTGATTCGTTCATACCCTGACAAAGTATGAACGGACGTGGCAACAATGTCGGCTTGTTGTACTATCACTGGCTCATAAGTGATGGTTGTCGAATAAGAGAAACTCCCATATAGGTCTTGATAGTACTCTGAGTCGGATTGGGTTAAATTGTATGTGAATGGTCCCGTCTAAACCACATTCTTGTTTAGACTTAGGACACTTGATTGAGTTGTTCTTCTTTCTGAGTTGAGATTCTGAGTTGGTTGATTCTTTCTGATGTATTTTCATTCAGCCATTTTACATACTCATACATTCTATGTACTAACGCCATTTGGCCTGTATCATTTCATGATGTAGAGACAGGTACTAGAGATCGTCAACTGATGCACCATTGAAGATCGACTTACTTCCAGCTAGCTGGTGAGTCCTTCCTATTTCAGAGGATACCGAGATTTATCTTTGTAGTTGTGATTTGTTTTCCCTTATTTGATTTTTGGTAGCTATGGACTTATCATTGGCACCTTTGGATTGTTGATAGAGGCTTCATAGAATAGAGTGTGGAAGTGTTGAATTGTCCGTTTTGACTAGTTTTATTCTTGTTAGTTATTGATTCGGTATTTGTTTGGCCTTTGGCCCTAAAAATTATAAATAGTATTCTTAAAATAGAGTCTTCCTCTAATTGGATGTGAATGAATGAAAGTGTGAATGGACCAAGTGGTTCGCTTGAAGGCTATAAATGGCTTTTGAGTGCCAGCCACATCTAGGGTACCCTCCCGGAGCATGACAAACATGGTATCAGAACACAGAGTTCAAGAGTCCTAGGGAGTCTATAAAGTCGTGTCTAGTAGAGTCTTGCTTATGGGTGTGTTGTGCACCATACTTATAATCAGGAGGATATAAGACATTAAGAATTATTTCACTTCTTTCGTACTCCGAATTCGTGCGATAGAGTTAAACTCTATAAAACTTTCTTTCTAATTTGTGCATTTATACGTTACAGATAATGCCTCCTAAACGTACTGCTAGCCAAAGGAATGTTGATAACGCAGAGATGCCACAGTCAGAGGTACGCCCATCGAGGGATAGGGGCCAACCTGCCAGGTATGCGGAGGCACCTTAAGTACCTACTACTCCGCCTACACCAACTTCGAAAGCAGATTTTCAAGAAGCGATTACTATACTCACTCAATTAGTGGCTGCCCGAAATGGTAACCAAAGTTCACCAACTCTTAGTTCTAGTTCCCAAGAGCCGTCTGCTGCCACCAGAATTAGAGACTTTCTGAGAATGAATCCGCCGGCATTCACGGGTTCTAAGGTTGATGAAGACCCCCAGAATTTTATTGATGAGATGTGGAAGATCCTGAAAGCTATGCATGTGTAACACCCCTCAAAATTTTCCCTAAGATTCGGGCCTTCTTTGTATATGTGTGGGTCCCATCGCATTTATTTTGAAGTATGTGCTTGAGTTAAGATGAGTCCCTGAGGATTTTAAGAGCGTCGGAGGTGATGTGGGGTCATTGAAGACCCCTAGGGCCGAGCTAAGTCCAAAAGATCCGTCGTGACTAAGTTTAGGACGAGTTCATGTAAGGGTCAACTTTTAACAACCCTATCTTTTGAAAGACGTCAATCTGGGTGACCCACGACCTATCAAATTAAAGGTCATCGAGTCTTCTTTCCAACGCCTCCAAGAACGTAAATTTTGAAGTTCGGAGTCAAAAGATATGATGATCCGAAGATGAACTAGCACGACAGTAATTTCATTTTTGGCCTGGGTTGCAACTGCTGGGGAAATGGCCTTGGCGCTGTAAGGGCGCGATGCGCCACTATCGCGCCAGAAACATGCCTCAGTAGTTTGGTCCCTGGCGCGATGCGCCACTAAAAGTTGTGCAGGGTTTTTCAGGCCAAATTCCCAGAATTCAGAATAATGGCCTTGGCGCTGTAAGGGCACGATGCGCCACTATCGCGCTAGAAACATGCCTCAGTAGTTTGGTCCCTGGCGCGATGTGCCACTAAAAGTTGTGTAGGTTTTAGGCGTAATTGGCCTTGGCGCTATAAGGGCGCGACGCGCCACTATCGCGCCAAGGGCGTTTTGGCCTAATTTTTCAGAATTTTGGAAGAAGGGCAATTTGGGAATTGTCCCAAATTATATATACCCAAGCCTTGTATATTTTGGGACCATTTTTCTTCAGCCCCATTCTCTCTCTAGAAAAAGCCCTAGAAAGCCTATCTCTCTCTTCCTCTTCTTCTTCTTCTTCTCCATTTCCAACAAGGAATTGTTCCAAGAGCTTCAAGACCTCAAGCTTCCATTGAAGACCCAACCACAAGGTTTTCTTCAAGTCTATTCTAAGGTATGTAAGGCTATCCAAAACATGGGTTGAGTCCACCCATGTGCCCTATTCTTGTTTTGATGTTAGATATCCATGAAAATGGAGTTTCTTGGTATGGTACATGTTTGAATGAGTTTTGTTTCCACCTTATTTAATTATTTATGTGCCAATGTTGTTGAGCTAAGAGATTCCTAAAATGAGCCCTTATGTGAGTATGAGATGATGAAGAAATGAGTTGCTAAATATGTTTTATTGGTCTTATCAATTATGTAGATTTGATAAAGTATATTATTTTCTTAAATATGTTGCCTATTATAAGAATGTCGATTTGAAGTCTTGAGGATGTGAAGAGTCATAAGGATTTTCTCAAATGGATGGAGGTAATGATTGATTATATCTAGATGATGTTATATATGTGCATTTAAAACTCCCTTGAAGATGTGATTGAGATTGAGCATTGAGATTGAGATTTGATTGTGTTAGAGTTGATGAGTTGACAAGGTTATAACGAAACTTATTGATATGAGTTGATTGAGTTGATTTGATAGAGTTTATGAGCATTGAGTCTTGGGAGGAGTATCGAGCACCGAATTGGGCAAGAGTATAGTCCATACTCGAACCCAATATCTGTGTTGCCAAACGTAGGGGGGATTGAACCATTAAAGTCGGATGCTTCCCCGAGAGCTTTTGTCCTGACATTATAGGACCTGGTTGGATTGGATCCATGAGTATTCGTCGTTCATGCCCTGGCAAGGTATGAACGGGCGTGGCAACGACGTCGTTTCGTTGTACCTTCACTGGCTCATAAGTATTGGTTGTCGGTTAAGAGAAACTCCCAAATAAGTTTTGATAGCACTCTGAGTCAGATTGAGTTGAATTGTATATGATGGGTCCAGTCTAAATCATATCCTCGTTTAGACTTAGGACATTTGATTGAGTTGTCATCCCTTTTGAGTTGAGCTTCCGAGTTGATTTATTCTTCCTTGATGTTCGTTGTATTCGACCATTTTACATACTCGTACATTCCATGTACTGATGCCATTTGGCCTGCATCGTTTTATGATGCAGAGACAGGTACTAGAGATCATCAACCGGCGCTCCGTTGAAGATTCACTTACACTCCCAGCCAGTCGGTGAGTCCTCCTAGTTCCGGAGGATATTAGGCCTTCTTTTACAGTTTTGATTGTCTTTTCTTTATTTAGATTGTCGGTAGCCATGGGCTTGTCATTGGCACCTTGTAGACTTGCATAGAGGCTTCATAGACTGGAGTGTGGGGAGATCGAATGGTCATCTTGAGAAGTCCTATTTTGATTATCTTCTTTGATTTGTAAATGTTTGTCCTTTGGCCCTTATGTTATGAAAAGTATTTCTTAATTGAGTTTTCCGCTAAGAGAATGTGCTTGAATGAATGAGTGACTGTACCAAGTGGTTCGCTCGGAGGTCAGAAATGGCCTTCGGGTGCCGGTTACGTCTAGGGTACCCTCCGGGGGCGTGACAGCATGCTACGGAGATCGAGGAGGTTGAGTTGGTGTTTTATCAACTCAAAGATATGGCAAACATTTGGTATAACCAATGGGAACAAGGTAGAGGTGAGGATGCTGAACCTTCTATGTGGGATGAATTTGAGGGAGCCTTTCTTGACCACTTCTTTCCCAAAGAATTGAGGGAAGTAAAAGTGGAAGAGCTTGTGAATTTAAAACAAGAGGGTATGACCGTTAAAGAGTACAGTCTGAGGTTCATCCAACTATCTAGATATGCTCTAGAGATGATCCCAGATGCGAGGTCAAAGATGAAAAAGTTCATCTCCGGATTGGGACGATATGTAAAGAAGGAGTGCAAAGCGGCATTGTTGATCTCGGACATAATTACCTCCATATTAATGGTGTATGCTCAATAGGTGGAGGATGAGAAGAGGAAAGACAAAGAGGAGCATCTGAGCAAGAAGGCAAAATCAGCGGGGCATGAGAATGAACAAAGGCAAAGCAAGGGCAACAAGTCCTTCTTCCAGAAGAGGCCTTCCAACTATGCCTCATCTACCGTCAGTGCACCTATGCCGCAGAACAAGTATGATCGGTAGGGACAGAGTCACCAGAATTTCATACCCCAAGGTTCTCAATCCCAGGCTAGCATGGGTCAAGGTTCGAGGGGAAAACCACCATGCGGCAAGTGCGGTAAGCTCCACTTGGGAGAGTGTAGAGAAGGGAATAAGGGCTGTTATAAATATGGCCAAGTGGGCCATTTTTAGAGGGAGTGTCCGACATGGGGCAACAAGGCCCACTATTCTACCACCGCACCACCAGCTAGAGGTAATCAGAGGGGCACTACTTCAGGTACGAGTGGAGGTACAAACCATCTATATGTCATGGGTGGTCGCCAAGATCAAGAGGACTCCCCAAACATCGTGACGGGTATTATTCGAGTCTTTTTTCTTGACTGTTATATTTTGATGATTTCGGGTGCCACACTATATTTTGTGACTCTTTACGTGGCAAGTAAATTCAATAGAATTCCTGAATGTCTTCGTGAGCCTTTCTTCATAGCTACTCCTGTCGGTGATTCTGTCTTAGCTGAAAAAGTCTATAGAGATTGCACTGTGTCAATCCATCACAGGGATACCTTGGCTGACTTAGTTGAGTTGGACATGGTTGACTTTGATGTGATCCTTGGCATGAACTAGCTTTATGTCTTTTATGCCTCTATTGATTGTAGGACTCAGATTATCAAGTTCAAATTCATGAATGAGGTATCATAGAGTGGAAGGGTAGTCCTGTCGTGCCTAAGGGTAAGTTTATTTCATACCTTAGGTCCAGAAAGCTAATCTCAAAAGGGTGTATTTATCACATTGTCCGAGTGAAAGATGACAAGGTTGAGTCTCCATCCCTTGAGTCGGTTCCGATTGTTAATGAGTTTCCCGATGTCTTTCCTGAAGACCTGCCCGGAGTCCCTCCCGATAAGGAGATCGACTTTAGAATTGATGTTCTTCCTGATTCCCAGCCTATCTCTATCCCTCCATATAGAATGGCTCCGGCTGAGTTGAAAGAACAATTGAAAGACTTGTTAGATAAGGGATTCATTAGGCCGAGTGTCTCACTATGGGGTGCTCATGTCCTATTCATGTGAAAGAAAGATGGGTCTCTTAGAATGTGTATTGACTATAGGCAGCTGAATAAGGTCACCATAAAGAAAAAATACCCTCTCCCCAGAATAGATGACTTATTTGATCAACTTCAGGGTGCCACCTATTTCTCAAAGATAGACCTAAGATCGGGCTACCATCAATTGAAGGTGAGGGAGTGTGATATCCCAAGGACAACTTTTCGGACCTATTATAGCCACTTTGAATTCTTGGTTATGTCCTTTGGGTTGACTAATGCCCCCGCAACTTTTATGGATCTCATGAACCGAGTATTTAAACCATATCTTGATATATTTGTGATTGAATTCATAGATGATATTTTGGTTTACTCCAAGAATAAGGAGGAGCACACCTATCATCTTAGAGTCGTCTTGCAAACTTTGAAAGACCAGGTATTGTATGCAAAGTTCTCCAAATGTGAATTTTGGCTTGCATCAGTGTCTTTTCTAGGCCACATTATATCTGGAAATGGTATTCAGGTTGATGCTCAGAAGATTGAGGCAGTGAGAAATTGGCCTAGGCCCATATCCCCAACAGATATAAGAAACTTCTTGGGTTTGGCTGGCTATTATCAAAGGTTTGTAAAGGAATTCTCATGCATATCATCACCATTGACCAAGCTGACCCAAAACAAGGCTAAGCTCCAATGGTCCGATGCTTGTGAGGAGAGTTTCCAGAAATTGAAGACCAAGCTAACTATTGCTCTTGTTCTAACTTTGCCCGAGGGAACAAAGGATTTTGTGATCTATTGTGATGCGTCTAGAGTTGGTTTAGGTTGTGTGTTGATGCAGAGGGGAAAGGTGATAGCCTATGCTTCAAGACAGCTTAAGATTCATGAGAGAAATTACCCCACTCATGACCTTGAGCTGGCAGCTGTGGTATTTGCTCTTAAAATTTGGCCACTATTTGTATGAAGTGCATGTTGACGTGTTCACCAATCATAAGAGTTTACAATATGTCTTCAGCCAGAAGGAACTCAATCTAAGGCAAAGGAGATGGCTCGAGCTACTCAAAGACTATGCTATGAGCATCCTCTACGATCCAGGTAAAGTTAATGTTGTTGCTGATGCTCTTAGCAGGTTGTCTATGGGTAGCACTGCCCATATAAAGGAGGGAAGGAAAGAATTGGCGAATGAGGTACATAGATTAGCTTGATTGAGAGTTCGTCTTGAAGAGAACAATGAAGGCGGAGTTAATGTTCAGGATGGGTCTGCATCCTCACTCGTGGCAGAGGTAAAATAGAAGCAAGACCAAGATCCCATCCTTCTCCAGTTGAAGGAAGTTGTTCACAAGCAAGAGGTGATGGTTTTTACCAAAGGGGGATATGGTGTGTTGAGGTACCAAAATAGATTGTGTGTACCAGACGTCGATGATATTCAAGAAAGGATTATGGCCGAAGCACATAGTTCCAGATACTCTATTCATCCTAGCTCTATAAAAATGTACCATGACTTGAGAGAAGTTTATTGGTGGGGTGGAATGAAGAGAGATATTGCAGAATTTATTTCCAAGTGTCCGAATTGCCAACAGGTTAAAGTTGAGCATCAAAGGCCATGTGGGTTAGCTCAAAATATAGAGATTCCGAAAAGGAAGTGGGAAATGATCAACATAGATTGTATTACAGGTTTGCCGAGGTCCCAAAAGAAACATGATTCGATTTGGGTGATTATGGATAGAATGATGAAATCAGCTCACTTCTTGGCAGTTAAGACTACTGACACCGCAGAATATTATGCAAAATTATACATTCAGGAGATCGTCAGATTGCATGGGGTCTCCTTGTCTATCATCTCAGACAGAGGAGCTTAATTCACTTCCCAATTTTGGAAATCCTTCCAGAAGGGACTGGGTTCAAAGGTGAATCTTAGTACGGCCTTTCATCCCCAGATAGATGGCCAAGCAAAGTGCACTATCCAGACATTGGAGGATATGTTGAGGGCATGTGTACTTGACTTCAAATGAAATTGGGATGATCACTTACCTCTCATAGAGTTTGCATATAATAATAGCTATCATGCAAGCATTCAAATGGCTCTTTATGAAGCTTTGTATGAAATGAGGTGTAGATCACCAATTGGGTGGTTTGAAGTTGGTGAAGCTGAGTTAATTGGGCCTGATTTTGTTCACCAAGCTATGGAGAAGGTGAGAGTTATTCAAGATAGGCTAAAGACAGCCCAAAGCCGTCAAAAATCTTACACCGATATGAGGAGGAGAGACTTGGAGTTTGAGGTGGATGATTGGGTGTACTTAAAAGTGTCACCCATAAAGGGCGTCATGAGGTTTGGAAGGAAGGAAAAGCTTAGTCCTCCATACATTGGTCCTTACCAGGTTGTGCGGAGGATAGAGAGTGTCGCTTATAAATTAGAGTTACCCTCGGATCTAGCCGCCATTCATCCAGTATTTCACATTTCGATGTTAAAGAAATGCTTGGGTGATCCCTCAATAGTATTCCCCATTGATAGTATTGGAGTTAAGGATATCTTGTCCTATGAATAGGTTCCGATGCAAATTCTTGATTGCCAAATTCACAAATTGAGGAACAAAAAGATTGCCTCAGTCAAAGTCTTGTGGAGAAATCAATTCATTGAGAAAGCCATATGGGAAGCGGAGGAAGATATGAAAGCTAAATATCCACATCTATTCATGCCCATCGATGAGAATGTTGAAGGTAATGTCCATTTTCTTGACTTGAATTCGTATGTGTATTTTGAGTTCGGATAGTAAATTATTTTGAGAATTTGATTAGTTGAATGACTGAATTTTGATTGTGATTTATACCTCGAGTCCATCCTTGGTTTACTCGTCATTCGAGGACGAATGATCCTAAGGGAGAGATAATGTAACACCCCGCAAAAATTTTCACAAAGAATCGGACCCTTCTTCATATACGTGTAGGATCGAAACCGACTATTGTGAAGTGTATGCATGAGTTAGGATGAGTTCCCAAGTAATCGAAGAGTGTTAGAGGTGATATGGGGTCACAAAGGATCCCTAAGACCAAGCTAAGTCCAAAGAATTCGTCTTGACTAAGTTTTAGAATGAGTCAGTATAAGGGGTCGACTTTTAATGACCATATCTTTTGAAATATGATGATCTGGGTGGCCCATGACCTATTAAATTAAAAGTCGTCGAGTCTTCTTTCCAAAGCCGCCAAGATTGTAATTTTTGGAGTTCGGAGTCAAAAGTTATAAGTATCCTAAGACGGATTAGTACTGCAGGAATTTCAGGCCTGGGTGGCAACTGCTGGAAACCTGGGCTTGGCACCGCAGTGGCGTGACACGCCACTATCGCGCCAAGAACAAGCCTCAGTAGTTTGGTCCCTGGCGCGGCGTGCCACTACGAGATGTACATGGTTTTTAAGCCTATTTTCCAGAACCCAGAAAACTTAGGTTTGGTGTTGTAAGAGCGCGATGCGCCACTATAGCGCCATAAAATAGCCTCATTAGTTTGGTCCTTGGCGCGATGCGCCACTATCAGATATGCAGGTTTTAAGCCTAAATTCGACTTGGCGCCGCAGTGGCGCGATGCGCCACTATAGCGCCAGAAGGAGTTTAGCCCATTTTTCCAGATTTTCAAAGAAAGGGCAAATTAGGCATTTCCTAAATTATATATACACACTAGCCTTGGATGTTTTTGGACCATTTTTTAGTTCTACCCTCTCTCTAAAAAAAGCCCTAGAAATCCCCTCTCTTCTCCTTCAAATCCTTTTCCAACAAGGATTGCCTTCAAGAACTTCAAGATTCAAGCTTTCCATTGAAGACCCAACATCAAGATTTCTTCAAAGTCTTCACCAAGGTATGTAAGGCTACTCAAAGCATGGGTTGAGTCCACCCATATGCCCTACATCTTCTTTGAGATTGATTGTTCATAAGAATGAAGTTTATTGATTATGATAAAGAATGTTAATTTTCTTAAATATATTGCGTATCTTGAATTGTTGATTTAAAACCTTGGAGTTGTGATGAGTCCCAAAAGATTTGTTAATTGAATAGAGGAACGACTGGATAGGTTTGTATGTTGTTATAAATGCATACTTAATCTACTCTTGAAAGATATGATTAAGATTGATCGGATAGTATGATTGGGAGAGGTTTGATTGTGATAGAGTTGATGAGTCGACAAGGTTCTAAATGAGACTTGTCGATATGATTTGACTGAGTTGATTGGATGGAGTTTTATGAGCATTGAGTCTTTGGAGGAGTATCGAGCACCAAATTGGGTAAGAGTAAGTAATAACTCAAATCCAATAACTACGTCACCAAACGTAGGAGGGGATAGAACCGTTAAAGTCAGATGCTTCCCCAAAACTATTGTCCTGACATTATAGGACTTGGTTGGATTGGATCCATGATTGGTTGATTCGTTCATACCCTGACAAAGTATGAACGGACGTGGCAACAACGTCGGCTTGTTGTACTATCACTGGCTCATAAGTGATGGTTGTCGAATAAGAGAAACTCCCATATAGGTCTTGATAGTACTCTGAGTCAGATTGGGTTGAATTGTATGTGAATGGTCCCGTCTAAACCACATTCTTGTTTAGACTTATGACACTTGATTGAGTTATTCTTCTTTCTGAGTTGAGATTCCGAATTGGTTGATTCTTTCTGATGTTGTTTCATTCGGCCATTTTATATACTCGGACATTCCATGTACTAATGTCATTTGACCTACATCATTTCATGATGCAGAGACAGGTATTAGAGATTGTCAACTGGCGCACCGTTGAAGATCGACTTACTTCGAGCTAGTTGGTGAGTCCTCCCTGTTCTGGAGGATACCAAGATTTATCTTTGTAGTTGTGATTTGTTTTTCCCTTATTTGATTTTTGGTAGCCATGGACTTATCATTGGCACCTTTGGATTGTTGATAGAGGCTTCATAGACTAGAGTGTGGAAGTGTTGAATTATCCATTTTGACTAGTGTTATTCTAGTTAGTTATTGATTGGGTATTTGTTTGGCCTTTGGCCCTAAAAATTATAAATAGTATTTTTATAATGGAGTCTTCCGCCGATTGGATATGAATGAATGAAAATGTGACTAGACCAAGTGGTTTGCTTGAAGGCCGAAAATGGCTTTTGAGTGCCGGCCACATCTAGGGTACCCTCCCGGGGCGTGACATAAAGAAAGTAGTACAGGTAAGAAACCAAAAACATAAAATTTGGAGGTCTTCAAGTGAACATACTGCCCCATTCGACTAACCCGACTTGGCTCGCCAAAGTCACTTTGGTGAGTCACCGAATTGCCACCCAAATCACGGAATTGCCCAAACTTTCTGTCCAATTTGGCGAGATGAACTTTATTTTGGCGATGTGAATTTGTTTAATTTGGTGAAGAAAAGTTGAAATTTGGTGATCCGAGCTTCATTTTATGAAATCAATCTAAGGTTCTAATTTCTTAGTTTCCCTTTCTTGGTTCTAGTTTGTTCTCGTGATTCCTACACTAATTTTCAACTCGTAAAGGGTCTTCTTGTTGATTATTATTTCTTGAATTCTCTTCTTTGTTAGTGCCACTTTCTTTCGTGCTTTTATTTGTTTTACTTTGTTGTTATTTTTTTTATTCAAATCATTTTAGTTTTTAATCGAGTCTTCCACCATTCTTTAAACAAGAATCCATTTTGACCAAGGGTAACAAATTGACACTTCATGATTGATCAAGTGTAAGCAACTTTCAACAATAAGCCGAACCAACTTGTTAGACAATCAAATATGTGAAAACATGAGTGATTTTGAGGTTTTTATTTTAATAACAGTAACATTGGTTGTTGTTGCTGAGTGTTTTTAAGAAGGTACAATGACATCAGGAGATGAATCACAAAGCCATATGGGAGGGTTTACTAATGAGGCTCTATTGAAGGCCATTAAGGGTCTCTCTCAACTGCTGAATACCATGGATGGTAGAATAGTAAATGTAGAGGGGTGTGTTAGTTCTTCAACTTCTACTCCCTAACCAAATTACCATGCGGCATCGAACGACTATGCTCAAAACACTCAATCCGCCTTTTTTAGCATGTGCAACACTATTCATGGACAATTGACTTAATGCATCGGGAACCACCCTGAACTTGTGTTCCAAAATGGAAACAATTTAGGGCTCGAATCAGCGAAAAAAGAATTTGCAAGGAATTCATAACTTAGCCTCTAAAATATGAAAATACAGTAGGTTTACTAGAGATTTTACCTCAAATGAAAGTCCTAATTCACTTCCTGATCACCCCACTAAAATCTCCTAGCAATTACCCAAAAATAGGCCTTTGAATCATCCAAATCGGCCCAGAAACGAAGAAGTTGTGAAGGTCTGAAGTTAGAGAAATAAACTAAAATTCAAATTTTAAAATAACTCTCAGGTGTCGCAAAAGAAATACCGAAGTTCGCTTAAGCGACCCCACTAAGTGGCAGACATCGCTTTTGCGACCCCAGGTAGCTTAAGCGACCCGTCGCTTTAGCAACACCCGTCCATAGGGGCCTAGTCTCTTTAGCGACTCCCTTATCTCTTTAGCGAGCAAGGGTCGCTTTAGCAACGACACCAGATACAGCTAGTGCAAATGAGTTTTGGCATTGTCCAAGTCTTCGACAGGGTGTTCGAGATTCATTCGGAACTCCATGCATGCAAACGAGATATGCTACCCCTCTAAATTAGATATTTTAGACTTAATGTCGCATTCAAAATTTTCATACGAGGTCATTTTAACAAAAAATGGATCCCACACCCAAATGCCATTTTAAGCTAAATTCCATAATGGGCCTCGGAATTAGACTGAAAGCCTCAAAAAGCCCACGAAGGATCGTTCTAGACCAAACTTGACATTTCGAAACTAATTGCGCTGACGAACGTTTTATCCAAGCACATTTTCCAAGAATATTGATCAAAGTCAATCTTAGGCCAAATTTCAAAGGTTAAAGTGTCAAATGGCCCCAAACTCGCATTGATTGCCTTGATACTTGGATCGACCATGATACTAGTCTAATTTAGATATTCTAGAGTTGATGGAACTATCAGGATTCTGTTCTAAGGTAGTTTACCTAATGTTAAGACCAAAATCAACTTTTCAAGTTATAAAGATCCAAAATAATGAAATGGGCCTAAAACCCAAACGAACGACCAAACGACCAAATAGTCAGTGTCAGCAAGTCATAAATGACTTGAGGTTGCTACAAGAACGCTCTAAATGAGATAATGAATGTATGAATTTTAAAATGACCTGAACGGTCATTACAAGTGATGGATACGTAAAAAGAAATGAGATACAAGCGCCAATAGAAGGTGAGAATACCATGTGTGCTTAGCGATCAATTGGTTACTAGAAGAAGAAATTCGTTCTTTTTTGTTGTGTGAGACCCCAAAAAATCACATTAACTATTCATTGGAATACCGTTTGACCTTTGATGGTTTCTTGAACTTTCAACCAGTGTGGTAAATGTCTAGTAAAATAGTTGATATGAAGTATTTAGAATCAGGTAGAATGAAAAAATTATTAAAATCAACAATTTAACTTGTTACATAGGTCGGCCATTAAATTAACATAAGGGTGTCAAGTGTATTTGTAGATATAAAGTTCACCTCTTTAGAGAATTAGGGATCGGGTAAGTAGCTACCGAAGTAGTGACTGATGTATGGGGTATTGCAAATAATAAGATCCTCATATTTGCAGTGAATTCTTCTCAATATGTTATTGGATTCTTATCTGGAGCTCATTTAAACATTAGAAGGTATAGCTTTTGATGTTCGCAGGTCAAATAATTTATTTGTCAGTATGAATTATGTGTGCTATTAACATGTTGTTGGTTTGGGATCAGTCCATCCTATGCGAAGTGGGAGATATTGGATATTAAATTTGGTTCATGGATCACCCATGTGGATTGATCCAACCTGACCTTGTTAAGAGAAATATGTTATGCCCTGTACTTTTGTACTTTGGAACGCTTTCTTAAGCTTCTTAAAAGTTTCTACGTGACCTAGATTATCTACCACGCTATCAAATAACCCTAAGGAAAGGAAAATGAGATACCCCATAATAAGAAAGATTGGAAATAGGGTTATAAGAATTCAGAAGGAGTTGGAGGCCAAGTAATGAGTCGTAGGACCCGATCTACTTGCGTAATCTACCAACTTAGATGTCCTACGTGATTAAGCTACTTGAGTACATGTCGAGCTTAAGTAGAAAAGAATACATAGGCTCTTATAGTAAGATGAGAATACGAACTTGTCACGCCCCGAGAGGGTACCCTAGACGTGACCGGCACCTGAAGGCCATTTCTGACCTCCGAGCGAACCACCTGGTCCAGTCACTCCTTCATTCAAGCACATTTTCTTAGCAGGAACTCAATTTAAAGAAATACTTTTCATAATATAAGGGCCGAAGGCCAAACATTTACAATCAAAAGAAGACAATAAAAATAGGACTCCTCAAGATGACCGCTCGACCTCCCACACTCCATTCTATGAAGCCTCTACTCATGTCAAAAAGGTGCCAATGACAAGCCCATGGCTACCAACAATCTAAATAAAAGGAAGAACAACAAAACTGTACAAGAAGGCCCAATATCCTCCGGGAACTAGGAGGACTCACCGACTGGCTGGAAGTGTATGTGGATCTTCAACGGAGCGCCGGTTGATGATCTCTAGTACCTGTCTCTGCATCATGAAACGATGCAGGCCAAACGGCGTCAGTACATGGAATGTACGAGTATGTAAAATGGCCGAATACAACGAACATCAAGGAAGAATAAATCAACTCGGGAGCTCAACTCAAAAGGGATGACAACTCAATCAAATGTCCTAAGTCTAAACAAGGATATGATTTAGACTGGACCAATCATATACAATTCAACTCAATCTGACTCAGAGTACTATCAACACCTATTTGGGAGTTTCTCTTAACCGACAACCAACACTTACGAGCCAGTGAAGGTACAACGAAACGACGTCGTTGCCACGCCCGTTCATACCTTGCCAGGGCATGAACGACGAACACTCATGGATCCAATCCAACCAGGTCCTATAATGTCAGGACAAAAGCTCTCGGAGAAGCATCCGACTTTAACGGTTCAATCCCCTCTACGTTTGGCAACACAGGTATTGGATTCGAGTATGGACTATACTCTTGCCCAATTCGGTGCTCGATACTCCTCCCAAGACTCAATGCTCATAAAACTCCATCCAATCAACTCAATCAACTCATATCAACAAGTCTCATTACAACCTTGTCAACTCATCAACTCTATCACAATCAAATCTCTTCCAAGCATACTAATTGCTCAATCTCAATCATATCTTCAAAGAAAATTTAAATGCACATGTATAACATCATCTAGATATAATCAATCATTACCTCCATACATTTGAGAAAATCCTCATGACTCACCACATCTTCAAGACTTCAAATCGACATTTTTATAATAGGCAATATTTTTAAGAAAATAATATACTTTATCAAATCTACATAATTAAGAAGATCAATAAAACATATTTAGCAACTCATTCCTTTATCATCTCATAGTCACATAAGGGCTCATTTTAGGAACCTCTTAGCTCAACAACATTGGCACATAAATAATTAAATAAAATGGAGACAAAGCTCATTCAAATATGTACCATACCAAGAAACTCCATTTTCATGAATATCTAACCTCAAAACAAGAATAGGGCACATGGATGGACTCAACCCATGTTTTGGATAGCCTTACATACCTTAGTGAAGACTTGAAGAAAACCTTGTAGTTGGGTCTTCAATGGAGGACTCAAATCTTGAAGTTCTTGGACTCCTTTTTGGTTGGAAATGGAGAAGAAGAGAAGAGAGAAGGGAGAGGAGCTAGGGCTTTTCTTTAGAGAGAGAGTGGGGGCTGAATAAATGCCCCCAAAATACACAAGGCTTGTGTATATATAATTTGGGAAATTTCCCAAATTGCCCTTCCTCCAATTTCTGAAAATCAGGCAAAAACGCCCTTAGCGCGATAGTGGCGCGTCGCGCCCTTACAGCGCCAAGGCCAATTACGCCCAAAACCTGCACAACTTTTAGTGGCGCATCGCGCCAGGGACCAAACTACTGAGGCATGTTTCTGGCGCGATAGTGGCGCGTCGCGCCCTTACAGCGCCAAGCCTATTATTCTAAATTCTGGGAATTTGGCCTGAAAAACCCTGCACAACTTTTAGTGGCGCGTCGCGCCAAGGACCAAACTACTGAGGCATGTTTCTGGTGCGATAGTGGTGCGTCGCGCCCTTACAGCGCCAAAGCTATATCCCCAGCAGTTGCAACCCAGGCCAAAAATGAAATTCCTGTCATGCTAGTTCGTCTTTGGATCGTCATATCTTTTGACTCCGAACTCCAAAATTTACGTTCTTGGTGGCGTTGGAAAGAAGACTCGACGACCTTTAATTTGATAGGTCATGGGCCACCCAGATTGACGTCCTTCAAAAGATAGGGTCGTTAAAAGTCGACCCTTACATGAACTCGTCCTAAACTTAGCCACGACGGATCTTTTGGACTTAGCTCGGTCCTAGGGGTCCTCAATGACCCCACATCACCTCCAACGCTCTTAAATTCCTCAGGGACTCATCTTAACTCGAGCACATACTTCGAAATAAATACGATGGGCCCCATACGTGTACAAAGAAAGCCCGAATCTTAGGAAGAAATTTTGAGGGGTGTTACATTATGTCCCCCTTGGGATCATTTGTCCTCGAATGACGAGCAACCAAGAATGGACTCGGGGTACAAATCACAATCAAAACTCAGTCATTCAATCAATCAAATTCTCAATCAAATATCAATCAAAACTCAAAAAGGTACAAATGAATTCGAGTCAAGGAAATGGTCATTACCTTCAATATCCTCCTCGGTAGGCTCGAATAGATGTGGATATTTAGATTTCATGGCTTCCTCCGCTTTCCATGTGGCTTCCTCAACAAATTGATTCCTCCACAGGACCTTGACTGAGGCAACTTCTTTGTTCCTCAACTTGCGAATTTGGCGATCAAGAATTTGGACTGGAACCTCTTCATAAGACAAGCTATCCTTAATTCCAACGCTGTCAATGGGGACTACCAACGAGGGATCACCTAAGAACTTTTTCAACATCGAAACGTGGAACACCGGATGAATAACAGCTAGATCTGAGGGTAAGTCCAACTTATAAGCAACACTCCCGATCCGCCTCAAAATTTGGTACGGACCAATATATCGAGGACTAAGTTTCCCCTTCTTTCCAAACCTCATGACACCCTTCATGGGTGACACTTTCAAATACACCCAATCATCCACCTCAAACTCTAAGTCCCTCCTCCTCACATCGGTGTAAGATTTTTGGCGACTTTGGGCTGTCTTTAGTCTCTCTCGGATAATTCGTACCTTCTCCATGGCTTGATGAACAAGGTCAGGCCCAATCAACTCGGCTTCACCAACTTCAAACCACCCAATGGGCGATCTACACCTCCTCCCATACAAGGCTTCATAAGGAGCCATTTAAATGCTCGCATGATAGCTATTGTTATATGCAAACTCTATGAGAGGCAAGTGATCATCCCAATTCCCCTTGAAGTCAAGCACACACGCCCTCAACATATCTTCCAATGTCTGAATTGTGCGCTCTGCTTGGCCATCTGTCTGGGGATGGAAGGCTGTACTCAAGTTCACCCTCGAACCTAATCCCTTCTGAAAGGATTTCCAAAATTGGGAAGTGAATTGAGCTCCTCTGTCCGAGATGATAGACAGAGGGACCCCATGCAATCTGACGATCTCCTGTATATATAACTTTGCATAATCTTCTGCGGTGTCGGTAGTCTTAACCGCCAAGAAGTGAGCTGATTTCGTCATTCTATCCACAATCACCCAAATGGAATCATGTTGCTTTCGAGACTTCGGCAAGACTGTAATAAAGTCCATGTTGATCATCTCCCACTTCCATTCTGGAATTTCTATGTTTTGGGCTAGACCACATGGTCTTTAATGCTCAACCTTCACTTGTTGACAATTCGGGCATTTGGAAACGAATTCCGCAATGTCTCTCTTCATCCCACTCCACCAATAGATCTCCCTCAAGTCATGGTACATTTTGGTGGAACCCGGATGAATGGAGTATCTAGAACTATGCGCTTCGGCCATAATCCTCTCTCGAACATCGTCAACATCCGGCACACACAATCTATTTTGGTACCGCAACACACCATCTCCCCCTTGGGTAAAAACCATTACCTCTTGTTTGTGTACAACTCCCTTCAATTGGAGAAGGACGGGATCTTGGTCTTGCTTCTCCTTCACCTCTGCCACAAGTGAGGATGTAGACCCGTCCTGAACTGTAACTCCGGCTTCATTGTTCTCTTCCAGATGAACTCCCAGTCGGGCTAACCTGTGTACCTCCTTCGCCAATTCTCTCCCTCCTTCCTCCATGTGGGCAGTGCTACCCATAGACAACCTGCTAAGAGCATCAGCAACAACATTAGCTTTACCTGGATGGTAGAGGATGCTCATATCATAGTCCTTGAGTAGCTCAAGCCATCTCCTTTGCCTCAGGTTGAGTTCCTTCTGGCTAAAGACGTATTGCAAGCTCTTGTGATCGGTGAATACATCGATATGCACTCCATACAAGTAGTGGCGCCAGATTTTAAGTGCATACACCACAGCTGCCAGCTCAAGGTCATGAGTTGGGTAATTCCTCTCATGAAGCTTAAGCTGTCTTGAAGCATAGGCTATCACCTTCCCCTTTTGCATCAACACACAACCCAAACCAATTCTGGAGGCATCACAATAAATCACAAAACCTTCTGTCCCATCGGGCAAGGTTAGAACAGGAGCAGTGGTTAGCTTGGTCTTCAATTTCTGGAAACTCTCCTCACAAGCATCAGACCATTGGAACTTAGCCTTCTTTTGGGTCAGCTTAGTCAATGGTGATGATATGGATGAGAATCCCTCTACAAACCTTCGATAGTACCCGGCCAAGCCCAGAAAGCTCCTTATCTCTGTTGGGGATGTGGGTCTAGGCCAATTTTTCACAGCTTCTATTTTCTGAGCATCCACCTGAATACCATCTCCAGATACAATGTGGCCTAAGAAGGCCACCGATGCAAGCCAAAATTCACATTTAGAGAACTTTGCATACAATACCTGGTCCCTCAAAGTTTGTAGAATGACCCTAAGATGATAGGCGTGCTCCTCTTCGTTCTTGGAGTAAACCAGAATATCATTTATGAATACAATCACAAACATATCAAGGTACGGTTTGAATACCCGGTTCATGAGATCCATAAAAGCGGCGGGAGCATTAGTCAGCCCAAAAGACATGACCAAGAATTCAAAGTGGCCATAACGAGTCCGGAAAACAGTCTTCGGAACATCGCATTCTCTCACCTTCAACTGGTGGTAGCCGGATCTCAAGTCTATCTTTGAGAAACAAGTGGCATCTTGAAGTTGGTCGAATAAGTCATCTATTCTGGGGAGAGGGTATTTGTTCTTCACAGTGACTTTATTCAACTACCTATAGTCGATACACATTCTAAGGGACCCATCCTTCTTTTGCACAAATAGGACCGGAGCACCCCATGGCGAGACACTCGGCCTAATGAATCCCTTATCTAACAAGTCCTTCAGCTGCTCCTTCAACTCCTTCAACTCAGCTGGAGCCATTCTATATGGAGGAATTGAGATAGGCTAGGTATCAGGAAGAACATCAATCCCGAAGTCGATCTCTCTATCAGGAGGGACTCCAGGCAGATCTTCAGGAAAGACATCCAGAAACTCGTTGACAATCGGGACCGACTCCAGGGATGGAGACTCAATGCTATCATCTTTCACTCGGACAAGGTGATAAATACACCTTTTTGAGACTAGCTTCCTGGCCCTAAGGTATGAAATAAACTTACCCTTAGGCACAACAGGACTACCCTTCCACTCTATGACAGCCTCATTCAGGAATTTGAACGTGATAATCTGAGTTCTACAATCAATAGAGGCATAACAGACATAAAGCCAGTCCATGCCAAGGATCACGTCGAAATCAACCATGTCTAACTCAACCAAGTCAGCCAAGGTGTCCCTGTGATGAATTGACACGGTACAATCTCTATAGACTCTCTCAGCTAGGATAGAATCACTGATAGGAGTGGCCACACTAAAAGGCTCAAGAAGACGTTCAGGAATTTTATTGAATTTGCTAGCCACATAAGGAGTCACAAAACATAGGGTGGCACCTGGGTCCATCAATACATAACAATCAAAAGAAGAGACTCGAATCATACCCGTCACGACGTTTGGAGAGTTCTCCTGATCTTGGCGACTACCCATGGCATATAGGCGGTTTGTACCTCCACTCGTCCCTGGAGTAGCGCCCCTTTGATTACCTCTAGCTGGTGGTGCGGTGGCAGAGGACTGGGCCCTGTTCCCCCATGTTGGGCATTCCCTCAGAAGATGGCCTATTTGGCCGCATTTATAGCAACCAACCCTTCCTGCTCTGCATTCTCCCAAGTGGAGCCTACCACACTTGTTGCATGGTGGCTTTCCCTTCGAACCTTGACTTACACTGGCCGGGGATTGAGAAACCTGAGGTCTGAAATTTTGGCGACTTTGTCCCTGCCGATCATACCTGTCCTGCGGCATCGGTGCGCTGGCGATAGATGAGGCATAGGTGGAAGGTCTCTTCTGGAAGAAGGACCTGTTGCCCTTGCCTTGCCTCTGCTCATTCTCATGCCCAGATGACCTTGCCTTTTTGCTCAGGTGCTCTTCTCTGTCTTTTCTCTTTTCCTCCTCTACCTGTTGAGCATACACCATTAATCTGGAAAGGTCCATATCCGAGATCAACAATGCTGCCTTGCATTCCTTCTTCACATGCCTTCCTAATCCGGAGACGAACTTTCTCATCTTCGACCTCACATCAGGAATCATTTCTGGAGCATACCTGGACAGCTGGATGAACCTTAGGCCATACTCCTTAGCCGACATACCTTCCTGTTTCAGATTAACAAATTCCTCCACCTTCGCTTCCCTCAATTCTCGGGGAAAGAAGTGGTCAAGAAAAGCTCCCTCAAATTCATCCCACCTAGCAGGTTCAGCATCTTCACCCCTACCTTGTTCCCATTGGTTATACCAAATGTTTGCCACATCTTTGAGTTGATAAGACACCAACTCGACCCCCTCAATTTCCGTAGCATGCATAGCTTTCAGAATCTTCCACGTTTCATCAATAAAGTTTTGGGGATCTTCATCGACCTTAAAACCCGTGAATGCCGGCGGATTCATCCTCAGAAAGTCTCTAATTCTAGTGGCAGTAGATGGCTCCTGAGAACTAGAGCTGAGAGTCGGCGAACTCTGATTACCGCTTCGGGCAGCCATTAGTTGTGTGAGCATTGCAATTGCCCCCCGAAATTCAGCCTCTGATGTGGGTATAGGTGGGGTAGATGGCACTTGAGGTGCCTCCGCATATCTCGAGGGTCGGCCTCTAGCCCTTGCTGGGTGTGCCTCTGACTGTGGCATCCCCGCATTATCGATATTCCTCTGGCTAGCGGTACGTTTAGGAGGCATTATCTGTAACGTATGAACGCACAAATTAGAAAGGAAGTTTCATGGAGTTCAACTCCATCGCACGAATTTAGAGTATGAAAGAAGGGAAACAATTCCTAATGTCCTATAGCCTCCTGCTCATAAGTGTGGTGCACAACACACCCATAAGCAAGACTCTACTAGATACGGCTTCATAGACTCCCTAGGACACTTGAACTCTGTGCTCTGATACCATGTTGTCACGCCCCGGGAGGGTACCCTAGACGTGACCGGCACCCGAAGGCCATTTCTGACCTCCGAGCGAACCACCTGGTCCAGTCACTCCTTCATTCAAGCACATTCTCTTAGCAGGAACTCAATTTAAAGAAATACTTTTCATAATATAAGGGCCGAAGGCCAAACATTTACAATCAAAAGAAGACAATAAAAATAGGACTCCTCAAGATGACCGCTCGACCTCCCACACTCCATTCTATGAAGCCTCTACTCATGTCAAAAAGGTGCCAATGACAAGCCCATGGCTACCAACAATCTAAATAAAAGGAAGAACAACAAAACTGTACAAGAAGGCCCAATATCCTCCGGGAACTAGGAGGACTCACCGACTGGCTGGAAGTGTATGTGGATCTTCAACGGAGCGCCGGTTGATGATCTCTAGTACCTGTCTCTGCATCATGAAACGATGCAGGCCAAACGGCGTCAGTACATGGAATGTACGAGTATGTAAAATGGCTGAATACAATGAACATCAAGGAAGAATAAATCAACTCGGGAGCTCAACTCAAAAGGGATGACAACTCAATCAAATGTCCTAAGTCTAAACAAGGATATGATTTAGACTGGACCAATCATATACAATTCAACTCAATCTGACTCAGAGTACTATCAACACCTATTTGGGAGTTTCTCTTAACCGACAACCAATACTTACGAGCCAGTAAAGGTACAATGAAACGACGTCGTTGCCACGCCCGTTCATACCTTGCCAGGGCATGAACGACGAACACTCATGGATCCAATCCAACCAGGTCCTATAATGTCAGGACAAAAGCTCTCGGGGAAGCATCCGACTTTAATGGTTCAATCCCCCCTACGTTTGGCAACACAGGTATTGGGTTCGAGTATGGACTATACTCTTGCCCAATTCGGTGCTCGATACTCCTCCCAAGACTCAATGCTCATAAAACTCCATCCAATCAACTCAATCAACTCATATCAACAAGTCTCATTACAACCTTGTCAACTCATCAACTCTATCACAATCAAATCTCTTCCAAGCATACTAATTGCTCAATCTCAATCATATCTTCAAAGAAAATTTAAATGCACATGTATAACATCATCTAGATATAATCAATCATTACCTCCATCCATTTGAGAAAATCCTCATGACTCACCACATCTTCAAGACTTCAAATCGACATTTTTATAATAGGCAACATTTTTAAGAAAATAATATACTTTATCAAATCTACATAATTAAGAAGATCAATAAAACATATTTAGCAACTCATTCCTTCATCATCTCATACTCACATAAGGGCTCATTTTAGGAACCTCTTAGCTCAACAACATTGGCACATAAATAATTAAATAAAATGGAGACAAAGCTCATTCAAATATGTACCATACCAAGAAACTCCATTTTCATGAATATCTAACCTCAAAACAAGAATAGGGCACATGGATGGACTCAACCCATGTTTTGGATAGCCTTACATACCTTAGTGAAGACTTGAAGAAAACCTTGTAGTTGGGTCTTCAATGGAGGACTCAAATCTTGAAGTTCTTGGACTCCTTTTTGGTTGGAAATGGAGAAGAAGAGAAGAGAGAAGGGAGAGGAGCTAGGGCTTTTCTTTAGAGAGAGAGTGGGGGCTGAATAAATGCCCCCAAAATACACAAGGCTTGTGTATATATAATTTGGGAAATTTCCCAAATTGCCCTTCCTCCAATTTCTGAAAATCAGGCAAAAACACCCTTGGCGCGATAGTGGCGCGTCGCGCCCTTACAGCGCCAAGGCCAATTACGCCCAAAACCTGCACAACTTTTAGTGGCGCGTCGCGCCAGGGACCAAACTACTGAGGCATGTTTCTGGCGCGATAGTGGCGCGTCGCGCCCTTACAGCGCCAAGCCTATTATTCTAAATTCAGGGAATTTGGCCTGAAAAACCCTGCACAACTTTTAGTGGCGCGTCGCGCCAAGGACCAAACTACTGAGGCATGTTTCTGGCGCGATAGTGGCGCGTCGCGCCCTTACAGCGCCAAAGCCATATCCCCAGCAGTTGCAACCCAGGCCAAAAATGAAATTCCTGTCGTGCTAGTTCGTCTTCGGATCGTCATATCTTTTGACTCCGAACTCCAAAATTTACGTTCTTGGTGGCGTTGGAAAGAAGACTCGACGACCTTTAATTTGATAGGTCGTGGGCCACCCAGATTGACGTCCTTCAAAAGATAGGGTCGTTAAAAGTCGACCCTTACATGAACTCGTCCTAAACTTAGCCACGACGGATCTTTTGGACTTAGCTCGGTCCTAGGGGTCCTCAATGACCCCACATCACCTCCAACGCTCTTAAATTCCTCAGGGACTCATCTTAACTCATGCACATACTTCGAAATAAATACGATGGGCCCCACACGTGTACAAAGAAAGCCCGAATCTTAGGAAGAAATTTTGAGGGGTGTTACAGAACTCACTTAAGAGAAATAAGGAGACGATGCGCCTACTCGAAGCAAGTAGGTGATGCACCTACTTGCGGTGGACCCCACACTGCCACGTGGTAGTATGTGAGTGGCCGCATGAACTGAGGTGGCGCCCTAGGGGCTGCCACATGTCACCCCGAGGTGGCTTCCACGTGTCACCCTCTTAAAAAGGGTATATATACATGTAAGTTGCTGAATATTTTTATTCTTTATCTTTAACTTAGAAAAAAAAGAAGAGAAAACCCTAGAGCATAAAGAGAGAGCTACGGATTTGGCCCCTTCTAGGTAAGGCTCCGACTTTTGCTCCATCAATTAATTATTTAAGGTATCCTATGGTTAAATAATGGTGTCTAATAGTGTAAACTAATCGTTGGGGCAGCAAGGAAGTGAAGCAAATAGCCCCACCAATTTTCAGCACGTTAAAGAGCTTTTGAAGCCAATTTTCAGCAAGTTTGGGAAGCCGTTCGTTAAGGTATGGTGTGGTTCTCTTCTCCCACATTTTGGGAAAGGGTTTGGACATGTTATGAAGGTATAAATATGTATTGGAAATATGAAATTATACATGTTATGACCAAAGAACATTGCAGGTCATGTAGGGGCTGATTTGACGCTATTCTAGCGGGTTAAAGTTTGGCTAAAGTCATTGTTATTATGGTGTTGTGTTAGGCGTTGTTTTGTAGTGTTGCAGGAATGAAACATGGTTAAAAATGACTGTATGGTCTGCTGGTTTCATCCATGTAACCCTCCATTCTGGTGTGGTTAAGATTTTACGAAATAAAGACTAAAAACCTTATTTTGATATCGTGGTTTTGGGCAAGTTGTTTGGAACTTGTATTACATCGTATTGTAGTAATTTAATATGGTATAGCTGCTGGTTCTTGTTGTTAATATGGCAACTAAGGTTTGGAGGTTAAAACGGAAGTTTGGATAGGGCAAGTTATAGGGGAGATGCTGCCCGATTTCTGCTAACTTCAGAACTAGTAATAAACTAGTCGAAGGAAATGGATAAGAAAATGATTCTTATGGGTACTTGGTTATAGATTGAGAAGCTGGAAAGTTGAAGGTTATTAACATTGGTATTACTTTCATGTTAAATAGGTCCATAGGACGACGAGACAAGCCGGATTAAAAGCAATCGATAAGAGGTATGTGAAGCTACCCTTTCTTTTCTTTTGGCATGTCTTCAAGTTAAGTAAGGAATGATATGAGCTTGAGGGTAAATCTACTCATAAATGCCCAGCGTAATTCATGGTCCGTATTTACTTCTTGATGAAAGCACTCTTACAGTAATTGAACTAGGGCTTCTCAAGCCTTCCATACGTTAGGTAGTGATGAGTATGTGAGGCTATCCTTCTTTTCTCTTAGCATGTCTCTGACATAAGTATGATGTTTATATGAAATGTGGGTCCAAATCTACTCATAAATCTTCGAATATGGTTCATGACTCCTACCTACTTCTTGAGGTGAGAGCTCCTATGCTAATTGAGTTAGCACCTCTCACTGTCTCCTGGATGATGAAAAGTAGAGGGTATATAGAGCTATCTCCCATTCCTTGGCATGTCTTTGATAAAAGTGCAATGCGTATATCTGCATATGCAAGTTGGGGATAATTCCATGCATAAAGCCCCGAGCATACCTCCTGATTCTTATCCACTTCTGGATACTAGAACTCCTACAATAGTTGAGTTGTTGTCTCTCACAATCCTACAGGATGGGAAGTGATAAATATGTAAAGCCTATCCCTTCTTTCTTTTGACGTATCTTAAAGATAGATGATATATGATATGAGCTCTTGCGTAATTCCATTCTTAAGCTCTGAATATGCTATATGTCTCTTATTCACACTTTAATGGAAAAACTCTCATCGTAGTTGAGCTACCTTCCCTGACCCGTCTATATGTCGATGAGTAATGGGATGTAAAGCTCCTACTCCTAAGGACTCTGTGATGACAGATGTCTCTGATTTCTTAAGTCGGTTCGCGTTACCTTAAAATATGTCTATCACTCCTGAGACTTCATTTAATGTAGCCCTAATGGCACTTAAAGGGGCACCTGACATGATTATTCAGTTCGGTATGATATATATATGATGACTATGACACCGAGTCCCATAAATGGGCCGAGTACGGTATATGATGATATGATTATGACATTGAGTCCCATAATAGGCCGGGTACGGTATATGATGATATGATTATGATACTGAGTCCCATAATGGGCCGAGTATAGTATATGATGATATGATTATGACACCGAGTCCCATAATAGGTCGGGTACGGTATATGATTATATGATTATGACACCGAGTCTCATAATGAGCCGGGTACAGTATATGATGATATGATTATGACACTGAGTCCCATAATGGGCCAAATACGGTATATGATGATATGATTATGACACCAAGTCCCATAATGGGCCGAGTACGGTATATGATGATATGATTATGACACCGAGTCCCATAATGGGTCGGGTAGGGTATATGATGATATGATTATAACACTGAATCCCATAATGGGTCAGGTACGGTATGATATATATATGATGATAAGATATGATGGTATGAGATGGTAACGGTACGATGTGAATATACACTACTCCCTTCACCGAGTCCCTCACTAAAGGGCCGAATACAGTATATAGGTGTGCATATGAAAGCATAATAATATATTTGTAACATATGATATGATGTCGTATACGATGATATGATGCCGTATACGATGATATGATAACTCTGAGTTCCACAGCGGGCCGGGTACGGTGTGGGAGGATGATATACATGCCCTCATTTTATAAGATGCAGGTACAGTGATTTATTAAATGTTATACTTGTTTCCACTGTGTTATGTTTTATATACTCAGTACATGTATCATACTGACCCCCTTTCTTCGGAGGGCTGCGTTTCATGCCCGCAGGTACAGATGTTCATTTTGGAGACCCTCCAGCTTAGGATTTCCACTCAGCTATGTTGGAAGTGCTCCACTGTTCCAGAGCCTACCATTTGATACTAGTCATTTGATGTATATATGTGTTTATTCAGGGGTACGGCGGGGGCCCTGTCCCGCCATATGATGCAGTTAATTCTCTTAGAGGTCTGTAGACATGTGTATGTGGGTTGTTTATTAGTTTGTTTCAGCTATGCCTGTATGTCGTGTTGTAAAGGTTATTTTGTTATGGCAGCCCTGTCGGCTTGCATGCTTTCATGTTATGATACAAGTGAAAGAGGCTACAAGTATATGAAAAGGTTTTGACCCCTTTGGGGGTTTTTGGGTGTAGTATCACATTACGCATAGTTCAATTTGGCTATATTTGACAGTTACGTATACGGGGGCCCAGATCGGACCACAGTCGCAGCCTACGGGGTTGATTCATGATAAAATAAACCTGTGAAACCTATAAAAAAGTTATTAAGAGGTTACTAAGGAGTTACCTCACACAAGACAACTAGTACCATTATGAACGTGGGTGTCTGTAACATTCTATTCTCCTCATATTAAAAGGGAATCACACTTTCTCTCTTCAAAAGAAATAAAGAAAAAGACTACTTCTATATATCTCTCGAAAGCATAAACTGAAAAGTACATTTAATTTGAGAAATCAAAGTTCTATTTCCAAGTGAAATAGAATTAGCTTGGAGCAATTCTTTGTTGCATAGATATCAACATCTTTCGGCTGCTGTTAACAGATGCACAATGTTGTTCCTATTACGAATATCTAATAGTTTGTATAATCTTTTGCAAACCCAAAATTTTAGTACGTCATCTCTATTATTATATTACTGATTTGTATGGTGACTATACCTTTCAAGTGTATCTCTGGTTAAATATATAATTTGAACTTGAATTCGGGACTAATTGGCCACCTTAATATATTATTTTATTAATATTATAACAACAAAGACTATTCACGAGTACATAACTGAATATGTATCTCAAATTTGAATTCAGAACTAATTGGCCATACACTGGCCTATGCACCAGTCATTTTTTCCCCATCCCACATTAGTAAAATACCCCTGAATTTATTGCACGTTTTACACCTTGAGAGCTATGCCAAGAAAGGTTCTGTCAATGGCTTAGGATGGGATGTGTGGAATCTTATGAAGAATGCGACTACAACTCCAATTAAGGCAGAAATCCCTGGAATGAAACCTAGAGAAAATCGTGTAACAGAGAAACAAGGATATGCTGGATCACAGGCAACAGGATCTGCGCCTGCATTATTCAGAACAAACCTCAAGTTAATTTATCATTAACCTGAATCGAACTTGTGGTGCATAACAAACCGACGTGCATGAAAAATAGTAGACGGAGAGAGGGGAAGCAGATGCTTACTCTCATATGACTCGAGAAAGTACAAAAACACTCCACATAAAACTTTGTCAATAAAGCCCAATGATCCATAAACAAAAGCAGATCCATCAAGATCTTTATCAACTAGCTCGCTTTCCATCCCTATTGCTGTTACCTGTCATCCAAATGAAAAACTTCTATCATATAGCAATGCAAATATATGACATATGAACCGGTTGGCTTAATTATCAACTCAGAGTTACTTTGCAGCAAGAAACAATGAACGCCACTGATATCTGATAATCTGACAATCGATTCGCGACCAATTTCATTTTTCTTGGAACTTAATAAAGCATATATAAGTCTGTTTACTAAGAAAATTGCTCCTTTATTATGTGTTTTCTTGTTTTCATTAAAAGAAAAGAGATTTAGAATGATACATCACAACTATGCATCAGTTCTAAGCTAGTTGTGGTCGGGTATATCAATCCTCACTTCCATTTAGACTTGTCCTGAGATTAATTTTACGGATATAAGTTCCCCTACCCTTGATCAAGTAATAGTAAAAGAAAGGTTTTGTTTAGTGTAGAACACCAAGTGGAGGTAACCTTTTCCATGCTTTACCATGGTTGCTAGAATACATTTTTATTAATTGTTTTAGAAATTAAACAGTTATAAAAACATAAGTTATGAAATGTCAGATTAATTGCCTAAGCCAAGCTGGACTTCTTGTACAAGATCATTGATGACAGGAATTATACCATACATATAACATACAGGTAACAACAGAACTATGCATACTGACTAATCGGTAACAACAGAACTATGCATATTGATAATCAATCTAGAAATTTAAAAAAAAAAAAAAAACTCACTTACCATCATCAACGCATTTCCTATGCCAATAAGTATGGACAAGACATACATAAAAGCATTCATGTTTATTGGGAGGAAAATTACTGCAGCTCCACAAAATAGCCAAAGGAGACCCCCAGCAGAAAAGAAGGCTTTCAACCGTTCACCACTCCATTTGAGCTCCTACAAACAATCAAAATACTTTATGCATGAGCAGAAAAAGTAAGTCTGGGGGAACAAATATGAATTGAATGGTGAAGAGAACCTGAAGGAGGACAGATGCGATGAAGCTGGATAAGTATATGATGGCAGGAATCTATTCACATGAATAATATTAATTAGAATAAACTGGATTTTTTTCCTTAAAAGAGGAGCACCTTATTTCAATTTGATGGCAAGGACCATACCAAGGCTTTTGAAGATGGGCTCATCCGTAGATCATTGATAACGTAAACAGCTAAGAAGGTCTGAGCCAAAAAAAAAAAAAAGAAGGAAAAATACAGATACTAAAAATTAGGTGACCTAAGCAATGCATTATTGTGTATTTGAGTGTTGAATTACTGTGTATTTGAGAGTTGAAAACTAACAGAAAAAAAAGAGGTTAATACTGACCTGAGAAACATTACTCACAACTCTAGTCAACACATAGATGCTAAGTACTTGGTAATATAGGACTTTCTTCAACCAATATGTCCAAGAAGCTTTAGCACGTTTCCCATCATATTTAAGTTTTAGGCTGCCCAAGTAAAATGAATACTACAACGTTAACAGTGAGAGAAACATAAATTACAGTTGACGCCAAGAATTATCCACAAGCAATAACAATAACTTAGCATATACTCCTAAAGAGGATTGGGAATATGTAGCAAACCTCGGTTCTTTAGTTCCAAGCTGAAATATAATCACGAAGACTGCTCCAATGAAAATCGAAATATAAGCCATCAATTGGTACTGCATGTATTATTTCTTTAATCAAAATTTAACCCAATAGGGAACAGTTGAAAATACAGAGTGACCACTTGATGAAAATTTACCTGATTCTTAATGTCAACCTGTGAGCTATAAGTTTTCTTATTGAAGACGAAAAATGCGATCACATATAAGATTAGGCTTGCAATCTTCACCAATATTTTTTAGGCAAATGGTAAAAGAGGGAAAAAAGATTAGTCTATTAAGTATGACATAGAAAATATCCAACTGATCACATAGAAAATAGCCAACCATTGTAAAAGCATTGCGACAGCTAACGCATGCTACTCTGCTTGTTGGGTTTAGTGTGACGCCATTTACCATTGACCTGCAATAAGCATTTAGCCATAAATCCGTATCCTGGATTTTTCAGCATAGATAAAAGTGGACAAGACAAGTAACAGAGATAAGAGTATGTTAGACCCCTAAGCTTGGACATGGCGTATGGTGGACGAGGGCAGTGCTAAGGGTTTGTACATTGGCCCTTGGCATGAGCCTAGATGGCTGTGGCAAGCAATGTACAAGGCTGCAGGTTGATGGCAAGGCATGCAGCAAGGCAAGGTGCTTGGGTGATGGCAAGCAGCTTGGCGACGGGCATGTGCGAGATAGGCACATGGCACCAAGGCATGCGCGAGATAGGCGCATGGCACAGGCGCAGGGCACAGGTGCAGGCATGCGCGAGGCGCATGGCACATGGCACAGGCGCAGGCATGCGCGAGGCGCATGGCACAGGGCACAGGCAGGCGCATGGCACCAGGCGGGCATGCGTGCAGGCAAAGGGCAAGGCATCAGCTGGCATGCAGGCTGGCATGGGCAAGCTGAGGCCAAGGCTGAGGGACATGGCATGGTGGTGGCATGAAGATGGCAAGGTGTTGGCATGAAGCTGGCATGGCTATGTGGGCACTGGCATGGCATAGCGTTGGCATGGCACGACACTGGCAAGGCATGGGCACTGGCATGGCATGGGCGTGGGCGAGGCGCTGGCATGGCGCGCAGGCGAGGCATGCGCGCAGAAGACCAGCGTGCCAGGCACGCGAGCCAGTTGACTTGTTCAGCGACCACGTCCCATGATCTCCGGATTTTCAGGACACGATGAAGGCTGTTCCCCCATGACTTCCCCCATGTAATGCAGCCACGTGACTGCACGTCCCTACCCCCTAGCTGTTGTTTTGCTTGTCTATATATAGTGGACTGCCTAGGCTTTGTGAAGGCAGTCACGAGTGAAATATATTCTAAGTGTGAGAGCCAAAGTTTTGTAGTCTTAGCCTGATTTTCTGAGTGTATTCCTTTGTAATAATCTGAGTGAGAGATTAATAAAGGTTGGGCCATTTAGCTTGTATCTTTGTGTGTTGTTTGTTGCTGTGCGTGTTTGTTCTTTATTGTTGCTAAGTTCAAACGTTAAAGCGGAAAGTAGGCTGAAGTCTATTTGCGAAGTAGACTGCCTAGCGGAGAAGATTTTTGTGTTGAATTCGGAGGCGAAAATTAACCCTGTTACAACTGGTATCAGAGCTTTGCTTGACTGGAAACGCTATGACAAACGCTGGGAACACAAAAGATAGAGTGGCGGCTCTAGAAACACTAGTGGGAATTTCAGAGAACGTTGAAGACGCATCAACGTTGGTAAGTCGAATTCAGGACTTACATGCTGAATTGGCTCGTTTTAGAGAGATTGTTACTCTCAAAAACACTGAATATGATAGATTTCATGTTGGCTCTTTGGCTCAAATCGAGGATTTGAGGAAGGCAAATGAGAATTTGAACTTGGAAATCACTGTTTTGCGAAGGGCCATTGCTACAGGCCCTAGCGGAGTACAGGCTGTGGAAGTTTCTAAAGTTCGAGTGCCTGAACCAAAATGTTTCATTGGCTCACGATCTGCAAAGGACCTGGAGAATTTCCTTTGGGACATGGAGCAATACTTCACAACTACTCGCATTGCGGAAGGGGACAAACTAAATATTGCAACAATGTATTTGTCAGGCGACGCGAAACTCTGGTGGAGGACTAGAGATGCGGATGATGAAGGTGCTGGGAGGCCTAGGATTGATTCTTGGGCAAAATTGAAGAAGGAATTGAGGGATCAATTTCTTTCTAGCAACGCCTCATGGGTTGCTAGGGATCGTTTGAAGCGCTTGAAACACACTGGTTCTATTCGAGACTATATCAAAGAATTCACTTCTTTGATGCTTGATATCCAAAACATGTCCGACGAGGACAAGTTGCACAACTTTATCTCGGGGATGCAGGCTTGGGCCCAGAATGAGCTTAGGAGGCAGAACGTGAAGGATCTCCCAAGCGCCATTGCTGCTGCAGATTCTCTTGTGGAATTTCGTTCATTAAGGATACCATCTGAAACTCCTACATCTTCGAAGTCTAAGAAAAAGACGGAGAAGAAGAAAGAGTGGAAGAAGGATGAAAGAAAAGAGCGCAGTGGTGAAAAGGGCAAAGCTGTGGCTGACTCAGACAGTTCGAGGAACAAGTCGGTCAGTGACAAAGGGTGCTGGACATGTGGTGGCAACCACATGGCCAGAAACTGTCCAAATAGGGAGCGGGTGAATGCCATGATTGCTGGTGGAAATGGGAATGAAGAAGGCGGTGTTGTGGCTGCCTTGGCCAACCCGTTGGGTTTGCTTTTGAATAACAATATTTCATTAGTAAATGCCTTGGGGGAGTCTTCCAAAAATCCGCATTCCTCACTGCTCCACATTGAGATGAAAGTGAATGGGCAAGTGTTGGTGGCCATGGTAGACACGGGGGCCACCCATACTTTTGTAGATGTCAAGATTGCTACGAAGTTTGGGCTCAGGCTGACGAAGAGCCCAAACTACATGAAGAGTGTGAATCAAGTCGCACAGCTCATTGAAGGCATGGTATATGATGTGAAGATCAGCGCAGGGCCGTGGGCTGGAAAGCATAGCTTGATGGTGATACCGCTCGGAGACTTCGACATGATCCTTGGGATCGATTTTCTGAGAAGGTATTGTTTCGTTCCTATGCCTCACTTGGATAGTGTTATGGTGATGCAGGAACATATGGCTGGTTTTATAAAGGGTGTTCATCCCTTTGGTGAAGCGGACAAAGTGCAGAGGTACAAGACCCCAATAATCTCGGCCATGACAGTCGAGAGAGGGCTGAAGAGAGGCGAGATGACTTACCTTGCTGCCTTGGTCGAAGTGAAGCCTGACGTGCAGGTCAATGTGCCTGAAGAGGTGGCCATAGTGTTGGAGGAGTTCAAAGATGTTATGCCCCCTAAACTCCCCAAGACCTTGCTGCCTAGGCGAGACATTGACCACAAAATCGAGTTGCTGCCAGGTTCTATCGCCCCAGCGCAGGCTCCATACAGGATGGCTCCTAAGGAGTTGGCGGAGTTGAGGAAGCAGCTCAACGAGTTGCTTGAGGCTGGACTGATTCAGCCATCAAAAGCTCCCTATGGTGCCCCAGTTCTTTTCCAGAAGAAACAAGATGGATCGCTGCGGATGTGCGTGGACTACAGGGCCTTGAACAAGGTAACAATCAAGAACAAATATCCAGTTCCCTTGATTCAAGACTTGATGGACAGGGTGATCAAGGCATGTTGGTTTACTAAGTTGGATCTTAGGTCAGGCTATTGGCAGGTTAGGATAGCTGAGGGTGATGAACCTAAGACAACTTGTGTAACTAGGTATGGGGCATATGAATTTCTTGTAATGCCGTTTGGGTTGACAAACTCCCCGGCTACCTTTTGCAACTTAATGAATGATGTCTTATTTGAGTATCTCGACGAGTTTGTAGTTGTTTACTTAGATGACATTGTTGTGTATAGTCGTTCACTGGATGATCATATCAGCCACTTGAAATTGGTGTTGTCTCGTCTGCGAGAACATCAATTGTTTGTTAAGATGGAGAAGTGCGAATTCACCCAGCAAGAAATTAAATTTCTTGGGCACTTGGTGAGCCAGAATCAGGTGCGCATGGATCCCAAAAAGGTGCAGGCCATTGTGGATTGGCAAGCTCCTAAAAATGTGAAGGACTTGAGGTCTTTCTTGGGGCTGGCGAATTATTATCGCAAGTTCATCGCGGGCTATTCAAAGAAGGCAGCAGCCTTGACTGACTTGCTGAAGAAGGAGGCAGTGTGGGCATGGACAGACAAGCAGGAGGGTGCCTTCAAGTTGCTGAAAGGTGCCATTGCGTCTGAGCCTATACTAAGGCTTCCAAACTTTGAATTGTCGTTTGAAGTACACACTGATGCTTCAGACAAAGCTGTTGGAGGTGTCTTGGTGCAGGCAGGACATCCAGTAGCATTTGAGAGTCGAAAGCTGAATGATGCTGAGCAAAGATATTCAACTCACGAGAAGGAGATGGTGGCAGTGGTGCATTGCTTGCAAATATGGCGTGTGTACTTGCTAGGGACTAAGTTTGTTGTCCAGACGGACAATGTTGCGAACACCTATTTCAAAACGCAACGCAAGCTAAGTCCCAAGCAAGCTCGATGGCAGGAGTTCCTAGCTGAATATGATTTCACATGGGAGCACAAGCCAGGCAGAAGCAATCAAGTCGCCGACGCGTTGAGTAGAAAAGAGGTACTTGCTGCAGTATATTCTATTTCAAGGCTTGAATCTGATTTTCTTGATAAAATCAAAATATGTGCTGCCAATGATTCAATGTATGCTAAGCTAATGAATCAAGTGAGGGATGGCACTGTGAGACGTTATTGGATCGAGGACGACCTACTCCATTTTAAGGGGGGGAGGATCGTTGTGCCTCAGGGTGGTGATTTGCGGAAGGAGCTCATGAAGGAGGCGCATGACACCACTTGGGCTGGTCATCCAGGTATTGCAAGGATGCTAGCCTTACTGTCTCGCACTTATTATTGGCCTAACATGGAAGACGACATTGAGGCGTATGTCAAGACTTGTCTAGTGTGTCAATTGGACAAGATTGAATGCAAGAAGGAAGCTGGGTTGTTGTAGCCACTTCCTATTCCTGAAAGGCCATGGATGTCCGTGTCTATGGACTTCATTGGTGGGTTCCCAAAAGTAGACGGCATGGCAAGTGTCATGGTTGTGGTGGACAGGTTCTCGAAGTATGCTGTCTTCATTGCCGCTCCAGTGGTATGTTCGTCGGATGTTGCTGCTGAGCTATTCTTTAAAAATGTTGTTAAGTTCTTTGGTGTGCCGGGTGATATTGTTAGCGACAGGGATACAAGGTTCACAGGTAGATTTTGGACTGCCCTATTCAACATGATGGGGACAGACCTGAAGTTCTCTACGGCGAACCACCCTCAAACTGACGGGCAAACGGAAAGAATTAACTACTTGGTGGAGGAATACCTCAGGCATTTCGTGACGGCCAGTCAAAGGAACTGGGTGGAGCTACTGGATAGTGCACAATTTTGCTATAATTTGCACAAGTCATCGGCAACGGAGATGAGTCCATTCGAGCTGGTCCTAGGCAGACAACCCATGACGCCGCTTGATGTTGCTAGGCAGAAGGCACAGGGCAGGTGTCCAGCTGCTTACAGGTTTGCAAGGGACAAGCAAGAGGTGCTTGCTGAGGCGCAAGACAGCTTGTGCAAGGCCCAAAAGCGCATGAAGAAATATGCGGATCAACATCGAAGGTCGCTAGAGTTCAATGTGGGCGACAAAGTGTTGCTGAAGCTTACTCCCCAGATTTGGAAACAAATCACAAGTAAGTTCAGACATCGTCGCTTAATTCCAAAGTATGATGGGCCGTTTGAAGTGGTCCAGAAGGTCGGCGAAGTTGCTTATAGGCTGAAGCTACCTGAAAGGTTGAAGCTCCATCCGACATTCCATGTAAGTTTTTTGAAACCTTTCTTTGAGGACACTGATGATCCAGGCAGGAGTCAATCAAAGAGGGCACCGGCTGTGGTGCGCACACAGTTTGACGCCGAGATTGAGAGGATTCTAGACCATCGGATTCTTGGTGCTCAGAAAAATAGAAGGACAGAATTTCTAATTCATTGGAAGGGAAAGCAGGAAGCCGATGCTACGTGGGAAAAAACAAAGTCACTATGGCAGTTCGACAAGCAATTGGAGGACTACCTCAAAAATGCCTCGACGAGGACGCCGAGTTCAACTGGTGGGGGTGGTTTGTTAGACCCCTAAGCTTGGACATGGCGTATGGTGGACGAGGGCAGTGCTAAGGGTTTGTACATTGGCCCTTGGCACGAGCCTAGATGGCTGTGGCAAGCAATGTACAAGGCTGCAGGTTGATGGCAAGGCATGCAGCAAGGAAAGGTGCTTGGGTGATGGCAAGCAGCTTGGCGACGGGCATGTGCGAGATAGGCACATGGCACCAAGGCATGCGCGAGATAGGCGCATGGCACAGGCGCAGGGCACAGGTGCAGGCATGCGCGAGGCACATGGCACAGGCGCAAGCATGCGCGAGGCGCATGGCACATGGCACAGGCGCAGGCATGCGCGAGGCGCATGGCACAGGGCACAGGCAGGCGCATGGCACCAGGCGGGCATGCGTGCAGGCAAAGGGCAAGGCATCAGCTGGCATGCAGGCTGGCATGGGCAAGCTGAGGCCAAGGCTGAGGGACATGGCATGGTGGTGGCATGAAGATGGCAAGGTGTTGGCATGAAGCTGGCATGGCTATGTGGGCACTGGCATGGCATAGCGTTGGCATGGCACGACACTGGCAAGGCATGGGCACTGGCATGGCATGGGCGTGGGCGAGGCGCTGGCATGGCGCGCAGGCGAGGCATGCGCGCAGAAGACCAGCGTGCCAGGCACGCAAGCCAGTTGACTTGTTCAGCGACCACGTCCCATGATCTCTGGATTTTCAGGACACGATTAAGGCTGTTCCCCCATGACTTCCCCCATGTAATGCAGCCACGTGACTGCACGTCCCTACCCCCTAGCTGCTGTTTTGCTTGTCTATTTATAGTGGACTGCCTAGGCTTTGTGAAGGCAGTCACGAGTGAAATATATTCTAAGTGTGAGAGCCAAAGTTTTGTAGTCTTAGCCTGATTTTCTGAGTGTATTCCTTTGTAATAATCTGAGTGAGAGATTAATAAAGGTTGGGCCATTTAGCCTGTATCTTTGTGTGTTGTTTGTTGCTGTGCGTGTTTGTTCTTTATTGTTGCTAAGTTCAAACGTTAAAGCGGAAAGTAGGCTGAAGTCTATTTGCGAAGTAGACTGCCTAGCGGAGAAGATTTTTGTGTTGAATTCGGAGGCAAAAATTAACCCCGTTACAGAGTATATGTGCGTGATGGATGAGAAATCAAAAAGCATTCCTTACTACGCCAGCCAGTTGCACAAAAAAGATTGTTAACACGTTGAAGTAGATAAGCCGAGGAGATTACATGTGTGATATCTGAGTGCAAGACCATCCGCTGCAGAAAACCACAGCAGATATGCAGTAACCAACAGTTTGAACAGCAGGCGAATCAGATCCAAGAATTTTGCAAGGAAGGCAACCACCGAAGAGTGATGTAAACGATAGAGCAACTAACAGGCATCCCATGCCATGCCATATTTTGAAATGACCAAACCTGTCTATCTGCAACATAAAAGGGAAGAAAAAAGTTGCAGGGTTAAATGTTCAGTGCTGATTGAATCGGTGAGAAAAGAAAAAATAGTAATACTTTCATACGAAAATTTTCAATATTTCAGTGAGAATATGTTTAACAGTGAGCTGGTTCGGAGAAAAATGATTGAGAAAATCACATTATATAACACAAATTTCTCACTGATTTGGAATGAGAAAAACCTTTGTTTCTAGTAGTGACTCCAACTTATTTTTCTTGATGAGTAATAGGGCTACAGACCAAATGAGAAAAAAGGTTTTGTACGTTAGTAATTTCTATTTTATGGACTCACATTGATATATTTGTATATAGATATACTATCATTGAAAGGAGCCAATTTTATAATCTACTCCCTCTATCCCATTTTAGTTGTCATGTTGCGCTTTTCGAAAGTCAATTTGACTAATTTTTAAAGTTAAATTATATTACTTTAACTTAATATTATAAAGTAAAAAAATTAGATATTCAAAAACTATAAAAGTACTATAAGTTACAATTTTTTTCATATCAATATGATAAAAGAAATATATCTTAAAATGTTAGTCAAAGTTCATATAATTTGACTCTAAAAAAGGAAACAATGACAACTAAAATGGAACGGAGGAAGTAATAAAATATTAAACTGTTTGGGGCTAAAAGTAAATATCTATTAGTATGTGGGTGAATTTAAATAAGAAGAAACCCATAAACTTTTCATATGTCTGATGAAGACTTATTGAAAAGGTGTCTTTTAACCTAAAAATTCGCTTCTAATTCTTTAAACTGAATGGTCCCTAAACCAAAAGAACAATATTCTTTTCTTTTTCTTTTTCCATCTCAGAAAAAGAATATCACAAAGAACTATCTTCAAGGTTTAGAAGTTCTTGTCTTCTTGAATCGAGTATTGCCATATATAAAGGTTAGTATTCTCTTTTCATTCTTATGGAATCATATCTCTGTCTAATAATTTGCTTGTGATCTTGGATGGATTATATAAAGTTTTTCAACAAGTGGTATGAAAGCACAGTCTAGTTAGATCAGTAGACATGGAATAAAAATAGAATTTAAATCTAAAAAGTACTTTTAGGCTATTTTTTTAAGGCAGTCTTCATTTTTCTTCAGGCATTTTCTTTTCATTTCTCCTTCTTAAGGCAGTCTTCTGCCAATTATTTGTTTTTCGGTGATTATCTGATTACTTGATAATGATAAAAGAAGAAAAGATTATTTATGAAGTTAACACCATGTTTAAAGTAAAATTCTAAAAGTGAGAGGCTTTTTCTCTCTCTTTTTTATTCTAATTAATAAGCTTGTTTCGCTATTATACAAAACCGTGTTATGTGGTTAATCAACTGATGTTATGGCAATTGCTATGTATCACTTTTCCATAAGTTTTCGTCCTAAGATATCTAATTTCAGAATTTGATGACTCAACTATCTCTAATCAATTATCAAAAGTGTGTAAAGTAAAGTGATATTTGGTTAGATTTGCTTTTATGGGAGTTTTTATGGTTAGATAAATGAAGTGGCATTGAAATATTTTTCCCACTTCCAATCCCCTTTTACAATGTTGTATTGGTCCATGAATTTTGTTAATATATGTGAAATTCAAAAGACACATTCCTGAAAGTTTGCAGTTCAACCATAAAGAAGACTCCCATCAATGGAACATGTTGATAGAAAGTTTCACTTTGATTTTGTCAAAGATCATTTTTTTAAAATGGAATGAATTTTTTCCATTACTTCAGTTGGTGATTATCAAACAATAGACTTGATTGATTCATGAATTAAAAGTCTAATATCTTAATTATTATGTCATTAGTGTTTTTTGTTTAAAAAAGTAAATAGATTGAACTAATATGTTGCCAAAGTAATCTCTATTGCATAAATTCTATTTATTTTGAACATATAAATAAGTTTTATCTATGCAAAATAATTATCCCAAAAGAAGATCATTTTGGCTAGATTATGGATAGTTATGAATATGTGATACATTTAGTAATGCATGCTAGTAATGTCGGTCCAAAGAAATATATATTATTAAGACGTTTCAATAATCAACATTCATAAACTATGTATAAGAATACCTTCGACAAATTATTATTTTTGTCCAACGACTAAATGATAAATGTTGTGCTAGTTATCTTGAGATGGGACCACCTTTCATATATGTGTGTGTTTGATAAATGTTAAAAGCCAAAGCACCTTGAGGTTGGATTTTTGGTTGTTAAGGAAAGAGTTTAGAGTTGTCTTATGTCAATTGAGCATATTAATACAAATTCGATGATTGCGGATTCTGTCTCAAAGGGTTTGCTGCTTAAAGTGTTTCATGGGAATGTGACTCATATGGGTGTTGTTAGATTCAATTATGAGCCATTTTAGTAGGAGTTGATTATTTATTTATGATTTTAAGATGTTAAAATTTATTTTAGATACAGATTGAAGTTTTATGAAATTTAAAATTTTTATGTGTTTACTGATAACTCTGAAAATAAAGATATTAACTTTCTATCGCGGTTTGCATAAAGTATAAGAAAGTGATTTTGAACTATTAAAGTCATATAGTAGGACTAGTTGGAAATAGACATGCTTTAGATCATTTTACATGTAATTTTCATATTTGATATGTGTCATTGGTATTACTGATATTATTTGTGATCATTGATAGGTTTAGTTATGATTATATGTTACAAAAATCGTTTTGATTCTATATTGGTATTATCGATGAACGAGATTGTTTTGAGATATTTTAATTAAGATAGCAGAAGTTTGTGCACAATAAATTTTCGTTTGTGTACAATTCTTTAGAAATATATATGATCCAAGTGGAGATTGTTAGTAATTTCTATTTTATGGACTCACATATTAATAAATTTGTATATAGATACATTGTCATTTAAATAAGTTCATTTTATAATCTAATAAAATATTAAACTATTTGGGGCTAAAAATAAATATCTATTAATATGTGGGTTTTATCCTTAGATCCACAGTGAGAACAGAGAAGACCAGCTCGTACCCTCAGAAATTCGTCTTCATCATCGAACAACAATTAGTAGTTGAAATTTTCATCGGTATTAGATGCAAACAAAGAGATAGTGGAGGTCAGCTCGTTTCCCTCAAAGAAATTATCATCGGATTGAGAGCAACAAGCTGAGAAACAATCATGTAAGAGCAAAGAAGGAGAGAGACCTGAAGATGAAGCTTAGCAGAGGAATTGAAGAGTCAAGCTTCAGTGAGAAATTTCAAGAAGATAGATGTTGTCTGAGATTAATTTTGTTGTTTTTCCTTTCTCTTGTTTTGGTCTGGGCTAGTTTTGACCCGATTATTGTATCTTGTGTTGGACCTTTCTAATTTTCCATTTTCAATAAATGGGCTGTATGACCTAATTTAATTTAATAATAATTTAAATAAGAAAGAAATTCATAAAATTTTTCATATGTATGATGAAAATTTATTGAAAATGTGTCTTTTAATCTGAAAAAGTGTCTTTTGACCTGAAAAGACACTTCTGAATTCTTTAAATTGAGTAGTTCTTTAATCAGAAAAATAATATATATTTTTTCTATCTCAGGAAAAAAAATACCATAAAAAAACTAATTTTTTTGTTCTATTTTAGTTGTCATGGTTTTTTTTAGAGTCAAACTATATAAACTTTAACTAACATTTTAAGATATATTTTTTATTATATTAATATGAAAAAAATTGTAACTTATAGTAATTTTCGTATAGTATTTGAATATCTAATTTTTTTACTTTATAATATTGAGTTAAAGTAATATAATTTAACTTTAAAAATTAATTACATTGACTTTCGAAAAACGCAACATGACAACTAAAATAAGACGGAGGGAGCATTGTTTAGAAGATCTTGTCTTCTTCAATCAAGTATTGTCATGGATTTGCTTTTCATTCTTATGATATCATATCTCTGTCTAATTATTTACTTGTACTCTTGGATGGATTATATAAAGTTCCTAACACTGTATATTTGATCAAGTACATAAGTGGCTTTCAAAAATGGTGAGGTTGATCAGGTAAGAAATTAAACAGATAATGTACATTTCTGCAATAACATGGACAAGCTAAATCTAACTAATTCTAGCACGGGATGTTAAGCTTCACACAATGCTTCCACAAGACATCGAAGATAAAAGGCAGTAGTTATTCTTCATGAATTGATGTAGTACATATATACCGCAAAGCATATATAAGAATAATTTTTTATAGGAAACAAGGAAAATAAAATGGAATATATATTTACCAGTTCACCAGCTATTATGGTCGTAAATGCATCAGCAAACTGGCCAGTAAGTGTGACTGTTGCGGCATTGCTGTGAATTAGAGAGGCTTAATTAAGAGATGAATCTCAAAATAACAAAACAATTCACAGTCTTAACAGCAACAATAGTACTTTACCAAATAAAGAGAATATATGAATAGGAAATATCCCTTTTGTGTACATTTTCTTCTTCAATGACATCCCAAAACTACTGAATTATAAAAGAAGAAACTAGCTAGCTACCACCTTGTTATCAATCGGACCATATCTATCAAACATCATTATTTGGTCCGTACGTATTTTGTGACATAACAAATAAATGAGCGTAAAGTACCAACCTTGGGGACAATCCAATATCTGTCAAGTAGAGCAAGAGATATGTATACCAACAGGAAGATGTTATATCATTCAGCATGTGTCCCACACCATAAGTAAATATAGAACACCTTCCAAGGGCCTTTGGTTCATCATCAACCATTTCATCCGCCATGATATCAAGTCTCCGATGTCCTAGTTATTTGACACCTGCACCACGCATCATATATCGATGATCGATGTCATGAATTTCAATTTAACAAGTTTGGTTCACAATATAAACATATGACATATACTTGGCCAAAATATTGGGCATAAGGATCGTGTTTGCACTAAAGTGTTTCTTGAGTAACATGTACCGATCGACCAACTTTGATTTCTAATTTATCTGCTGTATAAGGCATAAATTTAAGCCTGTATTCTTCAACTAAATTATTGCGCATTTATTTTGGGGAATTGTTCAGCATCAAATAAAATAAATAAAGAAGGAAAGAGTGGTGAATAAAAAAAGGAACTTTCTCTTTGTATGCATTATTACGTTTGCAAGTTTACGTAGGGTGATCAATCATTGTTTCATATTTTAAAGAAGAAATGCAGCAAGAAAATCTATCACCTAAAATATCTGATATAATTTAACATTTTTATAATTTATACGTCGCCATCACTCTCCAACTACTTCACTAATATGGAAAATAACAAAGTGAAGATGCACTAAAATAAACAAGCAGGGATTTATACTGCTCTGCATGATATGGGCTGCTCATTTATTATTAGTATTGGGAAAATCGTCCACCGTTGTTATTATATTCACCAAGAAACAGATATTGCTGGAACAGACGCAGTCTGCCCCATGCAGGGTGGTTGGAGCAATTGTAGTTTTTTCATCAAAAGATTTTTTTTTTATTTTCCTTTTTTGGAGCATTTAATTTGAAGACAATGAAATGATAAATAAAATACAAAATTTTTGTTATCCCAAAAGATTTGCACCCATTCCTAAGGGTAACCCATGTTTCTTCTTTATTACTTATTAAATGATATTCCATTTCAATTTATTCGTTTCTCTTTTTTTTTTGTCCGCTTTTAGAAGATTGTTTTTTCTCTTTTCTAACGTTGAAAGGATTAAAATATGGATACTGTGATATTTAGCTAAATAATATTATAATGATAATAAAAAAGACTAATAAATTGATAATAATGAAAGTAAAGCAAACAAAGATGACACAAATTTAACGTGATTTGGTTGGTGAATTAGAGGCGTGTAATGACCCTCAAGGTCATTTTTAATATTTTTGTAAAATAGTCATTTTACCCCTCCCTTTAGTTGCTCTGAGTCGTTTCTGATTGGTATCGGGTGTTGATTTTTAGAAAATCCTATGAAAAGTTAAATCTTTGGAAATTTTGAGTTTTCATAAGCTTTAAGTATTAAAAAGTGGTATTTGGGGTCAATCGAAGCTACAGATCTCGGAACACATCTATGGGCATATGGAAGAACTCAATCCATATTTTTGGTTAGCCTTACATACCTTGTGTGAAGACTTTGAAGAAAATCTTGTGGTTGGGTCTTCAATGGAGGACTCAAACCTTGAAGCTCTTGGAACTCTTCTTGTTGGAAATGGAGGAGAAGAAGAAGAAGAAGAAGAAGAGAGAGAGAGAGAGATAGGTTTCTAGGGATTTTAGAGAGAGAGTGAGGGATTGAAAATGATCCCAAAATGTGTTAGGGCTGATACATATATAATTTGGGTAAGTTCCCAAATTACCCCTCCTCAAAAGTTCTGAAAATAGGCTAAAAATGGACCTGGCGCGATAGTGGCGCATCGCGCCCTTGCAGCGCCAGGCTGATTACGCCTAAAACCTGCACACCTCGTAGTGGCGCGCCATGCCAAGGACCAAACTACTGAGGCACATTCTTGGTGCGATAGTGGCGCGTCGCGCCCTTACAGCTCCAAGGCCAATATTTTCTGGGTTCTGGAAATTGGCTTGAAAGACCCTGCACACCTTTTAGTGGTGCGCCGCGCCAGAGCCCAAACTATTGAGGCATGTTTCTGGCGCGATAGTGGCGTGTCGCGCCACTGCGGCGCCAAGCCCAGTTTTCCTAGCAATTGCAATCCAGGCCTGAAAATCTCTACTGTGCTAGTTCATCTTAGGATCGTCATATCTTTTGACTCTGAACTCCAAAAATTACATTCTTGGTGGCGTTGGAAAGAAGACTCGACGACCTTTAATTTGGTAGGTCGTGGGCCACCCAGATTGTCGTCTTTCAAAAGATTGGGTCATTAGAAATCGACCCTATACACGAACTCATTCTAAAACTTAACCACGATGAATCTTTTGGACTTAGCTTGGTCCTAGGGGTCCTCTGTGACCCCACATCACCTCCAACACTCTTCAATTTCTCAGGGACTCATCCTAACTCAAGCACATACCTCGAAATAAATATGATTGACCCTACCCGTGTACAAGAAAGGTCCGAATCTTAGGGAAATATTTTGAGGGGTGTTACATTATCTCCCCCTTGGGATCATTCGTCCTCGAATGATGAGTAAACCAATGGTGGACTCTAGGCACGAATAAAAATCGAAACTCAATCGAATCAACCAATCGAGCAATTTAGACAATTGGCTATTCAAACTCAAGAATAGACAAATCATTTCAACTCAGGATTAGGGGCATCGCCTTCATCATTCTCATCATTTGGCACGAATAGAACATCGAAACTCCATCAACCGAATCATTCAAACATCTACATACTCAACCGTCAAATTCTAATTCACGAGCGACATTTCCAATCCTCTTTACTATTTCATGAGGTCAATATATCGGTGTCCGAACTTCCTCTCCTTTCCAAGCCTCATAACACCCTTCACGTACCTACAATCTTTCCCCCAGATGCAATCATTAGTCTACTACCATCACTCTCACAACGACAACCATACACTCAAGCTTATTACTCTAACTACCTCACTCATATCTAAGAGTTCTCGAGCTTACTTTAACACTTATACCCTCATCATCGTATGAGCTCTTTCCCGGAGACACAATAACATACTCTTACCTATCTATTGCTCATCACAAGGTCTCATCTCACTCCTCCTCTACACATTTATCCTCAACTAGACAAGTACAACAAAACTGTCATAATCGGGAAGCACTCACCCTCCCTCATCTACTATCGCTCAACTCCGTCCACTATCATCTTGGCCAACTCATCACTATCGGAAGCTCAAGACTTACTTTGGCTCATTACCCTATCATCTCCCCCTTAGCTTAAAGGCATCAACAAAAGAATACTAACTAGTCACTTAGATCAACTCACAATTTAGAACCTCATATAACTCTATACTGTTTCATATACACCTCTTAAGCCTCTTCTTACCATATGACTTAGACTCAATTCACTATTTACATCTGAGGGTCACATAACCCCTCCATTCATAACACACACTCCCCGTAAGCTAATATCTTAATCTCTCGCATATGTCATGTCAAGCCTACTAAATAAAATCTTAAAACTAGAACTATCACAATCATTTATTATACCTCATTACTCACCCTATAGATACTCCACTCTAGTTGTAGGCCTCAATCAACCACCATTCTTACTACTTCAGTTCTACTCCTCTAACTCCCTCTTTCTAACTCTACAATCATCCTATCAACCATAGCTCTCCATGCCTCGGATTACACTCCATCGGATGGTGACACTTATCACTTAGATATACAACTTCCCCCTCGAAGGTGACATTCGAATCAAGATGTAGGGATAAGATTCTAGGATACATCTTGCTCTGACTCAACGCACGATCCATACGAATGAGAGTACATCTTTCCAGATCAATAGAGTTAAGCACAGTAATCGGCTCCTCTCAAGCCTTGTGCCGTCTATTCCCTTCCTCAAGACTTTATCTTAACTCATCAACAAGAATCTAATATCTACCATTTTAACTACCTTGAGTATGAGGGGTAGTCAAATGGATTTGAGCAACACACGAATTAGGAGGGAACATTCATAGAGTCAAACTCTATCGCACAAACTCAGAATATGAAAGAAGGGAAACAAATTCTTAATGTCCTATAGCCTCCTGATTATAAGTGTGGTGCACAACACACCCATAAGCAAGACTCTACTAGATACAGCTTCATAGACTCCCTAGGACACTTGAACTCTATGCTCTGATACCATGTTTGTCACGCCCCAAGAGGGTACCCTAGACGTAATCGGCACTCAAAAACCATTTCTGGCTCCCAAGCGAACCACATAGCCTGATCACACATCCGTCCGTTATTTCAATCAGCAAAAAGTTTAAAAATAAAGAATAATTTAGCAGGCAACTCAAAACATCAATCTAACTCAAAGAATAAAGGCCATGGGCCAATAATTCAACTAAAATATTTGTCATTAAAAATAGTTTGGCAAGAATAATTTAAGGAAAGAAATATTCAATCGACCATTCACTATATAGTCTATGAAGCCTCTATCATTACTATCTAATTGGTGCCAATGACATGTTCATGGCTACCTCAACTCAAAATAAAAAGGCTAACTCGACGCAAGATTTCACAAGCGGTGTCCTCCGAAAGTAGGGGAGGACTCACCAATACGCTGAGTGTGAATAGATCCCCAATGATGCTCCTATTGACGATCTCTTAAACCTGTCTCTGCATCATAAAATGATGCAGGCCAAATGGCGTCAGTACGTGGAATGTACTGGTATGTAATATGGCAGAATGAAACATACCTCAAGGAAGAGTAACACTGGTTCAAATATCTCAACTCAGGAAGATAAGAGAAACTCACGTAAGGCGTCATAAGTCTAAAGTAAGAATACACTTTTAGACAAGAACCAATCACACATCATACAATCCAATCCAATCATACACAATACAGTTCAATCAAATCATATATCATCCGATTCAATCCAATCGTATACAATTGGTTCAATCCGGTCATATACGATCCGATCTAATCCAATCCTATACCCTTCCATCATACACTTATCTAATCACATATCACATACTCTAATCCATCACACATCACCTAATCCTGATCATATAAAATCAACTCAACAATCCACTCAACAATCAACTCAAAGGACTCAACTCAATACTATACAAATTAGAATGTGCAATATTTTACAATTCAACTCAATCATCTACAATCATATTCAAACCAATCATATCAAGCACAATCCATTCAATTGGGAGTTTCTCTAACCGACAACCATCACCATATGAGCGAGTGATAGTACAACAAGCTGACGTTGTTGCCACATCCGTTCACACCTTGACAGGGTATGAACGAATCAACCAATCATGGATCCAATCCAACCAAGTTCTATAATGTCAGGACAAACATGTCGGGGAAGCATCCGACTTTAATAGTTCAATCCCCTCCTACGTTTGGCGACGTAGTTTATTGGTTCGAGTATGGACTGTAGTCTTACCCAATTCGGTGCTCGATACTCCTCCCAAGACTCAATATGCTCATATCTATCAAGTGAGTAAAATACTCAAAATGCTCATTTAGTCTTATCGGACTCTTTCAAATCAACTCATTTAGTCTCATTGGACTCTTTTCAAATCTGGCCTCATTGGACCTTCTTTCAAATTGACTCATCTCAAATCATCAAACTCTTCTCTTTAAAATCTATACAATCTCAACTCAATGTATGTAGAAAATATTAAGTACATTTAAAATATAAATCCAACTCATCAACTCAAACTCAAAATAGATACTTTAATGTAACAATACTCAACTCATTTAGAGGCTCCTCAAACTCAACTCATGCTTAAACTCCTTTTTAAATTAAAGATGAAAATAATCATTCTTTAGACTCAAAATAGTGTATAAATAGTTTATGCAAAAATGGTTCCAAAATCATTTATTTTCAAAATGCTCATAAGACTCCAACCACATTAAATTAGGTAAATCACATATCAAATAATCACATTAGACTCCAATCCACTTCATCACACAACATCCTCATCAATATAACCTCTTCATTCACATCATCGTCAAATACAATTATTCACATCGTCATCAAACATCATCATTACATCATCATCATCATCAAACATTATCATCACATCATTGTCAAATATCATCATCACATCAATCATCAAACATCTACTCCAAAATCCTTATTTTAGTCCTATGTTCAATTTATGGAAGCAAAAGGACATTCTTAATTATCCAATTCATTCTTTTCATTCCAATCAATACATATATACACAAAACCATCCATCTCAACTTCAAGACAATTATGACAAAGAAATCTCATCTTGGGTTCATGTGAATAAAACATGAACCCATACTCTCAATAAAACTCAACTCAAGAATATCGTCAATACCTATAAATCTATATACAAAGATCCATTTATAGTCAATAATATGAAAGATGACTATTTAGTAACTCAAGTCATTAAAATCATCAATCAACCATTTGTATCTAAAAACATTCCATAGTTTAGGGAAAACTTTCAAGAAAACCTTTCTAGAAGGTGCAACTCTTTCACAACTCCTAACCAACACATCTATAGGAATATGGAAGAACTCAATCCATATTTTTGGTTAGCCTTACACACCTTGTTTGAAGACTTTGAAGAAAACCTTGTGGTTGGGTCTTCAATGGAGGACTCAAACTTTGAAGCTCTTGGAACTCTTCTTGTTGGAAATGGAGAAGAAGAAGAAGAAGACAGAGAGAGAGAGATAGGTTTCTAGGGATTTTAGAGAGAGAGTGAGGGATTGAAAATAATCCCAAAATATGTTAGGGCTGATACATATATAATTTGGGTAAGTTCCCAAATTACCTCTCCTCAAAAGTTCTGAAAATAGGCTAAAAATATACCTGACGCGATAGTGGCGCGTCGCGCCCTTGCAGCACCAGGATGATTACGCCTAAAACCTGCATACCTCGTAGTGGCGCGCCGCGCCAAGGACCAAACTACTGAGGCACATTCTTGGCGCGATAGTGGCGCATCGCGCCCTTACAGCGCCAAGGCCAATATTTTCTGGGTTCTGGAAATTAGCTTGAAAGACCCTGCACACCTTTTAGTGGCGCGCCGCGCCAGAGCCCAAACTACTAAGGCATGTTTCTGGCATGATAGTGGCACGTCGCGCCACTATAGCGCCAATCCCAGTTTTCCTAGCAATTGCAACCCAGGCCTGAAAATCTCTACTGTGCTAGTTCATCTTAGGATAGTCATATCTTTTGACTCTGAACTCCAAAAATTACATTCTTGGTGGCGTTGGAAAGAAGACTCGACGAACTTTAATTTGGTAGGTCGTGGGCCACCCAGATTGTTGTCTTTCAAAAGATAAGGTCATTAGAAGTCGACCCTATACACGAACTCATCTTAAAACTTAACCACGATGAATCTTTTGGACTTAGCTTGGTCCTAGGGGTCCTCTGTGACCCCACATCACCTCCAACACTCTTCAATTTCTCAGGGACTCATCTTAGCTCAAGCACATACCTCGAAATAAATACGGTTGACCCTACCCGTGTACAAGAAAGGTTCGAATCTTAGGGAAACATTTTGAGGGGTGTTACAGTTATGAATATTATTTATGAATATTAATAGTGTGAAAATTTGGTAAAGGCAAAGGGCAAAAAGTAAAATTCGCAAAGTGGCCTATGGTAGTATTCTGGAAGGCTAGGGGTAAAACGGGAATTTCACAAAGTGTTCAAGAATGTTCTTGAAAGACCAAAGTGTTCAAGAAAATTCATGTAGGGGTGCACTCTTTTATGGCCATGTGATGAATATATATGAACCAAAGTGTACATGGCAAGACAATTAAGTCATCTTTATTTTTATTTTTTAAAGAAAGTTCTAGAAAAATTGAGAAGGGGTCATGTGTTTATATTCATATTTGAGGGACTTATTTTCAAATATGGATAAGTGGTGGAAGATATATATATATATATATATGTGTGTCTTATGACTCATTAGGGTCATTCTTATCCCAAGAGAATTCTAGAAAATTCAAGAGAAAGAAGAGAAGAAAAACTTGAAGCTAGAGAGAGAGAGCTCGGTTTTGGGGGAGAAAAAAAGAGGTAAGTCTCCCATTTTGCTCAATAAATTAATTATATAGGGTATACCAAGATGTTATGAAGGTATTGGTAATGTAAATTTATGGTTTGGAGCAGCCAAAAAATATTACCAAACAGCCCCAAAATTTTAGCCGCACTATGAGAGCTTCCGAGGCAAGTTTTGACGAGTTTTGGTGAATTTTGAGCAAGGTAAGATTTTCTCTTTCAATTGAAGTTTATGAGGTTGTTATGGGGTATGTTAAATGTATAAATGATGCTGTAAGTGAAAAAAATGTATAAGGATGCTTGACGTTAGAAACAACTAAATGAAAGTCGTAGTAGTTCAATCGAAGTCGCGTAGTGTGTTGTCGTTGTGGTGCTGCGGTTGCAGCTAGTTGGGTTGCGTGTTGCAGGGCTTTAAAGTGTGTTAAAAAGGGTGTCGGTGCTTTTGGTTGCAGCCACACGACCCCCCATTTGGTATGGTTAAATAGTTTACGAAATAAAGGTTAAAAACTCTATTTTGGTATCGTAAAATTTGAGCTAGTTGTTTGGAGTTGTATTATGGGATATTGAAGTGATTTAATGGTATATGTGCTGCTGGTTTTTGTTGTTGGATGGTTTTTGATATTGTGGCCTAGTTGAAATCTCGGGGATGGTGTATTTACAGGGGAAGTGCTGCCGAAATTTTGATAGAAAAAAATATTAGTTTAGGATGAGAATCTTCGATATCTACAGCTAATGTTTGCATTCGGTAACCTTGTTATAGATTTTTGGGAAGGCCAAGAGTTATGTGGGATTGACTAAGGAAGCGGACAAGGTATGTAAGGCTTACCCTTTTTTTCAAGGCATGATTCTGATGTTATGATTTCATAAGTGCTTCCATATTTTCTTTGTTTTCAAAAGCTAGGTGTCAATGGTCCCAAGGAAATGACTACTTTTCCTATAACCCGTCAATATTTTCCAAAATGTCTATAGTTTTCCAAAATAAAGGTTTACAGTATTACAAGCTTTTATGACAATAACGATAGATATGTTTTATAACGACATTGATGATGTCGAGGATGAGAATATGTCTATGATGGCTATGATAAGAACGACTTCATGTATGTAAGGTTTACCCTTATTTCTCTTGGCATGTTTTGACATAAGTATATAGAGCTACTCTTTCTTTTGGCATGAGTTTTATGAAACAAGTATATGTCATTTTATACAATTTCAAGGAAGTCCTATTCGTAGAGCCACTAGGATGGCCAATTTGCTTGAGTTTCCAAAGGATATTTTCTCGTGCTTAGATACGTGTATATAATTTCAAAAGTTTTATTTTGATATAATCCATGGTAATTTTTGAAAGATACTTGACATGACTCTTATCTTGATTTTTGAATCATAACTCATTTCGATTATTCTACGAGTCTTGAAAATTGGTCCTATGTGCATATGTATACGATTTGGCGCCTTACGAGATTGTGACCTTATTCTACATTCTCTTAATATTATCTTTCGTTGATAGTCTCATATTATAATAATTGTTCCTTCAAGGTGAGACAAAGCGATCATGGTTCGTCTATAATACAATCGGAGGTTACCGACCTTCCGTCACTCTGATAGATACATGACTTTTGTTGAGCTCTTCTGCATACTGTCTATATGTATATGTATATGTATATAGGGGATATGGGGAAGGTTCATATGTGGCGCTATAGACGCATTGCCACCTGGTCAGTTGGAGTAATTTTCATCCTGGATGCGAGATGCCCGGACGCGGGACATATGTGGGCGATATGATATGTTCTATTTTCTATGTATATGAAAAAGAAATGTTTTTAAAGGAAAAAACAAGCATGCATGGAATCCGGCCTAAAAGGGCACTCATATGTACAGGTTACTCTCTTATCTCTCTTTATGTTCTATGATTCTATGATATGGTTGTTCATACCTTATGTTCTTTGTTATGATGATTTTCATGCCTTACATACTCGGTACATTACTCATACTGACATCCCTTCTTGTGGACGCTGCATTTCATGCCGCGTAGGTACACCCAGACGAGTAGAAGTTATTATAAAAGATGGTCCAGCGAGGTTAGCAACTCCACTTGTTCCTGGAGTGCTGCCGAGTCAGAGTATATGCGCTATGATGTTTCGTTCGAAGTTAGAGATTTTGCATATAAAGTCGTGGGTATAAAGTGTCAGCTTTGTAAGCGGCGTCACCAGCCGATATGTTATTATGTCATATGTCACAAGTTTTATGGGATGATGAATTTTGGAAAGCAAGATTCGGAAAGCTTAGCTATGTTTTACATTTCTTTTTTATGTAAACGTCTAAAGAGATTAAGTACGTAATATGAGGCAGCGGGTTCGCTCGGCTCTGAGAATGGGGTCGGGTGCCCATCACACCCTATTAAGATCGGGGTGTGACATATCGAGGCCCGTTGTGAAATGTGGCTTAAAATGACTCTTGGGTGTGGGATCCACTTTCTATTAAAATAATCTCGTATGGGAATTATGAATGTGCCATTGAGTTCGGAATGTCTAATTTAGTGGGGTAGCTTATCTGATTTATTTTTATCATAGTCCGATCGAATTTGGAGCAACCCATCGGAGATTTTGAATTTTCCAAAATCTGATATTTGCAGCAGCTCAGCAGCCCTTTTTTGGGATATTTCCTCCAACTTTAAAACCCTTTATCTTGGGCTATAGAGCTCCAAATTGAGTGATTCAAAAGGAAAACTTGTGAGATTTTTCATGCAGAACGCATTGGAAAGATTGAAAATTGATTTGGAGCATTCGATTCAGGAAAAAATTATGATTTTATTTATAGTAGTGTCTATTTTCGGATTGATTTTTTGAAGAACTTTGAGAAATTATTTCTTGACCTATATAAATTCGATTTTGGTGATTCAAGGGTCTAAATTCAAGAAATTTTTGAGAAAAATCTCGTGGTGAGATCAGAAATGCGAGATAAAGCTTCGTTTGAGGTAAAAATGCATCTTTAGTTACTGATTTAGTCTTTTTTGGAATGAAATTTTGTTGAATTTTGGAAGAGTGTATTTTGGTCAATATAACTCCATTTTGAGTGATTCTTGAGGCTAGATTATGGGGTTTTTCACAAAAATCATTATAGTGAAATTGTTTTGGGTTGGAAGAGTCTTGTTTATTTAGAATTAGCTGATTTTGATGTTTTCATTTTTGGTCTTTTAGTCAGAATTTATGAGTTTTGGTTGCATGCTCGTCCCGCATAGCTTCCCACCTCGAATTATGTTATAAATCTAATTTATGAGCTTGGGGTAACATTTTAAACCAGTTTTGGGGGTCAAATCCAGAATTCCCTATGCGGGTCCCACAATTCCCGTTTTAGACCCTGAAAATAGTCTGTCTCCAAAAATTATGAAATTAGTGTCTAAACGACCGTATCGACGTTATGGTTCTTGTTTTGACAGCTTGGCAGCATTTCGAGGTAGTTCAAAAGAGAAAAGCTCCAGTATAGTGATTTGGAACCCGCGTGTTTAGCCTACAGGTAGGCTACGATTTATCTTTCTTTAGAATGAACTGAAATGTGTGAAAGCATGTTGAAATAGTTAGAATTTTGGTTGGGTAGGTTAATTGTATATCTCAGGTGTTAGAAATCATGTTTTAGACTTGTTATCGGACTTTTCGGGTATTTAGAAGCATGTGTATCTTGTCATTATTTGTTTTTATTATAAGGAGAGTTGAATGAGCATGTTTTTGATACTGTGGAGTATGTCGTCCTTAGTATAGGATGTAAACTTACTTTAGATGCCTCGGCGTCTCTTTGGTGGACTTAGATTCTTATAAAATGGTGTAGCGGGCTAGTACCAAGTAGTTTGGCCTTAGTTAGGCGTTACCCTTGATCTTAAAAATACACTCATCCATAAATTGGTATAATCGTGACTTTCATGATGAGTCGGCAACACTAGATTTTATGATCATTGACTTTGGCTCCGGTTTAAGTTTTGGCGGTATATCAATTGACTCATTGGGAAAAAGAATTTTGGTAGTGTTGTATTCTAGTTGGGGAGGAGAATATTTGGCATCATGGGATAATTTATCTATGAGCATTCGGGTACCCAGTCTCGGCCTTCGTTCTGAATTATCGGAGAGCATCTGGATACCCAGCCCTGGCCTCTGCTGGCTTGCTAGTATGACGAGCATTCGGGTACCCAGTCCTGGCCTCGATCATATCGATGTTTTACGGTGAGCATCCGGGTACCCAATTCCGGCCTCGACTGTACCAATGTATTATGGCAAGCATCCGAGTACTCAGTCCCGTCCTTGGCCACTTTGAATAATCGGGCAAATATCTGGGTCCCAGTCTCGGCCTCAACCCCTAAGTCACCCCAAGATCGATTGACTCTTGGAGATTCTGGGTTTGGAAATGATACAGTACTTCGGCTTCTAACATTGCAGATTCTTGGTTCCTAGCCTTGGTAGTTGTAACTATTCTGTGTACTCCGCGGGCTTATGGGGGTTCGTCTGGGTTTTTATTTAACTTGCACACAAGTTTCCCAGCTAGGCTTATGGGGGTCCAATTGGGTATAGTTAGCTGTAGTTCTCATAGGTAATGCTCTTTTCCCTTTTGATGCTTATGTTGACTCCTATTTAGGCTATTCCTCTTTTTTATATTGTTTTTACCTTTTCTGCTCATTCGGCCTACGACGCCTATTGGGTATCTGTTGTCTTGGTACTCATACTATACTTTGCATCTACTTTTGTGATGCAGGACCAAGCACTAGCTATCGTTGTGGATAGATCGAGCCGGTTGCAGTCAGCTTCGGAGACTAGGGTGAGCACTTGGCGTTTTTGAATTATTCTTGTCTCCTTCAGTATGGATGACCCGTCTTTTGCCTTTTGAGACTAGCCAGTTGTTGTATATATTTTCGATCCACTTTCGGAACTTGTACTCGTCTTTTATTTTGTAGCAGCTCTGTACTTGTAATTTTCAGGTTTTGGGAGGGATCTTTAGTTGTTTAGATCATGTTTTGGTTTACTTCCGCTTATTCTTTCTGCTTATTCTTTTTGCCTATCTTTATAATTCTCCGCTCTTATTTAGTTTCTGCCCTCAAACCTATTATTTGAAGTTTCGAGTTCACGGGTTGACTTACCTACTGGTGGGTTATAGTAGGTGTCATCATGATCTAAGGAATTGGGTCGTGACAAAGCGAATCCAAGATTTGGAGTTTCCAGATGCCAAGCAGATGCATTGATTAGATTACTAGATTAACCTTGGGCTTTGACTCCGTGCAAAGTCCACTAAGCATAATTTTTTTAATAATATTACTAATATTATAAATATATATTATTAATTTATAATTGTTCTCAATGAGTTTATATATTTTGGAAATGGTCAATGAGGGCATCATTACCTATATTTATAAATACATCACACACTATTTAACAAATTAAACAATCATTTAAATATTGACCACCAATCCTATTTCATACTTTATTTTTTATCTACTTCACGGATGAGAATGTTAGCTCCATAGTTACGGTAGCTACAGGTAAAATATTTGCTTGATTAGTTCGGGAAAAATTAAGGAATAAAATATTTTATATTTTATTAGAAAAAAGAATTTTATCATTATCTAAATAAAAGTTAAAGATGAGGTTATTAAAAAATCGCATGAGGTTATACTATTCAAATTATAAAACGAGGTTAAGAAGAAAGAAATATTACTTCCCACTTTTTTTTTAGTTAAAATGATTTAAAAAAAAAGAAACAAGAAAGAGAAAATCTTTTAAAATAATAATTTTATTAGAAAAAGAAAAAAATATATATTATGTTTATTAGAAAAAAATGTATTTTTGACACAATAAAGCAACAATAGGGACATTTGTGACGCTAAACTATTAATAGTGGAGATATTTTTGGGCCAACTGTTATCAGTAGGTACATTTTTTAACCAAACTATAAACAAAAAATATTTTTATTCAATTTGACATCGTTTAAGGATACTTTTTAACACTTTTATATTAAATAAATAGTAACCAATAAAAAAAATCAAAGATTAATAAACTAAATTAGTCAACAATAATTACTAACAAAAACTAAGTCAACTAGAATTAAAAAGAGAAATAAATAAAAATAGGGAAAATGATCAAAAATGTCCTTAAACTATCTAAATGAATAAAAATGTCCTCTATTTATATTTTGGTGCAAAAATGCCCTTGCCGTCAATACTTTGATCCAGAAATGCCCTTATTGTTATTTAATGAGTCAAAAATGTCCATTTTCATATATTATTTATTTTCTTTTTGAACATATGTTTTTCCTAATAATATTTCTTTTATTAGCAAATGTTTATTCTACTTCAATTAGAAAAAATATTAAAAATAATTTTTTTTATTATAATTATTTTTTATCGTTATTTGAATAAAAATTAATGATGAATTTATTACGATCTGATATATATATGACATATATTATCCGTTAAAACTTAGAGTACATGAAATTATTCCTTTTTAATTGATCAAATGGGATTACGAAGAATAAAATAATTTTCTACATTTTTATTACTTAAAGTGATTTTTTTAAAAAAAGAATAGAGTTCTTTAAAAATAATATTTTTATAAGGAACAAAATTTATTTTTTTTACATAAAAAATATATTTATTAGAAAAAGGGCATTTTGACCCATTTTGTAATAATAGGGGCATTTTTGACCCATTAAATAATAGTAAGGGCATTTTTGAACCAAATTATAAATGATAAGGGCATTTTTGGACCAAACTATAAACGATAAGCATTTTTGTTCATTTCAAATAATTTAAGGGCAGTTTTGACCTTTTTCCCATAAAAATATAATCTTTAAAACCTTGCTTTATTGAACCTAAATTCACTATCTATTCAGGATGAAAGTATTTTGTTTTTAAAAAAATGTCATTGCCGAGACTCAATCCTGTGTCTATTAGGAGGGAGATTCGTCCTTAGTCATTGGCACCATGGCACCTTTTGATTCTCTTGGTGCCATTTATATATTTATCGACATCTTACATATATACACCTATATACACATCTGGTTTCACAGATGCAACTTCTTTATTCCTTAACTTGCGGAGTTGATGATCTAAAATCTCTATCGGAACCTCTTCATAGGATAAACTCTCTTTCACACCAACACTTTCAAATGGTACAATAGAAGTAGGTCAGCAACATAATTTTTCAAAAATAAAATATGAAGCACCGGATGCATCAATGCCAACTCGGAAGGCAAATCCAATTCATAACCTACCTTGCCATAGCGTCTCAAAATCTGATATGACCCTACATAGCGGGGATTAATCTTCCCTTTCTTACCAAAATGCATCACACCCTTCATAGGTGAGATTTTCAAGTAAACCTAATCATCAATCTTAAATTCAAGCTCTCTCCTCCTTACATCTGAATAGAACTTTTGTCAACTTTGGGCAGTCTTCAACCTTTCCCTAGTGAGTCTAACTTTATCTGGATATTCACCAACCAACTCGGGTCGTATTAAATCAACTTCACCAACCTCAAACCATTCAATAAGAGATCTACACCTCCTACCGTATAAGACCTCAAATAGAGCCTTTTTTGATACTTGAGTGATAACTGTTATTGTAGGCAAACTCAATCAATGACAAATGACCATTCCAATTCCCTTTGAAGTCGACTACACAAACCCTCAACATATCCTCCAAAGTCTGTATAGTATGCTCGGGTCGGCCTGGTGATGAAAAGTTGTGCTAAGCTTAACTTGAGTACCAAGAGCCTTTTGAAATGACCTCCAAAACTGAGTACCTCTGTCTAAAATGATAGACAACGGAAACCCATAAACCTTAACCAACTCTAAAATGTAAAGTCTAGCATAATCCCCTATTGAATAGAAAGTCTTAACGGAAAGAAAATGCACTGACTTAGTCATTCGATCAAAAATAATCCAAATCATACCATGTTGCTTACGAGTACGAGGTAAACCCGTAATTAAATCCATATTCAAGTCTTCCTACATCCAAGTAGGGATCTCATTGTCTTGAGATAAACCTCTCAGTTTTTGATGCTCAACCTTCACTTGTTGACAATTTGGACACTTAGTCAGAAATTCCGCAATATCCTTCTTCATGCCATTCCACCAATACACTTTTTTCAAATCACAATACATCTTTGTGTGTTCTGAATGAATAGAATATCCTAAGCTATGAGCCTCGGACAATATTATTTTCTTTAAACCATCAATATTGGGAACACATAAACAACCTTGATATTAAAGTAAACCATTTCCCCCTAGGTATATCCTCAATGACATTTTCGAAAACCACTTTCTTCAATTCAATCAAAGTCGGATCATTGTCTTATTTTTCTTTGACATTCGACACAAGAGATAATTCAGAACTATTTTGCACAACAACACCTCCATCCTCGGAATCAACTAAACGAACACCCAAATGAGCTAGTCTATGAGCATCATGAACTAACTCTTTCTTTTCATCCTCAATATGGGTAACACTATTCATAGACAACCTACTAAGAGCATCAACAATCACATTTGCCTTTCTCGGATGGTACACCAAACTCATGTCATAATCCTTCAACAACTTAAGTCATCTCCTTTGTCAAAGATTCAAATCCTTTTGCTTAAACACATATTGCAAATTCTTATGGTTGGTGAATATATCAACATGGATGCCATAGGGATAGTGTCTCTATATCTTCAATGCAAATACAACCACCTCTAACTTTAAGTCATGAGTAAGATAATTATTTTCATGCATATTAAGATCCCTAGAAGCATAGGCTATCACCTCACCATTTTACATTAAAACACAACCAAGACCAATTCTTGAATCATTACAATACCAACAAACTGATTGGATGCTTACAGTAAAGTCAACACCGAAGCAGAAGTAAGTCGATCTTTCAACTCTTGGAAACTTTTCTCACATGCTTCAGACCATTAAAATTCACCTTCTTTTAAGTCAAAGTAGACAAGGACGATGCAATGGAAGAAAATTCTTTGACAAATCATCTATAATAACTAGTGAAGCCTAAGAAACTTCGAATATCCAAAGGAGATAAAGGTCTAGGCCAATTCTTTATCACCTCGGTCTTTTTAGGTCAACTTGAATACCATCATTCGACACAATATGGTCAAGGAACGCAACCGACCTCAACCAAAACTCATACTTGCTAAACTTAGCAAACAATTGACGATCTTTGAGAACTTGCAAGACAATCCTCAAATGATCGGCATGCTCTTCCTCACTTCGAGAATAGAATAATATATCATCAATGAACACAATAACAAACATCTCCAAATATTTCTTGCAAATTCTGTTTATCAAATCCATAAAAGCTGTAGGAGAATTTGTTAGTACAAAAGACATATCCAAAAATTCAAAGTGACTATACCGAGTTCTAAAGGTCATATTCATAATGTCACATCTCTCACTTGAAGTTGATGATAACCCGATCGAAGATCGATCATTGAGAAATAACTTGCTCTTCAAAGTTGATTGAACAATTCATAAATCCTCGGAATGGAATACTTATTATTATTTGTGACCTTGTTTAATTATTGATAATCAATACACATACGAAGAGAATTATCCTTCTTTCATACAAAGAGAACCGGAGCACCCCATGGAGAGATACTCGATCTAATGAAATGCTTATCTAACAAATCCTTTAACTAATCGTTCAACTCCTTAAGTTCTGTTGGAGCCATTCTATAAGGAGGGATAGAGATAGGTTGGGTATCGAAAAAAAGATCAACACTAAAGTCTATCCCTCTTTTGGGAGGGATAGTCGGAACGTCATTGGGTAACACTTATGGAAACTCATTAACCACCAAGACTGACTCAAGAGTTGAAGCTTCAGAATCTATATCTCTAACTCATACAAGATGGTAGATGTAAGCCTTTGAGATTATTTTCCGAGCTTTTAGGCACGAGATTAATTGACTCTTATATATAGAATTACTACCTTTCCATTCTAGGACTGATTCAGTAGGAAATTGAAACTTAACCACTTGGGTTCTATAATTAATAAAAGCATAACATGCATGAAACCAATCCATACCAAGTATAACATCAAAATCGGTCATATCAAGCTTTTTAAGATCAATTGTGGTGATTTTATGGAAAACTATGACTGAACAATTTATATAGACTCATTTAGCCAAAATTGAATCAGCAAAATGAGTATAGACCAAAAAAATTCTAACAAGATCTCAAGACTAACATCATATTTCATAGAAAGATAATAAGTAACAAAAGATAGAGTAGCACCCGTATTTAAAAATGTATAAACATCAAGCTCAAATACTCATAACATACCCATCACTATATGGAGAGAATCCTCTATATCCTGTCGAACCCGGAGAGAGTAGAGTATGTTCTAGCGCTGACTATCGAAACTAGTAGAAGCACTAGGCTGAGTCTGGCAACTATATCTACCCTTCCCAGAAACTGAAAGGTAATCCGCCACTTTGTGGCCCATCTTTTCTTAACCAAAACAAGTATCAGTACCGGCTAAACCTTTTCGCGAATGACTTGCCACACTTTTAACAAGAGGGGATAAAAGATCCACTAGAACCATCTCCTTAAGGTTTAGGGTTAGACACCCTATCCTTACTTAACCTTTGACCAGAAGCATTGTATGGATTAGGATCAGAGAAGTTTTAATGGAATTGAGACCTTCCATTACCACCGGACCTATATGAAGAATCACCACCCAACCTTTGATAAAAACATCCATAATTATCAATTCGAGCTCTGTTGGACTCTCTAGCCTTCTCCTTGAGTTTCTCTTCCTTAGTTTGTTCGGCATGTGTCATCAACTTTGATATGTCCATTTCCTTGATCAACATGGTTGTCTTTTAATCCTTAACAATCAAATATGATACACCCAAAGAAAACTTGATCATACAAGCTCTAGAATCAACAACTATAAACGGAGCATACTTTGACAACTGAGTGAAATTTAAGGCATACTCTCTCACACTTATACTACCTTGCTTGAGATTTATGAACTCTTGAATATTGGCCTCCATTAGCTTAAGAGGGAATAAATGGTCAAGAAAGAAATATTTGAACTCTCCCCAATCTAAAGGACCCTCATCCTTAGCTCTTTCAACCTTCTATTGTTCGAACCAAATTTGAGCTATACCCTTCAATTGATAAGCGGCTAAGTCTGCCTTTTTCATCAGGATAACTCCCATGATAATCTTGTGAATGCCCTCTATAAACTCTTACGGATCCTCATCCACTTTTGAACCATGAAACTCCAGAGGGTTTATCCAAGTGAAGTCACTAACTCTACTAGCCTACGTACCCACATTTGGATTCACAGGAGAAACCACTTCACAGTTGGCTTTGCTTTCATAGCTGGGGAGAGCACTTGAAAAGCCGCTCGAAACTTGGCATGTGAAACTTGTTCTACTAGAGGATCATTGGGATCCTGGGGAGCTTGTTGCTCCTCACCAACATTAGCATTAACATTCCTTTGAACATAAGCTCTTCAGGGGGGAGTGGTGTGATTATGTAATCACAAAGAACAATCATTAGAAGAAAAACTTTGGAAGTTAGACTCTATCGCATGACTTAAGAATGATAAAAAAAGTGAAGTTTTCTAAACACCTCTTAGCCTCCTATTTATAGATGCGGTGCACTTCAGACCATGAATAAGACTCTATTTGACGCAACATGCCATACACCATAGGACTCTTGAAACCTCATGCTTGATACCATGTTTTTCACCATCCAAGATATGCCCTAGACCTGATACCGCAACTAGAATCCTGAGTGACTCTAACCAAGACCTTGGCATACATAACATAACAAGAATAATATGAAATCAAGAGTAGACATAAAAGCGAAATAAGTCTCAACATAGAAATCTCGAAATAGAGATAATTCAATCATCATAGTCAACATAAGAAAACATACTTTTATAGTCTAAACATGCATCTACTAAGTTTTAGATGCAACATAGGACAATCTCTAGCTCACAAATATAATGAAGTAAATAAGTCTGAAACATAAAAGAAATAACATGACAGGGTTTGTCCGCGAATCATGAGGACTCATCAAAATAGCTTTCTATGAGAAGATGTCCAATACTAGCGACATGGAGAAGAGAGAATGTCGTTACCTATATTATGAGATAATATAGGAAAAAGTATGTGTTGGTATATGAAATGTACTAAGTATGTGAGAAATATGCATAACATAAATAAAAGGACATGATAGGTATGAACATGTGATGCATGATCAATTAACTTAAAAAAATGAAGTAAAACATGAAAATATATAATAAGGTCAATGCATCATAAAACATTATTTAAGAGCTTTTAAGAAAACATAGTCATTTTGTGGGATATGGACCGTAATTGACAATCAAACCATCTGAACTATAACATTGAGTCTGGTGTAACTCCTACATCGAAAAAAGAGAGGCTACTTGACAAGGTAGACTCCGTATCATTCATGTCATGTGCTATATGTTGTTCCACTAGCTAAGTCATTTTAAAAAATCTACGGGGGAAACATAGTTAGGGAATGAAGATTGCTACTGTAGACTCCCTTACCAAGCATCCACCTCAAAGTTTTCTTGGAGCTAAGTTAAAATCCTAATGAATTAGATAAAATCATTAGCATTAGGAAACAAAATACATATACCAATCCACATTCATAAAATAGCAAAAGAGTAACTCCTTAAATCATGATTTCATAACATCATTCATAAAGACACTTATCTTTTTAAGCATCTAAATCATGATTTCATTCATATTGTGAGAATACCTTTCACAATTTGTTCATTCATATTTAAAAAATACTTGAAATACAATTCATAGTTTTCATAAATTATTCATAGAACCTTCATTAATTTCATGATTATAATTCATAGTTGAAAATTAAAGACATAATACATGGGTCCATGTGAAATCAATTGAAAATCATATATTAAAGTAAATTCATGCATAATAAGAAAGAATAACATTAATTGAAATCAATTTCAAAAGAACCATGAAGAATTGACATGAAGCCCTAATTGAATTAGGTAAAAACAACTTTAGAGAATTGAGATCCTTTTGGGACCCAATGGATGAAAAGGATCCATTGGTGAATTCCTACATACCTGGGCAATCAAATCCTAATACAATGGAATTGAACTTGACTTGAAGCTTGAACCCTAACTTGTCTTGAAGAAGAAGCTTTAGAGAGAATTCTTAGAGAGAAGATTTTGATTGGGATAGTATTTGAGAGAATGAGTAATTAATGAAGGGTATTGGATAATTATTGGTATAGAAAAATAACCCCCAAAACACCCAAGCCTTACTATAAAAGAGTGGGGAAAAGTCCAGATTGCCCTTAAAATTTCTAGTACGAACCCTCTTCACAAAAGATTCCACAGACCGTGAAGCCTTCTACAGTCCGTGAAGTGGTCCGTAGAAGTCAATGGGTAAGGTATGGCTACCATAGATTCAAATGAGGTCTTGAGATTTGTTGGCGGTATGTGCGTTCCAAGAGTAAGGGGTTTAATTCAGTTGATTCTTCATGAGGCCCATGATTCTAAATATTCCATTCCTCTGGGCACATCGAAGATGTATCGCTAGCTCAGACAACATGACTTGTGGAGTGGCATGAGGAGAGATATACCCGTTGCCTGTACTATCAGTAGGTGAAGTCCGAGCACTTAAGGCCTAGTGGCGAGTTTCAAAGATTACCCATTCTGGATTGGAAGTGGGAGAGTATCATGGACTTCATTGTAGGTTGCTTCGCACTTCTAGAGTTGCTAATAATATTTGGGTCATTATTGATAAATTGACCAAGTTAGAACACTTTCTTCCTCTTCACACTTCCTTCAGTGACAAGAGATAGGTTCGTATCTACATTTGGAGGTAGTCCATTGTTGACACCCAAATTTGTCCCTCCACAACGCAAATTAGCTATCGAGTTTCTTTAAATTTTGAATATTTTTGAAATAATTAGCTTTTATAAAAAAACAAAGATATTTTCATATTATTCTTAACTATTTTTATCTTTTTATAAATTCTAATATAATATACATATTTCTATATAACTATATCTTTAATTACTATTTATGTGGTTATTCAAAAATCATCTCAAAAAGATTTTATTTTTAACTAAATACAATGTTAGTTAGGTTATTTTAATTATAGTTTGTATATTTGAAATTTTAATTTTTTTCTAAAAAAAATATTCCATTCTCCCACATTGAAAATTAATGAAGAATTTGGGGTTTTCGGAGCCTATATAAATGCTCATATTCTCATTAAGAAGAGGGAAGAAGGGAGAAGTTTTTTATCCACCCAAAGTTAGAACTTTCTTAACTTTGTTAGGATTTTGGATTCTTGTTCCCAACCTAAAAGTTGTGAAAATTTCTAGCTCTCAATCTATATTTTTCTTCGAGGAAAATACGAGATTTAAATCAAAATCTAGGCTAAGAACAGAGTTCTTATAACGTCGAACCCACGAAGGTTCGAGTCTAAATTTTCAGTTTTTCTTTTTGTGGATTGAAGTTCCGTCAAGATCTTGGATAGTGGTGAAGTCATCTTCCATTCGTCGTCTTCTCGCTGATCGAAAAGAGGTAAAATCTTTTCTCAGCTTCATTTTATTTAATTATTTCATGTTTTATACTTAGTTGATTCGTAGTCTTTTTTAGCATGTATTAAGCATACTTAGATTAATGATAGAAATTTCTTATAGTTAGCATATGTTAGGATTAATTAGCTATCATGTGTTAGGATTATTTAATAAAAACACTTAGTTTTGTTCATTATTTTTTTAATTAGTTTTATTTGACAAGAGAGATTTTCATGTTTTAAATTTCTTCTTTTAACATGATTTAGATAATAAAAATATGCTTAAGTTATTATTTAGTTAAAACTTTCATGGCTTAAATGATTTAATTCTTTCTTTAAAATTTGAGTTAGTATATCGTATATATTAATTATGTGTCCTTTAGTTACTTGAATATATTTTTTTTCCTTTTCTTTGTCTACATATAATATATGTTGCTTGTCACCTCTAGGAAGCCCATCAATTTGATACTTTAACATATTATGATATATTTCTTGGTTTAGTTTAAAATGAGTAGATGCTTATGTAATTTTATTTTGATGCATATGATATCGATTCTAGTTCATCTTTGGACTCCATCCTTGCATATTGTTGAATTTTGAGTCTCCCATCATCTTGGTCAAATCATCGGATAACTGCGTGTTAGCGGACACTTTGAATGCTAATACCTTCTAAAAGTGGAAATTTGAACCCTTACCCATTTTTTCTAATTTTAAGACTTAAATCTGTTAGGGTCTTTAAAATTAAGGTTTCTTGATTTCCTTAAAAATTAAGTGTCGATTCTTTTTTTTAAAATTGATTTTTTCTCTAAAAAGTTTAAATTAATTTTAAATCATCTTTTTCTGACATAACAGAAATGACGACTCTGCTGGGGATTTAATTAGATTCTAACCATTAAATTTGTTTGACTTATTTGACTAACTATTTCGGAATGTAATAATTAGTAATTTAGTTTTCTTTATTGACAGTTTATGTGTTTAAATTCCGAATATTAAATTGTCATTGCATGCATAACATGTTTTTTGCCACTTGACCTTTTATTTTCTTACTTAAATGACGGTTATACGGTTTGCAGCCGTTGAATCCAAAATATTCTTAGGGGGTACCCTTGCGAAATGAGTTAGCCACTGGATGGTAAACGATCGCTAAATTCCCCAGCTTGAGTTTTCCGCTTGGGTCACCAGTATACTTCAAAATATAGCCTACTCTTAGTCAACTTAGCGTAGAGCAAAGCCAAATCCCTGATTTAGCTCATTGTCCTAAGACGACCCAATATCCAAGGCGTATTGGGCCCATTAGAAAGACCACCTTGAGTCCAAAATGGCACTCGTCCTAAATGGACGATCATACCTATGTGTTTAAATTTAAAGGTTATATACGCCGTTTGGCAAGCCATTGTACCTTGAGGTTGTGGGTTTATTTTAGTAGCTTAGTCTAGTTAAAGAAGGATCTTCACAAGCTGCTACTTAATCCAAAAGGCGTTGGCGTTCGGAGATGTCAAGAAATCAAGAATGAAAGACTTTCCACAAAGCCTTAGTTTAGGATTGTACCTTTGCGTGAGACCTATTATTTGTATCCCATTTTCCTATTATGTATCACTCTTCAGTTTATTCATAAAGCTTTTATAAATATGGTTTTTTGAGGAAATGGAATGTTTCAAATGACATTATACATCCTTCAAATTGTTAGGTCTACCCTTGGCACAAAAAGGCCACGCACCTGTTTAGAATGCACAATATTTATTTATGTGTTATATACCATTACTGTTTGTGTGAATATGTTGCTTTGTTTGTAGACATTCTATCCCACCCTTTTTCAAAATAGTTTTTTAGAATCCTCTAAACATACAAATATCAAGTCACTATCAAAGTCCATCCAAACTATCTTTGCGTCTTGAATTTTCCAACGAAATTAGAATTCCATTCTCAAAATTTTAAAATCTCACTCTCTCATCTGAGAAGAGGTTGATATTTTTATTTTTTTTAGAAAGTGATTCAATCAAGTCGAATTACGTAGAATCTAAATTCTCCTTTGGGATATATGTAGGCAACCTTTCAAGGCTCGGTCCCTATCTTTAAAATTTTTAGTTTTTGCTCATTCTTACAAAGAAATTAAAAGTTTTGTTTGCATGAAGCCAAGAAATATTTGATTCAACCCATGTCAACCATTCTCACACATGAATCCCAAAATTAAGTGGGCCAAATTCTGTCCGTTTAGTCATTCTTCACCCATAGATTAGTTTGTCTTCAAACATAGCAACATTTATATGTTTAGTTCTTTGTGTGATATTTTGCATTGATTATTACAAACACGAACTAATACTTTGGATTTTGAGTTATTCTTCTTTTTCAGGGAGAAATTATTCTGTGTCGGAAATCAAACTTGCTTGCTTCTTAAAGATCGAGGGTTCAACATAAATTGATTTTTTTTTCCTTTGAAGAGGCTATTATCAAAGGACATCATGCGATAAATGATTGGATCTCAATTTTGAGAGGTCAACACCCCCTCCTAACTAAGAAGTTTTCTTTGTATGCAGGAGAGACGACATTATTTCAAAAGAGAGAATCACAACTATCCAAAATTGACTACAACATTCAACCACAAACTTTAACCCTAATCTCTTTCAATTCTTTAATCTAAGAAAGATCATAATCCTTTCTCTTATGGATCTTCTAGGGATAAAGAGTTAATGGAAAATAATGATGACCTTAAATTTCACAAGACACCAATACACAGCTTGAAAGATAAATCGGGGAAGTCTTTGACTATGAAGTCTTACTCTTATATTTTGTTACTTATTTTTTATATAATGACCCCGTTTTCACACTTTTCTCATATCTTTACAGGAAAATCATCAACGATAATAGTCGGGACGATAATAGTCGAGGATGGTTATAATAATTTATGATTCTCATGAATAGTTGGTAAAATTCAAATCATAAGAGGCAATCCCCAAAAAGAACACAACAACAAGTGATTCCTGCAGGAAATTGGAAGAACACACCAATGTATAATCTCTGAGGAATATCTGAAAAATAATACAATGATAGGTGCACTCACCGATAGTTGAGTGGATACAAAATGTACTAGTGCAAATAGATAAAAGACACTCCCCATCTGAAGATGTCAACGAGTACTATACTTACAAGACGTCACTTTGAGTTTGTCTAAATCTTTAAATTATTTTATATATCATATTTGCAAGAACTACGCACACCTAATTCTCATCTCGGTGAGATACGTAGGCAGCCCTTCTTGGGTTCGGTATTTTCTTTTTAAATAAATAAATAATAATAAAATAATAAATTTTGTACATATTTCAAGAGTCATATCTTCTTGATTTAGACAAATACAGTTGGGAGCACGCGAAATATTCGGTATGATAAAAAAGATTGGCTTTGTGGTAAATTTCTGTTGGTATCTTTCATTTGTACTTTTGTTATGCTTGAAAATTCTCTTGTAGGCATTCCAGGTAAGAATAAAACCGACCTCATGGCTTCATGTGCATTGTGTGGTGAGGTTTAGATTAAAATTCAATTGCATAACACTGCTGATCTAGAACTTGGCCTGAATGTTTGTTGAAGCAAAATCCTGAGTAATGTTTGGTTTGAGAAAGGATTGTAGGCCTTTTTTTGACCTGATTGTGCCTTTCAAAGCCTACCAAATAACATTAATCCCTAGTTTTCCCACTTTGAGAATAAATCCCTTTCTTTGGACAACCACTTCTTAGCCCTTTCCTTTTTGAGTGCTTACATTCACTATCCCTCTCTTGGCTCAACCTCCTCGAGCGCACCAACGACATGCAAATTATAGAAGAAGATCCAACTTTAAATTGCCAAAGGCAAAAGACGTAAAGTCTCCAAAGTCAATAAAGTAAAGACGACTTTCAAAAAAAAGGTTAAAAGAAATTTTAAAAAATATTCTTACAAAGTTGATGTAAGATAAAAAGGAAAATACTCCAATAAAAGAGGAGAAAACTCAAAAGTAAGGGGTGAAAAGAGAAAAAGCTCTGAAAATAAAGGCTAAAAAAGAAGTCGAAATCAAAGAAGGGAATAACAAAGAGGATCAGACGCCAAAAGACGTAGCAATCATCAAAAGCACAAATTCAGCGTGATGCTAAAGGAGAAATTATGTCACTTTTATCCCAAATAAATATCCTACCCGTTCCTAAGCTTACATTACAAGACAATAACAAGCCCTACATGATCTCATTCCAAATATTCTCACATTAGTGGAGACTTATTTATAGGCCAAGCATATGGTATCACAGTTGCATGCGTTGAACATTATTGAGAGTGTGAGTGCACTTTGGAAAATGTCCTCAAATCTAATAATTCAGTTATGTGTGAAATATGACTTTCTTTATTGTGAGGACACTTGAAACACGAGGATTGGTATAATTCTAAATCTTTTTTTGAAGCACGACGAACAAATCTTGTCGATACTCAAGTATGTTTGAGGTATTTATTGAAACTATAGGAATTATCTCAAAATCAATCTCAATTATAAGAAAGAAAATGAGAAATATTTTTATGCAATCCTAATTGTTGGTACCAATTATAATCAAAAAATAATTATCTCTTTACATTCTCTAAAAAAAATAATTGCATTTGTCCTTTTTGCTCTAAATAATGTGACATTAGGCTAATCCTATTGGTGTGAGATGCCTATTTTACTTCATTGGATCATCCATATTAAAAAGGTGGCATATCTCGTGTTTTAAGCTGAAAATATTGCAAGAAATACATTTTTCTTTCTAATTATGCTCATATTACACATGTGTCTACTGATGGTCTTGTCTCAGATTTTGCAGTATTCATCGCTACAATGTCTCGGTCATGTTCCCTGTAAGATTTTCGTTTCTCCCTTACAATAAAAATTGAGATAATTTTTTGAGATTTTCTCAAAAATTCACAAGAAGATACTATCTCTAGCAAGTCAAGATTGGAGATCATGTCAGTATATGCAATTGTGATAGAATTTTTGAGAAGATCTCAAAAGTTCACAAGAAGATACTATCTCCAGCAAGTCAAGATTGGAGATCATGTTAGTATATGCAACTGAGACAGAATTTTTGAGAAGATCTAAAAAATTTCACAAGAATGTCAAAATTCTTTTTTCAGCAGATTGAGATTTATCAAGAGATCTAACTGGGACAAAAATTTTGACAAAGAACTCAAAACTTCCATCAAGAATTATCAGAAGTTCAAAGTCAACTTCAAATGATCTCCAACATTTCTAGAATGGAGCAAACACAAATTCAAAATGTGAGCCACCGATGCCTCGTATAAACTTCCATCAAAGCCATGAGTCCCAATGAGCACAAATTGTTCAA